>NC_136429.1:82026491-83226491 GCF_052849685.1 Lactuca virosa
TAAATTTTCAACAAAATTTTCATTTTTAAATCACATAAAAACTCAATGTCACATGTTCTCAAAACCACAATGTATCAAAGTCAAAACACGAGTCAACAAAACAACTGATAATATCCCAGAATCCACAACATAATCTGCAACAAGTGTGTACAATCAAGTCGGCGCCTTCCCGCGATCCTGAAAAGTACCTAAAACACATATCACACAACACTGTAAGCACAAAGCTTAGTGAGTTCCCCAAAATACTACATACACAAATAGTAAGCCTCTCAGGGCTAGAGCTCGGCATGCACCCTCCGGTCATGCGTCTCAGTGAGGACCCTCCGGTCTCACGGCTTAGTGTGGACCCTCTGGTCATGTGTCTCGGTGAAGACCCTCCGGTCTTCACAGCTCGGGTCGGACCCTCCAGTCCTGTATCTCATTGAGCACCCTCCGGTCTCACAACTCGGTTTGGACCCTCCGGTCTTACTCAGTAAGGCATAGAATAATATAGCATATATCACAAAGACAAGATGCATAATATCACATAACTCAATATAAACACATAGGAGCCTCCTGTCAATAACTCAAATAAGAACCTCCGGTCACACAGTATTACCACTTAGGTAAGTATGGTGAGAAGACTCACCTCGTAAGTAAGCAAGTAGATCTAGCACCCCACGAACAGTCTAGACTCCGCCTACATAATATAATTATCTCTAATCAACAATTTGTAATAACCACCGAGCTAACTCTCCACTAGATCTCAAAAGGGTGAAAAGACCATTTTACCCCTCCATGGTCTCCAAAGTCAATAATTAACCAAACCCTAAAGTCAACGGAAGTCAACACTCGAGTCAACAGTCCCTGTTGACCCAACTCGGCGAGTGCACCTATGTGACTCATCGAGCTCCCCCTGTCCTCAGAAAATCGGGAAAACTCCAACTCAACTCGTCAAGTTGTCTCACCAACTCACCGAGTTGTAGCTCGTTCAGACTATCGGGGAAACCCTTGCTGACTCGTCGAGTTGGCTCATGCACTCGTCGAGTCCCTCTAGACCAATTCTCATTCTGACGATTCTAAGCAGAAATAATGTCCCAAACTCTAGATCTAGCCTCCCAAGGCTGAAATACCACGTAAAGCTGCAAGCTTTACGTCCATGCATGACATCTAGGGCTCGAAATGCCATAATAAGCTCTATATGGGTTTAATGCACAAAAGCTTGTCTCTATCTTGATAAAGCTTGGATCTTTGGACACAAGGGACCTCATTCAGTCCAGATCTGTTGTTTCAACTTCATGTCATGCTCAAATGACTCAATACCCAAAAGATGGATGGGAGAAAGCCCTAAAACTCCCTAGAAAGAGATCTAACAAAAGAAATGATCAAGGTGGTAGCTTTTTACCTCCAAACAGAAGCTAACACTGAAGAACACTGGATCCAAAAGTTCCTCCTTGTTCCAAGCCTTGATGCTTTCCAACCTCCTTCCAAAAGTGAACTAGAACATACAAGATTAGCCTCTCTTTCTCTCACACAAGGTTATAGGCCGATTAGGGTTTCTCACAGAGTGTTAGGGTGATAAGGGAGGCGGAAATGGAGGCTTAAGGTCCTTTAAATAGGACACAAACCCTGAAAATTAGGGTTTTCTCACTCAGCACCGACTCGTCGAGTTGGGGTCCTTCAACTCGTCGAGTAGACTCTAAAAATCACACGACCATTAACTCCTCTACTCGGCGAGTTGGGGCATCCAACTCGTCGAGTTGCTCTGAAATACGAATGAAATTTTAATTAAATATTATACCTGGGAGTCGGGATGTTACAATTCTCCCACACTAGAATCAGACTTCGCCCTCGAAGTCATCCTCTGGAAAAAATTCTGGGTACTGCTACCGCATCTCGGAATCTGGCTCCCAAGTCCACTCGGATCCCTTCCGATGTTGCCACTGAACCAGAACCAAATGCACATCTTTATTCCTCAAGACCTTCGCCTTCCTATCCAAGATCGCTACCAGCTTCTCAATGTAATTCAAGCGCTCATCAACCTGAATGTCCTCTAAGGGGACCACCGCCGTCTCATCTGCTACACACTTCCTCAGCTGGGCACATGGAAGGTGTTATGAATCTGACTCTACTCTGCAGACAACTCTAACTGATAAGCTACCTTACCCACTCGAGCGATCACTCTGAAAGAACCGATATATCTAGGGCCCAGCTTACCCCGCTTCCTGAATCGGATCACCCCTTTCCATGGGGATACCTTCAGGAGGAAAAAATCTGCGACCTGAAACTCCAGCTCTGAACGGTGTCGGTCGGCGTAACTCTTCTGACGACTTTAGGCCGTCAGTAACCTCTGTCTGACCTGCTGAATCTGCTATGTCGTCTTGAGCACTATCATAATGCTCCCCATCACTCTCTGCCCTACCACTCCCCGACAGATGAGTGTCCAACACCTCATCCCATATAAGAGCTCAAAGGGAGGCATACCAATACTAGAATGATGGTTGTTGTTGTATGAAAACTCAGCCAAGGTCAAGTAAGTGTCCCAACTATTGGATTTAGTGTCTAAGCCGATAACTATAAATGGGATGTACTTGACCCGATAGTAGCATGGTCCTTTTGGGTTGCCTTCACAAGTGCAATTTGATAGGATGGACTTTTGAGAATAAGGTTATTTATGATTTATTAATATATTATAAGTATAATATATTGAGAAATCATATTATTTAATTAGTATTGACCAAGAATTAATTTGGAATTAATTTTGTGATCAAAAGAGACTAAATAAATATATGGGGATTGATTGTGTAAATAAATGATTCTTGTAGTGTGGGCCAATGATCCATGGTTATTTATGATGGGCTAAACCAATGAGATAGTCCATGGATAGTCCATAGAGATTTAACCCATGGAGCCTAAGTAATATGAAAGGTCATGGTGCATTAGGGTTTGCATGGATGTAACCCTAGCATTTGCAACACTATAAAAGGATCCCCTCATGGCCAAAATCGGTTGCACCATTGAGTCTAAGAGAGTCATAATCGATTTTGAGCTAAGTAACTTATTCTCTCAAGCCTCCTCTTGCATTTGGTGTTTGTGACACATTAGAGGCATCACACTTGAGGTGCTCAAGCTTTCAAAGGCCAAGAACTACACCCTACATCAAGAGGTATTCATCTAAACTATTTTTTATGTTGTATAGCTTCAATTGTATGCTAGTTAGGATGTATGATTTGGAAAATTGAAAATGCATGTGTAATTATAGAAAACATGTCACACCCCAAAACCGGAACGGCAAAAACGTTATGGGGTGGAGGACGTCATGTTTTGTATCACAAGACATGCATCATAGTAATCAAAGTAATAAACAACCATTTCATTAGAATGAAAGTGTTTACAAAGTATGTTTTCACATGACATAGAATACATAACATATAACAAAAATACATGAAGCTATACTGCTTCATCTTCTGAATCTCAGTGCGCGTACCTGTCTACTGGTCTCCTGAGAATACAAGTTATTTTGAAAGCGTAGATCAGCATTTAAGCTGGTGAGTTCATAAGATTTTAGTGATTTAAGTGAATAGTAAGAAAGTTGTAGAAAGTTATAGTAAGTTGTAGTAAGTTCTGTTTAGAAAAGTTTGCCTGTTCCTCCAGAAAATCCTATATTTCCTGCTTTGATGAAAGATAAGTAAAAATGACTCAACAGTCCTTTCTATGAGTATTAAATGGATACAAGTTATATAAAACTTAGAGTAAACAAACAATCAGTTGTGTGTATCTGCCCTAAGCCCACAACCAAACAAGGAACATGAAATGAGGCGGAAGACACACATCCCATTGTTTGTTAGATCATTGTTGTATACAACCCTGGCATATTCACTCGGTACTCACGGAGTTAACTGTAATAGTTCCTTTATATTTGATGAAAAGATTCCTTAGAAAACCCTTATTTCTTATAATAAAATGGTAACCATAGTAGTTCCTTCTATAATCACTTAGTTTATACTAGCTATATATAATCTAATATCGAACATATAGTTAATTGTGTGAATCTGCTCTAAGCCCACAACCAAACAAGGAAAAGGGAATGAGGCGGAAAGCACACATCCAACTACCTATCGGATATTAATTATATATAACCTTGATGTATAACCTAAGGTATTATAGAATTAACCACCTAAGGTCCTTTAAGTTTATACTAGTTTAATAAAATGGATTAAACCCTTTACTGGTAAGTTTCTAGTTTTGTATATCAAAAGTTTTATTTGAAAATTATGTTTTGTACTAGAAAGTTGTGCATTGAATTAATGTCCTATGACCTGGCCCATACCTGGTACCCCTTATGATTACTTGATGTATATGAGACATATATATAGCTAAGTTCGGATAGATAGTAGGTTGGGTGAATCTGCTCTAAGCCCACAACCAAACAAGGAACAGGAAATCAAGCGGAAAGCACACATCCTACTACCTGTCGGACCCGATTAATATATATCCCTGAATACATACACTAAGGAATCATAAAGTTAGCATTATAGGCCCCCTTTCTACTGAATGTACTAGACTCGACTGTTCTGTTTGTCGTTTGTAAAATGTAAGTTTTCCCCAGTTTATAACTATCTTGACTCGAAAATAGTTTGCATTAACTTTCAAGTGGAACTGTCATAAAAATGAAAGTAATGGGAAAATATAAGTACACAGTTGTCTTTTGAATTGACATCCTGACGTACTGATTACCTTAAAACGTGTTTGTTTTATTAAGGTCATAATATGATGAATATTCCCCATACTATACGCTCTCCGTACAAGAGATTCTGGGAACCAAACGCGACTTCAACAAACCTGTTGCTGAGCCGTGAAGTAGGCTCACATTAATGTTATATGATCATGTATACCCAATTTAACTATCACCTTTTGGTTAGAACAATGAGTTAGTGATTCATTGGTATAATTAGATCTTGTAGTTGTTCTCATGCTATAGTATCTTAGTAAGTTCGTTCTGTTATAGTATCTTAGTATGTTCTTCCTGTTATCATGTATAGTGTATAGTATGTCTCTCTGATGTATTGTATCTACCTCCCTGTTTCTCTTTATAGTATGATCTAGTATCTAGTATGAACTGAACCTCTAAACTATACCCCTTATAGTTTACTAGTATTTTACTTGAACTGTTATTGAAAAGACTCATTTTACTACTAAGTTATGCTTGTATTTTGAAATGTTTTGATCACTTATAAAAGCCATAAGCAATCTTTTGAAAGATGTTTATAACAAACATTTACACAATTAACATTGTGTTCAACTTGTATTCCCCCCTTAAAAGCATTTAAAATAGTTAAAAGATTCATTATAGGGGTACGAACTCACCTTATGTGGGTGATTCAAACGAATATGCGCATAAGGGTGAGAAGTTCCACGAATGAAGTCTCGAGACACAACAAGTGCTAAATGACATATAATGACATATATTGGCATAAATATAGGGTTTAGAAGCAACCAAATGCAAGGAAACACCTTAAGGGACTAGGAAACACTTGGACCAAGTGTTAGAGTCACATGTGATTCATCTAAGGGATGTTTAAGGCCACTAAATGGTGTTTACCGACATGGGTTTATGGCCATGGAGCTTTGGGCCGTAAACTCATGGTAAAAGGTGCATAAGAGGGTGCTTGAATGCTAGGGAAGCTTGAGGGACCATTGCTCTACACAAGGATGAGCAAAACTAACTTATTGGAAGGTGTTGAGGTGTTTATGGCTACACCAAAAGTGTATGGCCGTAAACTCATCAAATGGTGTCATTTTGGGTTCTAAAGGAAAGGGTTCTCAATGGTTCATGTGTTCTAATGGATAGCAAGAGGCTAGAAGTGTTTAGGGCTTATTACATGACCAAAACAAGGGTTTACAGCTAAGGGAGATTCCATGGCCGTAAACTCTTGGTATTTATGGCTAGATGGATGATTCAAGACTATGATCTAATGATTAACATGCTCAACTAGATGATAGATAGAATACTCACACTTTTGAGGGCCTTTGAGGAGATTATAGCCACCAAGAACAAGTGTGTGTTCTTGGTGTTCTTGGTGAAAGATGAAGATCTAGCCAAAAGGTGTTTTCATGGATGTAATCAAAGGGTGATTCATGAGTAAGAAGAATAACAACAACTACAGGGAAGAACCACTTACTTTTTGGAAGATCGGGAATGAAAATCTCGATGATACTTGAGAGAGAAATCAAGTGTTCTTGAGGTGAAAGTGTAACAATGAAGGAAAAGTGAAGGGATTGATACTTTAAGGGGGAGTTTACGGCCAGCCTTGACTTTATGGCCGTAAACTCATGTGTCTTGGCCGTGAACACCTTTTTGGTGGTCTTAAGGCTTGAATGTTGCACAGTGTCTCTAGAAGGTACATTCTAACACTCATTCCTTAAGTGTACTAGGCTTAAAACTCCTGAGAACGACCCTTAACAAGGCTAGAACTCATTAGAAATGAGTCTGACACTCAGTTCAGTTGAATGGTTGGACTTTACAAGGAAAAAAATTTCGAGTTGTCATATCATCCCCCCGTTAGATGGAATTTCGTCCCGAAATTAGCTTTCTTAGCAGTACTACTGGGGTTGCGCTCCTCTGATTGGCAGAATACCCACTCGTAGACATGGCAACATTGCCCTACTCTTCATGATAGGATTCATACTCGGTCCATCTATCATTACCTCGTGTATACAAGTCGTATATAGTTAGGATTAGTAAGATGGTCGGATGTGCGATTCTGCCCCAGGTCCACAACCAAACGAGGAACAGGAGATAGGGCGGAAACACACATACTAGATCTGCGTAATCATAATCATATACCACCCTCGCGTATACACCGAATAGTGATAGGTGGATGTATTCATCCTTAGCCTCTATGTTTGAACTTGGTCTGCTGGATGAGTGATATTTTGGAAAGTTCTGTTGAACATACGGCGACGAGGCTTCGGAGGACAAAGTACTCTTCGCATGAGTACTTCGGGGTTTAGAATACGAAAGACAAAACTGAGGTTTAGGTCGGACTGTCGTTACAAATGACGGAGGTTTCGTGAACTTGACGGTCGAGGCGATAGAAACATATGAACTTAGTATGGTGAGGACCACGCCAACTCATGACAAATGATAGAAATGGACTCTTTACTGAACAAAAGTTTTGGCCGATTTGAAAGAAACGTTTGTTATACGATGATGTACTTCCCAAGTGTGCTCGAAAGTGTACTCTTTGTAAATGTTCTAGTGCTTTCTGTTTTTCCCTTGATGTTAACACTTCTACGTATCGTACCGCGATGTGCGCGTACATACTGCGAAAGTTTTTTGATAACTAGTGTTGATACTTTAAACTACGATCCTCCTTGGTACCACTATGATCGTCTGTCATATACAAGTTATGAATAATTAAGATGAATTAGACAGTCGACTGAGTAACTCTGCCTCAAATCCACAACCAAACAAGGAACATGAATTAAGGCGGAATCACTCAATCTAAATCTGCAAAATCTTAGCTATGCACAACCCTTAATGTACATACTAAGCCATCATAGCTTCTCAGAACGGATCTCTTAGTTCTCTTGAACATTGTGACTTATTTCAATAAGTGAGTTATTATAATTACTTTTAAGTGTTGTTCCCCAAGTTTTAATCTTATATAAATATAAATTAAATTTTAAAGTAATTACTATTTCGAAAGCGTATCGCTGCTCGTTGACGACTCTGGGGTTGATTCTCCTGTGGTGATCATCAGAATTCGTCCATCCACTCCTGAATTCTTCGTTATCGGGCAGTCCCTATGGTAGTGTGTAGTCTCACCACAGCCATAGCAGGCTTGGTTTTCTTCAGCTCCGGGGACTTGCGAGATCGGTTGAGCCGGTGCCCTGCAGAAACAGACTGTGTGTCCCTCCTGTGGCAGTTCAGACACTGTATTTCCCGGCATACTCCAGTGTGGTGATAGTTGCACTTTCCACACTTCGGGAGGGTTCCAGAATATCGACTGGCAGGGGCTGGAGTGGCAGGTGTTGTGGCGGCGTACATAGTACTCGTTTGTTGCTCCTGCGGGGTTTCCTGTGTTGTTCGCTTCTTCTTCCTCTTGTTCCCCGACTTTCATTTATAGTCCTCTCCCTTTGATGGTTCGGGAACGGGGACTTCTACACCATTGCGGAATCCATGGTCGATGAGTCGTTGAGCCAGGCGTTTGGCACTATCAAATGTGGCTGGGTTAGAAGACATCACATCTCCTTGGATCGAGGCAGTTAGATCCCATATGTATCTTTCTATCTTCTTGCTCTCCGAGGTAACCATCCCGGGGCATAGAGCTGCTAGGTCGCTGAACCGGTCAGTGTAGGCCACTATGTCTTAGCCGACCATCGTGAGCTCCCATAGTTCTTGTTCCAGCTTTTAAGCTTCTCCCAACGGGCAGTATTCTTCCAGCATTAACTATTTAGGTTCTCCCAACCTATTGAGTTAGCCACTGATAGGGTCAGTGATTTAACATGGTTGTTCCACCATGTCAGGGCTTTGTCTGAGAAGGTGCAGGCAGCAAACTTTACTTTGCTCCCTTCTGAGCACGAACAGATTGCGAAGACCGAATCTGTTTTCTCGAACCATCGCATCAGAGCGATCACTCCACCATTTCCATCGAAGGAATTGGGTTTGCAGTTCATGAAGTCCTTGTACGAGCACTCCCTTGGGTGTCCGTGAGAATTTCCGGGGTTGGTTAAATGGGTACCTCTACCAGATCAGAGGGTACCACTTTCACCGAAGTGAGCTAGAGCAGTTGCCACTGCGGAGGATATTGCTGCTTGGAGAGTAGCAGGATCGAACTGAGGCGTTGGAGTTGGAGTTATCGGAGTAGTGCGTCTGATTGATCTGCGAGGAGGCATCTTTGCTAAAAGAATACAAAGACGAGATGGAATAAGTCTAAACAAATGGACACAAGCCGAAAGCTGAAAAGACAAGGTCATTCTAGTTCTGAGTGTATCGGGTCCTGACTTCCACAGGGTTATGGAAACAATTCATAAAAGAGTCTATACCAAATAAACTTTATGAATTTGGAATGGCTATCCTCGAACGAATATCTATGACCTGAATAACTGTTACCAGCTGCAGGTAAGAAAATAATCCTAACACATAATGTGAGCAGTGTTTCCACTAACTCATTAAGTTAACAAGATTATTTATTTATTAGTGTGACACATAAGACGTTTTGGCTACTTCGGCTGATCCTTCTTTGAAAGCTTCTCGTGAACTGGCTCTTGTTCCTCCTCGACTCTTCTGTTGACTGCTATGAGGAAGTGGTTACATCTATCTGGGTTTGTCGTGCGAGAACAGAAGTGACTAAAAAATCTATGAGATTTTAAGTGAAACATTATGGGGTGATCCTTACAGAGTCCTTCTATAATTACACAATGTATCGTCACACCCCCAAACCGGAACGGCGGAAACGTTCGGGGGCGGAGGACGTCATGTTTAGCATCAAAACCAATGAATAATAGGAAACATAGCATCACAACCAATACAGTGGATACATATATAAGTAAAATGTTTACATCAGTTTGAAATCTTGTTTTAGGTACATCAACAGTATGTAAAATATAAACATAAGACCCTTATTGCTCCAGCTTCTCAAAATCCAGCAGGTACCTGTCTACTGATTTCCTGAGAATACAAGCATTTTTGAAAAAATATCAGCATAAAGCTGGTGAGTTCATAAGCATTTAGTTTTTGTGGAAAATGTTTCTTTGATCCTTTTTGAAAAGTGTTCCTCAAGAAAATCCTATATTTTCTTATGGAAAGCAGTTTGACAGAGTGTCTATTAGTAGAAAATAAACCATCCGTTTTAGAAATGCCAGTGTTATCCTGGGAAAATCCCATATTTTCCCTAAAAGCAGGTTATCTGTCCTAGAGGTAGAGATGCCAGTTTAGAAATCCCCGATTACTATTAGCATATATAAAAGTAGTTTTATTACTCAAAATAAAACAAATGAAGATTAGAGTCCGTAAACCAAAGTTAGTTTATACTTATTTGCGAGTCGTATAACCATACTTGATATGACCGAGAGACCTTAATAACGTTCTTCAGGCGTTAAGCTAAATGACATTTGTTCACCCCAGGCGTGCCCGCCTAACTGTAGCTAGCAGTTCAGGTGTGGGATTGTCAGTCCCGAATAGATCTGTTCACAAATCTCACGCTCTCCCTCCAGGAGACTCTGGTTATACTAAAATGATTTATCATTGTACACCTAAGAGTACAGTATTGAAGTAGAGCCTCACAATTCTGTATAATCGAGTTTACGTGCTAAAAACTGTATAAAACAATAATCATCTTTATATAGTTGTATTTCATACTCCTTTGAAAATATATAACATAAACTAAATCTGTCATAGTTTACATATATTCATTTATGAAATCTGAATTGTTAAGAGCTTATTAGAGGGTTATCCCAAACTATACCCATTATAGTTTATTAGAGTTGATATTAAATGTTTTGGCCACTAGGGTTTACGGCCATGAGTTCACGGCCACAAGAGTTTACGGCCGTAAAATCATGATGATTTGTGCTCAAAAGGGTGTTTTTAAGGTCTTACAGTCCACAAGGAAGTGTTCTAGCCTTAAGTCCAAGCCTTAGGAAGAGTTACGACCCGATTTGCACCTCTAATAAGGGTTTACGGCCAAGGGAGATGCTCTTGGCCGTAAACTCACTTTGATCAGTGTTCTTGGATGAATTCAAGGTGCTAATCATGGTTTCATACTAGATATCAAGTATAAGGAAGTCATACTTACAATTTGAAGGCAAAGAAGGGTGTTTTCAGCCCAAAACACCTAAGTGTTCTTGATGTTCTTGAGAATCTTTGAAGATCTACACTCAAAGATGAAATCCATGGATGAAATGAATGATGATTCATGGAGAAGATAAGTATTAACACTTAGATGGAAGGATTTACTTACATTATGAGAGTTTTTGAAGCCAAATCGTATGATTTCTTGAGAGAGTTTTCGAGTTCCAAGCCTTAGAAAGGAAAGAGTTCAGAAAATGGACTAAACATCCTAATTATAGGTGGAATTTATGGCTAGCATGGGTTTACGGCCACCATTAGTTTACGGCCGTAAACTCATGGGTCCTGGCCGTAAACTCCTCACTTGAGGGTTTATGGCTTGCTTGATGGTTTGGAACTTTAGTTGACCCATTCTAACACTTGGTCCCTTGATGTACTAAGCTTAGAACGCTCAAACAGACTCTAAACAGTGCAAGAAGTCAATAAAACAAGCTTAGCATTGATAAAGTTGACTAAATGTACAAGATAGAAGTTCCGGGTTGTCACATCATCCCCCCGTTAGAGGGAATTTCGTCCTGAAATTCAAGGATAGAGTACACTCATGAATTTGGAAAAAGGTGAGGGTAATTCTGCCTCATTGAATCCTCGCGCTCCCAAGTGAATTCAGGACCTCGCTTGGTGTTCCAGCGAACCTTCACTATCGGGATGCGGCTCTGCTTCGTACGCTTGACTTCCCGGTCCATGATTTCAGCAGGTTCTTCCACAAAGTGTAGACTCTCGTCCAATTCGATCTCGTCGAGAGGAATCACAAGTGTCTCATCGGACAGACATTTCTTGAGGTTCGACATGTGGAAGACGGGATGCATGTTGCTAAGCTCTCGGGGTAACTGGAGTTTGTATGCTACGGGACCGATCCTAGAAAGGATCTCAAACGGTCCAATGTACCTTGGGTTTAGCTTTCCACGTTTTCCGAAATGTATCATGCCTTTCCAGGGTGAGACCTTCAAAAGGACGCGGTCACCAACCTGGAATTCCAATGGTTTTCGTCTCTTATCGGCGTAGCTCTTTTGTCTATCTCGCGAGGCTTTCAGTCGTTCCCGGATTTGTATAATCTTTTCAGTTGTCTCTCGGATGATCTCAGGACCAGTGAGAGTACTGTCGGGGACTTGACCCCTGGCTAGCTGCGTGTCACCCACTTCAGCCCAGCACAAAGGGGATCTGCACTTACGGCCATAGAGGGCTTCAAACGACGCAGCCTTGATGCTGGTATGGTAGCTGTTGTTGTAGGAAAACTCGACTAGAGGAAGGTGAGCGTCCCATGACATGCCAAAGTCAATGACACAGGCTCTCAACATATCTTCCAATGTATGGATTGTTCTCTCACTCTGTCCATCTGTCTGTGGATGATAAGTCGTGCTCATATCCAACTTAGTTCCAAGAGCTTTCTATAGCGATTGCCAAAATATTGAGGTGAACCTGCTATCTCGGTCAGAGATAATGGATACAGGTACCCCATGAAGGCGAACTATCTCTCGAATGTAGATCTGCGTGAGTCTCTCCATTTTGAATTTTTCCTTGATTGGCAGGAAGTGGCCGGATTTTGTCAACCGATCGACAATTACCCAAATGGCGTCGTGCCCACTCGGAGATCTGGGTAACTTGGTGATAAAATCCATGGTTATCCTTTCCCACTTCCACTCAGGTATTTTCGGCTGCTGAAGTAAACCTGAGGGCTTTTGATACTCTACCTTCACCTTGGCGCAAGTCAAGCACTTACCCACGAAGGTAGCAATTTATGCTTTCATGTTTGGCCACCAATAAAGTTGTTTGAGATCCAGATATATCTTATCTGAACCTGGATGAACGGACTATTTAGTCTTGTGAGCTTCATGCATGACAACCTCTCTGTACCCGCCGAACTTTGGGGTCCAGTTCCGGTTCATAAAATAGTACACTCCGTCTCCCTTGATCTCCAAGTTCTTGTCCATTCCCCGCAAGGGTTCGTCCACCACTTTCTCTGGTTTCAAGGCTTCCAGTTGAGCCTCTCTGATTTGCGCGGATAAATGGGAATGAATAGTCATCGTTAATGCTTTCACCTTTCGCCATGAATGCTCCTTCCGACTGAGGGCATCTGCTACCACGTTGGCCTTGTCAGGATGGTAGCGAATTTCGCATTCCTAGTCACTGAGTAACTCTACCCATCGCCGTTGCCTCATGTTTAGCTCCTTCTGATCGAAGATGTACTGCAAGCTTTTATGGTCGGTGAAAATAGTGCACTTGGTTCCATAGAGATAGTGTCTCCAGATCTTTAATGCAAAGACCACTGCTACCAACTCTAGATCGTGAGTTGTGTAATTGACCTCGTGCGTTTTCAACTGCCTCGAGGCGTAGGCGGTAACATTTTCTCGTTGCATGAGCACACAGCCTAGGCCCTGATTGGATGCATCACAGTAGACAACGAAGTCCTCCGTCCCTTCGGGCAGGGACAAGATAGGTGCGCTGCACAGGGCCTGCTTCAATGTTTGAAATGCAGTGTCTTGCTTGGCTCCCCAACTAAATGTTACACCTTTCTGTGTCAGGGTAGTTAAAGGCTTAGCGATTCTGGAGAAGTTTTGGATGAACCTGAGATAATAGCCCGCGAGACCCAAGAATTGCCGGATTTCTATGGGTTTCTTTGGTGCAGACCAATTCTCAATTGCTTTGATCTTGGAAGGGTCCACGTGTATTCCTTCCTTGCTAATCACGTGTCCAAGGAAATTTACCTTCCTGATCCAGAACTCACACTTCGAAAATTTCGCGTATAGCCTTTCTGCCCTTAATGTTTCCAACACCTGCCTCAAGTGCTATTTATGATCATTCTCACTCCGCGAATAGACAAGTATATCGTCGATGAACATAATCACGAACTTGTCTAAGAAAAGGCGGCACACCCGATTCATCAGGTCCATGAATATTGTCGGTGCGTTGGTCAGACCAAAGGGCATTACTACAAACTCGTAGTGTCCATAGCGAGTTGGGAATGATGTCTTGGGCACATCATTCTCATGAACTCGTAACTGATGGTACCGTGATCTTAGGTCTATCTTGGAGAACTAACTGGCTCCCTGAAGTTGATCGAAGAGGTCGTCGATTCAGGGTAGGGGATAACGGTTCTTGATGGTCAGCTTGTTCAGTTCTCGGTAGTCGATGCACATCCGGAATGATCCGTCTTTCTTTTTCACGAATAAGATCGGAGCTCCCCAAGGTGAGGAACTCGGTCTTATGAATCCTTTGCTAATCAGCTCATTGAGCTGGCTGGATAATTCTTGCATTTATGCCGGCGGTAAACGATAGGAGATTTAGCTACAGGAGTAGCTCCGGGGATTAAGTCGATGCGAAACTCGACTTGACGCTAGGGAGGAATTCCTGGAAGATCTTCGGGGAAGACGTCAGGAAAGTTACAGACTTCGGGGATGCTCTCGAGGTCTTTAACTTTTTGCGTCTCATCGACAACATGAGCTAGAAATGCATGGCACTCCTTCCGCAGATACTTCTGGGCCTTGATGCATGAAATGATACGAAGGCTCGAACTGACTTTATCACCGAAAATAGTGAGGGCTTCGCCAGAGGGAAGATTGAGATGGATAGCCTTCTCGTAGCAAAGGATATCAGCACGATTGGGGCTTAACCAATCCATGCCGATAATGACATCGAAACTCTTAATGGACACAGGCATAAGGTTGATGGAAAAAGAATGACCGTCTAGAGTAAGAGTACAGCCTATGAATATGTCGTTAGTGCTCTCCTTCTTTCCGTTAGCCATCTCGACGGTAAATGTTTCGGTTAGAGGTTGGGAGTTACATTTAATTAAATGTTTGAATGCATGACTAAAAAAACTCCTCTCCGCACCAGAATCGAAGAGAATGCATGCATAAGAGTTGTCAAGGAGGAACGTACCCATAACAACAGTAGGATCAGTGACTGCTTCCTCTTGGCCCATCGCCAACACTCTTCCTGTATTGCCTCCCATTGTCGCTTTGGGGCAGTTTCTTTTGAAATGCCCAACTTCTCCACATCCATAGCAGGCTTGGTGGGCACCCGCTCTAGGAGTCGGATTGGTTGGTTGGGCTGGTGCTCTGCAGTATCGGGTCGTGTGTCCCTTCCTTCCACATTTGTTGCAATTCAAATCGCGGCAAGGTCCGTGATGATGAAAGGTACACTTGTTGCATAGAGGTAGTTTCCCTGAATAACCACCGGTAGGGGCTTGGATGGTTGGCACAGCAGTGGGAGCAGCAGTAGGAGTAGTAGCAGCGTGGACTGCCACTGTTTGTTGCTTCATGGAGGGTTCTTGAGGAGACTGGCCCTTGCGTTTGTTCCAAAATTTCTTCTTCTTCTCGCCACTCTCCTTCTGTGGCTCGGCGACCACTGATGCCTCATTCAGATCGATCCCATGATTGATCAGAGTCTGTGCCAGATCCTTGGCACTCTCAAACATGGCCGGTCTAGCAGCCAAGACATTTCCTTTGGTTGGTTGTGTCAGTCCCCAGATGTACCTCTCGATTTTCTTGCTTTCAGGGGTGACCATTCCCGGACAGAGGAGAGCCAGATCACAGAATCTAGCAGTGTAGGCAGCGATGTCAGATCCCTTCATTTTCAGATTCCAAAGTTCATGTTCCAACTTTTGCACCTCGCCCCTCGGGCAGTATTCAGCAAGCATGAGTTCCGTTAGTCTTTCCCAACCCATGACATTAGCCACTGGCAGGGTTAGGGATTTGACTTGACCATTCCACCAGGTCAAGGCTCGGTCGGTGAAGGTGCAGGCGGCAAACTTCACTTTGTTGGCTTCTATACAGGCACAAATTTCGAAGATGGATTCGATCTTCTCGAACCATCGAGTCAGAGCGATGACTCCTCCGTTTTCATCGAAGGACTTGGGCTTTGCAGTCATGAAGTCCTTGTAGGAACACTCCTTTTGTTGTCCCTGACTTCCGTCTTGCCTTTGAGGGTCGGTTCCACCTCCAACCCCACCAGAGTTCACTTGTACCATTGCTGCAGTCACGGCGGCGGTAACTGCTGCCTGGAACATGACGGGGTCGAACTGATGGGGTGGTGGTGGTGCGTCGTCGTTTCTCCTGTCGGATCTTCAGTAAGGAGACATCTTGTTCTAGAAACAACCAGGAAGAAGATGATGGTAAGTCCTCAAGATATATGAAACAAAATATATCTCATCCTCATAACAAAGTGTTCTACCAAGCGATAAGCAAAGAAAGGTCACTAATGCAAGTAAGTTATCGCTATGAAACAAATAGGTAGCAACACTAGGAATGAATCTCCTCACTGAATCTGGCTCTAGCAAAATACCCCTATAGTATTTTATGATGAATGTTTTTGGTATGTTTTAGGCCTGCTGCGACACCACCGTCATTCCCAAGCACATGTTGGTCATGACTTGACTGAATATAGTTGATCAGGCTATATTCACCCTAAACATGATTACATAACTGCCCAGGTTTAACCGCAGTGTCCCAACATCCAAATACTTTTTGTGTTGTTCTTCATATGACTCTGATTTTGTTATGTATGCATGCTCGTATACTTTTTTATAAAAATACTTATATTTTTGAAAGTATAGTTTTAGTGTAGAGCACTTAGGCCCCTTAGTGTTTATAGTTGTATACCACGTAAGGTTTGGTATACTAGTTCGCTATAAACAAGGGCTCTGATACCAATCTGTCACACCCCCAAACCGGAACGGCGGAAATGTTCGGGGGTGGAGGACGTCATGTTTAGCATCACAACCAATGAATAATAGGAAACATAGCATCACAACCAATACAGTGGATACATATATAAGTAAAATGTTTACATCAGTTTGAAATCTTGTTTTAGGTACATCAACAGTATGTAAAATATAAACATAAGACTCTTATTGCTCCAGCTTCTCAAAATCCAGAAGGTACCTGTCTACTGATTTCCTGAGAATACAAGCAGTTTTGAAAGAATATAAGCATAAAGCTGGTGAGTTCATAAGCATTTAGTTTTTGTGGAAAATGTTTATTTGATCCTTTTTGAAAAATTTTCCTCAAGAAAATCCTATATTTTCTTATGTAAAGCAGTTTGAAAGAGTGTCTATTAGTAGAAAATAAACCATCAGTTTTAGAAATGCCAGTGTTATCCTTGGAAAATCCCATATTTTCCCTAAAAGCAGGTTATATGTCCTAGAGGTAGATATGCCAGTTTAGAAATCCCCGATTACTATTAGCATATATAAAAGTAGTTTTATTACTCAAAATAAAACAAATGAAGATTAGAGTCCGTAAACCAAAGTTAGTTTATACTTATTTGCGAGTCGTATAACCATACTTGATATAACCGAGAGACCTTAATAACGTTCTTCAGGCATTAAGCTAAATGACATTTGTTCACCCCAGGCGTGCCCGCCTAACTGTAGCTAGCAGTTCAGGTGTGGGATTGTCAGTCCCGAATAGATCTATTCACAAATCTCACGCTCTCCCTCCAGGAGACTCTGGTTATACTAAAACGATTTATCACTGTACACCTAAGAGTACAATATTGAAGTAGAGCCTCACAATTCTGTATAATCTAGTTTACGTGCTAAAAACAGTATAAAACAATAATCATCTTTAAATAGTTGTATTTCATACTCCTTAGAAAATATATAACATAAACTAAATCTGTCATAGTTTACATATATTTATTTATGAAATCTGAATTGTTAAGAGCTGCCTAGAGGGTTATCCCAAACTATACCCATTATAGTTTATTAGAGTTGATTTGGAAAATGTTTTGTAAAACCCTTTCTGAAAACCAGGAAGTAGATTGCCAAAATAAAAGCTTCCCTTATGCTCGCCATAATACAAAAGGGATAGAATATCGGAATATTTTATTAAACATGGAAATCGTTGAAGTGTATTAATAAATTTAAAACTTAATAAAATACTTTGAGTTTGGCTTGTATTCCCCCCATGAAAACATTAAAAACACGGAAAATGTAGGGGTATGAACTCACCTGCTGTGAGTAGTTTGGATGAAAGAGTGGTATAGGATGCTAGATGCCAAGTGGAAACTTGGGCACACACACAGATTCTAATAAGCATACAAGGACACAATTGAATATAATTAGTGTTTATACAACTAATCATGTGAGTGAAGCGCCTTAGGGGCTAGGAAACACTCATATAGAAGTGTTATAACCACAAAGGATTGCATCTAAGGAGTTTAAGGCCACACTATTGTGTTTACGGCCAGGTGTTCACGGCCACCAGGGTTTACGACCAGGTGTTCACGGCCACCAGGGTTTACGGTCAGGTGTTCACGGCCACCAGGGTTTACGGCCAGGTGTTCATGGCCACTAGGGTTTACGGCCATGAGTTCATGGCCACAAGAGTTTACGGCCGTAAACTCATGATGATTTGTGCTCAAAAGGGTGTTTTTAAGGTCTTACAGTCCACAAGGAAGTGTTCTAGCCTTAAGTCCAAGCCTTAGGAAGAGTTACGACCCCATTTGCACCTCTAATAAGGGTTTACGGCCAAGGGAGATGCTCTTGGCCGTAAACTCACTTTGATCAGTGTTCTTGGATGAATTCAAGGTGCTAATCATGGTTTCAAACTAGATATCAAGTATAAGGAAGTCATACTTACAATTTGAAGGCAAAGAAGGGTGTTTTCAGCCCAAAACACCTAAGTGTTCTTGATGTTCTTGAGAATCATTGAAGATCTACACTCAAAGATGAAATCCATGGATGAAATCAATGATGATTCATGGATAAGAGAAGTATTAACACTTAGATGGAAGGATTTACTTACATTATGAGAGTTTTTGAAGCCAAATCCTATGATTTCTTGAGAGAGTTTTCGAGCTCCAAGCCTTAGAAAGGAAAGAGTGCAGAAAATGGACCAAACATCCTACTTATAGGTGGAGTTTACGGCCAACATGGGTTTACTGCCACCATGAGTTTACGGCCGTAAACTCATGGGTCCTGGCCGTAAACTCCTCACTTGAGGGTTTATAGCTTGATTGATGGTTTGGAACTTTAGTTGACCCATTCTAACACTTGGTCCGTTGATGTACTAAGCTTAGAACGCTCAAACAGACTCTAAACAGTGCAAGAAGTCAATAAAACAAGCTTAGCATTGATAAAGTTGACTAAATGTACAAGATAGAAGTTTCGGGTTGTCACATGTATACAAGTTGTATATAATTTAAGATTAAATAGACCTTCAAATAAGTGATCCTACTCCAAAACCACAACCAAACAAGGAACAGGTAGTGAAGCATAGATCACAAATTCTAAGTCTATAAAATCTCAATTATATATAACCTTGGGAGTATACATTGCAAGATTATAGACCTATCCGTAAGGGTCTTTTAAGTTATCACATAAGTTATTTATGTAGTGCCTAAAATACTCCTATAGTATTTTAATCTAATGTACTTGGTATGTTTTAAACTTGTTATTGTGTTATAGTATCATAAAATACTCCCATAGTATCTTATCTTTATGTTCTGATCTAGAATTCTCTTGAATAGAGTTAGGTAAGTTTTAAGACTGTTGCAACACCACATCACTCCCAAACACATGTCGGTCACATCTCGGATGAATATAGTTGATCAGGCTATATCGATCCTAGCTATGATTATATAACTGTCCAGGTTTAACCGCAGTGTTCAACCTTTAAATACTTCTGTTCTGTTCTTTTTGTGATACTTGTTCTAGTATGTATATATGTAGAAGCACGTATGTATACTTTTATAAGGTATTGTTATATATGTTTAATATATATAATTATCCAGAGCACTTCGGCCCCATTGTATTTATAGTTGTATATCTTTTATCGGTTGATATACTTAGTTCACTATAAACAATGCTCTGATACCAGTCTGTCACACCCCAAAACCGGAACGGCGGAAACGTTCTGGGGTGGAGGACGTCATGTTTAGTATCACAAGACATGCATCATAGTAATCAAAGTAATAAAAAACCATTTCATTACCAAGAAAGTGTTTACAAAGTATGTTTTCACATAACATAGAATACATAGCATATAACAAAAAGACATGAAGCTATACTGCTCCATCTTCTGAATCTCAGTGCGCGTACCTGTCTACTGGTCTCCCGAGAATACAAGTTATTTTTGAAAGCGTAGATCAACATTTAAGCTGGTGAGTTCATACGATTTTAGTGATGTAAGTGAATAGTAAGAAAGTTGTAGAAAGTTATAGTAAGTTGTAGTAAGTTCTGTTTAGAAAAGTTTGCCTGTTCCTCCAGAAAATCCTATATTTCCTGCTTTGATGAAAGATAAGTAAAAATGACTCAACAGTCCTTTCTATGAGTATTAAATGGATACAAGTTATATAAAACTCAGAGTAAACAAACTGTCAGTTGTGTGTATCTACCCTAAGCCCACAACCAAACAAGGAACATGAAATGAGGCGGAAGACACACATCCCATTGTTTGTTAGATCATTGTTGTATATAACCCTGGTGTATTCACTCGGTACTCACAGAGTTAACTGTAATAGTTCCTTTATATTTGATGAAAAGATTCCTTAAGAAAACCCTTATTTCTTATAATAAAATGGTAACCACAGTAGTTCCTTCTATAATCACTTAGTTTATACTAGCTATATATAATCTAATATCGAACATATAGTTAATTGTGTGAATCTGCTCTAAGCCCACAACCAAACAAGGAAAAGGGAATGAGGCGGAAAGCACACATCCAACTACCTATCGGATATTAATTATATATAACCTTGATGTATAACCTAAGGTATTATAGAATTAACCACCTAAGGTCCTTTAAGTTTATACTGTTTAATAAAATGGATTAAACCCTTTACTGGTAAGTTTCTAGTTTTGTATATCAAAAGTTCTATTTGAAAAGTATGTTTTGTACTAGAAAGTTGTGCATTGAATTAATGTCCTATGACCTGGCCCAAACCTGGTACCCCTTATGATTACTTGATGTATACGGGACATATATATAGCTATGTTCGGATAGATAGTAGGTTGGGTAAATCTGCTCTAAGCCCACAACCAAACAAGGAACAGGAAATCAAGCGGAAAGCACACATCCTACTACCTGTCGGACCCGATTAATATATATCCCTGAATGCATACACTAAGGAATCATAAAGTTAGAATTATAGGCTCCCTTTCTACTGAATGTACTAGACTCGAGTGTTCTGTTTTTCGTTGGTAAGATGTAAGTTTTCCCTAGTTTATAACTATCTTGACTCGAAAATAGTTTGTATTAACTTTGAAGTGGAACTGTCACAAAAATGAAAGTAATGGGAAAATATAAGTACACAGTTGTCTTTTGAATTGACATCCTGACGTACTGATTACCTTAAAATGTGTTTGTTTTATTAAGGTCATAATATGATGAATAGTCACCATACTATACGCTCTCCCTACAAGAGATTCTGGGAACCAAACGCGACTTCAGCAAACCTGTTGCTGAGCCGGGAAGTAGGCTCACATTAATGTTATATGATCATGTATACCCAAATTAACTATCACCTTTTGTTTAGAACAATGAGTTAGTGATTCATTGGTATAATTAGATCCTGTAGTTGTTCTCATGCTATAGCATCTTAGTAAGTTTGTTCTATTATAGTATCTTAGTATGTTCTTCTTGTTATCATGTATAGTGTATAGTATGTCTCTCTGATGTATTGTATCTACCTCCCTGTTTCTCTTTATAGTATGCTCTAGTATCTAGTATGAACTGAACCTCTAAAGTATACCCCTTATAGTTTACTAGTATTTTACTTGAACTGTTATTGAAAAGACTCATTTTACTACTAAGTTATGCTTGTACTTTAAAAACGGAGTTTTGTTAAACTATAAAGTAACATAACTTTAAAAGAGTTATTGAAATGTTTTGATCACTTATAAAAAGCCATAAGCAATCTTTTGAAAGATGTTTATAACAAACATTTACACAATTAACATTATGTTCAACTTGTATTCCCCCCCTTAAAAGCATTTAAAACAGTTAAAAGATTCATTATAGGGGTATGAACTCACCTTATGTGGGTGATTCAAAAAAATATGCGCGTAAGGATGAGAAGTTCCACGAATGAAGTCCCGAGACACAAAAAGTCCTAAATGACAAATAATGACATATATTGGCATAAATATAGGGTTTAGAAGCAACCAAATGCAAAGAAACACCTTAAGGGAATAGGAAACACTTGGACCAAGTGTTAGAATCACATGTGATTCATATAAGGGATGTTTAAGGCCACTAAATGGTGTTTATGGCCATGGGTTTACGGCCATGGAGCTTTGGGCCATAAACTCATGGTAAAAGGTGCATAAGAGGGTGTTTGAATGCTAGGGAAGCTTAAGGGACCATTGCTCTACACAAGGATGAGCAAAACTAACTTATTGGAAGGTGTTGAGGTGTTTACGGCCACACCAAAAGTGTATGGCCGTAAACTAACCAAATGGTGTCATTTTGGGTTCTAAAGGAAAGCGTTCTCAATGGTTCATGTGTTCTAATGGATAGCAAGAGGCTAGAAGTGTTTAGGGCTCATTACATGACCAAAACAAGGGTTTACGGCTAAGGGAGATTCCATGGCCGTAAACTCTTGGTATTTATGGCTAGATGGATGATTCAAGACTATGATCTAATGATTAACATGCTCAACTAGATGATAGATGGAATACTTACACTTTTGAGGGCCTTTGAGGAGATCACGGCCACCAAGAACAAGTGTGTGTTCTTGGTGTTCTTGGTGAAAGATGAAGATCTAGCCAAAAGGTGTTTTCATGGATGTAATCAAAGGGTGATTCATGAGTAAGAAGAATAACAACAACTACAGGGAAGAAGCACTTACTTTTTGGAAGATCGGGAATGAAAATCTCGATGATACTTGAGAGAGAAATCAAGTGTTCTTGAGGTGAAAGTGTAGCAATGAAGGAAAAGTGAAGGGATTGATACTTTAAGGGGGAGTTTACGGCCAGCCTTGACTTTATGGCCGTAAACTAATGTGTCTTGGCCGTGAACACCTTTTTGGTGGTCTTAAGGCTTGAATGTTGCACAGTGTCTCTAGAAGGTACATTCTAACACTCATTCCTTAAGTGTACTAGGCTTAAAACTCCTTAGAATGACCCTTAACAAGGCTAGAAGTCATTAGAAATGAGTCTGACACTCAGTTGAGTTGAATGGTTGGACTTTACAAGGCAAAAATTTTCGGGTTGTCACAAAACATATATCCAAAGCATCTAGTGTTGCATGTGCACCATAGGAGTGTTATAGTGCTCAAAACCCAACAGTGGTATCAGACCCTAGGATTGTTTTATGTTATACTTGATGCTTGTTATTTTTCCAAGTTGAGAAAATCGATTTTTTGGCCTTTGACTGATGAACCCGCCGAGTCCACTGGTTGACTTGACGAGTCCACTCAGTAAAAGGGCTACTCTACGAGTCAGGTTCATGCACTCGTCGAGTTGATGGCTCTGGATGCCGATTTTTGAGTTTTTGACCAGAATTGGATTAGGATCATTACCACAAACTGTTTTTTGAAACATATAATTTGTTTTCTTGATATGGTAGTGATCATACTCATCCAATTAAAAGATAATTGTCAAAATCTAAAGATTTGTATTAGTTTATATGATTAGGCTAATTTCTTGCAATTGTTGATATGAATTATCTTGACTTATGAGTTTAACTAGATCATAGATAAATTAGTTGATAATTTTTGTTAGTTAAAATGTTGATCTTAATGATTTTAATGACCTCCATAACTTGTCCTCAAGTTATGGAAAATGAAAAGTCTCATCCATTAAAATAACATTAAACTCATAAGTTATGAATTCCAAGAGTCATCAAAAGATGTTGTCAAATTCATATGATAGTTGTTAGTTTATATGTTAAGCTAATTACTTGTATCATTTGATTTGAAACTATTTGCCTTATAAGTTAGTTTAGATCATGATTTAAAAAAATTATATGATAATTTTCCTTGTTAGAATTGATCTAAATGTTCTTTAATGAGTTCCACAACTTGTCCTCAAGTTATGGAACATGGAAAGTCTTATCATAAATGTTTTAATGAACTCCATAACGTGTCCTCAAGTTATGGAAAATAAAGAGTCTTTTCATAAAACCAACATTAATTCATAAGTTATGGAAACCAAGGGTTTTGAAAAGTTTCAAAACTTGTTCTCAAGTTTTGGAATTTTGTAAAGTCTCACAAATGAAACTTTAATTCCAAACCCTAGAGTTTTAAAAGTTAAAATTCAACCCTTATACTTTATAATATTATAAGTTTAATAATATATATATATATATATATATATATATATATATATATATATATATATATATATATATATATATATATATTGATGGGTTTTCAGCATTCTAACAATCCTATGGTGTACATGCAACCCTAGAAACCTTGGATCTATGTTTGACTAATATACATGCAAATAATTATTTTTCCAAGGTTCTTATCCTAACTAGCATGGCATGGGGTACTTGAATCAAATAAAACTAGTAGAATTACTTACCTTGTAGTAGTAGTTGATTGCTTGGAGTTTGAGAGCCTAGCACCAATAATGTGGATGCCTCAAATGGAAGTCACAAATCACCACAAACTTGGAAACTTGAGAGAATAGTCACAAACTTCTTGAAATCGGCCCTCTTAGTTTACACACATCAACTTGTGCAATTTCAAGAACCAAAGACTCCTTTATATAGTGTGGTGGATTAGGGTTACATCATGTAAACCCTAATACCCATGTCTTTTCATTTCCATGAGATCCATGGGTTAAAGCTCCATGGAGTATCCATGGACTTTCCATGCAAGCCTAGCCCATTCCAAATAAGCATTAGCCCACACTATATAAATACAAGAGCCCATATTTAATTAGTCATACTTTTGATCTGTAAATTAATTATAGATCAACACTAATTAAATAATATGATTTTATATTAATATATTAGAACTTATAATATATTAATAAATCATAACTTCTACTATTCTCAAAATATTATCCGTAAATTGTTCGGGTGAAGTGCAACCCAAATGGACCATGCCGGGTCGGGTCAAGTACATACCAAATATAGTTATGGACTTAGACACTATCTCCAACAGTCTCCCACTTGGATAAGTCTAATAACTATAATTACAAGTATGACTTCAGGAACCGATCAACAATCGTAGCTCTTTAAACTCTGTTGAACTATGAAGCGCCATTTTAGATAAGTGATCATATAATCCTCTGTTCTAGATATCAGCCGGACAAATACATGGAACATGGTCTTGCTTATTGTCCAGCATTTGTTTCGCGATTTCTGATTTGTTTGACATAGAACTTAACTGAACACATCAATTTAGTTCTGACCGGGCCTGGTACATAGGTCAAAACAAAATCATCGAGGGGCCCAGATATCGCTTCTAATCCTAGAAGGAACAGATAAACTTCGACTCATATGTTTGCTCTACTACTTGTTGAACTACACACAAAGGCACGGTTTATAACATCGAGTTACCAATGCGTTTTCGTGCAATCAATGCATAACCAACTCATAGGCAACAAATCATATCTCTAGGTTTGAAGACTTATATGATATTACCATCTCACGATCACTCGAGATACATTCCATGAAGTGATACAAGTGAGCGTGGGTTGAATCCAATACTCAGAACTTATGAGCACTCATGAGTGTTGTAGCCCCGCTTTGTCTAACATCTTAGACCTCTACAAGCCAACCCATGACATTCTTGATTCATATCTACTTCCAACATATGACCGACTGTGGAGAGTTTGAATAATATGATATAAACCATAACATAATTATTCTGGAAGTCAAAACATGCAAAAAGAAATAATAGTAAACGATTGACAAGAGATAGCAACACTTTACTCATAAATAACAGCTTTTATTTATCATCAAATGTCAATTACATTTTACAAATTTCAAGATTATCTAACTACAAAAACTAATATCATCCTTCAGCCCTATGCTCCGAGCATGCTGGAGATGCTTAGCCCGAGTCAGTCCCTTCGTGAGGGGATCTGCTGGGTTCTCATCCGATGATACCCTCTTTGCCACGAGGATTCCTTCTTCTATTCGATGTCTGATGAAGTGATATTTTCTGTCAATGTGTCTGGATCTCCCATGATCTCTTGGTTCCTTGGCTAAGGCAACCGCACTATTGCTGTCACAGAAAATCTCCATTGGCTCCTTTATAGCTGGTACAACTCCAAGGTCTCCGATGAAGTTCTTTAGCCATATAGCCTCCTTTGCTGCCTCGCTTGCTGCTATATACTCTGATTCACAAGTGGAATCAGCCACTGTCTCCTGCTTGGAACTTTTCCAAGTAATTGCCCCTCCGTTTAGAGTAAAGACCCAGCCCGACTGAGAGCGGAAATTATCCCTGTCAGTCTGAAAGCTAGCATCACTGTACCCTACAACTCCCAAGTCCTCACTGCCACCGAGGGTAAGGACCCATTCCTTAGTCCTCCGTAGGTACTTGAGGATATTCTTTACCGCAGTCCAGTGTGCCTTGCCAGGGTTCCCCTAATACCTGCTAACCATGCTCAAAGCAAAGGCTACATCAGTTCGAGTACACGTCATAGCATACATGATCGATCCTACAGCTGAAGCATAAGGTATTCGACTCATTTCTGCTATCTCAGCCTCAGTACTAGGGCTTTGTGTCTTACTCAATCTGGCGTTACTCTGGATGGGTAACTCTCCTTTCTTGGAGTTATGCATGTTGAACCTTTTCAACACTTTGTCCACATAGGTGCTTTGACTAAGTCCAATTAGTCTTTTACTCATGTTTCTCAAAATCCTTATCCCTAGGATATAGGCAGCTTCTCCAAGGTCCTTCATAGCGAAACACTTCCCAAGCCAGGACTTTACTTCCTGCAAGGTTGGGATGTCATTTCCAATGAGTAGTATGTCATCCACATACAGTACCAAAAAACGCTGACTACACTCCCACTAGCCTTGATATTGACACAAGATTCATCTTCACTCCTTGAAAAGCCAAATTCTTTGATTTTCTCATCAAAGCAAAGATTCCATCTGCGAGGTGCCTGTTTTAATCCATAAATGGATTTCTCGAGCTTACACACTCTACTGGGGTACTCTGTACTGACAAAACCCTCTGGCTGAACCATGTAAACATCTTCAGCCAATTTTCCATTAAGGAAAGCGGTTTTGACATCCATTTGCCATATTTCATAATCATGAAATGCAGCAATGGCTAACAGAACCCTAATAGACTTAATCTTGGCCACTGGTGAAAAGGTCTCATCATAATCAACTCCCGGAGTTTGAGAATAACCCTTTGCAACCAATCGTGCCTTATAAGTGTGTACATTACCATCCATGTCGGTCTTCTTCTTGAAGATCCATTTGCACCCAAATATCTTACGATCAGGTACATTGTCAACCAAGTTCCAAACTTGATTGTCATACATGGACTGTATCTCGCTATCCATAGCCTCTTTCCATTTAGCAGCCTCAGGGCCTGCCATGGCTTCCGTATAGCTGTTAGGCTCATCCAGATTTACCAGTGTGTTATCACTGATAAGTGTCTCACCTTCTTCAGTAATATGAAAACCATAATAATGCTTAGGTGCATTCCTAACTCTGGTGGAACGCCTCAGAGGTATAGATTCTTCAGTCGGCTCAACAGGAGTTTTCTCCTCAGGTTGAGGGCTAGGGTTTGAGGTTCCTTCACCACTTGACTCTTGAATTTCCTCAAGGTCAATTTGCCTCCCACTGTCTCCTTGGCTCATGAATTCTCTCTCTCGAAAGAATCCTCTTCTTGCTACAAAGACCACATTATCACTGGGTCTGTAGAAGATGTAACCAAAGGATTTTTGTGGGTAGCTGATGAAAATACACCTTTCGCTTCGGGGTTCGAGCTTATCGTGAGTCTCGCGTCTCACGAAAGCCTCGCAACCCCAAACCTTGATGTGGTCTAGATTGGGAACTTTTCCAGTCCACACCTCGTGAGGTGTTTTGGCAACCTTCTTTGTAGGGACTAGATTAAGGATATGGGCGGCAGTCTCTAAGGCATACCCCCAAAATGAGATTGGTAGCGAAGCTCGACTCATCATGGAACGAACCATGTCCAACTAGGTCCGATTGCGCCTCTCAGCTACACCATTCAACTGTGGTGTCCTAGGAGGTGTCATTTGTGAGACAATCCCACATTCCTTAAGATAGTCAATGAACTCAGTACTAAGATACTCACCACCACGATCGAATCGAAGCATCTTAATGTTCCTTCCCAACTGATTCTCCACTTCTTGCTTAAACTCTTTGAATTTCTCAAAGGTTTCTGACTTATGCTTGATTAGGTAGACATATCCATATCTACTAAAATCATCAGTAAAAGTCATATAGAACCGATTAGCATCTCTTGTGGCGGTTATGAAGGGTCCACACACATCCGTGTGTATGAGGTCCAACAAACCTTCACCCTAGCACAAGTGCCAGTAAAAGGTGACTTTGTCATTTTACCAAGCAAACAAGATTCACAACTATCATCTGACTTTAGGTCAAATGACTCCAAGACTCCATCCTTTTGGAGTTGGCCTATGCGTTTCTTGCTTACATGTCCAAGACGACAATGCCATAAGGATGCTTTATCTAAGCTAGTGGAAGAGTTAATACACAATAAATTATTTCCTAGATTATCTACAACAGATACAGTTTCATACACGCCATCACAAGGTAATGCTTTAAAATAAAGAACATTATTAAAGAAAGCATCAATACTACCATTATTATTATCAAAATAAAAGGTAAAACCTTGTTTATACAATGCATGAAAGGAAATAACATTTCTTGCCATTTCTAGCGAATAATAACATTTATTCAAATCTAATGTAAACCCACTATTTATCACTAAGGAATAAACTCCTATCTTGGTGACAGGTGAAGCTTTCCTGTTTCCCATGATCAAGTTTATCTTTCCCTGCTCGACATTCTCACTTCTTTTTAGTCCCTGCAAATCACAACATATGTGAATACCACAACCTGTATCAAGCACCCAAGACTTAGAATGAGGTGAGTTATTAGACAATATAGTGTATATACCTACATGGTTGGGTTTTACTTTCCCATCCTTCAAATCTTGCTGGTACTTTGGGCAGTTTCGCTTCTAGTGCGACTTTTCATGGCAATAGAAGCATTCAGTCTCATTAGGGTTAGCAGAAGGAGTGACAAAACCTTTCTTGGTTTTGCTTGAATAGGAGCCTTCAAGGGTCTTACCCTTGGTACCCTTAGAAGGGTTCTTTCTCTTCTTCCCTTTGCCATGCCCGATTGCCAAGACATTGGCCGCAGTTGGAGTAGGAGTAGGAGTAGTAACAACCGACTTACCCTTTAGACCACTTTCGGCGGTCTTCAAGAGTCCTTGAAGTTTGCTGAGGGTGACTTCTTCCTTGTTCATGTGATATGTGATGCGGAATTGATCATAACACGATGGCAAGGAGTGCAAAATGATGTCTATTGCTAACTCCTCAGGGAAGTTCACATTCAGCTTCAGTAAACGGTCCACATACCTTTGCATTTTCTGCATGTGGCCCGTGATGGGTTCACCATCCTTCATTCGGGTTGTTATCATGGAGGAGATTATTTCATATCGCTCTTGACGAGCACTTTGATGGTAGCAGTCCATCAAGTCCTGGTACATCTCAAAAGGATAATAGTCCTCATAGGACTTTTGGAGCTCGGCTGTCATGGTGGCCATCATGATGCATGCCACTTTTGTAGCATCTCTTTCATGTACCTCATATTCAGCAAGCTCTTCAGGAGTAGCAGTTGGCTCGGGTACCTTCAGCTCCTTGTCGAGAACATATTCTTTGTTCTCATACCGAGTGACCATCTTGATGTTTCTGATCCAATCTGTAAAGTTGGACCCATCAAATTGTAACGCCCGGGTTTCGGGGCTAAGCATTTTTAGACGATGTAATAGTCTAGGTCAACTATTGTAACTCTTTTGATGTAATAAAGATGAAATATTTGAGTATTTTGTGAATTATGTGAATTTATGTGCTTATTATTTAATTATAAATGTATAATTAATAAAGAATAAAAATAAGCGTCAAAATGAAATGTTAGATAAACCCGATATCTATGAAGGATGTGGTAGTGGTCGTGATGAGGTTTCCGAATATATAAAGAATGCCAAAATCCGAGTTATAACGAAGAAGTTATGACCCGACGAAGTTTCACGACGGAACCGACGCGATACCGGGAAGCGTAAATAGTGAATTTACGATAAAGCGAGTTTTAGCCTTAGCGATCTAAACGAAAGTCGTAGAGTTCGTTAAACCGAAAGCGTGCATAAAAAGAATGCCCAAATCTGACTTCATATGAGGAAGTTATGATTTTTCTAAGTTTCAGCTTAGCGGTATACAGCCCAAATACTCGATTTGAGATCGAGCGGTTTTTAGCCGACACAACCTAAACGAGAATTGAAGATCACGTTAATAGTAATGCAACGGTAAAAAGACAGACGAAAACGGATGTCGGATGAAGAAGTTATGAATTTGTAACGGACTAATCCTGTCCCGGCCTGTTAAAAAATATAACTGTTAAAATAAATTCAAAATTAGCCGACGGAGTCTAAACGAAAGTTGTAGATTACGTTCCCGCCTACGCGTGGATATAAAGAACGTCGAAAACGGAGTTCATATGAAGAAGATATGAATTTCCAAAATTTTTAAAATAATTAATATTTATTTTTAATTATCTATTTATTTATTATTCGTTCGACCGGACGAATCTCCTTGGAGAAAAGGAAAAGGAGCCGGCAACTAATCGAGTACTGCTAGGTGACGTATGCAGTGACGTCGTGTACGCCCAGCGTACTTTGAGATTACGCCCAGCGTACTTGGAGTTACGCCCAGCGTAATCGGGGTTTCCAGCGACTATAAATAGAGACCGAGTTCAGCCATTTTCCTTACCAATATTCATTCCTTCTCTCTAAATTTTGCCTTGGTTTGCGTGCCCATAATATCCCGAACCCCCGATATTATTCCCGATCCCCGAAGCAAGTTTTGAAGCCCCGAAGATCCCGAGAAGTGCAACTCTCGAGCCGAAGCTCTGCTCGCGAGAAGCTCGTTTTTTTGTGAAGATCTTCCAGGGCTACCGAGGAATACTACTTCTACAAGTCGTAGTGCTGTCCGGTTATCTTCTGAACAAGTGAGTGTGTAGTTACTTTCTTCTAACGCATATTATGAAGTATTTATTATAAAATATGTGTGATGTGTATATTTGGTTGTTATATGTGTGAATGTATATTCACTTTCTTCTATCTCATATATATGATATATTATCTATGAAATATGTGTTATATGTGTGTGCCTTATCTGTTATGTGGAATATATATTAAATGAACATGCTTTACAGGTTTTAAAACTATGCATAAAAATATATATTTTTATCTACTAATATGTTGGGTAGAACATGGGTAGATAGTTGATGTGTGATAAACAGATGAGAGGCCTCGATGTTGTTGTTGATCTAGTCATCTAGCGGAGTATGGATGACGACCACGGACTCTTCTAGGCAGTCCAGTGGAACACTAGCAGGCTCATAACCTGTAGGTGTTGTGAACGACGTGTTCACCGGTGTACTCTACTCCCCCACATGGTTGCCTTTAGGACATCTATTGTTGAGGAAACCCCTTAGCAGTAATGTTCGTCCCGATGAACTTTCCTAGATTAGGTCCCTTTAGATAGATGTTATTTTAGGGACGTAAAGTGAGGATAACGGGAATGAGTAATCGGGTTATTGTTGGTCAGTAAAAATTAAATATAATTATTTATTGTGGGTTGAAAACCCTATATGCTCACCAGGCTCCCAAGCCTGACCCACTCAGTTTATTTGTATTACAGGAAGTGGCGCAAGGGCATAAGATGGATGAATCATCAAGTTGTTTTGTTTATGAGCATTTACATGAATTCAACTGTTGTATTGCTTGTAATATTTGTTTATGCTTTTGGTCTGTTTATCGGAACATGACATCCCGAATATTGTTATAAAATGATTATGCATCTTTGATAAAATGCTTTGATAAACTTTATTTTATCATATTTTGTTTTGGGACAAATTCCGCAACTCTTTTGAATAAAAGAAAAAGATTTACTCTAAAAATATTTTTAAAAGCATAAAGAAAACCGGTCTTTTCTGGCCGAGATTTTGGGGATGTCACAATCAAGTCCTGGTACATCTCAAAAGGATAATAGTCCTCATAGGACTTTTGGAGCTCGACTGTCATGGTGGCCATCATGATGCATGCCACTTTTGTAGCATCTCTTTCATGTACCTCATATTCAGCAAGCTCTTCAGGAGTAGCAGTTGGCTCGGGTACCTTCAGCTCCTTGTCGAGAACATATTCTTTGTTCTCATACCGAGTGACCATCTTGATGTTTCTGATCCAATCTGTAAAGTTGGACCCATCAAAGATGACTCTCCCACAAAGATTCATGAGAGAGAAGGAGCTAGTAGGGTTTGAGCCAGAAGCATTGTTATTGGAAGACATCTGAAAAGAAGAGGGAATATATTATATTAGATATAGAGATAGTCCTTAACAAAACACCCAAATGTAATATTAAGGCTAGGACCCAACACAATATTTTATAACTTAGAAGAGGGATGTCGTAATCTAAGCTATAAGATATTTGAAGGTAGGTGAATGACGATTCACCAATTTCCACCATGAAAAACGAAATATTTAATTAGGTTTTAATTGGTTTAGAAACTCCTAGATTCTTTGAGATTCATTGAACTTTCTTCAATGACATGTTTCAATCTCGAGTGTGCCCTTCAAGTTTTGTGACTGGGATGCCGAGGATCACAAAACAAGGTGTGAAGTAACCATGCAAATTACTTGGTACCCTTAATGTATTACCCCTCAATCGATGTGCCGGTTAACCACACACGCTCCATCGATACTATGATAAATATGAAGTCACCCTTTACCTACCTTGTTAAGTTCAAGTTAGTGTGCCGGTTAACCACACACGCTCCACTAACGACTTAAACAAAGTGTAAAGTGTAATTTCATGGATTAACACCTTATTCACATTTTCCTAAAATAACTAAGATTGGGAATTCAATAAAGTTTAGTTACTTTAGTATTATCATTATACTTTTATTGAGAATTTATAAGTCTTTGTCCTACCCGTTCGGCTAACGACCCTCCACCGATCAAGGAAGCGGTGGGTGAGAGTGGACACCCATTAAGTTGCCATTTTATAGGCAACAACCTTATACCCCCCTTATAGACCGGCTTCGTGAATGAGGCGTACTAGCGGTAAGACGACTTGATCTTATACATATATAAATATTATTAAACTTATAATATTATAAAGTATAAGGGTTGAATTTTAACTTTTAAAATTCTAGGGGTTGGAACTAAAGTTTTTAATATGACTTTACATGTTCCAAAACTTGAGGGCAAGTTTTGTAAACTTTCAAAACTTTTCATTTCTCATAACTTATGAGTTAATGGTTATTAAAAATGAAGACTCTTCATTTTTTGTAACCTATGTGTTCTTTTAATGGTTATTTATAAATGTGACTTTTGGTTATCCATAACTTAAGAACTAGTTATGGACTCCATTAAAACACATAAAGATCAAGAATTAATCTAATCAATTATTAGCACATAATTTCTATGATCTTCTAAACTCATATGTTTATGAATGTTCATATCAAAAATTTCAAGAATCGTAAGTACATATACAAAATTTGAAATTTTGATACGAGCTTTTGAACAAAACTTCGATTTTCAAGTTTTTTTTTTTTTTTTTTTTTTTTTTTTTTTGCATCAAGTATCAAATAAACAAACCAGGCTCTGATACCACTGATGGGTTTTCAGCATTCTAACACTCCTATGGTGTACATGCAACCCTAGAAACCTTGGATCTATGTTTGACTAAGATACATGCAAATAATTATTTTTCCAAGGTTCTTATCCTAACTAGCATGGCATGGGGTACTTGAATCAAATAAAACTAGTAGAATTACTTACCTTGTAGTAGTAGTTGATTGCTTGGAGTTTGAGAGCCTAGCACCAATAATGTGGATGCCTCAAATGGAAGTCACAAATCACCACAAACTTGGAAACTTGAGAGAATAGTCACAAACTTCTTGAAATCGGCCCTCTTAGTTTACACACATCAACTTGTGCAATTTCAAGAACCAAAGCCTCCTTTATATAGTGTGGTGGATTAGGGTTACATCCATGTAAACCCTAATACCTATGTCTTTTCATTTCCATGAGATCCATGGGTTAAAGCTCCATGGAGTATCCATGGACTTTCCATGCAAGCCTAGCCCATTCCAAATAAGCATTAGCCCACACTATATAAATACAAGAGCTCATATTTAATTAGTCATACTTTTGATCTCTAAATTAATTCTAAATTAATTATACATCAACACTAATTAAATAATATGATTTTATATTAATATATTAGAACTTATAATATATTAATAAATCATAACTTATATTATTCTCAAAAGATTATCCGTAAATTGTTCGGGTGAAGTGCAACCCAAATGGACCATGCCGGGTCGGGTCAAGTACATACCAAATATAGTTATGGACTTAGACACTATCTCCAACATATATATATATATATATATATATATATATATATATATAGGACAAGTCAGTATTATATATATATATATATATATATATATATATATATATATATATATATATATATATATAAGACAAGTCAGTATTACCGTTAGTAGGCCTCATTCACGAAGCTGGTCTATAAGGGGGGTATACGGTTACTGCCCATAAAATGATGGTTTAATGGGTGTCCACTCTCACCCACTGCTTCCTTGACTGGTGGAGGGTCGTTAGCCGAACGGGTAGTATAGGACATTAATTCTCATTAAAAGTATAATGATAAATATAAAGTAACTAAACTTTTATTAAATTCTCAATCTTAGTTACTTTAGGAAAATGTGAAAATGGTGCTAATCCATGAAATTACACTTTGCACCTTGTTAAGTCGTTAGTGGAGCGTGTGTGGTTAACCGGCACACTAATTTGGGACTGACAATGTGTGGCAAATGGTAGCTTGATGTAAATCATAGATCAATGGAGCGTGTGTGGTTAACCGACACATTGATTAGGTGATTTGTAACATTGAGTGTACCAAGCTAATTTGCATGTTTATTCACACCTCTTTTGTGATCTTCGGCATCCCAGTCACAAACTTGAAGGGCACAATCGAGATTTAAACATGCCATTGAAAAGTTCAATGGATCTCAAAGGATCTAGGAATTTCAATCCAATTAAAACTTAACAATCTATTTCGTTTTTCATGGTGGAAATTGGTAATTGTCATTTACCTACCTTCAAATATTTTTCAATTGGATTACGGCGTCCCTCTTCGCAATTGTAAAATATTGTGTTGGGTCCTAGCCTTAATATTTCGTTTTGGGTTTTATATTAAGGACTTAAATCAACTAACTTGAATTTCTCCCTTGTAGATGTCTAGTTCAGACAACTATGGTCTTCCCGAATCTTTTGGAAAAAGCTTTCCACATGAAGATGATATTCCACAATATCATACTTCACTTCCTCCACCTCCTCCAATTATTCTCCCTGACCCACAAGTTCGAAGACTTGAAAAGATGAAGGTCACTCAAGCCCTATTGTCTAGCAAACACCAAGATGGAAGGTCTGTGTGTGCACATGTCTTGGATATGAAGTCACACATTGACAAGCTGGAATGTTGGGTGTCGTTTTCCCAAGGAAGTTGGCTATTGACTTGGTTCTTCAGTCACTTCCCGAGTCGTATAGTCAGTTTGTTAAAGACTACTATATGACAGACCACGACGTGACCCTTATTGATCTTACCTATTTGCTTATTGCTGCTGAATCAGCTATGATTTGGCGCAATGGTCAAGCAAATTTGATTGGAAGATCTACTTCCCAAGCTGCCATGGACATATGCAATGACATAGATAGTCGAGAAAAGATCCCTTCTCCTATGGGAAGGGAATTGGCTATGGTCAAAAGATTTGACCATAAGAGAAAATCCAGTTCTGAGATAGTTCCATGTGCAAATGCCAAAGAATCCACTTGTTTCTACTACCATTTGAATGGACATTGGAAGCGAAGCTACCCTGAATACCTGAAAGATCTAAGAGAAGGTAAAGTCAAAAAGGTTTGACTCTACTTCAGGTAAATCCGCTATCTAACTCTATTAAGTTCCTATTTGGAGATTCATAATACATGATGTGATAAAATTACATTTTTGATGTTTTGTAGGATCGAAGAAAAGAAAGGATGCTTAAAGAAAAAAGCATGTTGAGTGTGATCGCGAAGAGATGGATTTCAATCGCATGGTTCGATGATCAGATTTTTGAGCTGCTACTTAGGATTATGTTAGATTGCTTAGAAATATGTAGTAACATAGTTTCATTTGTAATTGCATTGTAAGGAAATGTTTTCCGCACCTTTTATAAATAAATTAAATTTTGATTTTTTATCTTATTTATATTTCCTTGCAATGGCATTTGTGAAAATTGATGTTTGTGTGTTTCTATATGGATTTGATTCTTTCGTTTGTGGTAGTGTCTAAATTTACCAAACAAGGAAAGATTCTCATCACCGAAGGTTCAATTATCTGCTAAAGAAACTTGGAATCATGCAAGTTGTATTGTGTGATGAATGAGAACTTTCATCTTTGGGGATGTGACAGCCGTCAATTTCTAGTCAAGTCAAAGTCAAATAAAGTCAACAAGTCAAACCGGTCAACTCATTTAACCCTTGTATATTAGGGTTTACATCGTGCTTACTATTGTACAATGCACTATCTTAATGCAAAGCATCACTTTGAGTCTCCACGTATTCAGAAAATCTAAAACCTAATCAGGGTAACTGATGGAACAACTTAATAAAACATTAATACATACCCTTCGGGGGCGTATAACGCTCATAACAAGGCAAAACGGGGTTTGCAAACCTTGCATTTGGAAGTTAAAACACTCACAAAGGTCGCAAACAAAGTCTCTCCCAAATCTCTCCATGTATGTGAAATCTCTCCCAAATCTCTCCAAGTATGTGAAATCTCTCCCAAATCTCTCCAAGTATGTGAAAGCTCTCCCAAATCTCTTCAAGTATTAGAAATCTCTCCCAAATCTCCCCAAGTATGTGAAATCTCTCCAAGTGTGTGAAATCTCTCACAAATCTCTCCAAGTATGTGAAATCTCTCCCAAATCTCTCCAAGTATGTGAAATCTCTTCGGAATCTCTCTCAAAACCTCTTTCAACTTTTTATAATCATTCGGGGCATCCCGACCCTTAACTTGGTCAAAAATCACTCAAAACGGGAAGATAACTTGAGAAACAACTAAATAGGGCCGAAACCCTCTTAAGAACCGAAACCCTCTTAGGAACCGAACCTCTTAGAGCCGAACCTTCCCTCAGGACCGAACCTGCTGAAGAACCGAACCTCATAAACAACCGAAATGAACCGAGCCTTCGGTCCATTTCGCTTCTCTCTCAACTACGGACCGAACCTACCTTTCGCTTCTTCGCCTGCTCCAAGGACCTTCGGTCCCTCCTGCTTCGGCTCCAACAGCCTTCGGTTCGGATCGCCAGCATACTCTCGGTTCCTTCTACTTTCGGTTCCTAGCATCTAATACCGAACCACACCTTCGGTCCTTAGCCTTAAAGACCGAAACCTCGCCCCTTTCGCTCCTTATTCCCGGTTTTTGACCACTTTCGCTTCTTAAGCCCGTTTTTGACGGGGATTTTTCACCAAATTCATATTTTTATCATTTTAAACTCCCTAAACTCATATTTTATTCATTTCTCAAGGATTTATTAATTATAAATCAATATTTTACATTAAAGAAAAGGGCTTAGGATATTTTATATTACAAGTGGGTCAAGTGTGTCCACTTGCACTTATGTGTCAATTTCTCATTGGTCCACCCTTATCCACATCACACACATCAAGGTAAACATCCCTTCACCCTAGCCACTTGCTCCAGCAATCCTTCATATAAAGAAATGCCTGGGAATTTCCTTGATCATTTTCTTCTCCATAAAACACATATACACTCCTTAACCATCAAAAGAGCCTCTTTTTCTCTCAACTTCCAGCCACACTTTTGATGTGTTCTTGAGCTATTACTTCACTTTTTAGTAATTATTCCATATAAACTCAAGTGTTACTCCATATTTTCCTAACACTCTTGGATCATCTACACACATTTAACCCCAAAAATCGTTCTTAGGATAATCCAACACTTCACGTGTTCATCAAGTGTTCTTGACTTGATACTCCTCGTCTCCGACCTTCCACTATTCAAGAAATCACTCAAGGTGAGTTCATACCCCTACATTTTCCAGTTTTCTTTAGTTTTCAGGGGGGGGTGGGAATACAAGTTAAAACACCAAAACATATTTAAAACTTAACTTGACAGCTTACAACAGAAAAGTTGTGACCTGTTCACGAACTATTGTACCCAACTTAAACTTAATATTTTTCAAAAATGTTTAATATGCACATGGTTCAGGTTCATACCTTTAAAATAACTACTTGCACATCTCCATACGATTTTTCTACAATTTATGGTGATTTTTACAAAACTGCCTAACATTTCATAAACGAATTCGGACCAGTCTGTGAATATGAACCTCTTCACACACGTTAGAGACTTCTAAAAATCATAATAAAAATTATGAATAAACTAGACACATTTTATAAACTCTCAGAGTTTACGGATTTAGTTTTCGACTTCGTATGATTTTTCTATGATGTTTTCAAAACAGTGCCGAAAGGTTAAAAACTAGCTACATAGCTTACCATATTAATAACACTTTGTAGTATGTTGAGCAAAGTGCATAACACTAAGTTCCTAAATGTTGAATGTATTTCTTGTTAGTTTATCATCATAAACAGAAATTAGTCATTCATAATAAGGTTTTCCCATTCATTTCGAGCACATATAATAAACTACAATAAGTATAGTTTATGGATTTTTCGATAAAAGCAATCCTACATGGAAAAGGTTTTACTCTCAAAACAAATGGGTTTTTCATATACTACATGATAAACTATAATAGTAATAGTTTACGGATTTCATATCACTAATTGCTTTCATAAAAGGTTATTTCACTTCCACCACGAAAGAGGTTTTATACTCAAACTATATGTAAACTAGTTAACGTAATTTGTGAGACATTCTCCTGTGGGGTACTCTTAAGTACCACAGAAAAGTCCTGTAGTTATAGCCAGAGTCTCTTGTAGGGAGAGCATGATAGTTGTGTATAAATCTATATTGGGTCTGACAAACCCGCACCTGAGCTGCTTGCAACAGCTAGACCGGCAGGTCTGAGGTGACAAGTGTCATATCATTTCGACGCCTGAAGAACGTCGAGTACGAGGTCCTAGAGTTATAGTATGGTTATAACAACTCACATAGGGAGTTAACAATCTTTCAAGTTTACAGGGAAAATTCTATTTTGAATAGGGGTTTTACCTATTTAAAGACTATTATAAACATTATAAGTACAAAACCCACACACATTCTCGGTCTCGGGATTTAAGGCTACATAACTTTTTATAAGGAAAATATTGGATTTTCTTTGGAAACGCATTACGATTATAAACATTATAAGTACAACACACACACATATTCTTGGTCTTGGGATTTAAGGCTACATAACTTTTTATAAGGAAAATAAGGGATTTTTCTTGAAGTATACATGACAAAGTACTAGGTTTACACTAAATGGCTTTCATGATATTAAAACTACGTTTCATCTAGAATTGTTAGACTTCAGCTATAATTTGCTAAGTGTATATGTTAGAGTTATATAAGAATTTAGTCGCAATCGACTTAGAATTGATGGGTCCGCCCTACTTCCTGTTCCTTGTTTGGTTGTGGACCTAGGGCAGACCGATTATATTCGACGGTTTATTTAACTTAAATCTTATATAACTTATATACACTGGGTGATTATAGAAGGAATCTACGGGTCTCTCTAGGGTACATTATTGCATAAAATAGGAGAGTTCATTTCGCGTTTAATAAAGAAAATATTGAATTTTCTGGAATCATGCTCTATCGCTTTTTACAAGGAAAACAGCTTCTTTATCAAATAAAACTCTTATGAACTCACCAACTTAATTGTTGACACTTTTTCAAAACTACTTGTATTCTCAGGAATTCAGTGAGACAGGAAATCAACAGCTTTTGAGGATGGGACGTTAAATCGTCAAACATTTCATTTTGTCATCATAGTGTAATTGATTTGAAACATGTAAACACATACTATGGTGTAACTTTTTCAATTATATCCATGATGGTTGTATTTACTTTGAGCACTATTATACTCGTTGTGATACTATACATGAAGTCCTCCACCCCCGGACGTTTCCGCCATCCTTGGTTTGGGGGTGTGACAGGGGAATTAAGACTAATTCCTTGTTCACATGTAAATATGAGTCAAGTGAAGGACTAGGGGATCAGGTACACTTGGTTGTGCGCTGGTCAGGTCCACCGCAAAGAACGATAAGACTATTCGTTATGGTTAACTAAAGTTAGTAGATATGTATAGCAGAACGAATAAGAAGAATCAAAGTCGGCAAAAAGATAAAAGTTTCTCCAATCTGAAAAGATGGGAGAGTACTTGAGTATAGTGTTTTATGATCATCTTAATGATTATGAAAACCATATCACAATTTGATTCTCTAAGGACGCCTTAGTGTATTTGTTTGGCTAAGAAGAGGAATCAGGAATTGTTGAAATGGTTAAATCAATTAAGATGAATCATACTTCGTTCCAAAATCAAATCTTAGAGTCATACTCCAAGATTTTATATTGAGTGACATATCAGCAAATGTAGAGTAAAATGTTTTCTACTTGTACATTTGAAATTGGTAAGTTGTAATGTTTGAATAAAACAAAGATCAACTAAGATCGATTGTCAAAAGTGTTCGTCTTGATAAGAAACCGCACTAACTCTTGAATATTTGGTGTCAAGTAATGTTTCTTGACAAAGAGAATCTTATATGTCAAGAGGTCAGTGGGAGTCTTAAAGATCTTGAAAAGTTTCAACAACTAATCAAGAGTCAACCCATTGTTAATCACTAGCACACGACTTGAGGTTTGTAACCTATCGTGTTGACATATTCTTGTTTCCATGCCGATTCCAGTTGAAGTTGACTATGCATATGAGTTATATGAGTTCTCATTTGTTTTCATAACAACCTAGAAGCAATGGCAGGCCCTTGAGCTACCAGGTGGCAAGAAATTAAGATTGAACAAATTCGGTATATATGAGTTTGGATTTGTCACTAACCCTGTCTTGTGATCATGGTTATGACAAATTCACATGGATAGGAACACATACACCATAAAATCTAAGTGACAAAGGTTTCTCTCCGCTTCATGAAAATTATTGTGAGGAAACATTTTCACTAAGTAGATTTTAAGGAGATAGCATTTGTGATATTTGCATTCTCAAATTCGATTATGATTACGGCATCCCTCTTCAGAGTTCGAATTGTGAGTAATGGAAAAAGGTCTAAACATTTCAGACTTATTGATGTAAGTTCTAAAATTGTTTAGACATACATATAAGAGTTCTACTAAAAGGTGTGTGAGCTTAGATAAAGGCTTATCGAAGCATCTCATGTCAGAATTCTGAACTTTGGTAAAAAAAGGTCAATAAAGCATTGATTTCTAGAATTCCAGCTGATTTCTAGATTTATGTTATGCTAGTGGGAGCATAAATGTTATGAAAATAACAAAATAATTGTTATGCTAGTAGGAGCATAATTATTATGGTTAGTGTTGCAAGTTAGCAATGTTAATTATAGAAAACAAAGTTTTCAATTCTCAAAGTTGCAGGGTTGAAAAGTTGTTTTGCTATAATTAAGGGAGAGGAACTTATACTTCATTTCCATTCTAAAAGTTTAGATTGAGATTTTAATCAAATTTAGTCAAGGATTTATATGAATACCATGTTGAAATGCTTCAACATTGGAAATTCTTTATATGGAAATATTATAGCAAAAGACTGGTCAAGTATTATCATGTCTTTATGTAAGACATTATTAATCGTATCCCATATGCTTCGGGTATAGTATCGATTGCATATTCTATAATATTCATGTGTTCTATTTTTCCAAATCCCTAGGGCATTAAGAGGGAAAAAGGACTAGAATTGGATATGACTAAATTTATTAAACAACTGCTAAGAACAATCCAAGGTTCACCAAAGATTGGTTGCTTATGGATAGTTGGAAGTATAGTAATGCATGGACCATATTGACATTATTATGAACAGACAGGATTCTATTAACAATAAGTTTTCATATGGAAAATATGGAAATGTTTCCATAATGGGAGTTGGATATCAAGAATCCATGAGAGAGTTAGAAAATTTTATGCAAGAAGGATGTTCAAAGGAATGTGCTTTGAATATGAGAATTTGGATCTATGGAATTGTCTTGTAACAATCTCTAATGGAAAGTTTTGTAATTGAAAAAGTCTCTGTGACTTGTGTACATAGTCATTACAAAAGGATCACTGCATATAAGTTTAGAATCTAACAAATTACAGTAAGTGGCAAGAACTTGGTATTCTTACACTTACGATAAGGATTTGGAATTGTGAAATGAGTATCATTGGAAATTTTTACAATTGATCTATTTCACAAAGTAAGGACCGTAGGTAAACATAGTTTGCATGCTTGGAGCATGGGATAGCTGTTGTTTTAATTCAAATATTAGTTGATAAATCGAAACAATATACATGAATATGGTGATTAAATAAAGTGTGTTTTATTTACACTCAAAAGTTTTAGGGCCATATAGGATTAGTATTATTCTTGTGTTTCACTTTGCATGTTTTGACTTCCCGAATAATAAGATTATTGAAACCATCCACAGTCGATCATACTTTGGAAGTAGGTAATGATGCTAGACTGTCATGAGTTGGCTTGTAGATTGTCTAAGGCGTTAGACATAGCAAAAGTTTGCTACACCATTCGTGAGTACTCCAGAAATAAGATTTGAGTATTGGATTAACCCACGCTCACCTGAATCACTTCATGGAATTTATCACGAGTGATTGTGAGACGATAATATCATATAATCTTCAAACTAAGATATATGAGTTGTTGACTATGAGTTGGTTGTGCATTCATGATACGAAAACGCATCAGTAACTTGATGTTATAAAACGTATCGTTGTGCATGAATTAATTAGTAGTTAGTACAAGCATATAATGTCGAAGTTTATATGTTCCTTTTATCCTAAGAGGATTAAAAGCGATATCTTGGGCCCCTCGATGATTCTGTTTTGACTATGTTCCGGGCCCGGTCAGAACTAAATTGATGTGTTCAGTTATGTTCTATGTCAGACGAATCAGAAATCGGGAAACAAATTGCAGGACAAAAAGTATGACTATGTTCCATGTATTTGTCCGCAAAGATATCTTGAGAACAGAGGAATTTATGATCCCTTATCTAAAGGACGAGTCACTGACTGGGTCAGAGTTCGACAACGACTTTTGAGAGCTACGATTGGTAATTGGGTTTTGGAGTTGCATTGACAGTTATAGTTATTAGACTTATCAAAGTGGGAGACTGTTGGATTTAGTGTCTAAACCCATAACTATAACTCGGATGTACTTGACCCGATAGTAGCATGGTCCTTTTGGGTTGCCTTCACCAGTGCAATTTGATAGGATGGACTTTTGAGAATAAGGTTATTTATGATTTATTAATATATTATAAGTATAACATATTGAGAAATCATATTATTTAATTAGTATTGATCAAGAATTAATTTGGAATTAATTTTGTGATCAAAAGAGACTAATTAAATATATGGGGATTGATTTTGTTAATAAATGATTCTTATTGTGTGGGCCAATGATCCATGGCTATTTAGGATGGGCTAAACGAATGAGATAGTCCTTGGATAGTCCATGGAGGTTTAACCCATGGAGCCCAAGTAATATGAAAGTTCATGGTGCATTAGGGTTTGCATGGATGTAACCCTAGCATTTGCAACGCTATAAAAGGAACCCCTCATGGCCAAAATCGGTTGCACCATGGAGTCTAAGAGAGCCATAATCGATTCTCAGCTAAGTAACTTATTCTCTCAATCCTCCTCTTTCATTTGGTGTTTGTGACACATTAGAGGCATCACACTTGAGGTGCTCAAGCTTTCAAAGGCCAAGAACTACACCATACATCAAGAGGTATTCATCTAAACTAGTTTTTATGTTGTATAGCTTCAATTGTATGCTAGTTAGGATGTATGCTTTGAAAAATTGAAAATGCATGTGTAATTAGAGAAAACATAGATCCAAAACATCTAGGGTTGCATGTGCACCATAGGAGTGTTATAGAGCTCAAAACCCAACACCAACTTCCTCTGAAGTCCATAACACATGCACGTAGCATGTCCTCGAGCGCATGTATCCTTCCCTCTCTCTGACCGTCGGTTTGTGGGTGGTAAGTGTAGGGTTTTGAGCATTCTAACACTCCTAAGGTGTACATGCAACCCTAGAAACCTTGGATCTATGTTTTACTATGATACATGCAAAATTGATTTTCCAAGGTTCATAACCTATCTAGCATAAATGGGGAACTTTTAAACATAAAAGATAGTAAGAAATACATACCTTTAGTTGCTTGGATTCCTTGAGAACTTTGTGAGCCTAGCACCTCAAGTGTGATGCCTCAAATGTCTCACACAACACCAAATACACTTGGAATAACCTTGAGAAAAATAGAACACTTCTAAAATCGGCTATGCCCTCTTGTTTTCACACTAGTGCCGATTTTGGTTGCTCACATATTCCTTTTATAGTGTGTCATACGTAGGGTTACACCATGTAAACCCTAACTTGACATGGCTCTTTATTTCCATGATCCATAGGTTCAAAGACACCATGGAGCATCCATGGAGTATCCTATGGGTTTTAGCCCAACTAGATAATCCATGGAGCCTTAGCCCACTATACAAGTAATGGGTGATTTATACAATCAACCGATATATTTATATAGTCTTCTTTTGATCACTTAATTAATTTCAAATTAATTCTTTATCAATACTAATTAAATAATATTATTAATATATTAGAACTTATAATATATTAATAAACCTTAAGTGTTATTTCTCTCATTTTAGTCTATCCAAATGCATGATGCCATGCAACCCAAATGGACCATGCCAACCGGGTCAAGTACATCCCTGAAATAGTTATGAACTTAGACACCTAATCCAACAGTCTCCCACTTGGATAAGTCTAATCGTAGCTCTTTCAAGGTCTCGCGGAACTGAGATGATGATGATACTCCATTTAAGATAAGTGATCATATAATCCTCTGTTCTAGATATCAGCCGGACAAATACATGGAACAATGTCTTACTTATTGTCCAGCAGTTTGTTTCCCGATTTCCGATTTGTTTGACATAGAACTTATTTGAACACATCAATTTAGTTCTGACCGGGCCCAGTACATGGGTCAATACAAAATCATCAAGGGGCCCATATATCGCTTCTAATCCAAGAAGGAACAGATAAACTTCGACTCATATGCTTGTTCTACTACTTGTTGAATCATACACAAAGGCATGTTTTATAACATCGAGTTACCAATGCGTTTACGTACAATCAATGTATAACCAACTCATAGGCAACAAGTCATATCTCTAGGTTTGAAGACTTATATGATATTACCGTCTCACGATCACTCGAGAAAAATTCCATGAAGTGATACCAGTGAGCGTGGGTTGAATCCAATACTCAGAACTTATGAGCACTCATGAATGTTGCAGCAATCGTTGCTATGTCCCATACCTTGGACATCTACAATCCAGCTTCATGACAGTCTTGATTCATATCTACTTCCAACATATGACCGACTGTGGATGGTTTGAATAACTTAGTCATTCAGGAGGAGCGACTTAGTTATTCTGGAAGTCAAAACATGCAAAGTGAAACACAAGAATAATTGAATCCAATATGGTCTCAGAACTTATGAATATAAATAAAAAAATCTTTTATTTATCACCATATTGATTACCCATCATTCATTGCATACTGTTTCAAACTATCAACTTTATACTTGAATTTAAAAACAATAGTTGTCCCATGCTCCAAGCATGTACACTATGTTTTTCCAAACATTAGTTATGCCATACACCAAGTATGCACACTAAGTTTGTCTATGATCTTTACTCTGTGAAATAGATCGATTGAACATAATTCCAATGATACTCATTTCACAATCCCAAGTCCTTACCACAAATGCAAGAATTCCAAATTCCTGCCATTTACCTAAATCTGTTAGATTCTAAACTTATATGCATTGGTCCTCTTGTAATGATTATGCACAAAGTCGCATAGACTTGTCAACAAACATTACAGAGTGTTCCAATGGAGATCAACTCCATGTAACAAAAGTCTCATATTCAAATTTCATTGCCTTTGAACATTCTTCTTGCATTAAGTTTCCTAATCTTATACAAATTTAATGAATAATTTCCACCTATGGGAATATTTCCATATTCCCCTTTTGACTATTACTCCTGAACAGGACTTGCCTCTTTCCAGAATATGTCAATATGGTCCTTCCAAAATTAACACTATACTTTCAACTGTCCCTGAGCAACCAATCTTTAGTAAACCTCAGATTGTCCTCAACAATTTCTTAATCAAATTAGTCATATCTAGTTCTAGTACGTTTCCCTCTTAATGCTCAGGGCATTTGGAAAAATTTAGAATAGATGAATATTATAGCATCTGCAATCGATCCTATATCTGAAGCATATAGGACACGATCCATAAAGACATGATACTAGACCAGTCTTTTGCTATAATATTTCTATTTTTATTTGTCAAGTTCTCATAATTCAGATTATGAAAAGGGATGCCGTAATCATAATCGAATTTTAGAACGCAAATAATGGACCCATATATAGAATTTCCTTATGTTGAGCCATTCCAACATAAAATTCATATATATATATATATATATATATATATATATATATATATATATATATATATATATATATATATATATATATATATATATATATATCCTTGACTAAAGATGATTAAAACCTCAATCTAAGCTCTTAGTAACTTGAAGTGAAGTATAATTTCCTCTCCCTTAATTATAGCAAAACAACTTTTTCCCAATTGAAACCTTTTTTTTTCTATAATTAACATTGCTAACTGGAAATACATATTATAATTATCACGCTCCCACTAGCATGATGATTATTAGCATGAAGCTTATGCTCCCACTAGCTTTGACATGTACTCAGAAATCTGCTGGACTTTTAGAAATCAATACCAAAGTTCATATTTCTGATACGAGATGCTTTGATAAAACTTTATCAAAATCATACACTATCACACCCCCAAACCAGACGGCGGAAATGTCCGGGGGTGGAGGACTTCATTTGTAGTATCACAACACATGCATTACAGTAATCATAGTACAAACAACCATTGTAATTAAAAAGTATAAGTGTTTACATGTGTTTCATCATAGTATACTGAAACCAAATAGTTATACAAAAGAAGAAGACAAAACATATATGGCTCCATATTCTCAAAAGCTTGGGGAGTACCTATCTACTGGTTCCCTGAGAATACAAGTAATTTGAAAAGAGAGTATCAACATAAAGTTGAGTGAGTGCATAAGTATTTATGTTTGAAAGAATGTTTTCTGTTTCTTGAGTATGTAAACTGTTCCAGAAAATCCTATATTTTCTGCTGTATATGAAAAGTAGTTTTTGTACATAAAACTGTTCTATTTGTAAACCAATGTTCTGCATTTGTAATCCTTTTTGTAAACTTGTATCCGAGAGTATGTCTGATTTCATCAACTATTATTGTAAACTGTAATGTAATACTGTAAATTGTATCTTGTAAACTAGTACTTTGAAAATGTACTTAAGTTTAGTTAATTATACACTAACGTATTGTTAATATCTTTTATATGAGTTATTATAACATACTGACTAGATGGCCTGACCCAACGCTATGACTGTGTTGAAAAACATGTTGATAACAATTTGCCACTCACAGGCGTGTATGCCTGACTGTAGCTAGCAGTCCGAGTGCGGGGTTGTCCATCCCAATATAGATCTATACATACATTGTTTCGATCCCCGGCTGGAGATTCGGGTTATATATTCATATAAAAGATAGTAACAATACGTTAGTGTATAATTAACTAAACTTAAGTACATTTACAAGATACAGTTTATAGTATTACATTACAGTTTACAATAACAGTTGATGAAATCAGACATACACTCAGATACAAGTTTACAAAAAGGATTACAAATACAAAAAATTGGTTTACAAATAGAACAGTTTTATGTACAAAAACTACTTTTTATATACAACTGAAGATATAGGATTTTCTGGAACAGTTTACATACTCAAGAAACATAAAACATTCTTTCAAACATAAATACTTATGCACTCACTCAACTTTATGTTGATATTCTCTTTTCAAATTACTTGTATTCTCAGGGAACTAGTAGACAGGTATTCCCCAAGATTTTGAGAAGATGGAGTTATTTATGTCTTGTCTTCTTCTTTTGTATAACTATTTGGTTTCAGTATACTATGATGAAACACATGTAAACACTTATACTTTTTAAATACAGTGGTTGTTTGTACTCTGATTACTATAATGCATGTGTTGTGATACTACACATGAAGTCCTCCACCTCCGGACGTTTCCGTCGTCTGGTTTGGGGGTGTGACAGATTGGTATCAGAGCATTGTTTATAGTGAACTTAGTATATCAATCCATAAAAGATATACAAACTATAAATACATTTGGGGCTAAGAGCTCTGACTACAAGTATACTTTTTAAAAATTTAAGTATTTTTACAAGAAGTATATTAACACTTATACCTACAAGTACAGTATCACAGTCATAAGAACTTAAAAGTATTTGGATGTTGGACATTACAGTCAAACCTGGGCAGTTATGTAATCATATCTGGGATTAATATAGCCTGATCAACTATATTGATTTGAGATATGACCAACATGTGTTTGGGAGTGATAGTGGTGTTACGACATGTCTAAAACTTACCAACTATACATATTCAGAAGAACTCTAGAACATAACATAAAGATTAAAATGCTATAGGGTATTTTAGGCACTATATACAAATCACAAACATGTGAAAACAATAGAACAATTAAGGGTAGAACTATAAATATTAAGGGTATTTTACAATTATATATATATATATATATATATATATATATATATATATATATATATATATATATAATTAAAGTTAGATAGACTTAGAATATGTGATTTTGCTTCATTTCCTGTTCCTTGTTTGGTTGTGGATTTAGAGTCGGGTCATTTAATCAAAGGTCGAATATACCCAAGTTATATATAATTAGTATACACTTTATAGTTATAGTAATATCTAAAACAAGTCATACATAATACATTACTTGTTAACTGTAGGTCTCTCTCGTAGAAACTTGTATCCTTAATCTATGGTACGTAACTATATTCTATATCTCTAATCCCTATTCTCGCTTAGATAACAATGGATGGATTTCACTTACCTGGAGACCCTTACTTCCCCGATCAAGGACAAAATGCAGAGCCAGAAGAAAATCACGAAATTGCCTTAGATGATGATTTTGCAGAAAACTTTCCTAAAGACAATGATTCTGAATCAGAAGCCTATAATCCACCACCAGTTGCCCAAAATCCTAACCCTCGTCCGGAATTTCAAGGATCGACGCCTCTGTGGGTGGAAAGCTTGGAGACATGGAGTCAAGAGCAGGGTCAACCTATGCCATACAACGGAGACAGAAGCTTCTACAACCTGCGTGAAGGAGGCTCAACAGACAGAGTCATGCCAATTCTGGTCCGTAGGGTTGCTCGAAATGAAATACAGGGTAGGGCAGCCATCAACCGAATCATGGAAGTTGACACCAATACAGGAGTTAATACAGTCTGCATCCTTCATCTTGAAGATACTCGTGATAGAGCAATGAGAGACAATGAAGCCTTACTGCAAGAGTTAGCTGTAACTCGAGCTGAAGTCATAGAGCTCCGAACACGTCTGATAGTATATGAAAGACATCTGCTTGCTGTGGAGCGTCAACTGGCTGAGTTGAGGTTTCGTCCAAGTGATAACCGTCGCCAGTAGGAGATGTTCTACTCGTTCCCTGTTCACTCTTTTGGTCATAGTTTAAGTCTACGGATAGGTTCTAGCGTTATTTTTCATGCTTTTCAGAACGACCACGAAAGTTTTATTTTCGGTAGGTATGTATGTTGTCGATGTTTTTCCCAGAATTTGGTATATTGTAGACCTGTTTAGGGTCAAATTTTCCAGACTTTATGTATTCAATATACCAATTTAATCGACATGCATTTGCTTACTCTTTGAAAAATAACCATTCAATTTCATATCATTCTGTTACAAGTTGTACTTGTCGTAGACTTCTATTTCCAATTCATTACAAGATTCATGTTGAACTATATGTTTTAGTTCAGAGATATCAAAATTCATATTCACTCTTGATATCTTACCATCCTTGTATCTTTTGACTTTTATAGAAAAAGATGCATCCTCGTAGAAATCCAAGACGTAACACTGTTAATGAAGCGTCGGTGCCACCTCCGCCACCACCTCCACAGTTCGACGCTACTATGTTCCAAGCAACGGTCACGGCGGTTGTAGCTGCTGCCATGTCTCATATCAATACTCCTGGTGCTAGTGGGTCGGGATTTGGTGCACATCCTTCTAACCATGGCGAGAGTCATGGGCACTCGCGAGAGTGCGCTTATAAAGATTTTTCTAATGCCAAACCCAGGACCTTTAACGGGACTGGGGGAGTTATGGCATTAATACAGTAGATAGAAAAGACAGAAGCAATTTTCAAAATCTGCTCCTGTCCAGAGAGCAGCAAAGTCAAATTCGCTGCTTGTACCTTTTCTGATAGAGCTTTAACGTGGTGGAATGGTCACGTTAAGTCACTTACTCTTGTAGTGGCTAACTCAATAAGCTGGGAGAACTTAAAAGCCATGTTAATGAGAGAATATTGTCCGCGAGGGAAAATTCAGAAACTCGAGTAGGAGCTCCGGGGTCTTACAATGGTTGGTTCTGACATATCAACCTATACTAGTAGATTCTGTGATCTGGTAATTCTGTGCCCGTATATGGTTGCTCTGGAGAGCAAAAAGATTGAGAGATATATTTGGGGACTGTCACCCCAAATTCAGTCAAGTGTTTTAGCTTCAAGGCCTGTTACTTTTGACAGTGCCAAAGAGCTGGCACAATCTCTTATTGACCACAGAGCCCGTCAAAACTCAGTGGTTACTACACCAGAACAACTGAAGGGAAACAACAACAACAACAATAACAACAACAACAAGAAGAAAGGCTGGAACAAGAGGAAGGGCAAGTCTTCACAAGAATCCTCAAAGAAGCAAGAGCTAGTTGCAGTTAATGCTGCTATTGTACCTGCTGTTGTTCCTGTTAACCCTGCACCAGCTAAGCCTTATGCTGGTAACCTCCCCAAGGGCAACAAGTGCAATTTTCACCATAATGGAAATTGCCGGGAAATGCGGTGTCGTAACTGTAACAGGAAAGGGCATACTGCCCGATTCTGTAGAGCACAACCTCAACCACTTAACCAAGTACCTTCTGCTGGAGTAGGTCAAGCATGCTACCAATGTGGTGAAGTGGGTCATTTCAAGAAAGATTGTCCTAAAGCTGGAAATGTCGGTGGAGTTGGGAGAATTTTAGCCTTGGGTCACGAAGAAGCGGTAGCAGATCCCGCAGTAGTCACGGGTAAGTTCCTTCTCAACAACACTTATGCATGCATTCTATTTGATTGTGGTGCTGAGAAGAGCTTTGTGAGCCATAATTTCAAACACTTGCTAAATCAAAACTCCCAACCACTAAAAGAAACATTCACAGACAAAATGGCTAATGGGAAATCCGAATCCACCAACGATATATACATAGGATGTATTCTTACCTTGAATAACTTTTCGTTCCCAATAGACCTTATGTCGGTCTCTATCAAAAGTTTCGACGTCATAATAGGTATGGATTGGTTGTGCCCTAACCATGCTGACATCCTATGCTATGAAAGAGCCATTCGTCTAAACTTGCCAACTAACGAAACTCTTGTTATTTACGGCGACAAACCCGGAACGAACCTCCAGATCATTTCTTGCATCAAGGCACAAAATTACCTTCGCAAAGAGTACTGTGCTTTCTTAGCTCACGTGGTAGACAAAAAGCAAGAAGTGAAAGATATCGCGAGCATTCCTGAGGTCTGCAACTTTCCCAACATTTTTCCCGATGATCTTCCAGGAGTGCCTCCTGAACGACAAGTCGAATTCAGAATCGACTTAATCCCTGGGGCTACCCCTGTAGCCAAATCTCCCTATTGTCTTGCACCTTCTGAAATGCAGGAATTATCCAACCAACTTAACGAACTCCTTAGCAAAGTTTTCATAAGACCAAGTTTCTCACCCTGGGGAGCACCGGTCTTGTTCGTGAAGAAGAAGGATGGATCATTCCGTATGTGCATAGACTACCGCGAGCTGAATAAACTTACCATTAAGAATCGATAGCCTCTGCCTTGCATTGACGATCTATTCGAGCAACTTCAAGGTGCGAGCTACTTCTCAAAGATAGACTTAAGATCCGGGTATCACCAGTTACGGATTTTGGAGGATGGCATTCCCAAAACTGCGTTCAGAACTCGTTATGGTCATTACGAGTTCGTAGTGATTCCATTCGGATTGAAGAATGCACTTGTTGTGTTTATGGATATAATAAACAGAGTGTGTCGTCCATTCCTGGACAAATTCGTCATAGTCTTCATTGACGACATCCTTATCTACTCAAGGAGTGAAGAGGAACATGGCCAACATCTTCGTCAAGTATTGCAAACTCTTAGATCAGAGAAACTCTATGCGAAGTTTTCAAAGTGTGAATTTTGGATCAGGAAGGTTGATTTCCTAGGTCTCGTGGTCAGTTCAGAAGGAATACATGTCGACCCTTCCAAAATAAAGGTAATTGAAAACTGGTCAACACCCAAAACACCTACAGAAATCCGTCAATTCTTAGGTCTTGCTGGTTACTATCACAGATCCATCCAGAATTTCTCTCAAATAACTAAGCCTCTTACCACCCTGACGCAAAAGGGTGTAACTTTTAGTTGGGGAGAAAAGCAAGAAACAGCGTTCCAAACGCTGAAACGAGCCTTATGTAGTGCACCAATCCTGTCTCTTCCTGAAGGGACAGAGGATTTCGTAGTATACTACGATGCTTCTAATCAGGGGCTTGGATGTGTTCTTATGCAAAGAGGAAAGGTTATATCCTATGCCTCAAGACAGCTAAAGACACATGAAGTCAACTATACAACACATGACCTTGAACTAGGAGCAGTAGTATTTGCTCTGAAGATCTAGAGACATTACTTATATGGCACGAAATGTACAGTATTCACGGACCATAAAAGTCTCCAGCATATCTTCAATCAAAAAGAGTTGAACATGAGACAACGACGGTGGGTGGAGCTACTGAACTACTACGATTGTGAGATTCTTTATCACCCTGGTAAAGCTAACGTAGTAGCTGATGTCCTTAGTAGAAAAGAATACTCGGGACGCCAAGTAAAGTCGTTGACCATGAAAATCCATTCACATCTGTCCACACAGATCAGAGAGGCTCAACTCGAGGCCTTAAAACCTGAAAACGTGGCAGGTGAAACCTTGAGAGGAATGGATAAAAACTTTAAAGTCAGGGATGATGGAGTCTATTGTTTCATGAACCGGATCTGGACACCAAAGTTCGGTGGTTACAGAGACGTGGTTATGAATGAAGCACACAAAACCTGATACTCCATTCATCCGGGTTCAGAAAAGATGTACCTGGACCTCAAGAAACTATACTGGTGGCCTAACATGAAGGCCGAAATAGCTACCTTTGTGGGCAAATGCCTTACTTGTGCCAAAGTCAAGGTAGAATACAAGAAACCTTCAGGTTTATTGCAACAACCTGAAATCCCTGAATGGAAGTGGGAGCGGATCACAATGGATTTCATAACCAAGTTACCCAAGACATCGGGTGGTTATGATACTATTTGGGTAATCGTCGATAGATTAACCAAATCTGCATACTTCTTACCAATCAAAGAGACCGACAAGATGGAGAAACTAACAAGAACTTACCTCAAAGAAATCGTTAGACTGCATGGTGCCCCAATATCTATTATTTCTGACCGAGATAGTAGATTCACTTCTCGTTTCTGGCAGTCTTTACAAAAATCTTTGGGAACTAGGCTGGACATCAGTACAGCCTACCATCCACAAACTGACGGACAAAGTGAGAGGACGATACAAACTCTAGAAGATACGTTGCGAGCTTGCGTGATAGACTTTGGAAAGGCATGGGATATTCATTTACCCCTTGTCGAATTCTCTTACAATAATACTTATCACACTAGCATAAAGGTTGCTCCTTTCGAAGCTCTCTATGGCCGCAAGTGCAGATCACACTGTGCTGGGCTGAAGTGGGTGACACGTAGCCAGCTAGAAGTCAAGTTCCTGACGGTGCTCTCACTGGTCCGGAAATCATTCGCGAGACCACGGAAAAAATCGTACAAATCCGAGAAAGACTTAAAGCTTCCAGAGATAGACAGAAAAGCTACGCTGACAAAAGAAGAAAACCTTTAGAATTCCAGGTTGGAGATCGCGTCATGTTGAAGGTCTCACCCTGGAAAGGCATGATACGCTTTGGAAAGCGTGACAAGCTGAATCCAAGGTACATAGGACCATTCGAGATTCTTTCTAGAATAGGTCCAGTAGCTTACAAACTCCGACTACCTCAAGAACTAAGCAACATACATCCTGTTTTCCACGTCTCGAACTTGAAAAAGTGTTTGTCCGACGAGACTCTTGTAATCCCACTCGATGAAAACGAAATCGACGAGAGCCTCAACTTCGTGGAAGACCCAGTAGAGATCATGGACCGAGAGGTCAAGCAAACAAAACAAAGTTGTATTCCTATAGTGAAGGTTCGCTGGAATGCCAAGCGGGGACCTGAATTCACGTGGGAGCGCGAGTATCAAACGAAACTGAAATATCCTCATCTTTTCGCTTAGTTATTTGTAATTGCTTAATTGCTTAAAACTCTAATTTCGGGACGAAATTCTCTCTAACGGGGGCATAATGTAACATCCCGTTATTTTCTGTTTGTAAAGTCAACTTTAGTCAACCAAAGTCAAACAAAGGTCAACTAAAGTCCTTTTTATTGTTTGAGTTTTCATTTGGGTTATAATAATAACCTTTATTTGTTAAAATCCTTAAAATATCTACAATTTAATTTGGAAGGAAAAGGCTTGAAAACCGAGAAACTTCGCAATTATTCCTTTGCTTTGGACCGCAAAGATTTTACGGTCGTACACTCCTCGGACCGTAAACTCCTCGCAGTCGTATACTCCTCGCAGTCGTAAACTCTAACCGACTTCAGACCGTAAACGAGGTTCACGGCCGTAAACCCTCGGACCGTGAACCCTCGCACATATATATAGATTCTCTTCATTTTTCACCATTTCTCACACTTTCACCACAAGAAATCCAATTCTATCTCAACTATCATCAAGATTTACACCTTGATCTTCAAATAAGTAAGTGTTTCTTCCATTTATTAGTTGATACCTTGCTTAATCTAGTTAAACCCTATGATTTCATCCATGAAATCATCTCTTTTGGTTAGATCTTCAAGAACACCAAGAACACACACTATTTCTTTAGACCGTGAATACCCAATTCAAGCTTCAAAACGTAAGTATTCTTCCACATACTAGTTATCCTATAGAAACTCTTAACTTACAACCTTGAAAACAACCATTTCAAAGAAAAATAAGGGTTTACGGCCATGAGCATCTCCCTTGGCCGTAAACTCCTATGAAGAACACCATTGGCCGTAAACTCCCCTTGACCGTAAACTCCAATGAGTGGCCGTAAACTCTTATGAGTGGCCGTAAACTCCAATTGATTCAATCACATGTGATTGTAACATTTCAATCTAAGTGATTCCTAGTCCTTAAGAGGGTTTCTTAGCATAATTAATTGTTTAAACACTAATTATATTCATATATGTGTCATTATATGCTATTAGGATCTGTTTGTGCTCAAGATTTCACTTGACAGTTAGCATCCTACACTGATCTTACATTTGAATAACTTACTACAAGTGAGTTCATACCCCCGTATTTTCATAGTTTTTACTGTTGTACGGGGGGGAATACAAGTCTAACATAAAGATTTTGTGTTATAAACAAATGGTTTCAAAGATCTTATCAAAATGGATTTCATTATCAAAATGGATTTCAGTTATCATCAAATCAAATGGTTTTCAATGATTGTATCAAAATGACATCAAGTCACCAAAATGAATTTTAAATATTAAACTTCTTTTAAATGTTTTATAAACTTATATTTCTCCCAAAAATCATACTAGTATATATATATATATATATATATATATATATATATATATAAGATTTAAAAGACTTAGGACTGATAACCTACTTTGGTTCCTTTTCCTTGTTTGGATGTGGGATTATAAGTATCAGTTATTTGTCCGAGTGTCATTTAAATTTTACGTATATATATTTGTATATGTATACAAGTATAAAATTTAGTTCATTAAGTTTCAATTACCCTTTGTAACATTTTGAGCAAAGGGTTGCATTCATGAATACTCGATATCAATACAGAAAATACATATAAATTATAATAGGTATAATTTATGATTCACATAACATTAATTCACGATTCAAGTATACTAAAGTACATTGTTTTACAATAACAAAGGTTTGATTCAAAACTAATCAAGAGTATACATCTTTCAGATATATGTTAAGCATACTAATTCAAGAACATACAGTCAATCATTTATTTCAGAATGATTGGATTTTTCATAACTATTATACATGTAACGTTTATATGCTTTTATGAGTCAAGTAGTACAGGTTGTTTAATTCATTTAAACAATATAGTAAAGTCCTGACATTATAACCCGAATCTCCAGCCGGGGATCGAAACAATGTGTGTATAGATCTATATTGGGATTGACAACCCCGCACTCGGACTGCTAGCTACAGTCAGGCATACACGCCTGTGAGTGGCAAATTGTTATCAACATGTTTTTCAACACAGTCATAGCGTTGGGTCAGGCCATCTAGTCAGTATGTTATAATAACTCATATAAAAGATATTAACAATACTTTAGTGTATAATTAACTAAACTTAAGTATATTTTCAAAGTACTAGTTTACAAGATACAATTTACAGTATTACATTACAGTTTACAATAACAGTTGATAAAATCATACATACTCTCAGATACAAGTTTACAAAAAGGATTACAAATGCAGAACATTGGTTTACAAATAGAACAGTTTTATGTACAAAAACTACTTTTCATATACAGCAGAAAATATAGGATTTTCTGGAACAGTTTACATACTCAAGAAACAGAAAACATTCTTTCAAACATAAATACTTATGCACTCACTCAACTTTATGTTGATACTCTCTTTTCAAATTACTTGTATTCTCAGGGAACCAGTAGACAGGCACTCCCCAAGCTTTTGAGAAGATGGAGCTATTTATGTCTTGTCTTCTTCTTTTATATAACTATTTGGTTTTAGTATACTATGATGAAACACATGTAAACACTTACTTTTTAAATACAGTGGTTGTTTGTACTCTGATTACTATAATGCATGTGTTGTGATACTACAAATGAAGTCCTCCACCCCCGGACGTTTCCGCCGTCTGGTTTGGGGGTGTGACATACACCTTTCCTTAGATAACACACATGTGTGTCTAAACAATTTTGAGAACTATGAAAAGGGATTCCGTAATCATAGATTCCGTAATCATAGATTTCGTAATCATAGTCTCAATTGTTTAAACCTTTGCCATTTCTCACAAGTCAATGTTAGTGTGCCGGTTAACCACACACGGTCCACTAACGACTTTGAGAATGCAAATATCATAGTTGCTGTCTACTTAAAATCTACTTAGTAAAAGCGTTTCCTCACCATCATTTTCATGAATCGGAGAGAAACCTTATGAAACTTAGATTTTATGGTTTATGTGTTCCTATCCATGTGAATTTGTCAAAACCAGAATCACAAGACAAGGTTAGTGACACATCCAAACTCTTATGGAATGAACTTGTGCAGTCTTAACTTCTTGCCACCTGGAAGCACAAGGGCCTGCCATTGCTTCCAAGTGGTTATGTAACCAATTGAGAACTCTCAGAACTCATATGCAAAGCCAACTTTAACTGGAATGGGCACATAAATAGGAATATGTCAACACGATAGGTTATAAACCTCACGTCGTGTGCCAGTGATAAACTATAAGTTTTTACTCTTGATTAGATCTGGAAGCTTTTCCAAGATCTTTAAGACTCCCACTATCCTCTTGACATATAAGACTCACTTGCCAAATATTCAAGAGATAGTGCGGATTCTTTATCAAGACAAACACTTCACACAATTGGCCTTAGTTGGTCTTTGTTTTATCCAAAACATCACAACTTACCAATTTCAAATGTACAAAAGTAGGACAGATTTTACTCTTACATTTGACAAGTGTTATAAACCTTTCTTTAAGATATGTCACTCAACTTACAGTCTTAGAGTATGACTCTAATACTTGTTTTGGAACGAAGTATGACTCACCTTCATGATTTAACCATTTCATCAATTCTTGATTCCTCTTCTTAGCCATAGGAATGCACTAAGATGTCCTTAGATGACCAATTGTGATATGGTTTCTTAATCATTAAGATGATCACAAAACATGATACTAAAGTACTCTCCCATCTTTTCAGATTTGAGAAACTTTTATCTTTCTGCCTAATTTGATTCTTCTCAGTCGTCCTGCAAAACATTGAAAATTTTTCAATGTTTCAGAATTATACTTAAACTGGTAAGTATAACCATATTTACTAAACTTTAGTAAATCATGGCGAATAATCTTATCAATCTTTTGTGGTAGACTTGACCAGTGCACAAGAATGTGTACTCGATCCCTTAGTCCTTCACTTGACTCACATATAAATGTGAACAAGGAATTAGTCTTAATTTTCCAAAGCTGAAAGTTCTCATTCATCATACTATACAACTTGCATGATTCCAGGTTTCGATCCAATTGAAACCTTGGGTGATGAGAATCTTTTCTTATTTGATAAATTTAGACCCTACCACAAATGAAAGAATCAAATTCACATTTCCATTATTGCTAGAACCATACAAACATCAATTTTTCATAAAATGCCATTGCAAGGAGATATAATAAAATAAAACAAAATTTTATTATTTATAACAATTTGCGGAAAAAACTTTTTCCTTACAATGCAACTTTAAATGAAAACTATGCTATTACATATTTTCTAGCAATCTATCATAACTCCTAAGTAGTAGCTCAAGAATCCTATCTTCGAACCATACTATTGAAATCCATCTTCGCGATCAGATTCATCATACTCTTTCTTTAAGTTTCCTTCCCTTTGCTTGATCCTACCAAACACCAAAATGTAATCGAGTCACATTTTGTATTAAGAATCATCAATAAGGAACTTAACAGAGTTATATAGTAGACTTACCTGAAGCAGAGTCAAACTTTATTTTTATTTTTCCTTCTCTCTTAGATCTTTCAGGTAGTTTGGGCAGTTTCGCAACCAATGCCCCTTCTCTTGACAATGAAAACATATAGACTCTTTGGGAATGGTACATGGGACTATCACATACTTAGCTTTTCCCTTTACCTTTTGGTCAACCGGGTTGACCAAGGCCGATCCCTTTCCATTGGGAAGAGAAAGCTTTTCTCGACTTCCAATGTTACCATTGTCAATGTCCATGGAAGTTTGAGAAATAGACCTTCCACCCATATTTGCTTGACCATTGCGCCACATCATTTCTGACTCAGCAGCAACAAGCAAATAGGATAGATCTATTAGGGTCATGTTGTGATCTGTCACATAGTAGTTCTTAATGAACTCACTATATGACTCAGGAAGTGACTGAAGAACCCAATCAATAGCCAACTTCCTTGGGACAACGACACCCAACATTCTCAACCTGTCAAAGTGTGACTTCATTCCAAAGACATGAGTGCACACAGGTCTTCCATCTTTATGTTTCATTGCTAGTAGGGCTTGAGTGACCATGAATTTTTAAAGTCTTTGAGCTTGTGGGTTAGGGAGAATAAGTGGAGGAGGTGGAGGTAGAGAAGTATGATTTTCATGAGATTTGGGAAGATCACAGTTGTCAAAACCATACATCTACAATGGGAGATATTCAAGTTAGTTGATTTTAAGTCCTTAATAGAACACCCAATATGAAATATTAAGGCTAGGACCCAACACAATATTTTATAACTTGGAAGAGGGATGCCGTAATCCAAGCTATAAAATATTTGAAGGTAGGTGAATGACGATTCACCAATTTCCACCATGAAAAACGAAATAAATTATTAGGTTTTAATTGGTTTTGAAACTCCTAGGTTCTTTGAGATTCATTGAACTTTCAATGGCATGTTTCAATCTCGAGTGTGCCCTTTAGGTTTTGTAACTGGGATGCCGAGGATCACAAAACAAGGTGTGAAGTAACCATGCAAATTACAAGGTACCCTTAATGTTTACCCCTCAATCGATGTGTCGGTTAACCACACGCGCTCCATCGATACTATGATAAACATTAAGTTACCATTTGCCTACCTTGTTAAGTCCAGCTAGTGTGCCGGTTAACCACACGCGCTCCACTAACCGACTTAAGTGTAATTTCATGGGTTAGCACCTTATTCACATTTTCCTAAAGTAACTAAGATTGGGAATTTATAAAAACATTTAGTTACTTTATATTCATCATACTTTTAATGAAGATTTAAAGTCCTTGTCTTACCCGTTCGGCTAACGACCCTCCACCGATCAAGGAAGCAGTGGGTGAGAGTGGACACCCATTAAGCTGCCATTTTATAGGCAGCAACCATATACCCCCCTTATAGATCGGCTTCGTGAATGAGGCCTACTAACGGTAAAACGACTTGTTCTTATATATATATATATATATATATATATATATATATATATATATATATATATATATATATATATATATATATATATATAATTAAACTTATAATATTATAAAGTATAAGGGTTGAATTTTAACTTTTAAAATTGTAGGGTTGGAACTAAAGTTTTTATAGAGACTTTACATGTTCCAAAACTTGAGGGTAAGTTTTGTAACTTTCAAAACTTTTCATCTTTCATAACTTATAAGTTAATGGATTATTAAAATGAGAGGCTTTTCATTTTATGTAACCTATGTGTTTAATAATGGACTTTAAAAGAGTGACTTTTGGTAATCCATAACTTGAGGACAAATTATGGATTCCATTAAAACACATAATGATCAAGAATTAAACTAACAAGCAAGTTACAAATAATTCCTATGATCTTCTAAACTCATAAGTTAATGAACATGCATATCAACAATTTCAAGAATCATAAAATTAACCATATAAAACTTGAAATTTTGATAATAGCTATTGAAAATGGATTAGCATAACCATTACACCATCTAAAACAAGTTTTATAAGACCAAAACAGTTTAGGGTAATGTTTCTAGTCCATTTCCAGCAGCAAAAGTCGAAAAACTGCATTCTGGGGCTCCTACTCGTCGAGTGCATGAACCTACTCGACGAGTAGGATGAATTTGGTCATGGACTCGGCGAGTTCATGCTGCAGAGTGCAGAAAAACTGAGTTTTTTTCCACAATTTTGCATCAAGTATCAAACAAACAAGCCTATGCTCTGATACCACTGTAGGGTTTTGAGCATTCTAACACTCCTAAGGTGTACATGTAACCCTAAAAACCTTGGATCTATGTTTTACTATGATACAGGCAAAATTGATTTTCCAAGGTTCATAACCTATCTAGGATACATGGGGAACTTTTAAACATAAAAGATAGTAAGAAATACATACCTTTAGTTGCTTGGATTCCTTGAGAACCTTGTGAGCCTAGCACCTCAAGTGTGATGCCTCAAATGTCTCATACAACACCAAATACACTTGGAATAACCTTGAGAGAAATAGAACACTTCTAAAATCGGCTATGCCCTCTTGTTTTCACACTAGTGCCGATTTTGGTTGCTCACATATTCCTTTTATAGTGTGTCATAGGTAGGGTTACACCATGTAAACCCTAACTTGACATGGCTCTTCATTTCCATGATCCACGGTTTCAAAGACACCATGGAGCATCCATGGAGTATCCTATGGGTTTTAGCCCAACTTGATAATCCATGGAGCATTAGCCCACTATAAAAGTAATGGGTGATTTACACAATCAACCCATATATTTAATTAGTCTTCTTTTGATCATTTAATTAATTTCGAATTAATTCTTGATCAATACTAATTAAATAATATTATTAATATATTAGAACTTATAATATATTAATAAACCTTAAATGTTATTTCTCTCATTTTAGTCTATCCAAATGCATGATGCCATGCAACCCAAATGGACCATGCCAACCGGGTCAAGTACATCCCAGAAATAGTTATGAACTTAGACACCTAATCCAACAGTAAGCGGTGCTGAAATGAAACCGGGTGCCTAACTCCTCATGAAATTTCTTCCAGAACCTGGAAGTAAAATGCACATCCCGATCTGACACTATCAACGTTGGCACCCCAAGCCGTTCCACCACCTCTCGCACGTAGATCTCGGCCAAATTCTCCGCAGAAGAGCTCTCACTGATAGCCAGAAAGTGAGCACTCTTCCTCAACCGGTCTACAATCACCCATATCGCATCGACACCTCGCACGGTCCTCGGTAATTTGGTGATAAATCCATGGAAATCCGTTCCCACTTCCACTGGGGAACCTCTAAAGGCTGCAACAGGCCATGTGGACGCTGGTGCTCCGCCTTGACCTGACGACAGGTCAAGCATCTCTCGACTACCCGTGCCACATCCCTCTTCATACAGGGCCACCAATAATCTCTTTTCAAGCCCAAATACATCTTGGTGGCTCCCGGATGGATCGAGAATCTCGACCTATGGGCCTCCTCCATCAAAATACGTCGAGCTCCACCCGTATACGACACTCAAATCCGCCCATGACAGGTCATTAGCCCACAACTATCGGTCTCAAAGTCAAGAATCTGTCCAATCACCCGCTCTCTCTTACGGTTCTCTGGTCTCATGGCCACCACCTGGGCCTCTCGGATGGTATCTAAGACTGGAGTCATCACCGTCATCCACATGCACGCATCTCAGATCGGAGCACTCACTGCTCGGCGAATCAGGGCGTCGGCTACCACATTATCCTTGCCAGGGTGATACAAAATCTCACAGTGGTAGTCTTTCACTACATCCAACCATCTCCTCTGTCTCATATTCAGGTTGGGCTGATCCATAAGGTACTTCAGGCTCTTATGGTCCGTATATATGGTGCACCGAACACCATACAGATAGTGGCACCAAATCTTGAGGGCGAACACCACCGCCCCCAACTCTAAATCATGGGTGGGATACCTCGTCTTGTGAGGCTTCAACTGCCTTGATGCATATGGAATCATGTGTCCCCTCTGCATCAACACAACACCCAACCCTGATATAGATGCATCACAGTAAACTACGAAGTCCTCCACTCCCTCAGGAAGGGCTAACACTGGAGCTTCGCACAATCTCTGGCGAAGAGTCTCTAATGAGGCCTGCTGCTCCAGATTCTTGATACTAGTTCTGGTCTCATTCTAGAATGCTTGGGTGCTTGTGGCAAGATTTTTCACAATATCTTCTAAGGCCACACTGGTACTACTGGGTTGCTGAAGCGAATTCTGGTTCTAAAAATTTGGATTCTGATAATTTTGCCTATTTGGATTCTGAAAGTTGTGTTGATTCTGAGAATTCTACTGAAAGTTCATCTACTAAAAACCCGACGGTGGCTAAAATTGTTGTCTTTGCTGATAATTGTTCTCATAATTGTTCAGATCTCAGTTAGTGTCATATCACCTAACGAACCGCCACTTGAAGTATTTATCAGACATCACTCGATGGGTGTTAGACCATCATAGAAATAGTTGTAGAGATGATAGTCATTGATCCCATGTTGGGGGCACTAAGCCAGAAGCTTCTTGAACCTCTCCTAGTAAGTGTGTAGAGCTTCTCTTCTTCCTTGTTTGATACAAAGGATTTCTCTTCTGAGACTGGAAATTAGTGTTTCTGGAAAATACTTCTCTAAAAACAACTTTGTGAGTTCTGTCCAAGTGGTAATCGAACCAGATGGGAGCTCGTACAACCATTCCCTTGATGAAGCTTGAACTGAAAAGAGGAATGCCCTTAAATTTATCTGATCTTCAGTAACAGCATGCGACTTTATTCCAGAACAAACCACATGAAATTCCTTGAGGAATTAATGTGGGTCTTCATTTTCTAGACCTCGGAATGTGGGAAGAAGATGTACCAGTCTGTATTTGAGTTTGAAGTTTTGGGCTTCCGGAAATGTGATGCAAAGGGGCTGCTGATTAAATTCTTGAGTGGCCCAATCTCTGAGAGTCTTTTCTGCTTCTTCTCCTGCATCACTCATGACTGATTTTTTAGATTGGGTTTCAGAAGAGTTTGTTTGCTCTTATTTGACTAAGAATGGTGGGGAATAAGTTTTATAAGGGCTTTTAGATGGTGAAGATGGGGGTACTTTCGAAAAAGACTGAAAATTCAGATCTGGTACATTCCACAAGGGACTGCCTTGTGGTGTGGTAATTTCTGGAGGCACTGAATAGGATGAACCAAAGAAACATTTGAGTGTTTTCTGTTTGCTGCCTCATTCTTCAGTTTACTTGCAGTTCTTTCAATTTCTGGATAAAAAACTAAAAGTGTACTTGTACGAAAATTTCATGGAATAAACTATTAGACGACACAGTGTCCCCGACAACGGTGCCAATTTGTTAACATGATGTCACAGGCATATTAAGCAAATAAAATTTTCACCGCTGGTTGCACAAATAATATAGAACAGGGAAGCAGGGTTGAATCATCAGGGACACAGCTTAACGGTCAATTCCTTTTTGCATCAGGCACATTCTAGTTAGTAAAAAAGAAATTATAAAAGTGGCCCTTTGAATTAAACTAAAAATTCAGTGAAAATAAATTAAACAAAAATCAATAATAAAAGCGATTTCAGTTTTGCTGCGACTTGCCTAATCATGCAATCAGTTCATATCGGGTTATTCATAATGCATTATATCTAAGATCGTACTTAGAAAAACTAACAAGCTCTAGTATAATCTCGTTTACCTAAATTATTTAACCAAAACAAGCTCTTTTAATTAACCATAACTTTTTACTGTTCAGCTAAATAAGCTCTTAATTAAATCAGAAAAGCAGCTTTATGATCTGTGTAAAATTCCCAACAATACCCAATACTTCTCATAAGCTCGGAAGCATAAAGATATGATTATTACAGTTTATATCAGAGTTAAATCCCAAACACGGAACCAATCTGATACTTGTTACTTTTTACCCGTTGACAAGAACAAATACAAATTTTATTAACTGATTAACTAGAATGATAAAACCCTAGCTAGGTGATCAGACTAACTAGAATTAAAATCAAACATTCATTAAGCTCGAAACTGAAAAATCTAGATAGAAACAGAAAAAGAAAATAAGATCTGAAAACTAATCACATGAAAAGTACTACTGTATGCAGAACTGAAAACTAGGGTTTTAGCCAAACATGGTTAAAAACGAATCTAAACTAATAAAACAAACATTAACCAAATAATCTTCTAAACTAAGTGAATGATATGATTCTCAACCTTCAGATATTCAGAAATTGTTGAAAGGTATCAAAAATCGCCTTCAGAAGTGTTTTCTGTCGTCTAGGATCGTCTAACCCCCATATCTGATTATGAGGGTTGTATTTTTACTCAAGGCAGATGCTTCCGGAGAAAGAAAACGAAAAATGCGATCGTATAAATTAGATATGCGATCGGGGATTTTGAGTTTTTTTCTAGAATTACCCTTAAATGATGTACGAAGATATTTTCAACGTTTTCAGGACTTCGGGACAAAAATGCGATCGCAGTTTTTGAATTTTCTTCATAGACGGATTCCAAATGACTTATTTCAACCCTGGAAAACTTCGATGCAAAAATGTCATCGCAAAAGTGAAAAATGCGATCACATTTTTGTCTTTTTGGCCTGTTTCGGTCGCGATTCTTCTGTTTAAGTAAACATCAAAGTCGTCCGAAATTGTCTAGTTTCCAGAACATTTTTCGTCTCTTCAATCGGATTTATGATTCATGAGATATTGTCAAAATACTAAGAGGGGATCAAAGTTGTCATCAACATCCTTTAGGCTTTAGCTTGTAGGAATCTATCTTCGTAAAATCAATTCGATCAAATTTTTATTGACCAAAACATCTCCAAGCATTCCTCATAATCCTTAATAAGTTCCAAGCTCCATTTAGACTTCAATGTTCCATAAACGCATCCAAAGCAACTCCCAAAGTACTGCTCCACTCGAATTATCTGGAAAATGGCATAAAAGATGCTAGCAATATGGGAATTCTAACGAATGACATGAGTTGAACATTATGTAAACTAATGACATGCAAATGTATAAAATATGATGCTAAAATTCTAATAAAAACTACCCTAAAATATGCATAAAATGGCATCTATCAACCATCAATCCATTTGGTCTTAAAAGTGAAACTCAAACTAGGGGTCGAATCCTCGAGCAGTAGGTATCGATCTAATAATCAAATCAACTCATCTAACTAGGCTACCGATCCATAAATCCTCAAGCATTTAGAATTTCAACTACCATATCCAAGTTTAGGCATGCATTCGTCTGACCATAATAAAACTTAGTTGTGCATTCTAGGTCCAGTCATGATACGACCGATGTACTGTACTAACCCTAGATATCGTTCTTGACCTAAAATCTTGAGTTGTCTTTTATATGGATGCTCTTTATGATATTTAGATATATTTATAATATTTTGTGTGTGTATATGTGTGTGTGTGTATATATATATATATATCTATATATATATATATATATATATATATATATATATATATATATATATATTACTCTATATCTGATTATGGTTTGATTAACGGTATTTTATAAATTCTATGTTTTGTACTTCAATACTATCAAGTAAGTATTGGCCAAGTGAGAAGTGTCAGAGGGCAGGACCACTTTAGCATATAGTTATTCTGAAATACGGCAACCCAAGCGACAGTTCAAACTAGACATATCTCCCGTAAATAGTCTATCAATAGTGTAATTAATAATAATACTTTTAGTTATTAGGCTTAAGGGTTAAACCTAATTAGAGTATAAGCTCTAAGCTATAGTCGTACTTCCTTAGGAATTACTGGTTCGCTATAACTTGTAGCTCTCACACCAACCTCTCACACCCCCGACTGGGGGCGGAAGCATTGGGTTGTGCGACGTTTAAGGGATGTTGGATCTAAAGACAACTATATTGAACAATATACATAAATATAACACAAATACTTCTTGTATTCATTATTGATAAAGTATTACATTGTTTGCTCTCCAGACACACTCTCTAAACATAAACTAAATGATAAGAAATCAAAATAAAACTTCCATGAGCCAGTTGAAGACCTACTTCAACACTCTACTTCCAATGCTACTCATTTTCCTGAGAATAAATGGGTTTTAAAAACGTCAACGTTATGTTGGTGAGTTCACAGGTTTTTATGGTTTTATACTTTTTAAAATAGTTTTATCATCTTTAAAAGATTCCTATTATCTATATCTTGTTTTCCTAGGATAAATTAGTCTTTTAGTATTTATCCTATAGTTTTTCCCTTGCTAAATTTTAAACTGAAAAGGGGAATGCCCTTAACTTTATCTGATCTTCAGTAACAGCATGCGTCTTCATTCCAGAACAAACCACATGAAATTCCTTGAGGAATTTATGTGGGTCTTCTTTTTCTAGACCTCAGAATATTGGAAGAAGATGTGTCAGCCCTGATTTTAGTTTGAAGCGATGGGCTTCCGGAAATGTGATGCAAAGGGGCTGTTGATTAATTTCTTGAGTGGCCCACTCTCTGAGACTATTTTCTACTTCTCCTCCTGTATCACTCATGGCTGATTTTTCATATTGGGTTTCATAAGAGTATTTTTTTTCTCTGATTTGACTAAGGATGGGGGGATTAAGTTTTATAAGGGTTGTTACAATGTGAACATGGGGGTACTTTCAGAAAAGACAAAAAATTCAGATCGGGTTTGCCTTATGGTGTGGTGAGTTCTGGAGGTACTGAAGAGGATGAACCAAAGAAACCAGCTGAATGTTTTCTCTTTGTTGTTTCTTTCTTTAGTTTCCTTGCAGTTCTTTCAATTTTTGGATCAAAAACTAAAGTTGTATTTGTATCAAAATTTCATGGCATAAAACTATTACAAGGCACCGTGTCCCCGACAACGACGCCAATTTGTTAACACATTGTTATAGGCATATTTAGAAAAGAAAATTTTCACTGCTGCTTGCACTAATAATATATCACATGGAAGCATGGTCGAATCTTCAGGGTCACAGTCTATTGGTCAATACCTTTTTGCATCAGGCACATTCTAGTCAATAAAACAAAAATTAAAAAAGGGAGTTATTTTGAATTAAACTAAAAACTAGAATTTGTAGTGAAAATAAATTAAACAAAAATCAATGAGAAAAAAAATTTCAATTCTGTTGCGACTTTCCTAATCACGCAATTAGTTCAGATCTGGTTATTCAGAACGCGTTCTATCTAAGTTGGTACTGAGAATAACTTACAAGCTCTAGTATAATCTCTTTTACCTAAATTAGTTAACCAAAACAAGCTCTTTAAATTAACCCTAACTTTTTACTGTTCAATTAAACAAGCTCTTAATTAAATCAGAAAAGCAACTTTATGATGCGTGTAAAATTCCCAGTAATACCCAATACTTCTCACAAGCTCGGAAGCGTAACGATATGATTTTTATAGTTTATATCAGAGTTAAATCCCAAACATGGAACCAATATGATACTTGTTACTTATTACCAGTTGACAAGAACAATTGCGGATTCTATTAAGTGATTAAGTGGAATGATAAAAATCCTAGCTAGGTGATTAGACTAACAAGAATTAAAATCAAACATTAATTAAGGTCAAAACTGAAAAATCTAGATAAAAACACAAAAACAAAATCTGACCTGAAAAGTAATCACACGAAAAGCTAAAGTCTATGCAGAACTGAAAACTAGAGTTTTAGCCAGACATGGCTAAAAACGAATCTAAACTAATAAAAAGAAACATTAACCATATAATCTTCTAAACTAAGTGAATGAGATGATTCACAACCTTCAGATCTTCAGAAATCGCTGAAAGGTATCAGAATTCGCCTTCAGAAGTGTTTTTTGTAGTCTAGAATCATCTAACCCCCACATTTGATTATGAGGGTCGTATTTATACTCAAGGCAGATGCTTCTGGAGAAAGAAAACGAAAAATGCGATCGTAGAAATCAGATATGCGATCGCAGATTTTGAGGTTTTTTCCAGATTTATGCTTAAATGATGTACGAAGCTATTTTAAACGTTTTCTGGACTTCGGGACAAAAATGTGATCACAGATATGGAAAATATGATCGCAGTTTTTGACTTTTCTTAAAATATGGCTTCCAAATGACTTATTGAAACCTGGAAAACTTCAATGAAAAAATGCCATCATAGAAGTGAAAAATACGATCGCATTTTTGGCTTTTTGGCCCGTTTTGGTCGCGATTCTTCAGTTTAAATATACCTTAAAGTCGTCCAAAATTTTTATAGTTTCCAGAACATTTTGAATGTCGTCAATCGGAGTTACGAGTCATGAGATATAGTCAAAATACTGACAGGGGGTCAAAGTTGTCAACAATATCCTTTAGGCTTTAGATTGTAGCAATCTATCTTCGTAAAATCAGTTAGATCAATTTTCTCTTGACAAAAACATCGTCCAAGCATTCCTCATAAGACTTAATATGTTCCAAGCTCCATTTAGACTTCAATGGTCCATTAAACGCATCCAAAGCAACTCCCAAAGTACTGCTCCACTCGAATTATCTAAAAAATGACATAAAAAACGCCAAGGATATGGGAATTCTAACGAATGACATGAGCTGAACATTATTTAAACTATAGACACGCAAATGTATAAAATATGATGCTAAAATGCTAATAAAAACTACCCTAAAGATGCATAAAATGGCATCTATCAACCATCAATCCATGCGGCCTTAAAAGTGAAACGCAAACTAAGTGTCGAATCCTCGAGCAGTAGGTCTCGATTTAATACTCAAATCAACTAATCTAACGAAGTTATCGATACATAAATCCTCAAGCTTTTAGAATGTCAACAACCATATCCAAGTATAGGCGTGCTTCAGTTTGACCATAATAAAATTTACTTGTGCATTCTACGTCTAGTTGCGGTACGGCTGATGTACTCTAATAACCATACATATCATTTTTTACCTAATCTTGAGTTGTATATATGTACTCTACTTACAGTTTGACCATATATGGATGTTATTTATGATATTTAGATATATTTATAATATTTTGTATATATATAACTCTATATCTTCTTGTGCTTTGATTAAAGGTATATTATTAATTCTATGTTTTGTACTTAATACTACCAAGTAAGTATTGGAGAGGTGAGAAGTGTCGGAGGGCATGACCATTTTAGCATATAGTTATCTGAAATCCAGCAACCCAAGTGATAGTTCAAACTAGACACATCTCCTGTAACTAGTCTATCAATAGTGTAATTAATAATAATACTTTTAGTTATTAGGCTTACGGGTTAAACCTAATTAGAGTATAACCTCTAAGCTATAGTCGTACTTCCTTAGGAGTTACTAGTTCGTTATAACTTCCAACCACTCACCCCGGCTGGCGGCGGAAACGTCGGGCTGTGTGAAGTTTAAGGGATGTTGGATCTAAAGACAAGTATATTGAACAGTATATGGAAATATAACACAAACACTTCTTGTATTCATTATCTATAAATTCTTACATTGTTTACTCTCTATACACACTCCCTAAACGTAAACTAAATGATAAGAAAGCAAAATAAAACTTCCATCAGCCAGTTGAAGACTTCCTTCAACACACTACTTCCACTACTACTCATTTTCTTGAGAATACATGGGTTTTGAAAACGTCAACGTTATGTTGGTGAGTTCACATGTTTTTATGGTTTTATACTTTTTAAAATAGTTTTATCATCTTTAAAAGATTCCTATTATATGTATCTTATTTTTCTCGGATAAATTAGTCTTTTCGTATTTATCCTATTGTTTTTCCCTTATATAAATATGTTTCATTTTCTTATCTTTTCATACTTTAATTACTTCCTAGGCATTCTCCTCTAGGTAGTATAATTAATTAAGGTTACCGAGTAATGCTACAATGAGTCCCCATAATCGATATATACGACTTGAAATTTCCCCTCCACGACGCTTCATCGGACATTGTGAAAAAGACTACAAAGTTATGCCCGCTGAGGTTATAGCTAGCAACTGCAAGTGCGAGTGTCAATCATGTATAGATCTATACATACATTTAACGCTCACTTAATATTAACGATTATAGGTTTGGGGTAGCTCACTATCAATTAGCTATGGATGAATAATACGTCTCATTTAACACTTACTTTGATAAACCTTTAAATTATGACTATTTATCTTTGTTATTTTTTATGTTAGTATAATTTCCTTACACTTTTATTCATATATATATATATATATATATATATATATATATATATATATATATATATATATATATATGTAACTGTAACAACCTGTTATTTCGACTTTATGTAATAGTATATATATATATATATATATATATATATATATATATATATATATATATATATATATATAATAAAGGGAAATTTGTGTATACTATGTACATTTACATAACAACACTCAAAAATTAAATGTTAAAAAAAATTGTTTGGGATGGACATAGTGGTAGAAATCGTGTCAAGGATTCCAAAAATATAAAGAACGCCCAATTCCGAGTTATAACGAAGAATTTATGACCTATCGAAAATCCGCGACAAAACCGACAAAACAAGGTTTAACGTTAAAAGTGAATTTTGAATACAATTCTTTTTAACATTAACTATCTAATTGAAAGTTATAGTACACGTTAAACCGAGAGTGTCCATAAAAAGAACGCCAAAATCTGACTTCATATGAACAAGTTATGATTTTTCTAAAATTCGACATAGTAGTACACAACTAAAAACTCGAAATAAAGATCGAGTGATTTTTAGCCAACGCAACCTAAACGAGAATTGAAGATCTTGTCAATAGTAGTACAACGATAAAAATACAGACGAAAATGGACGTCAGATGAAGAAGTTATGAATTTTTAACAGACTTTTCATGTTCCGTCCTGTTAAAAATATAACTTTAAAAATAATGTCAAAATTAGCCGACGGAGTCTAAACGAAAGTTGTAGATCATAGTCTGACCTACGCGTGGATATAAAGAACGTCAAAAACGGAGCTTGTATGCAAAAGATATGAATTTTAGAAGTTCGGAAATAGGGAGTACGCCCCGCGTCCAAGAGTACGCCAGCGTACTCGGAAACAAGGCCAGGAGCTAGCCACGTCGACGCTCCGTCACCATCTCGCTGCATGCGAGCCATGCATGCATACTAGCTTCGATGCGTAACGACTAGGCTGGGCACGTACGCTACACCCAGCGTACGGGGAGGCCTCAGCCTCCTATAAATAGAAACCGAGACCTCCGGTTTTAGGTGCCATTTTCTATCATCTATCCTATATTTTCTCACTTTTAAGCCTCTTGATTCCATCCCGACGCCCTGGTGACATATCCAAGCTCTGACGAAATCCCGAAGCCCCGAAATTCACGAAAAGCTAACATTTTTCCAGTCGAAGTGCTGCCTGCGTAAAGCCTAGTTTTTCATCAAATCATCACTCTCACCAAGTGAGTTCATCCCCCCGTATTTTCATAGTTTTTACTGTTTTAAGGGGGGGGGGGGGGGATACAAGTCCAAGACAAAGAATTTGTGTTACAAACTAATGGTTTCAAAGATTGTGTTAAAATGACATCAAGTCATCAAAAGTATTTCAAAATGTTAAACTTCTTTTAAATGATATTATAAACTTATATTTTTCCCCAGAAATCATATATATATATATATATATATATATATATATATATATATATATATATATATATATATATATATATATATATATAAGGTTTAAAAGGCTTTGGACTAATAGCTCACTTTGGTTACTTTTCTTTGTTTGGATGTGGGATTATAAGTAACGGTTATTTGTCCAAATTTTATTTAAATTTTACTTATATATTTGTATATGTATATAAATATAAAAATTTAATTCGTTCAGTTCAAATACCCTTTGTAACATGTTGAGTAAGGGGTTGCATTCATGAATAGTTAGTATCAATTCAGAAAGTACATATAAATTATAATATGTATAATTTATAAATCATAGAACATTAATTCACGACAAGTATAATAAAGTACACTGTTTTACAAGAACAAAGGTTTGATTCAAAACTAATCAAGAGTATACATATTTCAAATATTAATTCAAGGGCATATTATCAATTATTCATTTCAGAATGATTGGGTTTTCATAACTATTATACATGTAACGTTTATATGCTTTTTATGAGTCGTTTGATTCAGGTTGTTTAATTCATTTAAACAACATATTTAAAGTCCTGACATTATAACCAGAATCTCCAGTCGGGGATCGAAACAATGTGTGTATAGATCTATATTGGGATTGACAACCCCGCACTCAGACTGCTAGCTACAGTCAGGCATACACACCTACGAGTGACAATTGTTATCAACAATTTTTAGACGCCTTCAAAGCGTTGGGTCAGGTCATCTAGTCTCAGTATGGTTATAATAACTCATTAAAAAGACATTAACAATATGTTAGTGTATAATTAACTAAACTACATTTTCAAAGTACCAGTTTACTGTGATACAGTTTTTACAGTATTACATCTCATTATTCAATAAACAGTTGGTTAAGCCAGGCACACTCTCACTTATACAGTTTATACAAAAGGAATTCAATAACAGAACATTGATTTACAAATATAACGGTTTTATGTAATGAAAACTACTTTTCATATACAGCAGAAAATATAGGATTTTCTGGAACAGTTTACATATTTAAGAAACAGAAAACATACTTTCAAACATAAATACTTATGCACTCACTCAACTTTATGTTGATACTCTCTTTTCAAAGTACTTGTATTCTCAGGGAATCAATAGACAGGTACTCCCCGAGCTTTTGAGAAGATAAAACTATTTTGAGTCATGTCTTCTTCTTTTGTATAACTGTTTTGGTTTCAATATACAATGATTGAACACATGTAAATATTTATACTTTTTAAATACAATGATTGTTTGTACTTTGATTACTATGATGCATGTGTTGTGATACTACAAATGAAGTCATCCACCCCCGGACGTTTCCGCCGTCTGGTTTGGGGGTGTGATAGATTGGTATCAGAGCATTGTTTATAGTGAACTCAGTATATTAATCCATAAAAGATATACAAACTATAAATACATTGGGGCTAAAAGCTCTGACTATAAGTATACTTTTTAAAATTTTATTGTTTTTACAAGAAGTATACTAACACTCATGCCTACAAGTATAGTATCATAGTCATAAGAACTTAAAAGTATTTGAAGGTTGGACACTGCAGTCAAACCTGGACAGTTATGTAATCATATCTGGAATTAATATAACCTGATCAACTATATTGGTTTGAGATATGACTAACATGTTTTTGGGAGTGATGGGAGTGTTGCGACGTGTCTAAAACTTACCAACTATACATATACAGCAGAACTCTAGAACAGAACATAAAGATTAAAATACTATAGGAGTATTTTAGGTACCATATACTAATAACAAACATGTAAAAACAAAAGAACCATTGTTGGTAGAACTGTAATTATTAAGGGTATATTACCGTTATATATAATTAAAGTTATATAGACTTAGAATATGTGATCTAGCTTCATTTCATGTTCCTTGTTTGGTTGTGGATTTAGAGCCGAATCATTTAATTGAAGGTTGATTATACCCGAGTTATATATAATTAGTATACACTTTGTAGTTATAGTAATACCCAAAACAACTCATACATAATACATTACTTGTTAACTGTAAGTTTCTCTCGTAGAAACTTGTATTTGCAATCTATCGTTACTAATTATATTCTATATCTCTTATCATTATTCTCGCACAGACACAATGGCCGGATTTCATTTACCAGGGGACCCTTACTTTCCAAACCACGGTAACGAAGGATGGATAGTAGAGGATCCGGAAGGTGATCCAGAAGAAATTATGGAAGAGGATCCAGAAGAAGAAGATGAAGATGAAGATGAAGATGGTACCAACACAGAACCCACGGTATACAATCCCCCACCAGCCATTCCACCTCCCGCAGTCAGGCAACAATATCAAGGACCAACGCCAGTTTGGGGAGATCGCATATATCACTGGAGCCGACAGCAGGGCCAGTGCCCACCCTATGGAATGTGACGAGATTTCTATGATCGTAGTAACGGAGGATCAGCCGACAGGGCTCTTCCTATCATTGTTCATCGCATAGCTCACCAAACCGATCAGGCGATGGTTTTGATAAACCGGATCCTGGAAGTCAATGCAACGGCACAAATCAATGATGCGGATATTTGTTATCTGGACGAAATTCAAGATGAATCCCAAACCCACACCGAGGCACTGCAAAACCAATTGAATGTTGCCCTAACGGAAATAAGAGAATTAAGGGAGCATGATACTACCTTGGAAAGACAACTAATGGAAAACAAACATCAGGAAGCAGAGTCTAGTACTCGTCGCAGTACGCGACGCAAGTAGTGTTTATTCTACTTCCAATTTTGTTATAGATTAGGACTTCGGCTAAATGTTTTATTTTCAGTAAATTGGTGTAATGTAGACCTTTAGATAGGTCCAACTTTCCAAACAACATATTGTATTTTGGTTATAGTGTAAATCTATGAATATGTTCTAGTGTTATTTTTCATGTTTTTCAGTATGACCGCGAAAATTTTATTTTTCGGTAGGTCGGTTTGATGTCGATATTTTCCCAGTATTGTGGTATATTAGAACAGAGTAACAACTAAGTACATTGACTATCCTTAAGTTTGGCCAGCATAAGAACTAGATACTAGGTTATTCTAGGAAATTGGCCAACACAACCACTAGGTATAATCATCTAGTGCAATCTCATGCATTATAACGACTATGCATAATATGATTCTTAAAGCTTAGACAGGGTACCTACCGGGTATAATATTATCCTCACGTTGCATGCATTTTTTTATAAAAACAATTGATATATTACAAATAAAAATATTTTTGTAAAATCACTAAAATAATTTTATAGCATGTACTCCCCCCATAAAACATTTGAAAACAGTAAAAGTAAGGTCGTGAAACTCACCCTAGTAGCGTGATACTTTGATGTAGGGTAGATTCGGGGCTCAGGACTTCAGATATCGCCTCAAGATGGAATGGCTTCGATTAGAGAGAGAGAGAGAGAGAGAGAGAGAAAGATAGAGAGAGAGAGAGAGAGATGCTTTAGATGGGTGTGTAGATGGAATCTGCAAACACCTCTATTATAGCAGAGTATTTTAGCGTGTGTGGTGCAAATATCCGTGTGCGTCGCGCTTGTGCATCGTGGCTCCATCCAGGAATCGTCATGTGTCACTCTCTCGTTGGGCCACGTCACTCACAATCTTCACGAATATGGGGTCAGAATGAACAACGAACATAGCGCGCGCCTTGTGTGCGCATAAATGATTTTGGAAAAATCATATCTCCTATGTACGAGCTCCAATCTTTACCATCTTTATATCTATGTGATGGTCTCAACAAGTACTACAACTTTTCTTTAGATTATTTTGGCTAGTTTTGACTTTCATCTTTTGGCCTAACAACGGTATAATTAAATGATTTTATAGAAATCATATATCTTTTCAAACGGGCTCCGTTTTCAGCGTTCTTTTTTTTGACGAAGTACTACGACTTTCCTCTTGGTGAAACTAGCCAAAACTCGACCAATTTCTTAATCGCATTTCGACGTTAATAACTTTAATTATGCGATTGATTTTACTTTTTACAAAAATCATAACTCCTCCAATCGAAGTTAGATTTCTATGAAGCTTATATCCCTAGAATCACATCGTCGTGTACTTTCTGATTATATTAACCAGCTTACAAAATGATACGACTTTTTGAACACTCATTTTTTAGACTATGAGTCGATTTATCTTTATATGTAAGAGTATACTCAATCATATTTATAAAAAGAAAATATTACATTGATACTCTATTACATTTATTTATTTATGCTAATTTCTAGCGGTGGTCAGTGATGAAGTTTCCCAGTTGTCACAACTATGAATATGAATATAAGTTACACTTGAATTAAGATAAATGCAATTTAACTTATAGAGATTTCCTAGCGAAAAGTCAGAAATAATAATGGCAGAACTCCGACTTGAGAGCTTCTACTTGCCGGGCTCTTAAATACTTCACATCCTAGGTGAATACCCGAAATTCTAAGGAAATATCGAGATTTTGGCTCTAAAGAGTTCAGAGAGAAAGGTTGTAGGTTTGTAAAAAAATGAGAGGGGCGGATGTTGCTATTTATAGGCGAGTTTTAAAGATGTGCATCATGCCTTTCAAGGTGCATGTTGCGCACTTATGGTACGTCTCCCCTGTCGTTTTGTGCCACGTGTCAGCTTCTTTGTGTTCTGCGTTGCCACCTTCTAAAAGCGGACGCTGCGCACAATGTAGCTTTTGTAAATCCTGTAACTTCTTTATACAAGCTCCATTTTCGACGTTCATTATATCTACGCATAGCTATCAACGAGATCTACAACTTTCATTTAGACTCTGTCATCTAATTCTCAATTTATTTTTAAAGTTGTATTTGTATAGGCTTATACTGTTAAAGTCCGTATAAAAATCAAAACTCTCTCATATGATATCCGTTCTCGACTGTCTTTATATCGATGAATAGGTATTGACGAGATCTTCAACTCTTGTTTAGATTGTTTTTCCTAACAATCAACCGATCTTAATTTCGGTTTCTATGTCGCGCACTACTACGCTGAAATTTGAAAAAAATCATAACTTCCTCATACGAAGACAGATTTAGGCGTTTTTCATATGCACGAGTTCGAGTTTCGATTACTACGACTTTCCTTAAGACTATTTATCCTAAATAGTCTTCTATCAAAAAAATTTAATTACGTAACTAGTCGTTTATACTGTAAGCCGAAAATAGGGTGTTACAACAGCGAATGCACATATGTTTCCACTACAACCAGATGTGCCATATCAGGGCTGAATGTCCTTTCTAAACCCAACAGGCGCCATACAAGATGTAGCACCGACGACTTTGAGTATAACCGTTGGAGAACAAGGCAGAGTTGAAGCTCCAAAGGCCAAGGGGAGCGCCTTTCAGCTCATGTCAGAAGAAACCAAGGAGACGATGGATGTGGTAGCTAGTTGTTCTTTTGATCAAGGAAAAGCTCTAACATGAACGTGCTTGCATCAAAGAAAATTAATAGTGCTTTCAGAATTTTACTAAAGTCCTCTGTTATATGTAATAAATGTATGAAGATGATATTTTAATAAAGATGGGATGTTTAATTAATGTTTTTGGTAGCCATATATTAAGATCCTCCGGTAATATTTAGTTATACATGTGCATAGTGCGTTCATAGACAACATTGTGCTTGTCACGATATTATCTTGTTTTGGCCATGTCATGTGAAAAGCACTTGCATTGGGCACACATAGTAGTACTACGATAAAAACATCAAAGTTAATTGGATATGACAAACATGAGTTTCTTCAAAGTCAAAATAAGCTACATGTTGCATAGTCAAAGCTAGCTTAGACTTTGACTAGTGACAAGTAGCAACAGATAATGAGTCAAACCAAAGTGGGGTAGAACTGGCCCATAAGACGAAAGTGCAAAGAGAAGTTCGAATTTCGGTCTCTATGTGGAGGTCCAGGAGGGTGCAACGCAAGTAGATAGAAGTTGTTCGTTTCAGTTTAGTTATTTGGGTTACAAGAAGAAGGAAGTCTTCTGCAAGATTAACCATAGGTTATAAGTTTCTCTATGTAAATCTCAATGAATAGTTTGATATTTAGCCCAAGCATTACGTAGAATCTAGGATGTTGACCAAATCCCCGAGTACGGCTCAGATAACCAAGAGAACCCCATAGGTTCGTATCCCCAAGGATGTAAAATTTATCCTTTCAACATAGGAACTACAGACAAGGACTTCCATAGGTTACATAGTTTGCCAATAGAAAGCGTCAAGCGCCAAAGATTCAGCCTTAGAAAGACTTCACTAGTTTAAAAGATGTTATAGCCTTAAAAGTAATAGTAGTAGAGGTCTATTGTGATCAAGGAAGGATGATCATTGGGTTCCTTCATATTAGTATAATAAAGGTTGTGAGTCTTCAATAACGTTAGAGGGTTGATCATGAGTCTTTAGGCTAATGGGGATGATGACAAGTGCGATATTTCATCGTAATCCCATTAGTTGGATAGTATCACGATGTGTCATGAGCATGCCTTATGATGAGACCATCACCAACACGATAGTACTGATAAAACTATTATAGTAGTTTTTGTTAAAATTAAGGATGTTGGAACATCTGAACTAGGTAGAAAGACCACTTACAATCTAGATTTGTGTGTGTTGTAAGGGAGACACCATAATTCTTTTAGAGGCATGTTCCAGAATGTGGATTCCATCAGGATTTCATAGATAAAATTCTCTAATTAATCGCCTTATAACGAGTCATAGTGTTTCTAGTCAAAAGAACAAATCGAAATTTCACGTCTAAAGGTGATCATTCGTCGTAAAGTATGAATCCCGAAAGTCTAGATTGATGAGTTCCCGGTTTTGGAAGGCTTCACGATAAGTTTAAGAGTACGTCCAATGTAAATAACAAAGTTCTACATGTAATATCGATGCGGAAACGCCAGCTAGATCATGAGTTGATCGCGATGACTCCAATAAGATGACGTGTAGGTGCATTAGAAGCAGCATTTCGGGATGGAATCTTTGTAAGTAAGGGAAAATTGTAACACCTAATTTTAACCCTGCAGTAGGATTTATTATAAACATTTGTTTATAAGACTCAAGGTAGAAATATATTACTTTTTGGCCAAAGTAATCATCATAAACGTGTAGGAAACGTCAATACGATTTTCGTAGATATATTGAACGCCATTTGTTTATAAAACTCAAGGTAGAAATATATTACTTTTTTGCCCAAGTAATCATCATAAACGTGTAGGAAACGTCAATATGATTTTCGTAGATATATAGAACGTTCAAGTCTAACTTTGTATGGAGAAATTATGATTGTTTTGAAGTTTTGCGTTCAACCTTATACGACAAGCGCATTGTAAAATATGAATCTCAAATATATTAATCATTATCCTAACTAACCTAAATAAAAGTCGTAGTTGTCGTAAAAGTGAGAGCATGCAGATAGAGAACGTCTAAATCTGACTTCGTGTGAGGAAGTTATGATTTTTAGAAGTTTCAACGCAGCAGTGCGAAATCGAAATGGAAATTTGTCGATTGTTAGCCGAAACAATCTAAAAGAGAGTTGAAGATCTCGTGGATATAATTTCATCAATATAAAGACAATCGAGAATGGAATTTGTATGGACAAGTTATGATTTTTATAAAGACTTTAGCAGTATAAGCTTGTTAAAAAGAAAAGTTTAAAAATAAAGCGAGAATTAGGCGACAGGTTCTAAATGAAATTTGTAGATCTCGTTGATAGCTACGTGAGGATATAAAGAACATCAAAAACGGAGCTCGTATGAAGAAGATATGATTTATTTGAAAATTTGTCATCGATGTCATGCGCACATAGGCGTGGCGCACACTTCTACAATGGGGCCACGTCGAACCATTCCGTAGCTGCCACGTATCGCGAGGAAGGAGGCTGACCAAAGCCAGGACATGGCGTTCCTTCCTCAAGTTTTCACTAAAATACCCCTTGTTGCCCTCATTCATCTCCACCCCCTTTTCTCAACTCACTCTCAACTCCGAAGTCCGGTTTTTGAGGTCTTTCTTCGGGATTTCAAAATATTTTAGCTTAACAAGCTCTGGGTATCTAGGCTCAACTAGTAGGATCTCTCGAGTCGGAGTTCTGCCAATGCAATTTTGGGATTTTTGTCAGCAAAATTTCTATAAGTTAAGCTACACTTATATTGCTTTCAGTGTAACTTATATTTATATTCATCTTCATTGTTATGAATGCATAAATAAGATTTATTAGTAATTACGGTCATAATACCGATTGATCTACTTACAAAAGATGTTTCTAGAATGGTCATGTTGGCTTGGTTGTTGGATTTCAGAAATACTATATGCCGAAATTGTCCTACCTCCCAAGCGTCCTGTCTGCCTGATCCTTATTTGATGGAACTCTCGGTATTCGTTGGGATTAATGAAAGATCTAGCTTTCATTACCAGGTTGTCATAGAGATTAAAAAGTTATATTATTATAGGTTACTACTTGTTAGGCATGTTACCCGCCAGTACGATCACCCATAAAGCTTTCATTCATCTGAGTAATTGTCCAGGTGAGTTATCTCACTATACTATGTATTACAATATATGTTCATGTATGTTAGGATAGAGAGCTGGTAGAGTAGAGTTGATAGTATAATCTCTGTATGCTTAAGTGTAAATGTACTTGAAACTAAATGTGTTTGTACTAGTAGAGTCTAAAGTGTAGTCTCTATGTTCATAGTTGTTGTGATATTTGAATTGTCTATTAAGATTTAGTTATGGGATGATGGTGGAACGATAAAAGAGGTCGGTAGCCTGTAGGCCCGCCCTATTGACTAAATGACATGTAGGTCGTAAGTACACATAGACACATGTTGTTGAAATGACATGTAGGTCATAAGTACATATTGACCCGTGTTGGCGAAATGACAATTAAGCCGTAATTACATATAGAACCGTGTTGAAGACGAAATGGTTGGGCCATAAGTATAAAATACACATATTATTGGCAGATCGTGAGTCATTGTTTGTATGCATGTATATGTATTATGATATATGATATTTTGGGGAACTCACTAAGATTCGTGCTTACCCAATTGATTATAAATATTGTTTAGGTGTTTCATTGATTCGTGAGAAGGGCAATGTTCGATTATATTTTAATATATTTGAATAAATAAAAAAAATTGGTTAAAAATTAGGACATTACATAATCCCCATATCTACTAATTAGGTTTTGTTAACTATAAATAATCTTTTTAAACTCATAAACACTCTAAATGTGATCACAGGGAAGCAACTTGAGCAACCAAATTACCACCTAAATCCCCAAGATCAAAAAATAAGAGGTTGTAAATTTTGACTAGAGAAAAATGTGTCCATGTTATTTAGTCAAGAAAAAACATGACTCGTGCTTTTGCACTGATCAACCTTTCGGGCAAAAACCCAAAAATGACTATTTAGCTCATCTAATCTGATTTGTGTTTGCAATTTAGTTCTAATGACTTACAATGATTGATTATAGTTCAATGATTTGTTTAAATACATAATAAAAAACTAATTAACATCATTAATATGACTAATTTCTCAATTAAAGGATGACCGATAATCATTATCAGTCATCTAAACTTAAAAAAAACTTTCATTAATAACAACTCTATTGGAATGTCTTCGATAGATTGGATATGAAACATTAGAACTTATACCAAAACTAGGTTAGATCATAAAATTCATCATAAATTTCGAATTAGACAAATCATATGATGATCTACCATTAATGAACTCAAAGAATACAACTTAAACTTCAAAACATCAAACTTGATCCTTAAATTGATATATCTTTAATTATTGGAACTTAAAACACTAAAATATAACCTCAAATAAAACTAGAACACCAAACCTATATTTAAATTTGATTTTAGATAAATCAAAAGATGATCCACCATAGTTAGGGTTCAAAACTCCATAATCTCAAATTTGACAAAATTTGATGGATTTACTTCAACTATTTAGAACTATTTAGAAATGAAACACTTGAATTCATCACTAAACACATTGAATCATTCATAGGGGGCACGGAAGGAGGGGCAAAGTGGACAACTGTATAGAACCCAATTTTATTTGTGGTCAATTTTTTTATTATGTTATATATATATATATATATATATATATATATATATATATATATATATATATATATATATAAATAAAAAACATATAATAGCGATAAGGGTCTTTTTTTCCTGGCTCGCCCAGGGCATTTGAGGATATTTAAATCCTTCCGGCCTCAATCATTAATATCAACCAACAAATGCATATTAATGGATTATTGGAGGTTTAAAACACTAATTTATGCGTTAAATGAAAAAGAAGGATACCTCAGTTGCTTCATAACTTGAATTTGATGTTGAAACTTGAATCGCTTCTCTACTCTTTTCTCAAAATTGATTTAATTCCTTCAAAATGAGATCTGTCTTCAATTCCCTCTCTAAAAATGTTAAAATATAAAGAATAGCTTATATAGAGCTTAAATTCTAAACTTTGTCAACTGACAACTAGTCCCACAATTTATGGCATTCCAATAATGTTGCTAACTTAACAAATGTAATTTAAACCCATAGAATGTTAATACCAAATATGTGAAATTCCAAATGTTAGTTTACTAAGTTAAGTAAATGCATGCCTAAATTTCTATTATTGGCAAGATTGGTCCCTCAACCTTAAATGTTTTATCAAATCTTCTAATCCAATCTTAATTGATAAAATTATAACAATTAAGTACATATTCTGGTTAAATATGTTTACTCAAGTGTGTATTCTTTAATTCTCAATTTTAAAACTTTTATGTTCAATTTTTACATAATCAATTAATTAAACTTTAAATTTAATAGTTTTAAAATTAACTAATTTAAAATTTTAGATCAAATTTTTTATTTATTCTAATCTAAAAATAATAATTACTTTCACGACCTTTCTAGCTCTAAATTGCCAATGCTACAATAAGTATTCTTTTTTTTTTTTTAATTTAAGGTTATGGCTATGTCATTTTCACTTGTTTTTTTTTTTAGAATTTTCTTTTAGCTATGGCATAAGTCGTCGCTATAACTATTAATCATTTATTATTATTATTTTTATTATTTTTTCTTAGATTTTTTTTTTACCAAAACATAATACAAATTAATATATATATAAACTTAAACATTTGATACCTATCCATATTCTTGTAGTGCCATCTTGGTGAGGTGATCGGCATCTTGTCTTTGTGTTTGAACAATGAGCATCGTTTCATATCGAAGGTCTTTTCAGATTGTGGAAGCTTCACGGTAAGGGAACAAGATAGCATATGGCCCCTAATTCTTTTTTGTTGGAGAACAAGTTAGAGACATGTCGGATGATCTCAAAAGACATGGACATATGGTCCCTAAACATTTTAGTGTGTGTTACCAACATAACAACTCAACTATTGTTAGATATATTGGGTTTAAACCATAGAGTTATTATTTTTTGTTACAGGTTATCTCATTTTTTTTCATGTACGAGTTTTTTGTAGTCGAATAATTACATTGGATCGTAATGATTCAATTTATGAAACGTCAAAACTATATGCTTACGAGAAAATAGTATTGTTTATTTGTGTGTGTGTGTGTGTATATATATATATATATATATATATATATATATATATATATATATATAGGTCTAGGTTATTCTATTCAAACTAATTATTATGTTATTGTATGCATAAATATGGGTCAATCAATTTTACTTATTTTAAGAAAGTGATTTATATATTTTATTGAATTAGATATAATTGAAAAATATCATCTTAATTAGTTAGAAGGGTAATTTAGTCAAATAATATAGATTTAATAAAGGAAAATTGCATTTTTTTAAGGGATCATAGATTCTATTAATTTTAAAAATCCGATTTTACGAATTATCATTCTTTTAATTCGGACATTCTGACAAAATATGTTTATGAGTATATTCAAAAATAAAAATATTCTTGAACCATAAATAATAAAAATATTCTTGAACCTATTTCTTGATCATGAATTAAAAACTTCTTGTAGAATAACAAATTCTTGAACAATCAATTGGAGAATAAAAACAAAAAATACATTATTTCTTAGAGAATACGGGTAACAATTGTTAAGAATTACATTTATTGTTAAAGAATAAAACTAAAAAAACTTTCAAAACGGGAAAGAAAACATCAAAATCTAACAACGACTAAAACATTCTAAAAGAATAATGTTGCTTAGAATCACTTTCACTTTTATGGTCCATTCTTCAAGCATCAACTTCTGTGATTCCAACAGAATTGGAATTCGTAATTCAATTCCAACAGAATTAGAATTCGTGATTCCATTCCAATAGAATTGGAATCTCACCAATATCATCCATTGAATCATCTACATAAACATAGTTGATACCTTTTCAGAATTCAACCTTGTCAAGATCCTGCACTGTCCACGTAAATGAAGTGTTAAATCAGAAAAAAAAAAACATAAATTGAAACATGACTCAATTCATAAAATGCAGCCAAAAATCAAGTTAAAAAACATAAATTGAAACATGAATCAATTCAACTGGAAACAAAGGTTTGTGATTTTGACTCCAAAATCGGAACTCGTTGTTGCATTCTGATATGAACAGGTCTAGTATTCACATAAATGTTTGAAACACCGATTCATAGCGTTCTTATACAGACAATTCTGAAACTGATTTCAAAGGATTCGAATTTAAGTGTTGATTTGGGATGCTCGACTCAGTATCGACATTCACAGGTTCATAATCCGAAGTTGATCACAACAATCTTGATCGAATGTTCAAATCAGATTCGGAATTCCATCACTGATAGTCAAAAACATTCCCATCATCCATTCCAATTTACAGAAGAAGCTTTGATCGGAATTTTTATTGGAATCAAATTCGTCGGGACTCGGGAGTTCTTTGTTTTGGCATCTGTAATCGGAATTTACAAACGAAATTGAAGTCGAAATTGGCTCATAAAATCAAATTTCGATGGGGTAACGGGCATTACATGGGTACCTGATTACGTACCATTGCTATCGGAATTTGGTTTGAAGGACTTTGACTTTCGAAAGTCAAAGAAATGTCGTTCATTAGATTGAACGAGGAAGATGACTTATGTTGCTTCTTCACTTCGTTGCTTCAGTCTCGTCGACCCCGGAGACGCTTCCTTAGCCTGTAATCGATCGACATCCATTGGACCTTGCAGCCGCTTCGTGCTTTCCTTCTCACCTTCATCGATGTATTTGGGGAAGTTGTTTATAAAAGGGGATAAATTAGGTTAAAATCAACTAGCATAATTATAGGAAAGTATTTGGGGAAGTTGTTTATAAAATTACCTAATTACCCTTATTTATTTATTTAATTATTTATTTATATTTTAAATTTTGGTTGGCCCACATTTATGCATACAATAACACAATACTTAGTTTAAACAAATGAACCTAGCTCTCTCTCTCTCTCTATATATATATATATATATATATATATATATATATATATATATATATATATATATATATATATATATATATAGGGTTACGTTTATGTGTTCCTAACATCTATTGTGTGCTCGTAAGCACAAATCTGGACCAACGGATGGAATAGAATCAATGAGCATAATCTGAGAGTCTATGATATCACAATAGGGTAACATGTACCATATAATCACCCAAATTTCAACATAAGGGCATTTTAGTCAATTAACCTATATTAAAAAAGGAAATTTTCGGATTTTAAGGGATAATTAATTCCCTTATTTTTAAAAATCTGAATATTTTAAATTAATTCAAATTTAAAAATCCGATTTAATTCTGTCAGAATGACAGAATGCCAACCATAAAGTAGTAAATATATTTTCGATTTTATTCTTGCAGAATATAGTTCCAGTGCAGATATTTTTGATAATTAACCTGATTTCAAAATTCTACATATTATTCATATACATTCAAATCAGAATAAGGGTCGATGATTGTATTCTTAATATACATCCGAACTTAAATACAAATTCTTAAATATTCTTACAGACTAATAGTCTTATACATTTTAATATAGTTATACATATTCTAACAGAATATCATAAAAAATGAATAAAATTCCTAAAAAATATCATTCTTAAATATACAATTATTGAACAAATACACTTGATCTTCTTCAATGACTCAAATAATCCACTTGATTACAACTATTCTTACGAAAATGTGATATATTATTGTATGGATGTAATTTTTCGCTAATATACTTCTGGTTAAACCCGATTCCAAATCTTTCTATAATCAATATTGAATTTCTTCTTCAAGCCATTCTGAAAGAATAAAATGCATTACTCGTTAGTATTACCAATTAAACAAATATACTTGTTGTTAACAAACATTCTCCAAGATATTATAACAGAATGCATTTATACAAATAAATTCTGACATAATATATTACAGAATAAACTTAAATCATATTATTTTTTTCTATATGTATAAATATTCTAAAGCATATAGTTTATAAATGCATTCTGTCAGAATTACTAGCAACACATGTTTTATGTAATATTTTTAATCTCAATGAATGAACAGGTGTTTGCATTCTGATCATATGAAAAAAAATCCCAGCTTAACCCTTTTCATGCAACCGGGCCCTTAAATTGCAGGTGTGAAATCCATAACTACACAAAATCCAAAGTTTTGCAAATGTAAGAATCACAACCTAGTTATGAGATACCAAAGAAAAATAATATAACCCATCAATCTAATAAAATAGTCTTAAAACACTAAATCACAGAATATTATGTAATTCAATCAGATCTTAACTAAAATCATAATACAAAGGCCCATGTGATTTATGAAAGTGAGATTCACGGTTATTTTATGAAAAGTTTGATGGAAATATTGAACAATAAGATTTTGAGTAAAAAAAGCTTCACCTTTCTTAATGCTTTTGAAGATCTAACTTAATTGTCAAGCTTTGACGTTCATCGGCTTTAACAATGGTATCAAGTTCTTTTTTTTCTCCACCTCTGATAACCTCCCTTCCCGAACTTGAAACCCAATTCCAACAACTTAAATCCCTTCCTCCCCACCACCATTGTCTCCATCGTTTTCGATTCTCGATTTCCTCACTCGAAGTCTAAATCCCTCCTCCCTCGATCTGGTGACGATTCGAATGTAGAAGAACCAAATCACGAATTTTGTTGTTCCGTTGATTTAAACCAAATCGAGACTTTTGGAACGAAAAAAATGATAGAGAGAGATAAAGTTAGAGAGAGAGAGAGAGAACGAAGGTGAGGGTAGGGTTGTTGAGTCACTGATGGTCACGATTTGTAGAAGAGCGGCGACGAAGATGGTTGTTGTTTTTTTTTCCGACGATTGAAGGTGTGATGGACCGATTGTTTTTAGAAAAAATGTGAATTGGGTGGTGATGTTATAGGATTGTGTGAAACTGATTCCTAATTAAGTGGGATATTTATTGATTTTATTTATTTACCATAATTATTTATAATTTAGATTGCTATTATACCTTTTAATTATTTATTTAATTATTTATTATTTCCTAAATTCTCATTGGTCCTTACAAGCACACAATAGTTGTTGGAAACATTTGAATATATATATATATATATATATATATATATTATATATATATATGAAAATTTCTCCATTAAAACTTCAAATTACGCATCTAAGGGTGAAATCCTTGAAATATTAACAACGAATTAATGTTGATGCAATGGCAATATCCAAGAGAAGTATTGATTATTTCTTTACAAAAAAGAGAGAAAATTTTCAATTTGCAAAAATAATGTATTAATTAAAAAACAAAAAGGTTAATTGTCTATATATTTTTTGTTATTGTAGGTCATGAAACTATTGATTCAAACCAGTGTCAAAAACAGTATCCTTTCAAAATTAAAGGGGTAAATTGCTAACACCGTTGACCAAGCAATCCAGTTGGCATTTTGATCTTAATAATAGTTACACATGGCATTGATGTGACGTCTTCGTGGATAAGTCCATAGAAGGTATTTTTCAAATGAAAAACAACGGATGAATGGCATCCATCTTCAAGATTCAAATCCACATATTTTCGTCTTTAGATGAAGAATAAAAGAACTTTTAAATGAGGAATAATATCCGATCCATCATATGAATAAAATCCACACAAACAAGAAGAACACCAGATGAATCTTCATAAAAATGAAATCCCAAATCACACAACAGATATTTAAATGAAGAACACCATCTAAATTCTCCAACACTTCCCATTTCCCCTCAAAATTGAGCCCTAAATCTCTCAATGTAATCAACCATTAAGGTCGATTGTATTCATATCACTAGTCGGTGAAGTTGGATTAAAGATGGGTTGAAGATACATAAATCTGAATCGAGCTTGGTGATGTTGATTTCTTTAACGGTGTTCTGGCATATGAACACACATCTCTTCCTGGCGGTTTAAGTCCCCTGGTTCTCGATGAGATGTACCAACAAGGAAAAACTTTGGAAGCATACCCGTCCTCAACCTTGATTTCAGTGGATCTAACGTTGTATGTGCAGATAATGGGGATGGAGAAGAAGCAAAAGCAGAAGTCAAGAATGTCTTCACCGATGAATGAGAAAAAATGAAAAGAGGAGTATCATGTAACAACCCTTTTCTTTGCGGGCATTTAATAACCATGGTTGTACTAAGTTGTATGACATACATTCGTGTATCAAAATGTGTTTGAACAAAAACCACAAAAGTTAAAGTTGTACCAATATTTGGGTGTTAGACATCAATGTCACAACCATAGTTTAGGAAAGCACATTTACAAAAACAAGTCTCATGTTAGCCCATCAAAATTCTTCATCTAATCTTTAGCCTTCTACTTCTTCATTCCTTATCCTAAAGTACATAGTAGTTCAAAAGAAATAAATACATAAGAAAATTTTTCCTCGTGAGATACATGGGTTTTAGACTCATTAATATATAAGTTTAAATCAATAAGTATAAAGCGCACAATGTAACTTGAACTAATCGTAGAAGCAATACCAATAACTCAAACTTGAAACCTTATGGACTTCCCTACAGAAAATTCCAAAATAATTGGAATAAGTCCACACTATTAAGGCGACGTGGGTAGAACTCTATGAAGAGTTGGAAAGCCTCTAATCCTATCTAGATAACTGAATAAGCCCGATGAAACATATGTAATAATATTAAGGTTAGCTAGGTCTATATTGTGATGGGAGGTACCATCCCATTAGATTCTTTTGATATCCTATATATCTAGGTTAACTAGTCAGGACACTAAAAACGATGAATGCTTTTATAACTAAAAACTGAGAATTTAATTGCTAGACGCTTGCCTAAACTCAAATAGCATGCTTTGTACTTTCAAAAAAATAATTCATAGCACTGCACTAAGTCAATTCAAAGATTACAACAATTAGTAATACCACAAACAAGCTGACATGAAAACGTGGTTATAAAAGAAAATATTGTTTTCAATGTACCAATCTGAAAATCCACATAAACTCACCTCATGTAGTTAGGATATTTATAACAATGTTTCCATAATTCCGTTTCACTTCTCTTCAATTTTTGATCCTTCAACGCCTATAGACTTAATCCATGCATTAATATTAATAAATTGGCTAATGTTATGAGTGCATAAGAATTCTATTTATATGTCGTTATAGATGTGTGTTCTTTCTTGACACTTAAACAATATTCATCATATTGTCACACACTTAGTTCTATGATTACCACAATCCTAGCTTAAATTTACTTCATGATATACTATATTAATCCACACGTAAACTTTTCATATATATGATGCAACATCCATGTATTATGCATCCATCAATAGCACGATGATAAACTCTTGTTTATACATCATAACACTTATTAATTACCACCAATTACATACTAATTACTTCATATTTACAACCCAAGATTCCATAATACACGACTAATCATGTTATACTTTTTATGTTACGAATTGATAAATTATACCATGAGAAAGTTAGTAATAATGCTTCATCAAACCATGTTAATACACAATATCCCAAAGACCATAATTGTTTACAAAACATTGTTCCAAAACTAAAAATCATAAATCACGGTATCCCAAATCCAATAATATAAAATCTGAAGGATGTCTACGATCTCGCATTTGCTTTCCCCCGATCATCTGGACCGCTCTCAGAGCCTTCAACATGACTGGACCGCCGCATCGTGCCTTCAACCTGTCTGGACCGCTCTCCGGGCCTTCGGCCTGACAGAACCACCTAGTAGGCCTTCAGTCTATACGGACCGCCCTGGGTATCTTGTCCTTCAGCACCATCTAGTCCGCCTCAACCAAACGAACCACAACATGTCGACATATACTATAACAATCAATAATTAGCAAACACAGGTAGTCCTACAGATCTACCAGTCTAATCACATAACGAATGAATACATATCTCACTGTAACAGTATATAACAAGCCATGATATCTAATCCAATGGGCCGACCTTGGTGCCTTCGACTCATAAGTACAGTGAGTAAAAATCACCCCTCAGTTTAAAACAGATAGACGAATAGGAAACTGCTCCAAATATCAGCTCTACCAGTTACCTATACATAAGATAGTGACAAACCTCAACTAAAACTCAAAATACCCCTAAGTCAAACTTGTTCAAATCCAAAAGTCAAAAATAAGTCAAGTTGACTCATGCTGATTACGCCCAGCGTATTCAGCACGTACGCTTAGCGTACTAGGGACCAAAATGAACACAAATCCATAACTAATCAAGATCTAAGCAAAACTTCATCAAGATCAGAGCTTTTTACCTCCATGTGGTACTAAATGAAGATGTGATTCTAGATCCAAAGTGCTCCTCTCTTCTAAGATGGTTTCCCCTTCCTTCTTCCTCAAGGTCAAGGTCAAGATTGCTTCGCATAAGTGTTGGGTTTTGAGCTCTATAACACTCCTATGGTGCACATGCAACCCTAAATGCTTTGGATCTATGTTTTCTCTAATTATACATGCATTTTAAGTTTTTTTTAAAGCATTCTCCTAACTAGCATAAAAATTGTCAAATGAACAATACAACTAGTTAGATTACTTACCTCTTAGAAGGACTTGTAGTTCTTGACCTTTGAAAGCTTTAGCACCTCAAGTGTGATGCCTCTAATGGTTCACAAACACCAATATGCAAGAGGAGGCTTGAGAGAATAGGTTGCTTGCACAAAATCAATATCACTCTCCAAGAAACTTGTGGCAAGATGGTGTAACCGATTTTGGCTATAAGGGGTTCTATTTATAGTGTGGCAAATCCTAGGGTTACACTTTGTAAACCCTAATGACCTTTCATATTACCTAGGATCCATGGGTTAACCTCCATGGACTATCCATGGATTATCTCATTGGTTTAGCCCATCCTAAATAACCATGGATCATTAGCCCACTATTAGAATCATTGATTTACACAATCAATCCCCATATATTTAATTAGTCTCTTTTGATCACAAAATTAATTCTTGATCAATACTAATTACATAATATGATTTCATATTAATATATTATACTTGTAATATATTAATAAATCATAAATAACCTTATTCTCAACAGTCCATCCTATCAAATTGCACTGGTGAAGGCAACCTAAAAGGACCATGCTACAATCGGGTCAAGTACATCCCAATTATAGTTATGGGCTTAGACACCAAATCCAACAGTCTCCCACTTGGATAAGTCTAATAACTATAGCTGCCAATGCGACTTCCGGATCCGACTTAGCAATCGTAAGCTTTAAAAAGTCGTTGTCGAACTCTGACCTAGTCAGTGACGCGTCCTTCAGATAAGGGATCATATACTCATCTGTTCTCAAGATATCTATGCGGACAAATACATGGAACATAGTCATACTTATTGTCCTGCAATTTGTTTCCCGATTTCCAATTTGTATGACATAGAACATAACTGAACACATCAGTTTTGTTCTGACCGGGCCCGACACATAGTCAAAACAAAATCATCGAGGGGCCCAAGTTATCGCTTTTAATCCTCTTAGGATAAAAGGAATAGGTAAACTTCGACATTATATGCTTGTACTAACTACTCATCAAATCATCCACAACAACACTTTTTATAACATCAAGTTACTGATGCGTTTTCATGCCATCAATGCACAACCAACTCGTAGTAAAAAAACTCATATATCTTGGTTAGAAGATTATATGATATTATCGTCTCACAATTACTTGTGATAAATTCCATGAAGTAATTCAGGTGAGCGCGGGTTGAATCCAATACTCAAATCTTATTTCGGTAGCACTCATGAATGGTGTAGCAAACTTTTGCTATATCTAACTCCTTAGACAATCTACAAGCCAACTCATGACAGTCTTCTTTCATACTTACTTCCAATGTATGATCGACTGTGGATGGTTTGAATAATTTTATTATTCTGGAAGTCAAAACATGCAAAGTGAAACAATAATAAATAATCGACACAAGACAGTAACTTTACTTATAAATAAAACTCCTTTTATTTAATCATCAAATGTCAATTACAATTTAGCAATTACAAGTTTTGATTTATCTAACTACTAAAACTAATATCGTCCGTTAGCCCAATGCTCCTCGCATGCTGCAAGTGCTTAACCCAAGTCAGTCCCTTTGTAAGGGGGTCTGCTGGGTTGTCCTCTGACGATATCCCTTTTACCACGAGATGTCCTTCTTCTACTTGATGTCTTATGAAGTGGTACTTTCTGTCGATATTACTGGATCTACCATGATCTCTCGGTTCCTTGGTTAAGGCAACCGCCCCTTCATTATCGCAGAAAATTTCCACATGCTCCTTTATGGATGGAATGACTCCAAGGTCTCCGATGAAGTTTTTCAACCATATCGCCTCCTTCGATGCTTCGCTTGCTGCTATGTACTCTGATTTGCACGTTGAATCAGCTACAGTCTCCTGCTTGGAACTTTTCCATGTTACTGTTCCTCCATTCAGGGTCAACACCCAGCCCGACTGAGAGCGGAAATTATCTCTGTCGGTTTTGAAACTGGCGTCACTATACCCTGTCACTCTCAAGTCATCACTCCCACCGAGGGTAAGGACTCAGTCCTTAGTCCTCCGCAGGTACTTAAGAATATTCTTAACCACAATCCAATGAGCTTTGCCAGGATTCCCTTGATATCCGCTGACCATGCTTCAAGCAAAGGCCACATCAGGGCGAGTACAAGTCATAGATTACATGATCGAGCCAACTGCGGAAGCATATGGTATTCGACTCATCTCTGCTATCTCAACCTATGTACTCGGACTCTGAGTCTTACTCAGTTTGGTATTGCCTTGGATAGGTAAGTCACATTTCTTGGAGTTCTCCATGCTGAAACGCTTCAACACCTTGTCCAAGTATGTACTTTGACTAAGTCCTATTAGTGTTTTACTCCTATTTCTCAATATCCTTATCCTTAGGATGTAAGCAGCTTCTCTGAGGTCCTTCATAGCGAAACACTTCCCAAGCCAGGACTTAACCTCCTGCAAGGTTGGGATGTCGTTTCCTATTAGCAGTATGTCATCTACATACAATACCAGAAAGCTTACTATACTCCCACTAGCTTTGACATATACACATGACTCATCCTCGCTTCTCGAAAATCTAAACTCTTTGACTTTCTCATCAAAACAAAGATTCCATCTGCAAGATGCTTGTTTCAATCCATAAATGGATTTTTCAAGCTTACACACTCTATTAGGGTACTTTGCATTGACAAAACCCTCTGACTGACTCATGTAAACATCTTCAGCCAACTTTCCATTAAGGAAAGTGGTTTTGACATCCATTTGCCATATTTCATAATCATGAAATACAGCTATGGCCAACATAACCCTTATAGATTTAATCTTCGCTACTGGTGAGAAGGTCTCATCATAGTCAGCTCCCGGAGTTTGAGTAAAGCCCTTCGCAACCAGTCGAGCTTTATATGTGTGTACTTTCCCATCCATGTCGGTCTTCTTCTTGAAGATCCATTTGCACCCGACTGTCTTACGACCCGGTACATTGTCAACCAAGTTCCAAACTTGATTGTCATACATGGACTGAATCTCGCTGTCCATATCCTCTTTCCATTTTGCTGACTCGGGGCCTGCCATGGCTTCCTTGTAGTTATTAGGTTCATCCAGATTTACCAGTGTGCTATCACTGTTAAATGTATCATCTTCAGTAGTAATATTGAAACCATAAAACTCAGGTGTATTTCTAACTCTACTGGAACGCCTCAGAGGTAAGGACTCGTCAATTGGATCAACCGGAGTTTCCTCCTCAGGTTGATTGCTAGTGTTTGAGGTTCCTTCACCGCTTGACTCTTGAAGCTCTTCAAGGTCAATTTTCCTCCCACAGTTTCCTTGGCCTATGATTTCTCTCTCATGAAAGACTCCTTTTTTTTACAACGAAGACAAGATTGTCACTCGGTCTGTAGAAGAGATATCCAAAGCATTTTTGTAGGTAGCCGATGAAAATACATCGCTCACTCCGAGGTTCGAGCTTGTCGTGAGTTTCTTTTCTCACAAAAGCCTCGCAACCCCAATCTTTGATGTGGTCTAATGTAGGAACTTTCCCTGTCCACATCTCATGAGGTATTTTGGAAACCTTTTGTAGGGACTAGATTAAGGATATGGGCGGCAGTCTCTAAGGCATACCCCCAGAATGAGATAGGTAACGAAGCTCGACTCATCATGGAACGAACCATGTCTAGCAAGGTTCAATTGCGCCTTTCAGCCACACCATTAAGCTGTGGTTTCCTTGGTGGCGTCAATTGTGAAACAATTCCACATTCCTAAAGATAGTCTAGGAACTCGATACTAAGATACTCTCCTCCTCGATCGGATCGCATCATCTTTATCTTCCTGCCCAATTGATTCTCCAATTCTTGCTTAAACTCCTTGAACCTTTCAAAAGTTTTTGAATTGTGCTTGATTAAGTAAATATACCCATATCTACTATAATCATCAGTAAAAGTCACATAGAAGCGGTCAGCATCTCTTGTGGCGGTTCTGAATGGTCCACACACATCAGTGTGTATGAGATCTAAGTATCCAACAGACCTTCACCCCTTTCATAAGTACCAGTGAAGGGTAACTTGGTCATCTTTCCAAGTAAATAAGATTCGCAAGTGTCATCCGACTTCAAGTCGAAAGACTCCAAAACTCCATCCTTTTGGAGTTGGGTTGTGCGCTTCTTGTTGGCATGTCCAAGACGACAATGCCACAAGCATGCTTTGTCCAAATCACTGGAAGAATTAATATTCAAAACATTATTTCCTAAGTTATCTACAACCATCAAGGTTTATATATACCATTGCAAGGTAATGCTTCAAAATAAAATACACCATTATAATAAGCATAAATACTACCATTTTCATTATTAAAAGAAAAGGTAAAACATTGTTTATACAAACTGTGAAATGAAATAACATTTCTCGCCATATCGGCCGAGTAACAACATTTATTCAAATGTAAATTTAAACCATTACTAAGAAATAAAGAATAAACTCCAATCTTGGTCACAAGCGACACTTTCCTATTTCTCATGATTAAGTTTATCTTCCCGTGCTCCACATCCCTACTTCTTTTTAGTCCCTGCAAATTAGAACAAATGTGAATACCACAACATGTATCAAGGACCCAAGAATTAGCATGTGATGAGTTATTAGATTGAATAGTGTAAATACCTGCAAAGGAGGGCTTGATCTTGCCATCCTTTATGTCCTGCAAGTACTTTGGGCAGCTTCGTTTCCAGTGCCCTTTTTCATGATAGTGGAAGCACTCTGCTTCCTTCGGATTGGAAGAGGGATTAGCATAACCAGCTTTGGTCCCACTAGAAGAGGATCCATCAAGAGACTTTCCCTTGCGGCTCTTGTAGGGAGCCTTCCTCTTCTTTCCCTTCCTATTTCCGATTGCCAGAATAGGGGCAGAAGTAGTAGTAGGAGTAGACACAACCGAATTGCCAGAATAGGGGCAGAAGTAGTAGTAGGAGTAGACACAACCGAATTGCCTTTCAAGTTTCTTTCTGCAGTTCTTATAAGGCCTTGAAGCTTGCTAAGAGTGACCTCCTCCTTGTTCATATGCTAAGCCATACGAAATTGATCATAACAAGAAGGTAAAGAGTGTAGAATGATATCTATGGCCAACTCTAAATCAAAATTGACATTCAATTTAAGCAAGCGGTCCACAAATCTCTGCATCTTTTGTAAGTGGGTCGTGATGGGTTCACCATCCTTCATTTTGGTTGTGATCATGGAGGCAATGATCTCATACCTCTCCTATCGAGCACTTTGATGGTATCTTTCCATCAAATCCTGATACATTTCAAAGGGATAGTAGTCCTCATAGGACTTTTGCAGCTCAGCAGTCATGGTTGCAATCATTAGACACGATACCTTTGTCGTATCCCTCTCATGAGTAGTATGTTTAGCGATTTGTTCAGGAGCAGCAGTGGTGACATCAATCTCCTTTAGCTCTTTATCTAGGACATATTCTTTGTCCTCATAGCGAATAGCCATTCGGATGTTTCGAATCCAGTCATTGAAGTTCGAGCCATCGAAAATGACCCTCCCACATAGGTTCATGAGGGAGAAAGAGCCTGAAGTAATTGGGTTGGAAACATTGTTTGTGTAAATCAATGATTCTAATAGTGGGCTAATGATTCGTGGTTATTTAGGATGGGCTAAACCAATGAGATAATCCATGGATAGTCCATGGAGGTTAACCTATGGATCCTAGGTAATATGAAAGGTCATTAGGGTTTACGAAGTGTAACCCTAGGATTTGCCACACTATAAATAGAATCCCTTATAGCTAAAATCAATTACACCATCTTGCCACAAGTTTCTTGGAGAGTGATATTGATTTTGTGCAAGTAACCTATTCTCTCAAGCCTCCTCTTGCATATTGGTGTTTGTGAACCATTAGAGGCATCACACTTGAGGTGCTCAAGCTTTCAAAGGTCAAGAAATATAAGTCCTTCTAAGAGGTAAGTAATCTAACTAGTTCTATTGTACATTTAACAATTTGTATGCTAGTTAGGAGAATGCTTTGGAAAAATTGAAAATGCATGTATAATTAGAGAAAACATAGATCCAAAGCATTTAGGGTTGCATGTGCACCATAGGAGTGTTATAGTGCTCAAAACCCAACAGTAGTATCAAAGCCTAGGGTTGTTTTCTATTATATGTGATGCTTGCAAAATTTTCAAAGCTGAAAAAGTCGATTTTCCTGCACCTGACTGGTGAACTCGCCGAGTACATGAACTGACTCGACGAGTCCACTAAGTAACAGAGCAACTCGGCGAGTCAGTTCATGCACGCTACGAGTTGAAGGCTCTGTTTGCAGAATTTCAAGTTTTCTTGTCCTGGATTGGATTGGGAACACTACCACAAACTGTTTTGGATCATTAAAATGTTTTTTCTGATTTGGTAGTGCTTGTACTCATCCAACCATAAGATAATTGTCAAAGTTTTGAGAAAATTGTTGTTTTATATGATAAACAAAGTTGCTTGTAAATTGTTGACTTGGAATTATCTTGTTTATGAGTTTAGTTAGATAAATCATGAATTATGTGATATTTTAGTTGTTAGAAAATTGATCTAAATGAATTTTAATGACCTCCATAACTTGTCCTCAAGTTATGGAAAATGAAAGGTCTCATCTTTAAAATTGCATTAAAACTCATAAGTTATGAATACCAAGAGTTTTGACAAGTTTCAAAACTTGCCCTCAAGTTTTGGAATTTGTAAAGTCTCACTAATGAAACTTTAATTCCAAACCCTAGAGTTTTAAAAGTTAAAATTCAACCCTTATACTTTATAATATTATAAGTTTAATAACACACACATATATATATATATATATATATATATATATATATATATATATATATATAAGACAAGTCGGTCTTACCGTTAGTAGGCCTCATTCACGAAGCCGGTCTATAAGGGGGTATAAGGCTACTGTCTATAAAATGGTAGTTTAATGGGTGTCCACTCTCACCCACCACTTCCTTGACTGGTGGAGGGTCGTTAGCCGATCGGGTAAGATAAGACATTAATTCTCCCTCATTAAAAGTATAATGATAAATATAAAGTAACTAAACTTTTATTAAAATTCCCAATCTTAGTTACTTTAGGAAAATGTGAAAATGGTGCTAATCCATGAAATTACACTTTGCACCTTGTTAAGTCGTTAGTGGAGCGTGTGTGGTTAACCGACACACTAATCTGGGACTGACAATGTGTGGCAAAGGGTAACTTGATGTTAATCATAGATCAATGGAGTGTGTGTGGTTAACCGGCACATTGATTAGGTGATTTGTAACATTGGGTGTATCAAGCTAATTTGCATGGTTATTCACACCTTGTTTGTGATCCTCGGCATCCCAATCACAAACTTAAAGGGCACAATGGAGATTTAAACATGCCATTGAAAAGTTCAATGAATCACAAAGGATCTAGGAATTTCAATCCAATAAAACTTAATAATCTATTTCGTTTTCATGGTGGAAATTGGTAAATCGTCATTTACGTACCTTCAAATATTTTACAATTGGATTACGACATCCCTCTTCGTAATTGTAGAAAATTGTGTTGGATCCTAGCCTTAATATTTCCTGTTGGATTTTGAGCACTATAACACTCCTATCGTGCACATGCAACCCTAAATGCTTTGGATCTATGTTTTCAATAATTATATGTAACGCCCGTAGATCCGGGCAAGTCAATTTAGAGATAATAGGGGTCGAAAACGACTTTTCGACAAAAGATTATTTAAAATAAATAATATTAACCAAGTTGTAGAATATGTCTCAAGGTTTCCGTACATATGAAGAACGCTGAAATCCGAGTTATAACGAAGAAGTTATGACCCGTCGAAGTTTTACGGCAGAACCGGCACGACACCGGGAGACGTAAATAGTGAATTTACGATAGAGCGACTTTTAGCCTTAGCGATCTAAACGAAAGTCATAGAAAACGTTAAACCAAGAGCGTCCATAAAAAGAACGCCCAAATCTGACTTCGTATGAGGAAGTTATGATTTTTCGAAGTTTTGGCTTAACAGTGCACAGCCCGAAACTCGAATTTTAGATCGAGCGGTTTTTGGCATACGCGACTTAAATGAGAATTGAAGATCTCATTAATAGGAACTCAACGATAAAAAGACAAACGAAAACAGAGTCTGTATGTAGAAGTTATGAATTTTACGCGGACATTTAACAGTATAATCTCCTCGTACTGTTACATTTAAGATCGGTCGAGAATTAGCCGACGGAGTCAAAATGAAAGTGGTAGATCTTATTTTTACCTACGCGTGGATATAAAGAACGTCAAAAACGGAGGTCGTATGTAAAAGTTACGGATTTTAGAAGTCAGAAGTGTGCTGTGCGAAAATGGGTGATGTGGCATAATCTTGGCCATTGCTTTCTCCCCAAGTCTTGCCGCTAGATGGTGATATGTGGCACCAAGTTCAGCCATTTTTCACCCTATAAATAGAACCTCTCCCACCCTCATTTTCTTCACACCTTTCCCATTCTTTCTTCTCTCTACTCTTTCTTTAGAACCTCTCTCTAGCCCCGAAACCCCCCGAAAAGCCTAGGGAACCTCCCTAGCACGAGGTGGAAGCCCCGGAGTGCTCGACGGCTCCGAGAAGAAGAGTTTTTCGGCTCGGGAACGCTACTCCAAGCAAAGCCCGGTTTTCTATAAAACCCGCTGTAAGTGAGCTACACCTACGCTATTTTTAATATAGCTTTTATTTAATTATAGTAACGTTATTAGGAACTTATAATAAGTACTTCGGCTATTATTATGGGTTATATAAGTATTTTTTTAACGCTTATATAATAGTAATAATAGCTAGACTATTAATTAGTCTCGGCGAATAATATACTAAACTCTAGTGGTAATAATACTAGGTTTCGTCGAAGGAAATTATTTTTAAGAAGCGAAGCGCTGTCTGAGTTCGGAATCACCACCTTTTCAAGTGAGTGCATAGTTACTTTCATATTACACATAGATATGAAGTATTTTAAATAAATTATGTGCTATGTGTGCATATTATCTATATACTTGCTATCTATGCTGGATGAACGATTTTATACATGTTTTAAATGATTTAAACTGTATATATATATCTACGAGAATATGTTGGGTAAAACATGGGTAGATGTAATAGATGGAATATGAGTTGGATTATGAGTTGAGAGGTGTTATAGACCACGAGGTAAGTGTGAGAGGTGGACGATGTGAGGAGTCTTGTTCCCAAATGCTGGCCCCGTCATCTAGCAGAGTATAGATGACAACCACGGACTATTCTTGACAGTCCAGTGGAACACTAGCAGGCTCGCAACCTGTAGGTGTTGTGAACGATGTGTTCACCGGTGTACTCTAAAAACCCATTGACATGTATTGCGAGTGGACTCTCGAAAACGATATTGTCAATAAACGAGATAACCCTAACAGCTGTGCTCGAAGGACAATACTGGCAGCTGCGCCTCATATAGAATATCACAATTATGGCAGCTGCGCCTAAGTGATAGAACTGGCAGCTGTGCTTGACAGCTGTGTCATTGACAACGATGGACTTCGTACCTATTCCTTAGGATAATCCTTATGAATGAATGAATGAGAAATAGTTGATTCTTAGGGTAGACCCTTAAGAGTAAATAAGATAATGGGGATGGGTAATTGGGTTAACTGTTTGATGATTAAACATAATAATTATATTATTGTGGGTTGAAAACCCTATTACTCACCAGGTTTCCCAACCTGACCCACTCAGTTTATTTATATCACAGGTGTTGATATGAAGTCACATTACACTGAGAGATTAAGGAGATATAGATCACTAGTGATAATGAATGTAAGTTCTGTTTATGCTTATGTTTCTGTATTGATGATGACATCCCAAATGTTTTCAAATGAATAAAAATAATTTTCTTCGGAAATGCTTTGATAACGTGTTTATCATGTTTTACTAGGAACAAATTCCGCAACATTTTTATTAAAAGAAGTACTCTGATTTTTATAAAGCATAAACAAAATCGGTCTTTTCTGGCCGTGAAAATGGGGATGTCACATTATACATGCATTTTCAATTTTTCCAAAGCATTCTCCTAACTAGCACACAAATTGTCAAATGAACAATACAACTAGTTAGATTACTTACCTCTTAGAAGGACTTGTAGTTCTTGACCTTTAAAAGCTTTAGCACCTCAAGTGTGATGCCTCTAATGGTTCACAAACACCAATATGCAAGAGGAGGCTTGAGAGAATAGGTTGCTTGCACAAAATCAATATCACTCTCCAAGAAACTTGTGGCAAGATGGTGTAACCGATTTTGGCTATAAGGGCTTCTATTTATAGTGTGGCAAATCCTAGGGTTACACTTTGTAAACCCTAATGACCTTTCTTATTACCTAGGATCCATGGGTTAACCTCCATGCACTATCAATGTATTATCTCATTGGTTTAGCCCATCCTAAATAACCATGGATCATTAGCCCACTATTAGAATCATTGATTTGCACAATCAATCCCCATATATTTAATTAGTCTCTTTTGATCACAAAATTAATTCTAAATTAATTCTTGATCAATACTAATTATATAATATGATTTAATATTAATATATTATACTTGTAATATATTAATAAATCATAAATAACCTTATTCTCAAAAGTCCATCCTATCAAATTGCACTGGTGAAGGCAACCCAAAAGCACCATGCTACAATCGGGTCAAGTACATCCCAGTTATAGTTATGGGCTTAGACACCGAATCCAACAATAAGATATTAGGGTTTGCAAGGGTCGAATATGGAGATGGAGGCTGATGAATGAAGGGAGTCTTGAGAGTTAAGGATGTATAAATAGTGCACAAACCCTAAATATTATGGTTTTGGGTCCAGGCCACGTACGCCCAACGTACGCTTGGGTACGACCAGCGTACGCAAGCAATTCCAAAAAATTAAAAAAGTGCCATACAGGACCAAATTTGCAAACAGTACTCATACCAAGTCAAAATGTAAAATACCTAGAAATCGAGATGTTACAATTTTAATCATTATCATGGAGTAATTATATAATGTTAATTTCAACATACAACGACTTTTAGAAATTGGGGTTCAGATGACTTTTCCCAAATTTTCCAATTAACTTCATAACTTTGAAAGATGGAATATTTACCTTGTTTTATATATTGATCTAATAACAATCATCCTTGAATATTGACTTAGTCCTTGAAACTTTGGCTAATTTCCTGGAAATAAAATGTTTTTGAAATTCAATGGAACTTGAGAGAATGTTTTTCCCCAAAATGGAGGAGTTCTTGTGTCTAAATGAAGATTCGTGAAGCATTTAGACGTTTAAAATGGGTTTAAACCCATATAATTCCCACATAACCGAAAACCTACTTAAAATAACTAACTTGACCTGAAAATCTCGACCCTGAAGCACCTACACATGCTAATCAAAGGGTGATTAATGGGTCTTGTGTAGACCATTTGGTCCATATGTCATTCCTTGTACGGAGCCCATGTCTATAACAGTTACATGGTTTGGTTTGCACTTTAAGCGCACACCGAGTAACGACGTCTTATTCGCGTGGACAGTCTAGGGACTTGGACAATTTCCTTAACTTTCATCTTTCTTCTCCGTTTTCTTCTATTTTGAAACAAACGTAACTTCATCATGTGAAATCTAATTTCCATCACTCTTATATCAAAAGAAATCTATTCAGGAGTGCTACAACTTCTCTTGACATACCTTTGACCAAAATAGTCTAGCTATTGAGTTATTAACCCATAAACATGGGGGTTCACCCATTTTTTGTCACTTACAGGCTTTTCAAGGTCCATTTTCAAATGCACATAAATCCTTCATCACAAATCCATTTGATCTAAATCTTTTACTTGTATTTTCATTCTTATGTTAACAACTTATATATATATATATATATATATATATATATATATATATATATATATATATATATATATATTCTTCCCATTCTTTCAAAATCTTGAGTTATAAAGCTCACAAGATGGTATGTTATAAATGTGTGATGTCCCATCAGCTTTGACTAACTTTTCTATCAACTTTGCTGATTCTCTTGGCATTTCTTAGACCTACATGACCTCTTTCCATTCCAATATTTCTTATCCCTTGACTTGTATTAGATTAGCTCACTAAAGCTCCAAAGTAGTCACTTTCATTATTAGATGTGATATTCAATTCTTTTTACCATTTTTCCCATTGTATTCACAAAACTCATTTGTAATGGGCTATGGAACTTTAAATGACCTAAATAAAGGCCATAACAATCACAAATTCATATTTTTATCATTTTGAGCAATTTACCCTTTTTCATTTTAATTACATATAAAAAAAATGATTTTAACTTCATTCATTATCAACAACTTATAACAACTTAATTTTACAAAAAATTTAGTTTGTTAAATAACGTCTCTCCCTCTATCTCTCTCTCTCTCTCTATATATATATATATATATATATATATATATATATATATATGCTATATTATAAAGCATATTTAAATTTTCTTGAAATTTAAGAGGTACATGCTTAATAATTTAATGTACAAATCTGTTATGCACAAACCACTCATCTTTTTATGAACAAAAACTAATTATGATGAAAAATAATCAACAAAAATATTTAAGAAAGGAAACACCAATTAAATTTTTTTCTTTTCTATCGTGGGCATGATTTTTGCCCAAAGTTTGGGCATGAAATTTTTCTAACATATCAGACATAAAATTTATAGTCATTGAAACAGTCAAATAACATTTTCTAAATACAAAACCATTCATCAAAACAGTAATAATTGTCACCACCGCTTTACGCGGGTGTACAGCTAGTATATATATATATATATATATATATATATATATATATATATATATATATATATATATATATATATATTTCATACATATTTTCTATGTCAATTTTAAAATGTTTATAATTGTTATTTAAGAAAATTGTAAAAATGATCCATGTGGTATGTATTTTTCATAAGAAAAAACGTCCAAACCACTAAACGTTTGGATTGATCATCCTTTTCAGCAAGTTTGCTTGTGGTTTTGGTCCGTATCCAAACAAAAAAGACTATTATACCCTTAATATATTTATTTTCTATTTTTCTTTCACTTTATAAATTATTATTATTATTTTTAAATATTGAAATAGACCCACATACCCACCCTGCTCTCTCTCTCATACACACACGAACCAAAAATATCACCACCCACTTGCATCATCTTCGACACACGCACTTTAGAAAAAAGGCCCCCTTCCCTTTTTCTACCCCAACATCCTCATACCTCAAACCAATTTGATTCCTTGAGTTTTACCCCCTGCCAATGATATGAACGCAAATATAATCTGCAATGGATTCATACCTAATTGCTTCATATTCGCTACATAAATGATGGTACAACCTAGCCATCCAGCTAGCCAAACTCAATCTAGGGCTCTACCCCGCATCATCATTTTATGCCAATGAAAGAAAAGGGAGAGAGAGAGAGAGAGAGAGAGAGAGAGAGAGAGAACGTTGGGGCGGGAGAGAGTTTGGTAAGGATGAAATAGAAAGGTCTTTCAAAGAAACATCAAACCCAAGTCTACCTGATACAAACACACCTATTGCGCCAAGAACAGAAGCTACAACAATTATGTGGGTTAAGCTATTATTTAGGAGATCAGGTAATCCACCATCACTTAGAGAGCTTGTAACTTCGGTAATATTATCATCTTTGTCACAACTATATTAAACAATCAAGTTTTTATGCATTCACATATACAAATCATTAAGAAAATGCAGTTGAATTGTGTTTTAGATGGTTAATTAGGGTTTATCGTCAACTAACTGAAATAACTTCCATATATGATCTTAAAAGTGCTTTGCTTCAATTCACCTAAACTATCAACTCTATAGTTCAATTTGGTTCTAAAATGCTAAAGATGTTTTTAAATCAATTGATGTTCTTCAACAATTACACTTGAATTTCGATGTCAAAACAGTCAAATTCATGATTGAAACAATATCTTATTTACATCAAATATCGAGCAAGTTCTCGTTGGCAATTATCCCTCCCTTTTGGTTTTGTCAGAATTCCAGATGTACAGGGGGTCCGAAGAGGGAGGGGTGACGGAGATGGCTTGGTTTTTGATGAAAAAGTTGAAGATCAGACCTCATTTTTGATGGACACAATGAAGATCAAATATGGGGTTCTTCTTGAAATCTAGGTTTATCAACACACACATGAACTTAAATATAAAATGGGATCTAAAATGGAGGTTGAAGATCGAAGAGCACAAGAATTTGGTGATGAAAATGAATTTATTTCTCATGGAAACTATTTTGTTGAAGTATGATTGCACCATTTTTATAGTTTATAAGAAAAACACAGATTTTGTAAGTTGTAGTTTTACATAGACTTCTAAGACACATTTTTATGAGAGAGAGAGAGAGAGAGAGAAAGGAGGTGTGGGCCCCATATTTATCATTAATAGAACTTTAAAGTAAATAAAAACATAAAATATATATGAGGAGGGAAATTTAGTCCTTTTAGTTTATTGAGGGACTAAAAATCCAACGAAACTAGTTCAAAATGACCACCAATCCCAAGAGTTTACTGGCTTGGATATTTTTCTGAAAACATGCATACCACAAGGACCATTTTTGCAGTTTTGTCTTGTAATATTTATGACTAGAAGTTTACATTCATCGTTTTAGTCATAAAGTTGTCATAGAAAAACAAAGTGCTTTTTATATAATTTTGAGTATATATATATATATATATATATATATATATATATATATATATATATATTCTTCCCATTCTTTCCAAATCTTGAGTTATAAAGCTCACAAGATGGTATGTTAAAAATGTGTGATGTCCATCAGGTTTGAGAAACTTTTCTATCAACTTTCCCGATTCTCTTCGCATTTTTTTGACCTATATGACCTCTTTCCATTCCAAAATTTCTTATCTCTAAGACTTGTATTAGATTAGCTCACTAAAGCTCCAAAGTTGTCACTTTCATCATTGGATGTGATATTCAATTCTTTTTACCATTTTTCACATTGTATTCACAAAACTCATTTGTAATGGACCATGGAGCTTTAAATAACCTAAATAAAGGCCATAACTATCAAAATTTCATATTTTTATCATTTTGAGCAATTTACCCTTTTTCATTTTAATTACATATAAAAAATGATTTTAACTTCATTCATTATCAACAACTTATAACAACATAACTTTTAAAAAAAATTAGTTTGTTAAATAACTTCTCTCTCTCTCTCTATCTCTCTCTCTCTCTCTCTATATATATATATATATATATATATATATATATATATATATATATATATATATATATATATTGTTAAAACCGTTGTCGTGCATGATTTAAACAAATAAAATATAAATAAAATTGTTCTTTTGCACTAACAGGTAGTACTAGTAAGCAGGGTCGGATCCTCAGGGACACGTCCTAAAGTCTTTGCCTATTTGCGTAAGGCACGAACTAAATTTTGACAAGTGAATAAAACATAAAGGGGGGGGGGGGGGAGTTTATTTCTAAAAATTTAAACGAATAAGAATCAAAAAAATGATAAAAGATTAACTGAATTTAAAAGTAGAGAAAATTCAAATAAGAGAAAGCAATTCCAGTTTAGTGGTGACTCCCCTGATCGTATAATTAACCTTCAACACAATATTTGACTGTGCACTTCTTCAAACTGGTACTGAAGTTCATTAACAAGCTCTAATGACCTCTATTACAAAAATTATTTAATCAAAATAAGTTCTCTGAATTAAACCTAACTTTTTACTAAATTAACCAAACAAGCTCTTGATTAACAAAGAAAAGTTGCATTAAACACAATGTAATTTCCCAGTAAAGTCCAATACCTCTCATAAGCTTGGAGGCGTAAAAACTTGTTTGATCAATCCATATTACAGTTAACCCTAAACGCAGAATTAATCTAATATATGTCACTTTTTACCAATTAATCTAGACAATTATGGATCTAAACAATTAGATGACTAGAATGATTCACAAACAATTTAAGTGGCCAACAGAAATTGAAATCAAAATCAAACACTCAATTAAACACAGAATTGATCAAACTAAACAGTAATCACAGTCAAACATAGTGCCTAATGATTAATCATATGAAAAGGTTATGTCTTGCGAAACTGCAATCTGAGTTTTTAGCCTCACATGGCTAAAAACGGATTACAAACAGTAGAAAATAGAGTCTAAACGACAAATCTTACTAAACAATGAAAAGAAATTAAATCGTCTCCTTTAGATTTGCGTTCTTCACTTGAAACCCTCTGAAAATCGCCTTAGAATCGCCAAGAATTTCGCCAAATTAGGGTTACTGGATGAGTATGGGGCTCTATTTATATGTCCAACTGTAAAAATGTCGTACCTGCGATCGCACACACTATACCTGCGATCGCATGTATCACCCAAAACGTGTCACGAGCCTTTTTAATGAAGTACAATACCAATTCGATGCATTTTGGCCAACCTGCGATCGCATGTATCTCTTTTTCACAGCCTGATGAATTTTTGGCACGAAAAAACCACGAAGCGAAGCTGCGAGCCAACCTGCGATCGCATAGGGACAACATGCGATCGCATGTTGTCATTTTCGCGTCTTTTGATCGTCGTTCCTCCTTCCAAGCAGTTCTTGATCATTTCTCGGCATCCTTCCTCGGTCTAGACTCCAGTTAAGCTCCAAAGCATCCACTAACGCATCCCGAACTCGCGCAATCATCCATGTGCTCCAATTACCCTGAAAAGTCATAATAAAAGTGACCAGTACGGGCATTCTACAAAATAATCACGAAACACGAAATACATAAGAATAATCGAGAGTTAGTTAGCTTTTTATAACGAAATACCAAGGAAATTGTGCTTAAAGATGCATATATATATATATATATATATATATATATATATATATATATATATATATATATATATATATATATATATATATATATATATATATCGGATGAGTACGTTTTAAGGTGAGGACTCGTGAGGACATCTTAAAAAAATTGAAAAAAAAAATCTAAAAAAAAATACAAATCATAAAATTGAGCATAGTACTATATCGGAGAGAAAAAAAATTGGAAAATTTTTTTGGGATAATTTAAGCATGATTCATTTTTATGATCCATGATTCAATTTTATGATCCATGATTCAATTTTAATGATCCATGATTTAACTTTTATGATTCATGATCTAAAATGGAAGTTGAAGATCGGAGAGCACAAGAATTTGATGATGAAAATGAATTTATTTCTCATGGAAACTATTTTGTTGAAGTATGATTGCACCATTTTTATAGTTTGTAAGAAAAACACAGATTTTGTAAGTTGTAGTTTTACATAGACTTCTAAGACACATTTTTCTCTGTGTGTGTGTGTGTGAGAGAGAGAGAGAGAGAGAGAGAGAGAGAGAGAGAGAGAGAGAGAGAGAAAGGAGGTGTGGGCTGCATATTTATTATTAATAAAACTTTAAATTAAATAAAAATATAAAATATATATGAGGAGGGAAATTTAGTCTTTTTAGTTTTTTGAGTGAATAAAAATCCAACGAAACTAGTTCAAAAAGACCACCAATCCAAAAGTTTAGTGGTTTGGATATTTTTCTGAAAACATGCATACCACAAGGATCATTTTTTGTAGTTTTGTCTTTTTATTTTTAAGACTAGAAGTTTACATTCATCTTTTTAGTCATAAAAATTGTTTTACAAAAACAAAATGTTGTTTTATATAATTTTGAGTATATATATATATATATATATATATATATATATATATATATATATATATATATATATCATGGTTGTCAAAATCGTCATCCTTATCGTAGGATCGTACGACACTATGATCCTAGGTAGGAAAAACGAGTCGGATCGTGAACGGATCGTATTTGAGGTAGGATCGCAGGTAGGATCGTAAGATTGTAGGTAGGATCGTATGATCGGGATCCGATCCGATCCTACCTGGCCTTTTTTTTTTGCAAATGCATTTTTACCACTTTATCTCTATTACCTTTACCAATTTACCGTTTATCATTCTGTGTTGTGAGTTACAGATAATATTTTGAAGTTTTTGTAATTTATGAACAAAAAATTGAATGATTGAAATATTTTTCATGTTTTAAAATTATAAATTATAAATATGTTTTATTTTGTGGGTTTGCAAGATCCCGATCCCGATCTTACAAACCCAAAAACGATCCTAGGTTGGATCCTGATCTTAACAACCTTTATATATATATATATATATATATATATATATATATATATATATATATATATATATATATATATATATATATATATATATATATATATTGTAAGATCCATAAAAATCATGCCAAATTTAAACTTTTTAAAACATTTCAAAACCAATGATTATTACAAAACTTGTTTTCAAAATAGTATAATGTCAGAGTATCCCAAAATCAAATCATGAAAACATAAGGAGGTGTACGATCACGCCGTCGCCTTCCCGCGATCATCAGAAGTACCTGAAACAAAATCAACAACTGTAAGCCCGAAGCTTAGTGAGTTCCCCCAAAATACCAACGCCATACAATCATAATCATATCATATAAACAAACAGCATGCATAATGAGCCTTCCGCCTGACTGGACTGCCTCGCAGGGCCTTCACCCTATCTGGACCACTCCCGAGACTTCGGCACGTCTGGACCGCCTCACAGGGCCTATAGCCTATCCGGACCGCTCGTCGGGCCTTCGGCCTGACTAGACCGCCTCGCAGGGCCTTTAGTCTATTCGGACCGGCCTGGGTATGTTGGCCTTCAGCATAAAGGAGGACCGCGTCAACCCAACCCCCAATTAAACAATCATGTACACATAAATATCATGCTCTGGCATATATAACAGTCAAACCGATCTAACAGATCACTAATCATAGCAACATCTTATAACCAAGATACAGACCTAACCGGTCACTAACATAGCATCATCCTATATACCAGGATACCGACCTAACCAGGTCACTAAGCATATCACCATCCTAACTACCAGGATGTAAATCAATAAGCATATTATGCAATAACCCAGATACAAATCCGAAAAAGGACCGACATTGGTGCCTTAGACCCTGTTGATATAGTGAAAAGAACTCACCCTTAAAAGTAGCTCGGAGTGATAAAGTCTAACTCCACCAAATACAGCTTCAACTCGAACACCTACATCCACCAATGATCCACTTCCATAAATTCCCAAATTACCAAAATATCCCCAAAAGTCAAACTGGTCAACCGTTGGTCAAAGTCAAAGTCAACGGTCAAGGTCAACAGTCCATGTTGACCCAACTCGTCGAGTGCAGCTAGCAAATTGTCGAGTTCCTTAAGAACTCAGGAAATCATAAAACCCTAATTGACTCGCCGAGTTTCCAGACAACTCCCCGAATCCATGCGGGGTCCAAATGTCGGGAAAACCCTAACTAATTCGTCGAGTCCTCTTACTGACTCGCCGAGTTCATGCAGAACCAATACATGAAATCTTCAACCGACTCGTCGAGTCGGCTATGCGACTCGTTGAGTCCCTTTAGTCCATTCCTTATCCAGATGTTTCTAAGCTACTCAAAGATTCATATTGCAGATCTAACCTCGTAGGACATGGTTTCCACGTAAAGTTGCAAACTTTACGTACATGCATGGTCCTAAATGCCAATACCAAGCTAAGAGAAAGGTTTAACCCAAAGAGAAGGGCCCAAGCTTACTAAATCTGATAACTTTATGGCTATAGTGACTTAGAGAAGTCCAGATCTGAAGTTACAACTTCATATCATGACCAATACCCGAAATCGTTCACATATATGTCAAAATGGCCCTAAACTTAAGCATGGAGAGATCTAGCTAGAGGGAAGTCAAGGTAACGACTTATTACCTTCAAAATGATGGCAAGATGAAGTAGAGTCAGATCCACAAGCTTTTCTTAGCTCCAAGCTCCTTAGACTTCAATCCTTCTTCACAAAAATCACATTCCAAGCTTCTTCACACACATAAATGGATTGTATTCGAGATTAGGGTTTTCTAGACTCAAGGGGGACGGTAAGGGAGGATGAGGGAGGCTAATGACCCTTTAAATAGGGTGAAAAACCCCATAAATTAGGGTTTCATTTTCCAGCTCCTACTCGTCGAGTCAGGGTCCTCCGACTCGCCGAGTAGGTCCAATAATCCACGCGGGCTAACCCGCATCTACACGACGAGTTGGGGCAACCAACTTGTCGAGCTTGTCCATAAACATGTATATAAGGTATTAAAACTTATACCTGGGAGTCGGGTTGTTATAATTCTCCCCCACTTGAACTAGACTTCATCCTCGAAGTCTGTTGCGGCGAACAATTCTGGATAGTGCTCCCGCATCTCTGCCTCCGGCTCCCACGTCCACTCGGATCCCCTCCTGTGCTCCCACTGTACCTTTACCAGAGTTACTTCCTTGTTCCGTAGAACCTTTACCTTCCTCTCAAGAATGGCCACCGGCCTCTCCACGTAATTCAGGCACTCATCAACTTGAATATCATCTAACGACACTACCGCCTCCTCATCCGGTACACACTTTCGCAACTACGAAACGTGAAAAGGGTTGTGAATCTGACTAAGCTCCTCTGGGAGGTCCAGTCTATATGTCACCTTGCCAACCCTGGCTCTGATCCTGAATGGCCCGATGTATCGGGGACCCAAATTCCCCCTCTTCCTGAAGAGAATCACACCCTTCCAGGGTGAGACCTTTAGGAGTACCATGTCACCGACCTGAAACTCCAACTCAGATCAGCGCCGGTCGTCGTAACTCTTCTATCGACTATGTGCGGTCTGCAACCGCTATCTGACCTGTTGAATCATCTCGGTAGTCTGCAGGACTACCTCGGTCCGACCCATCACCCTGTGACCAACCTCGCCCGAACAGACTGGGGTGCGACATATCCGCCCATACAGCAGCTCATATGGTGGAGCACCAATACTGGAATGAAAGTTGTTGTTGTAGGAGAACTCTGCAAGGGGGTAGGTAGGAGTCCCAATTCCCACCGAAGTCAATAATGTGGGCTCTCAGCATATCTACGAGAGTCTATATGGTCCGTTCACTCTGGATGTCCGCCTGTGGATGATAGGTTGTACTGAAGTGCAGCCGCGTGCCCAGTTCCTTATGGAACTTCTGCAAGAAACGGGAGCTGAACCGAACATCGCAGTCTGAGATAATAGAGACCGGCACCCCATGGCGAGCAACGATCTCATAGATATACACATCGGCCAGCTTCTCGGCCGATGAACTCTCCTGTATCGCTAAAAATGGGGCCTCTTGGTCAATCAATCCACGATTACCCAAATAGCTTCGAAGCCCTTCGCCGTCCTCGGCAGCTTGGTGATAAAATCCATCGTTATCTGTTCCCACTTCCACATGGGAACCTCTAGAGGCTGCAGCTTTCCATGCGGCCTCTGGTGCTCGGCCTTGACCATCCTACATGTCAAGCACCTCTCCACGTACCAAGCGATTTCTCGCTTCATGCACGAGCACCAGTAACTCAATCGCAAATCCCGGTACATCTTGGTGGCCCCCGGGTGAATAGAGAAGCGAGACTTATGAGCCTCCTCCAGTATAATCTGTCTGACCCCACCAGACATCGGAACCCAGACCCGACCGCAACGGGTCAATAATCCCCGACTATCCTGCACAAACCGGGTGTTCTCACCCCTAATCCTCTCAAGCTTCCAGTTCTCTTGACGCATACCCTCTGCCTGAGCTTCCCTAATCAAGCTCATAAGTGGAGAATCGACGAATATCCTCATACATGCCACTGGGGTAGAAGATCCAGCTGACTTGCAGCTCATAGCGTCCACAACCGCGATCGCTTTACCTGGGTGGTAAAGGATCTCACAATCGTAGTCCTTGACTACATCCAGCCACCTATGCTGTCTCATGTTCAGGTTCGGCTGATCCATGATGTGTCTCAGGCTCTTGTGGTCCATGTATATGGTACAGTGGACCCCATAGAGGTAATGTCTCCAAACTGTTTATGGATAATTTTATGAGAATTGTATACTTACGATTTATTAATATATTATAAGTTATAATATATTAATATAAAGTCATGTTATTTAATTAGTTTTAATCTTGAATTAATTATGAATTGATTTAGTGATTAAAAGGAAGACTAATTAAATCATGGGCTATTGTATTTATATGGTGTGGGCTAATGCTCATTTGTTAATGGGCTAAGCTTATATGGAAGTCCATGGATGATCCATGGAGCTTTTAACCCATGGATCCTTGGAAGAGGAAAAGACATGGGTTATTAGGGTTTCACCCTAACCATGCACACTATATAAACAAGCTTATGTTGCATGAAAAACACCCTAGTGTGTGTGTAATAGTGGTGGCCGATTTCTAAGTGTTAGTATACTCTCTCATACATTTTCCAAGTTTGTGGTGATTTGTGATTTCCATTTGAGGCATTCACATTATTGGTGCTTGGCTCTCAAACTCCAAGGAATCAACAATCAACAAAAGGTATGTAATTCATCTAGTCCTTTTATGTTTAAAAGTACCCCATGCCATGCTAGATAGGTTATAAACGTTGGAAATTAATATTTTGCATGTACCTTAGACAAACATAGATCCAAGGTTTATTAGGGTTGCATGTACACTTAGGAAGTGTTAGAATGCTCAAAACCCAACAGTGGTATCAGAGACTAGGCTTGTTTGTTTGATACTTGATGCAAAATAGTGATAAAAAGTCGATTTTTTGCTGTCTGACTGATGAACTCGCCGAGTCCATGGGGGGACTCGCCGAGTTCATGTGTAAACTCATCCTACTCGCCGAGTAGGTTCGTGCACTCGGCGAGTAGGAGCCTCAGAATGCAGATTTTCGACTTTTGCTGCTGGAAATGGACTAGAAACATTACCCTAAACTGTTTTGGTGTTTTAAAACTTGTTTTAGTTGGTGTAATGGTAGTTCTAATCCATTTACAATAGCTTATATCAAAATTTCATGCTTTGTATGTGTTCATATAATTCTTGAAACTTTGATGATCATGTTCATGTTCTTATGAATTTAGAAGATGATATGAATTATTTGCTGAATTGTTTAGGATTAATTCTTGATCATTTATGTGTTTTAATGGAGTCCATAATTTGTCCTCAAGTTATGGATATCCAAAGGTCACTTCTTTTAAACACACACTTAAAACACACAAGTTACATAAAATGAAGAGTCTTCATTTTTATGAACCTTTAATTCATAAGTTATGAAATGAAAAGTTTTGGATAGTTACAAAACTTGCCCTCAAGTTTTGGAATGTGTAAAGTTTCACACACTTTAATAAACTTTAATTCCAAACCCTTAGAGTTTTAAAAGTTAAAATTCAACCCTTATACTATTTATAACATTAATGGTTAATTATTATATATATGTATAAGATCAAGTCGTTTTACCGTTAGTAGGCCTCATTCACGAAGCCGGTCTATAAGGGGGGTATAAGGTTGTTGCCTATAAAATGTCAACTTAATGGGTGTCCATTCTCACCCACCGCTTCCTTGATCGGTGGAGGGTCGTTAGCCGAACGGGTAGGACAATGACTTTAAATTCTCATTAAAAGTATAATGAATATTATAAAGTAACTAAACCTTTTATAAATTTCCAATCTTAGTTACTTTAGGAAAATGTGAATATGGTGCTAACCCATGAAATTCACACTTTGTACCTTACCAAGTCGTTGGTGGAGCGTGTGTGGTTAACCGGCACACTAACTTGGACTAGTAAGGATCACGAAGGGTGACTTAATGTTTATCATAGATCGGTGGAGCGTGTGTGGTTAACCGGCACATCGATTAAGTGATAATATTAAGGGTACCAAGTGAGTTTGCATGGTTATTCACACCTTGTTTTGTGATCCTCGGCATCCCAGTCACAAAACCTGAAGGGCACAATCGAGATTGAAACATGCCATTGAAAAGTTCAATGAATCTCAAAAGATCTAGGAGTTTCAAATCCAATTAAAACCTAATAAATTATTTCGTTTTTCATGGTGGAAATTGGTGAATCGTCATTCCCCTACCTTCAAATATTTTATAGCTTGGATTACGGCATCCCTCTTCCAAGTTATAAAATATTGTGTTGGGTCCTAGCCTTAATATTTCATATTGGGTGTTATATTAAGGACTTGAATCAACTAACTTGATTTTCTCCCATTGTAGATGTCTGGTTCAGACAACTATGATCTTCCCAAATCGCTTGAAATAAGCTTTCCTCTTGAAGATGATGTCCCTCAACATCATGCTTCACTCCCCCCACCTCCTCCATTTATTCTCCCTGACCCACAAGCCCGAAGACTTGAAAGGTTCAAGATCACTCAAGCTCTACTAGAAATGAAACATAAAGATGGAAGACATGTGTGCACTCATGTCTTAGGAATGAAGTCACACATAGACAGGTTGAGAATGTTGGGTGTTGTTATTTCAAGGAAGTTCGCTGTTAACTGGGTTCTTCAGTCACTTCCTGAGTCATATAGTGAGTTTATTAAAGACTACCATATGACAGATCCCGACATAACCCTAATAGATCTTTCTTATTTGCTTGTTGCTGCTGAATCAGCAATGATTTGGCGCAATGGTCGAGCAAATATTGATGGAAAATCTATTTCTCAAACTTCCATGGACATGGACAATGGTAACATTGGAAGTCCAGAAAAGCTTTCTCGTCCCAATGGAAGGGGATCGGCCTTGGTCAACCCTGTTGACCAAAAGGTAAAGGGAAAGGCTAAGTCTGTGATTGTCTCGTGTACCATTCCCAAAGAGTCTATATGTTTTTATTGTCATGAGAAGGGACATTGGAAGCGAAGCTGCCCTGAATACCTGAAATATTTGAAAGCAAGTAGAGACAAAATGTTTGACTCGGCTTCAGGTAAGTCCACTATCTAACTTTGTTAAAGTTCCTAATTGTTGATTCTTATTACATGATGTGACTAGGTTGCATCTTGATGTTTAGCAGGATCGAGCAAAAGGAAGGTTAAAATAAGAGTGTGCTGAATCTGATCACGAAGATGGATTTCTATCGCATGGTTCGAGGATCGGATTTTTGAGCTACTACTTAAAAGTTATGATAGATTGCTAGGAAATATGTAATATCATAGTTTTCATTTGAAGATGCATTGTAAGGAATATTTTTTCGCATTTTAATAAAGAAATAAAAGTTTTGTTTAGTTTATTTTATATTATATCCCCTTACAATGGCATTTATGGAAATTGATGTTTGTATGTTTCTAGCAATATTGGAAATATGAGTTTGATTCTCTCATATGTGGTAGTGTCTGAATTTACCAAATGAGGAAAGGTTCTCATCACCCAAGCTTCAGTTAGACAGAAACTTGGAATCACACAAGTTGTATTGTATGATGAATGAGAATTTTCATCTTTGTAAAAGTTGAGACTAATTCATTGATCACATGCATATGTGAGTCAATTGAAGGACTAAGGAATTAGGTACACTGGGTGTGTGCTGGTCAAGGTCCACCACAAAGATCAATTCGTCATGATTTACTAGAGATTAGTAAATATGGTTATACTTATAAGGTTAAGTATAATTCTGTAACATTGGAAAAGTTTCAATGTATGGCAGAACGGATGAGATGAATCAAATTTGGCAGAAAGATAAAAGTTTCTCAAATCTGAAAAGATGGGAGAGTACTTTAGTATCATGTTTTTATGATCATCTTAATGATTATGAAACCATATCACAAATTCATACTCTAAGGACATCTTAGTGCATTGTTATGACTAAGATGAGGGGTCATGAATTGTTGGAATGGTTAAAATCAAGAAGATGGATCATACATGTTTTTATGATCATCTTAATGATTATGTAACCATATCACAAATTCATACTCTAAGGACATCTTAGTGCATTGTTATGACTAAGATGAGGGGTCATGAATTGTTGGAATGGTTAAAATCAAGAAGATGGATCATACTTCGTTCCAAAACAACTCTTAGAGTCATACTCCAAGATTGTAACATTGAGTGACATAAAGTAAGGTTTAAAACACTTATCAAATGTAGTGTAAAATGTTTTCTACTCCTGTACATTTGAAATTGGTAAGTTGTGATGTCTTGGATAAGACAAAGACCAACTAAGACCAATTGTGTGAAGTGTTTATCTTAATAAGAATCTGCACTATCCCTTGAATATTTGTTTTGTCAAGGAATGGTTCTTGACTAGGGAAACTTATATGTCAAGAGGACAGTGGGAGTCTTAAAGATCCTGAAAGGATTTCAAGATTTAATCAAGAGTAAAACCTGAGTTTTATCACTAGCACACGACTTAAGGTTTGCAACCTATTAAGTTGACATAATTCTTGTTTCTGTGTCTGTTCCTATTGAGTTAACTATGCATATGAGTTCTGTTAGTTCTAAACTGTGTGCATAACAGCTTGGAAGCACTGGTGGGCCTTGTGCTACCAGATGACAAGAAATTAAGATTGAACAAGTTCAATCCATGTAAGGCTGAATTTGTTACTAACCTTGTCTTGTGATTATGGTTTTGACAAATTCACATGGATAGGAACTCATACACCATAAAATCTAAGTGTCATAAGGTTTCTCTCCGATTCATGAAAATGATGGTGGGGAAATGCTTTCACTAAGAGGATTTTAAGTAGATAGCAATTGTAATGTTTGCATTCTCAAAGTCGTTAGTGGAGCGTGTGTGGTTAACCGGCACACTAACATGGACTTGTGAGAAATGGCGAAGGTCTAAACAATTAAGACTATGATTACGGCATCCCTTTTCATAGTTCTGGAAATTGTTTAGACACACATGTGAGCTATCTAAGAAAGGGTGTACGAATCTAAATTTCAGAAGTCCAACTGATTTCTGGAAATATGTCAGAGCTAGTGGGAGCATAAGTGTTATGCTGGTAATCATCATGTTAGTGGGAGCATGATTATTATGTTTAGTGTTGCAAGTTAGTAATGTTAATTATAGAAAACAAAAGTGTCAATTCGTAAAGTTGTAGGGGTTGAAAAAGTTGTTTTGCTATAATTAAGGGAGAGGAAATTCTACTTCATTTCAATTCTAAAAGCTTAGATTGAGTTCTTAATCATCTTTAGTCAAGGATATATATATGAATTTTATGTTGGAATGGTTCAACATAAGGAAATTCTATATATATTGCGTTCTCAAATTCGATTATGATCACGGCATCCCTCTTCATAGTCGATTTTTGAAAACATGGAAAATAAAAAAATATTGTAGCAAAAAGACTGATCCAGTATCAGGTCTTTATGTGAGACATCGTGAATCGTGTCCCATATGCTTCGGGTATAGGATCGGTCACATGTGCTATAATATTCATCCTTTCTAAATTTTCCAAATGCTCAGAGCATTAAGAAGGGAAAAGTCTAGAATTGGATAAGACTAAAATGATTAAGCAATTGTCGAGGACTATCTAAGGCTCACCAAAGATTGGTTGCTCAGGGACAGTTGGAAGTATAGTGTTAAATTTTGGAAGGACCATATGGATATATTCTGAAAAGAGGTAGCTCTTGTTCCGATATGATAATCAAAATAGGAATATGGAAATTTTCCATATTGGGAGTTGGATATTAAGAATCTATGAGAAAGTTAGAAACTTTTATGCAAGAAGGATGTTCAAAGCAATGTACTTTGAATATGAGAGTTCGTTTCCATAGAGTTGATCTCCTTTGGAATCCTCTGTAATGACTGATGACAAGGTTTTGGTGACCTTGTGCATAATCATTACGAGAGGATCAGTGCATATAAGTTTAAAATCTAACAGTTTTTTTGGTAAATGGTAGGAATTAGGAATTTTTACATTTACAATAAGGATTTGGGATTGTGAAATGAGCATCATTGGAATCATGTTCAATTGATCTATTTCACAAAGTAAAGATCATAGACAAACATAGTGTGCATACTTGGAGTATGGCATAACTATTGTTTAGAAAAACAAAGTGTACGTGCTAGGAGCATGGGACGACTGTTGTTTTTGTTCAAGTATTAAGTTGATTATTTGAAACATTATACAATGAATAATGTGTAATCAATATGGTGATAAATAAAAGGTGGTTTTATTTATATTCAAAAGGGTTCTGAGACCATATTGGATTCGATTATTATTGTGTTTCACTTTGCATGTTTTGACTTCCAGAATAGCTAGGTTATTCTTTCCGAATGACTAAGTTATTTAAACACTCCACAGTCGTTCATATGTTGGAAGTAGGTATGAATTAAGACTGTCATGAATCGAGTTTGTAGATGGCTAAACGTGTTTAGACATAGCAATGGTTGCTACAACATTCATGAGTACTCATAAGTTATGAGTATTGGAATTAACCCACGCTCACTTGTATCACTTCATGGAATTTATCTCGAGTGATCGTGAGACGGTAATATCATATAAGTCTTCAAACCTAGAGATATGAGTTGTTACCTATGAGTTGGTTGTGCATTGATTGCACGAAAACGCATCAGTAACTTGATGTTATAAAACGTGCCTTTGTGTACAATTCAACAAGTAGTAGAACAAGCATATGAGTCGAAGTTTATATGTTCCTTCTAGAAATAGAAGTGATATCTGGGCCCCTCGATGATTTTGTTTTGACCTATGTACCGGGCCCGGTCAGAACCTAATTGATGTGTTAAATTTAGTTCTTTGTCAAACAAATCGGAAATCGGGAAACAAACTGCTGGACAATAAGTACGACGTTGTTCCATGTATTTGTCCGACTGATATCATGAGAACAGAGGATTATATGATCACTTATCTAAAATGGCGCTTCATAGTTCAACGGAGTTTTCGAGAGCTACGATTGCTGGTTGGTTCCTGAAGTAACATACGCAAATACAGTTATTAGACTTATCCAAGTGGGAGACTGTTGGATAAGGTGCCTAAGTCCATAACTTATTTGGTATATACTTGACCCGCCCCGGCATGGTCCATTTGGGTTGCACTTCACCCAAACTGTTTATGGATAATTTTATGAGAATTGTATACTTACGATTTATTAATATATTATAAGTTATAATATATTAATATAAAGTCATGTAATTTAATTAGTTTTAATCTTGAATTAATTATGAATTGATTTAGTGATTAAAAGGAAGACTAATTAAATCATGGGCTATTGTATTTATATGGTGTGGGCTAATGCTCATTTGTTAATGGGCTAAGCTTATATGGAAGTCCATGGATGATCCATGGAGCTTTTAACCCATGGATCCTTGGAAGAGGAAAAGACATGGGTTATTATGGTTTCACCCTAACCATGCACACTATATAAACAAGCTTATGTTGCATGAAAAACACCCTAGTATGTGTGTAATAGTGGTGACCGATTTCTAAGTGTTAGTATACTCTCTCATACATTTTCCAAGTTTGTGGTGATTTGTGATTTCCATTTGAGGCATTCACATTATTGGTGCTTGGCTCTCAAACTCCAAGGAATCAACAATCAACAAAAGGTATGTAATTCATCTAGTCCTTTTATGTTTAAAAGTACCCCATGCCATGCTAGATAGGTTATAAACCTTGGAAATTAATATTTTGCATGTACCTTAGACAAACATAGATCCAAGGTTTATTAGGGTTGCATGTACACTTAGGAAGTGTTAGAATGCTCAAAACCCAACACCTCATGCTACTCTCGGGTCTTGGAGTACACCAAGATATCATCTATGAATACGATGACCTAGCAATCGAGCATCGGTCTGCAGACCCAATTCATCAGATCCATAAACGTCGTCGGCAAGTTGGTGAGCCCAAACGGCATCACCACGAGCTCGTAATGTCCATAACGAGTCCGGAACGCGGTCTTCTCCATGTCCTGCTCTCTAACCCTGACTTGATGGTACCCGGAGCTCAGGTCTATCTTGGAGAACCAAGATGCTCCCTGCAACTGATCGAAAAGATCATCTATCATCGGGAGTAGATAACGGTTCTTCACCGTCAACTTGTTTAACTCCCGGTAGTCAATGCACATCCGATGTGAACCATCCTTCTTCCTGATGAAGTGAATCGGCGCTCCCCACGGAGAACTGCTCGGACGAATGAACTTCTTGCCCAGCAGTTCCTGCAGCTGTGATGACAGCTCATGCATCTCTGGTGGTGCCAATCGGTACGGTGCCTTGGCGATAGGGGCCGCACCTGGCACTAGGTAGATCCTAAACTCGATCTGTCTCTCCGGAGGCACTCCGAATAACTCCTCCGGGAAAACGTCAGCAAACTCCCTGACTACTGGAACCTCTGAAATTGAAATTTGATCCCTGACCCCGTGTATCCACCACATAGGCTAGATAACCCACACACCCATGCTGAATGTACTGTCGAGCCCTGGCAGCTGAACAAAACCTTGATCCCAATCTGGTGCCCTCACCGTAGACAATCAGTTCTCCCCCACTTGGGGTTCGAACTACCACTCGTTGACCCTCATAGTCAATCATGGAACTGAAGTGACTAAGCCAGTCCATACCCACGATCACACACACATCCCCCATGGGAATCGGAAGCAAGTATATCGGGAAAGATACCCCGAAGATCTCCAACACGCAACCCCGATAGACTGAAGAAGCGGAAACCCCGTGTTCATTGGCGATAGAGGCTCGCAACAGACACTCTGGTTCTCCTACTGGCATTCTGAACTCCCTACTAAATGTATGAGAGACAAACGACCGACTCGCTCCCGAGTCAAATAATACCAAAGCAGATAAGGAGTTCACTAAAAACGTACCTAATCATAGGTACACACATATATGCATAAAATAGATATAATCAGTAAGATAAGGGATAGAAACATACCGGCAACCACGTCCGGTGCTGCCCTGGCATCCTCTGCTGTAAGCTAGAAGGCGCGTCCCTGAGCCCTCGGGGGCGCTGCTCGAACCTGAATCCCGTCAGTAATCCTCAGTGTAACCGGTGCTGGAGCCTGCGCCGGCCTGGCAGCGAGCTGTGGACAGTTGGTCTTCACGTGACCAACCTGATGGCAGTGGTAGCAGATCCTCATATCCTGAATTGGAGCTGTCTGGCGACAATCCTTCGCATAATTCCCCTCCCTGCCGCATTTGCAGCACGCACTGCTCAATCTGCAAACCCCCGAGTGACCCTTCCCGTACTTGCCACAAGTGCGGCCCTGCTGTCCCCCTGACCTGGAATCAGAGGTTTTAGACCACTTTGGCGCCGATTGTGACTGTGTCGGGGCCTGCCGCTGCTCCCTCATCTGCAGCTCAATCTCTAGCTCATGCCGCCTAGCGGCCTCTTGCAAATCCAGAAGCGTATCACAACATTGGGTTGCCACAAACTGTCGGATGTCAGTCTTGAGCATGCTCAGATAACGTATCATCTGAGTCTGCTCAGAAGCAAACTCCAGGCAAAACATTTCCCTCTCCGTAAACATACGGGTGATCTCCATCACCGTCTCCCCATCCTGTCTCAACTCCAAGAACTCCTGAGCTAACTGTTCCCGCTCGACCCATGGAATGTAGCAGGCGCGGAACATATCCCTGAACTGCTCCCAAGTTACTGCAGCTCTCTGATCATCAGAATATGATCCAGTCATCAATCTCCACCAGTCCTTTGCCCCAGACCTCAGCAGGTTCAGGGCACATTTGACCTTCTGGTCAGTAGGACATGAACACGTGAAGAAACACCCCTCTACGTCAGATAGCCACCTCATGGCTTTGATGGGGTCCTTAGTCCCATCAAAAGTAGGGGGCTTCGTGTTGTCGAAGTCCCGGTACTGGAATGCCCGACTAGCTCCTCCCCCTGTCGCCGTTACAATTGTTGTAGCTGCTGCAGCAACCGTCTCAGCAAGGGCTAAATAGCGCTCTTCGAAATACTCAACCATGGCGGTCTTAATAGACCCAAACATCTCCGAAAGCTGTGCCTGGAACAGAGTAGCAACCTCATCATGCAGGATCTCACGAATCCTAGCGTCCAGCTCATCCGCCCTCATCTGACTAACAACCTCTGGCATTGCCGGTACCTCCTAACCACCATCTCCTGATCCTGATCCTGATCCGAATCCAACCACAAAGCATCTCGTAACCACCATACTGAAAATATACCAGGAAAATATCAGATAATCCGTATAAATAACAGGGAACCAACTCCCAACTAAACCCCAGGGGTTGTGACTTCCTTGATACGCGTATGGGTCCTGTGCTTTCAGTATTACGGGCCCATACTACCTTCCACACCTACCCATATTTGTCTCAAGTATCATCACAACGCCCTAACAATATACAAAATCATAGCGAGCGCTCAATCCTTACTCCTAGAGGAATGCTAAATATCTCATACTGACTTACCGACCTCGCACAACCCTCCCATGAAACTTCCACCAACCCTGCAGCACTCGTGTATGCTAGCCATACATAACGCTGGACACTATAGACTTTCGAATACCTGATCCTACCCTAAGCCCTTCATCAAACAAGAACAGGAAATAAGGCCAAACCAAACATTCTTAGGCTATAAGATCTTAATTATGTACGGTCGTGATGCACTAAGCAACTACAGTAATGATGTCAATTTCATATAAGGAAAACCCTAGGCTATCAGGCATCATATAATCAGACAATTCTATCATGCAATTCCTGAAGATCCCTTGCCTAGTACTAGCATGTTGCTCTAACATATCATAAAATCAAATAATCTGTAAGGTATTTTGGGGTCTACTTACTGGCTCCGACTGATCATACACTTGCATCCTCCTTTATATTTTTGAAAACCATTTGAAAAATCATTTTAAAATCTTGTCCTTAGTTTGAGACTGGCGACATACGAGTGATTCCTCCAATTCACTCAAACCAAGGCTCTGATACCAACTTGTAACATCCATCAAAATCATGCCAAATTTAAACTTTTAACACATTTCAAAACCAATGATTATTACAAAACTTGTTTTCGAAATAGTATAATGTCAGAGTATCCTATAATCAAATCATGAAAACATAAGGAGGTGTACGATCACGCCTTCACCTTCCCGCGATCATCAGAAGTACCTGAAACAAAATCAATAACTGTAAGCCCGAATCTTAGTAACTTCCCCCAAAATTCCAATGTCATACAATCATAATCATATCATCTAAACAAACAACATGCATAATGAGCCTTTAGCCTGACTGGACCGCCTCGCAGGGCCTTCAGCCTATCTGGACCGCTCCCGAGCCTTCAGCACGTCTGGACCGGCTCACAGGGCCTACAGAATATCCGGACCGCTCGCCGGGCCTTCGGCCTGACTGGATCTCCTCGTAGGGCCTCCTTCAGTCTATCCGGACCGCCCTGGGTATGTTGGCCTTCAGCACAAAGGAGGACCGCCTAAACCCAAACCCCAATAAAACAATCATGTGCACATAAATATCATATGCTAGCATATATAATAGTCAAACCGATCTAACAGATCACTAATCATAGCAACATCCTATACCCAGGATACAGACCTAACCAATCACTAACATAGCATCATCATATATACCAGGATACCGACCTAACCAGGTCACTAAGAATATCACCATCCTGACTACCAAGATGTAAATCAATAAGCATATCATGCAATAACCCAGATACAAATCTAAAAAAGGGCCGACATTGGTGCCTTAGACCCTGTTGATATAGTGAAAAGAACTCACCTCACAAGTAGCTCAGAGTGATAAAGTCAAACTCCACCAAATACAACTCCAAATCCAACACCTACATCCACCAATGATCCACTTCCAAAAATTCCCAAATTACCAAAATATCCCCAGAAGTCAAAATGGTCAACCCTTGGTCAAAGTCAAAGTCAACGGTCAAGGTCAATAGTCCATGTTGACCCAACTCGTCGAGTGCAGCTAGCAACTCGTCGATTTCCTTAAGAACTCAGGAAATCATAAAACCCTAATTGACTCTCCGAGTTTCCAGACAACTAACCGAGTCCATGCGAGGTCCAAATGTCGGGAAAACCCTAACTAACTCGTCGAGTCCTCTTACTGACTCGCCAAGTTCATGCAGAACTAATACATGCAATCTTAAATCGAATCGTCGAGTCGGCTATGCGACTCATTGAGTCCCTTTAGTCCATTCCTTATCCATAAGTTTTTAAGCTACCCAAAGCTCCATATTGCAGATCTAACCTCCTAGGGCATGGTTTCCACGTAAAGTTGCAAACTTTACATAGATGCATGGTCCTAAATGCCAAAACCAAGCTAAGGGAAAGGTTCACCCCAAAGAGAAGGGCCCAAGCTTACTAAACCTGATAACTTTATGGCTATAGGGACTTAGAGAAGTCCAGATCTGAAGTTACAACTTTAGATCATGACCAATACCCGAAATGGTTCACATATATGTCAAAATGGCCCTAAACTTAAGCATGGAGAGATCTAGCTAGAGGGAAGTCAAACTGATGACTTTTTACCTTCAAAGTGATGCCAAGATGAAGTAGAGTCAGATCCACATGATTTTCTTTGCTCCAAGCTCCTTAGACTTCAAGCATTCTTCATAAAACCACTTTCCAAGCTTCTTCACACACACAAATGGAGGGTATTCGAGATTAGGGTTTTCTAGACTCAAGGGGGACGGTAAGGGGGGCTAATGACCCTTTAAATAGGATGCAAAACCCCGGAAATTAGGGTTTCATTTTCCAGCTCCTACTCGTCGAGTCAGGGTCCTCCGACTCGCCGAGTAGGTCCAATAATCCACACGGGCTAACCCGCCTCTACACGACGAGTTGGGGCAACCAACTCGTCGAGTAGGTCCATAAACATGTATATAAGGTTTTAAAACTTATACCTGGGAGTCGGGGTGTTATATATATATATATATATATATATATATATATATATATATATATATATATATATATATATATGATGTGCATAATCTATCCGTGGACCTCTTTTGTTATAGTATGTGTTGATTTGATGATTTTGTTGTAATGTTTATTTATTCATATCGTATGTAGTAATTAAATAGATTAGTTTCATTTTATTTATTTTTGTAAGTAATATATTAGTTTTAGAAATAGTTTATTTTTCTAAAAATATAACAAGATGAATATGAATATCATTTTGGAGGATCAAGTTTTCACCCCCATGATTTTATAAAGTTTTCATAACTTCTATAAATTATGTAGATTTGGAGCTTGGATTTGTCAAAGAAAGTGGGGGAACACAATACAAAAAGCTGAATATTTTTGGTCCCTTTATGTCCCTTAGGAACGACTTGACATTTTTTGTGGTGGCTCACAAAAATGTCACTAGATGGTTGGTTTATGCACATATGTTTTGCATGCTTGTGTTGTTTACATTTATGTTTATATTGTGTTATTATTGATAAATTAGATTTCACATGTACAAAATATTTTGAATATAAATAACATTACAAGGAGTTTAATTTTAATGAATTTTTTTCATTTAACATAAGATGCTAAAAAGGTTTTAAATATAAAACAAGCTTTATTATTTAAAACAATCTAACGGTAGCAAAACGGTAAATTTTAGGATTAAAATTATATAAGTTTAAAATTGAGATTTTAGAAACTTATCAAACTCCTAACTTTATTTATAAAAGGGAGTTTTATTAAAGGTTTTATAAACATTATTTAGCGCGCAAACAGTAATACTTAATATTAGTTATTTAACTTAAAATTTGATCGCATCAAATATATAAGATTTGGATTTTATAAAAGACATTTCTTAAAATGTTGTTTTAAATAAAATTGTTAAAATTTGATTTTGAATAAAAAATATACCATGGTTTATTGTGTGCATGTAATAACCATGATATATTATGTTTTTTTTAACTAAAATTATAAAAACATCAAAGACCCTTTATAAAACTTGAATCAATGTGTTGGTGCATGGAAATGCTCCACGAATAATGAGTGTTTATTAGGTTGTATTTTCCCTTTATTGTATTTTGTGGTGTAAATACTCTCCCTCCTATATAAAGGGAGAGTTGGTCATTTATTACTTTAGCTAGCTCATTTCTTTTCTTAGATTAGAGAATACACTTCTCACAATGTAATCTCTAGAGAGAGAGAAAGTTGGTGGGTTCTCCCACCCAGGGAGAGTTTCTCTCCCACCATGTTCTTCATGAAATATATTATTCTCTCTTTGTTCTTAGTCTTTTCTTATGAACTCATAATATGTTCTTCGTGTTCATGCTTCCAAAAACACGATTAATATCGAGATATCCTTCTTCCGCACTCACCGTTCGTTATAAAAATGGGTCTCAACAATTGGTATCAGAGCCGTACCTTGAAGATCTCACGATTATTTCAAGGGAACGACTCCCGTTCGGTGATTATCTTGTGATTTTTCCGTGTTTCTGCAAGAAAAAAAATTTCGGGTTGCAAACCGGAATTTTTTTTATGATGTTCTTTCTTATTTCTATCTTCCGGGTGATTCTATCTTAGCAAAAATAAAAGTTGCTGCTGCTGATCGTTCTATTATTGCTGGAAAAAGATGTTCTTACAAGTTTATTATTTTGCTGTTGAAGAAATGAAGAAAAATGGGAAGAGAAATTAATTTTGTGGTCTCTTAAAAGTTGAAGATTTGCTCCAGGAGTTTCTTTTTCTTGGATGAGAAGACACAAAAATTAGGGGCTTAATTATTGATAAAGTTGAAACATTCTTTTCTGAAGACATTTCCCAGCAACTTTTGTCATCCAAAAGGTATGAACTTCTCTTGTTCATAAACAAATTGTTGCTGTAGATCTTTATGAAGAATGTATGGACGTAATTCTTTGGTTTGCATAAAGCCACTTGTCCTTGTTACTCTTTTTGGTGAAGAGTATTCAACTTTTATTTTCCTTCCCAAGATAAAACCATGTGACTATGACAAATCCCATCACCTTTTGTCCTCTAAAACCCCCTGCACACTCTTCCTTTTTGCCTTCCCAAGACCACATGTTGACTTAAAATGCTTTATAAAAAGATTTCCTCATTAAAATATGAATAAATGGCCTTTGCGGTACCATTTTTCATGAAAAAATAGCATTTTTCGTCACCTGTTCAGCCCTTTCCGGACCCCAGAACCGCAGTCAAAAACTGCCTACCGGAGTCTCCTTAGAAGCCTACCCGCAGCCACTTCTTAGCCATGATCTGCGGTCCTCTCAGGTCCCTATCCGCAGCCGAGAGACTGCAGTCATTTGCTTATTCCGGACCGAAGCCATCAGCAGCGTCGGACCGTAGCCTCGTCCGCAGGCACTCGCTGAATTACTGTCGGACCGCAGGCGCTCCACTGCAGTCTCGAACCGCGGCTAGCTTACCTCCCTTGCACCGCATCGCCTACTGCAGCCAGCCCCATCCGCACCTAGCTCACCATCCGCGCCCAACCCTTCTTCGACCGCAACTACCTCCCACCCTAGCCACCCTCTTCCATCCGCACCCAAGAACCCCACCTTCCCCTCTGATCTGCAGTCACCTCCTACCGCAACCACCTCCCACCCAAATCACCTCTCTCACCCGCAGTCACCTCCTACCGCAACCAGCCCCATCCAAATCACCTCTCTCACCCGCAGTCACCTCTTACCGCAATCACCTCCCACCCAAACCACCTCCTCTCATCCGCAAGCTACTAGACCCGCAACCACCCTCCATTAGCACCCTCCTCCTTCCTTCGACCAGACCTTCCCCCTCTCCTTCCACCCCCCTTCTTCCTTCTCCTTCCTTATTCCTCCCCCCTCCTCCCCTCCTTTTTTTTTTCAAAACCTTTTTTTTTCTAGACTTTATTTTTTTTATTATTCAGATTTTTTTTTCTGCATTAATTTTTTTGATTAAATTTTTTTTCTCAACCAATTTTTTTTAGTCATTTATTTTTTTTAACACCAATTATTTAATTTAGCCATTATTTTTTTAAAAACCAATTTTTTTATTAAACCAATTATTTTATTTAACACCAATTTTTGCCACAACCGCACCCTTAGATTGTCACATTGGTTCATTTCATGCCGGTTATTATTATTGGAAGAATATTCCTACCGCAGTCGGACTTCATATTATTTTTTGTGATGCTTGCACTTCAACGGCGATTGATCAACAAAGTTGTTTCGCATTCTTCACTTTATGGGATGTTATGACTTGTCGCTCTTGATTTTTGGTTGACGAATCATGTATCTTGAGCATGTGGACTTTATTCTCTATTGAAGACCACTTTAAGTGTTCTGGCACCGCAGTTTGGATATTTGGATATATTTTTGGCACAACAGATTATTCTCAACACAGTTTCAGCAACTATGTCACCCGCCTCCTCATGACCGCAAGAGTATCTCTTTTACTCTGTCTCGTTTCTTATCGAGACCCTTCATACATCTAGGGAGAGCTTCTCTATTAGCTCTTGGTATCCGACACTCTCCATCCGATGATTTGTTGATTTTTGATATCCGGTCATTGGTTATCAAAAATAGGGAGAGAATATCATCCGGATTTGGTTATTATGATTGTTTTGAGTTTGGATTTTGAAGACTTCTGAAGGCGATTATTTATTTAGTGATGTGATGTGACACTTCTTTTTGGTCTTTACGGATCAAATTTTTGGCATTACTCGATGTTTTCCGATTCAGATTATTTATTATTTGGACTCTACCACAGGATGATTTTGTGTTCGCATCCGGTTCAGATCTTATGGTTTCACGAGTTTGGATTTGTGATATGTTGAAGACGAAGATTATTTTGGTAATGTGACGTGGCACTTATTTTTGGTCCTTGGATCAAATTTTCGGCATTGCTAGACCATGTTTTTGGACTCACATTATTTTTATCCGGACTTCATTTTATGGATGCTTCACATTATTAGCAGGTTATTCTTTGAAGAATTTCGGTGTATTATGATTCGAGAACTCGAGATGTTTTTCAGATTTTTGAAGACGAAGTGTTTCTTTTATTGGATCTTCTACTTGCTCATGGTGACCTCCTTCTTCGGGTGATTATGACTGGTTTGAAGATTTGGATCTTATTTTTTCTGCTTCATTGGTTGTGCTTTGAAGCCGAAGACCTTCATTTCAGAGATTCATGACCAGTTTCAGACTTCACAGACACTTCAGAGTTTCAGAGACATTTCAGCACTTGATTTCATTTTATTACCACACTTGCTAGTCGGATTACTGTATTATAGCCTTGTATCACTTATTGAATCTCTCATCATTTGTAAGCATTTAGGGAGAGAATGTTGGTGCATGGAAATGCTCCACAAATAATGAGTGTTTATTAGGTTGTATTTTCCCTTTATTGTATTTTGTGGTGTAAATACTCTCCCTCCTATATAAAGGGAGAGTTGGTCATTTATTACTTTAGCTAGCTCATTTCTTTTCTTAGATTAGAGAATACACTTCTCACAATGTAATCTCTAGAGAGAGAGAAAGTTGGTGGGTTCTCCCACCCAGGGAGAGTTTCTCTCCCACCATGTTCTTCATGAAATATATTATTCTCTCTTTGTTCTTAGTCTTTTCTTATGAACTCATAATATGTTCTTCGTGTTCATGCTTCCAAAAACACGATTAATCTCGAGATATCCTTCTTCCGCACTCACCGTTCGTTATAAAAATGGGTCTCAACACAATGAAATCATATTTGAATAGTATTCACACGTCTCTTGTATACACTACAGGCTAATCGTAACCTAACCGCTTACTGTTATCTTTGGATGGCCAAGGTGTATTCGCGATTTCTATAACTAAGTTATAGGTCGATTACACAAGTTCTTCAAACTAGATGACTTGATCGTAAATATGTTGTGATAAAGGTCACCGGCCTAATCAATAAAGATATAAGGTGTAGATGGGATCAAATGCATCTATTTAAACTATATTATTAGCGATCTCATAAATCTAGGAATTATATACTAGTATATAATTGATAATCGATATATACCTTGTTGGATTCAATGAATGGAATAAAGGATCCCTAACAATTTATTTGTGTTTCAACTTGGATCCTAGACAATTTAATAAATCAGTCTCTCTCTCCAAAAGCATTCCAATCAATTACTAGGTTTGAGGGCAACCCAACAGGACTTTGTTAATAATTCAAGATTATACTAATTTACTTATTGGATTAGACACCTAATCCCGCATTCTCCCATTTGGATAATTCTAAAACTAAATTACAGGTACAACTTCTAAATCAAACAACAAAGTGTGCTTTCCAAAGCAACTGTCAAACTCTGATCCGATCAGATATTGGTCCTTAGATTAGTGATCGAATATTCTCTATTCTTCAAGATATAATGTGGACATGAGACATGGATCATAATCAATCTCATTGTCCAAAAAAAATTTCCCGATTTCCGATTTGTGATGACATCATAATACTTCTAATTGAACACATCAATTTAGTCATAGTTGAGCCCAACACTATAATTCAACCCCAAATCACCAAGGGGCCCAAAGATATCACTTTTCTCACCAGGGAAAAAGGAACGAATAAACTTTGACTCATATGCTTGTATCCTTTACTCACCAAATTGTACATGGCACTATGTTTTATAACATCAAGTTACTGATTCATTTTCGCAAAACCAATGTACAACCAAATTTTAAATTACAACTCATATATCTCCATTTTAAGAATATAAGATATTATCGTCTCAAAATTACTCGTGATATAATCATTGAAGTAATTCTCTGAGTGGGTGTGTCCAATACTCAAATCTCCATTTTCTAAGTACTCATGAACATTGTAGCAACACAATTGATATGTCTAAACTCCTTAGACAATCTACAATCCAATTCATGATAGTCTTCATTCACTACTTACTTCCTAAAGTATGAACAACTGTGGAGCTTCGAATAATCAAATTATTCAGGAAGTAAAACATGCAAAACGAAACACAATAATAAATAATTGACAAAGGCATTAAACAAAATCATAAATAATCTCTATTATTTAATCACCAAAAAATCAATTACATTTATTTTGTTACAGGTTTCAAACTAATCATCTAACTACTAAAACTAATCTCGTCTCTCAAACCAATGATCCTAGCATGTTGACTATGTTTAACCCTACTCACAGCCTTTATGTGAGGATCTATAGGATTCTCTTCTGACGAAACTCTCTTTACTATGATATGACCTTCTTCAATTCTATGTCTGATATAATGGTACTTTTTGTCGGTATGTCTTGATTTACCATGATATCTCGGTTCTTTGGTCAAAGCAACTGCTCATTCATTATCGCAAAAAAGTTCCATTGGCTCCTGAATGGTCGGAACTACTCCAAGATCACCGATGAAATTCTTTAGGCAAGCCGCTTCCTTTGATGCTTCACCCGCTGCTATGTACTCTAATTCACAAGTAGAATCAGCCACCGTGTCCCTCTAGGAGCTTTTCCAAGTGACTGATCCTATATTTAACAGAAACACCCAGCCAGATTGAGAACTAAGATTGTCTCTGTCTGTTTGAAAGTTGGCGTCATTGCCACCAAGGACTAGAATCAGATCCTTTGTCCTTTGCAGATACCTGAGAATATTATTTACTACTGTCCAATGAGCATTACCAGGATTTCCCTGAAAAATGATTGACCATGCTTAAAGCAAATGAAACGTCAGGTCGAGTACATTTCATAGCGTACATGATTGATCCTACAGCCGAAGCATATGGGAGTCGCCTCATTTCCTCTATCTCTTCATTTGTAATAGGGCTTTGAGTCTTACTCAACTTGGCATTACTCTGAATAGGTAGCTCTCCTTTCTTGGAATTTTCGATACAAAAATGTTTTAATACCTTATCCCAGTATGTACTTTGACTAAGACCAATTGGTATTTTCTTTCTATCCCTTAAGATTCATATCCCAAGAATATATGATGCCTCTCTTAGATCCTTCATAGCAACACTTTCCAAGCCAAGACTTTACTTCTTGGAAATTTGGAATGTCGTTTCCTATAAGGAGCATGTAATCAACATACAATACTAGAAAGGTTACTATACTCTCAGTAGCCTTGACATACACAAAAGACTCATCTTCACTCCTAGAGAAACCAAATTCTTTGATTTTCTCATGGAGAAAAAGATTCCAGCTATGAGATGCTTGTTTCAATCCATAAATGGATTTCTCAAGCTTACACACTCTATTAGGAAACTTTTCATCTACAAAACGCTCTGCTTAACTCATGTAAACATCTTCAGCCAACTTCCCGTTAAGGAAAACGGTTTTGACATCCATCTGCCATATTTCATAATCATGAAAGGCAGCTATGGCAAGAATTATCCTAATACACTTTATATTGGCCACTGGTGAGAAGGTCTCATCATAGTCAATCCCTAGGAGTTTGAGTAAATCCCTACGCAACTAGTCATACCTAGAATGTGTGTACCTTTCCATCCATGTTGGTCTTCTTCTTGATGATCCATTTGCAACCAACTGTCTTTCGGCCAGGTTCTTGATCAACCAAATTCCAAACTTGATTATCATACATGGACTTGATATCGCTATCCATTGCCTCTTTCCACTTGGTAGCTTCAGGGCCTGTTATTTATTCCTTGTAGTTAACTGGTTCATCCAAATTTTCGAGTGTATGATCACTGACAAACATGTCACCCTCTATTGTTATATGGAAACCATAGAAATCAGGTGGCATGCTAACTCTACTAGATCGGCGAAGAGGTTATGATTTTTCAATGGGTTCAACAGGAGTCTCATCCTCTGGTTGAGCGCTAGTATCTTCTAAGGTTCCTTCATTGGTTTACTCTTTAATCTCTACAAGGTCAATGGTACTCCCACTATCCTCTTTACATACGAGCTCTCTATTGTGAAAGACTCCTCTTTGTGCTATAAAGACCACGTTCTCACTAGATCTGTAGAACGAATATCCAAAAGACTTTTATGGGTAGCCAATGAAAATATATCTCTCACTTCTAGTTTCTATCTTGCCATGAGCCTCTCGTCTAATGAAAGCTTCACAACCCTAGACCTTGATATGCGCCAACGAGGGAAGCTTCCATGTCTATATCTCGTGATTTGTTTTGCAACCTTCTTGGTAGGGACAAGATTGAGGATATGGGCAACTGTCTCTAAGGCATACCCCCAGAAAGAAATGGGAAGAGAAGCTTGACTCATCATGGAACAAACCATGTCTAACAAGGTCCGATTACACCTCTCCGCCACACGATTAAGATGTGGTGCCTAGGAGGAGTCAATTGTGAAACAATTCCACATTACTTGAGATAGTCATGGAACTCGATACTAAGATACTCTCCACCTCTGTCAGATCGGAGCATCTTTATCTTCCTGCCTAATTGATTCTCGACTTCATGTTTAAATTCTTTGAACTTCTCAAAGGTTTCTGATTATGCATGATTAAGTAGATATAACCATATCTGTTATAATCATATGTAAATGTCACATAAAATCGATTAGCATCCCTTGTGTTAGATCTTAAGGAGCCACACACATCTGTATGTATGAGCTCCAACAAACCCTCACCTCCTTCACATTGAAAGGTGATTTTGTCATCTTCCCCAAAAGACAAGATTTACATTCATCATCTGGCCTTTAAGTCAAATGATTTCAACACTCCATCCTTTTGGAGTTAGGCGATACGTTTCTTGTTAATGTGCCCAAGACAACAATGACACAAGCATGCCTTGTCTAAACCATTAGACGAATCAATATGAAATACACTATTACCTAAGCTATCAACACAAATCACAGTTTCATACACACCATTACAAGGAAAAGCTTCAAACATAAAAATGCCAATTTTATAAAACCAAATCAATTTATTCATCTCATTAAATGAATATCGAAAACCTTGTCTAAAAAGTGCATGAAAAGAAATAATGTTTTGTGTCATTTCTGATGAATAGCAACAATTAACTAAATCTAATCTAACATCAGTACTATACATAAGACTATAAGTTCCAATCTTGGTAACAGGAGAAGATCGCCTATTGTCCATGATAAGATTCATACTTCCATGCTTCACCTATTCACTTTCTCTTAGTCCCTGCAAATCAGAACAAATGTGAAAATCACATCCTGTATCAAGGACCCAAGAACGAGTAGGTTGTGATTTATTAGTTTGAATAGTGTAAATACCTGTCGACGATGGCTTCAATTTGTCATCCTTGATGTTCTGCATGTACTTGGGGAAGCTTCGTTTCCAATGCCCCTTATCATTGCAATAGAATCAAATGGCCTCTTTGGGATCACTAACAGAAGTAATATCAGAACTGGGCTTTGCTTTTAGGCCATTGCTAGACGCCCAACATGGGCCATGCCCTTCCTGTTCTGCTTAGGAGCACCTTTCCTTTTCTTTCCTTTGTTTTTTCCAATGGAAAGGACAAGAGCATTAGTAGAGGTAGGAGCTTGATTCTTCTTCATTGCTGACTCAGCCATTCGTAATAGGTTGTGGAGTTGGGCCAATGTCATTTCTGTGTTGTTCAAATGATAACCCAAAATGAACTGATCATAACAACGTGGAAAAGAGTTAAGGATCATGTATATATCCAACTCCTCGTCGAAACTCACATTTAGTCTTTCAAGACACTCAATGTATCTTTGCATTCTTTGCACATGGTTGCATACAGATTCTCCTTCCTTCAATTTGAAAACCATTAGAGATTTAACGACCTCATACTTTTCTTGATGAGCTCTCTTGTGAAACTTTTCCACAAGATCCAAGTTCATCTCATATGGCCAATAGTCCTCATAGAAATTTTGCAACTCAGAAATCATGGTGGCAACCATGATGCAAGCAGCCTTAGTCACGTTGGCATAGTGTTTCTTATAGGAGGCTATTTCTTCATGAGTAGCAGTGGCCTCATCGATCTCAACGAGTTGTTTCTCAAGGACATACTATTTTCCCAGGAGTATACATCCACTGTCACATTGGACACGATCAAGAGGAGTGAAAAGTAGTGGTGAGATTTTTGAGAATCAGAAGCATCACTAGGAGTAGACATCTATAGAGAAAAAGAAGTTTTAGTTAGATAATACAAATCCTTAATATTTTAACCCATAATTAATATTTAAGGCTAGGATCCAATATAAAAATTCACAACTAAGAAGAGCGATGTCGTAATCTTATTGAGAATTTATGAAAGGTAGGTAACAACAATTCACCAATTTCAAACTCTGAAATTCCTACATCTTTTGAGATTCATTGAATCTTATTAATGGCATGTTTAATCTCATATTATGCTCTTCTATTTGTGATTGTGATGCCAAGGATCACAAACAAGATATGAATAACCATAAAAATATGTTTGGCACTGTCGACGTCATATATCATCTCCAATTAATGTGCCAGTTAACCACACGCGCTCCATTAACAATGATAGTTTTCGAGATACCCATTATTACTCTTTATAGTAACTATTAGTGTGTCGGTTAACCATACACGCTCTACTAACTACATATAAAGCATAATGTGCAATTTTATGGATTAGCAAACTTTTCACATTTTTCCTAAAGTAGCTGAGAGTGGGATTTTAAAAACTAGTTTAGTTACTTTATATCATCATACTTATTAATGAGATTATGTCCTATCAAATATGTTCGAAAAATGGCACTCCAACATACAAAAGAGCAGTGTGTAAGAGTGGATACCCAATGTCGGTCATTTTATAGGTTGCTTCCTTAAACTCCCCTTATAGTATGACTTCGTGAATGAGGCGTACTGGCGATTTGACTGACTAGTCTTATACATATAATTTATTAATATTTTAATTATATATAGTATAAGGTGTATTTTAAAACTTTTCTAAAATACTAGGTTTAAATTTAAATTTTCGAAATTACTAAATATTAATTTAATTTAAAAATAAACCAATTTTGATTTAATCTTCATCTTGTAATTAAACAATTAATTAAATTATTTAATTCGTTATGGATTAAATAATTATTTAGAATTAGCCAATTAATAAAATAATTCAAATTTAATCCTAGTCCTAAGCCTTCTAATTTTCGAAAATAAGCTAGGGTTTATTAGGTTTTAATTGTTCAAATTTTAAGGCTTTTAAAATAACAAATAGGGAAACAAGGTAAACCCTAAAAGGAACACCTCAATTTTCGAAAATGGAAAAAGCAAGATAGGATTTCTAAAATCCTTGCTAAAATCGAAAATATAAGGGTGGAAGCTAGGGTTTCGAGAACCCTAGTAAATTTCAAAAATTGCCTCCTTAGGGTTTAGTTTGCGTAAACCCTATTTTTGATCTATTCAGCTTTGTGCAAGATCAATGAGAACAATGGCTCTAATACCACTGATGAATTTTATAGGTTACAAAATCTTATTTTGGCAGAAAACTTAAGCCCTAAGTTCACATTCAACCTAAATGATCTATATTCTCACTATGATTTGCAACAAACAACTGAATATCAAGAACCCTAAAAGTACATTGCTATTTTAGAAATTAAGAAAACATTTATAGAAATGTACCTTTTATTTATTATAACAAATAATTAAATATTCCTTCTTCATTGGTCTTTATAAATAAAGTACAAAAAGTCTTGTGCCTTTAATGGCTCACACCCAAACCCTAGCAAATTGGAAGTTAAAGATGAGAGAGGAGAGAGGAGGAATTTTTGACTCTAAGCTATTAGAGGAGGTATGGCCAAATATATGAATCCCATAAGGGGTTTATATAGGTGAGTAAGGAAGCTAGGATAAGGTAGGTTTCCTTGGATAACCCTTATATCTTTTCTTGCTCCCTAAGACATTCTAAGCTTCCTTAAAGCCCAAGAAAAGCTCTAGAATCCTCCTCTAGAACCGTCCCCTCTATGGGAAGGTTTTGGAATTTATCAATGCTCAACTTTTAAACATTGTCACATTTAGTCCTTCCACTTTTAATTAATCGAATTAATCCCAAAATTAATTCAAATTAATTTCTGATTAATTTTTAATTAAACAATACTATTTCTAATTAATATATTGTTCTCATAATATATTAATAAATTATTTATTTTGATTTATAATTAATTTATTAATCAAATAATAAATTAATAAATCAGTCTCTCACTCCAAAAGCATTCCAGTCGATTACTAAGTTTGAGGGCAACCCAAAAGGACTTTGCTAATGATTCAAGATTATACTAATTTATTTATTGGCTTAGACACCTAATCCAAAAATTATGACTACGAGATTTTGTACTATCCTGGGAAGGCCAATTTGGCGGCTGGTTCCTTGAGTCGCCAGGTAGCGAGTGCACCCATCAAATATCTGTGTTGAAGGATGGTTATTGTTTCACCACTATTGGATTTGATCAAGAAAGCTCAAGTACATGGGTTGAAGAGGGAAAATTGGAAAGAAGAGAGGATCAGGGGTCAGATTTCCATTGATTGTTAGAGATAGTCATGGATTATTAACCTTGTGCGGCAGAGTATGGGTCCCGGTTGCCAGTGGGGTTAGGTAGACGTTATTGGAGGAAGCTCATAAATCAAAATTTTCAATCCATCCGGGGGCCACAATGATATATAGAGACATGAGATTGATCTACGGGTGGCTCTGCATGAATAAGGAGATAGAATTATTTGTGGGGAGGTGCTTGACTTGCCGAAAAAGTCAAGGCCGAACATCAGACACCACGGTAAAATGCAGCTGTTAACCATTCCCATGTGGAAGTGGGAAGAGATTGCCATGGATTTTATTACGAAGTTGCCGAAGACGACGTGTGGGGCTGATTCTATCTAGGTCATTGTTAATAGATTGACCAAGAGTGCCCATTTCATCGCTATTATTCAGAGTATTTTCCCTGAGAAATTGGATGACGTCTACATCAGGGAGGTAGTCGTTTGGTACGAGGTTCCAGTTTCAGTGGTTTCTGATCGGTATGTTCATTTTACCTCCAAATTTTGGAGAAAGTTCAATGAGGAGTTGGGTATTAAGCTAATTTTAGCACCGCATACCACCCTCAAACTGACGGGCAGATCGAGTGGAATATTTAGATGCTGGAGGATATGCTTAGGGCATGTGTGTCAGATTTTGGCAGGAGCTGGGATACTTAACGTCCATCGGTCGAGTTCTCCTACAACAACATTTATCATGCCAGTATCGATTGAACTCCCTTCGAGATTCTTTACATAATGAAATGTCGGACCCTGATTTGTTGGGTAACGGTCAGGCATCGATTTATGGGGAGTGATAAGGTAGTACTCAAGACCACTGAGTTGATACATCAGATGCATAATTGATCGTAGACCGCGTATATTCGCCAGAAGCGTCATGCTGACCGGAATGGTTCGAACCTCGAGTTTTAGGTCAGAGATTTGTACTTCTGAAAGTGTCACCTTGGAAAGGTGTTATCTTGTTCCTGAAGCGGGGCAACTTAGGCCCCAGGTATATTGGTCCCTACAGGATTATCGTCGGAGTAGGCAACGTTGCGTATCGGTTGGACCTGTTTGATGAGCTTAGTCCGATCCACAACACTTTCCATGTCATTCAACTATGGAATTTTTTTCTGATGATTCTATAGTGGTGCCCTTGGACGAAATTTAGGTCGATGATCACCTAAATTATGTAGAGAGTCCGATTGTGATTCTCGATAAAAAGACGTTGACCTTGCACAACAAGGTGGTGGGTTTGGTAAAGGTTCAATGGCAGCACTGGAAGGGTTCCGAGTGGACTTGGGAACCCGAGGATGAGATAGGAAGCATTACCTCGACTTGTTTGTGGCAGCGGACTTTAAGGACAAAGTTTGATTCTGTAATGACCTATTTCTTGTTAGTAGTTCAGAAAACGGTTTATAATTAATAAGAATAATCATAAAATTAAGGAGAAATATTCTAAAGGATAATATCGGCGAATGAAACGAATAAAAAGTATTAAATAAATTTAAATGATTAAATTATAAATAAAGATGAAATAATAATTAAACAAATAAGTTTAACAATAATTAATAATGAAATTATTAAAGCAATGAGTATTTTAGGGGATTGTAATCTTTTTCTAGAAAAGGGTTGAATGTGTTAAGTTATAAAGTTTCTTTTGTAAAGAATTTTGTTGTTGGGGTAGGAACCGTTGATATGTGCATATTTAGTCATGTATTTTGTACATATTTCTAATACTTTTAGCTACAATTATATTTATTTTAGGACATAAGGTACTTATTATGTTTGAAATATGTTTTGTAGTAGCAAAAGCATGCTCGGAATGAAAAGGAAGAAAATGAGGAACTGGAAACAGGAAAATATGGGCTAAGTCAGAAAGAAGAAAAAGAAGACTTGAAGATAGAAGACCACGACATGGTGACCATCCACCACGACATGGCGAATGGAAGATTCTCGCCCAATGAGCTGACTTGGAGAATATGGGATATCCATGAAGACCATGACATGGTGCCTTTTATCCACGTCATGGTGATTAGATATACGGAAACTATATATATCTGATCATTAGGTCGAATGTAGGGACTTCCAACCGATTTTCTGAGAAGGATTATGACAAAAACCCCCAGGAAACCATGGAGAAGATCATGAATCGATTAAAGCTCTCGAGTTGAAGATATATAGAAGAATTATACATAGATCTAATCTATTTGATAACATACTCATGTCTAGTTTTATTTGCATCGATTTCGTCTGTTTTTATGTTATTATGAGAGGCTAAAAACCTTATACTTCTGTTTGGTAAAGACGGACCTAATCGTTATGTGTTAATTTCGATTTATGGATGATATATGTTGATTTTACTTGTGTTTGATAATTAAACCCTAGCATGTTTTAGTTCTAGTTTATATTGCTATTTAATCAAGTTATGTGTGTTAGTTGATCATTCTAATTGCATGAATTTGTCACCTAATTATTTATGATCATTAAATAATTAGAGTTAGGATTAATCACATCTTAGATAAAGTAATCAAAGTTAGTAACTTTAATTGTGTTAGAGAGCATAATTAATCTTAATTTGAGCTTGGTTACTTAGCTTGATCATAGGAAAGAAAAAACTATCATTCATCGTCCAAGTTGTGCTCATTATCAATTTGGTGTTTAACTTGTGCTTGATCATTGCATGGTAATTCATAAATTATTATGTCCAGATATTTGATCATACTAGATAGTTAACAAATTGGTAATCAATATATTCAATCCACTAGAAATAAACCATAGGAGAAGGGGAAATCGGAACTGAACAGAAGTACGCTTTAATCTTGAAGTAAATTCGTTTTTATTTGCTTGCTTAGTTGGTAATTTGGTAGTGATATGAATTAAGTTCTTCTGATCTTGAAAAATCAGTAAAAACCCCCAATTTGAGTTTGTTTTCGTATTTTAATTAGAAGTAGTTATATTAATTAATGAAATTTTGTTTCATGTGTTCGACACCCGACTAACTCAAGCTATTCTATAATTCGACGAGGTACACCGCCTATAGGTACATATATTAGTTAAGTTAGTTAGGTTATAAATTTAAAACAAGTAGGTACTTTTGTGCACATCAAGTTTTTTGGCGTCGTTGTCGGGGTACGACTTATTTGATTTTTAGTTTAATTGCTTTTAGTTTTTCGATCATTTTTGTGAGGTAAAAACCGCAAAAAATTATTTGTGTGTCTAAGCAACAACCACGTCGTGATAATCTTAGCCACGTCATGGTCATCTTAGCCACGTCGTGGTTACGTTTCAGTCAATCATTAGTTTTTTATTCATTTTATGCGTTTTGTTTTATTTTATTTTTGTTTCAGTGATTTATGACTCGAGGATCCAACACTCCAATAATTCCACCATTGAAAAATCCAAAATCAGCTTTCCACAAGAAGAAAGACAAAAAGGTCGGCGAGTCTAGCAACATTTTTCAATCTAAAAATTTGAACTTTTCGAAAAGACTCCAAGCAAGAAAGAACAAGGATACGAGACAGAAACATCTACCGAAGGAAGTTCAGAAGATGAGATAAAAATTGAGGTTAAAGAGATAGCAGATTTCACAAAAATAACTATGGGAGATTACAAGAAGCAGATTCCTGAAGATAATGGACCAGGTCTTGTGCCGCCCGAGATTCCATATAAAAGAGGTTTTGAGCTCAAGGGGCACATTCTATCAATGCTTAAGGACATACCTTTTTCTGTGAAAGAATACGAAGACGCATTCAAACACATCGATGAAATAAAGGACATTAGAAACTACTTCAATGTTCCAAACATGACACGAGACTCAGTATTACTTAGGATGCTTCCGGTGACACTTACCAGTGAAGCTAATGTTTGGTTGAAATCACTCGCGCCCGAATCCATTACTACTTGGGCCCATCTTCGTGAAGCCTTCATTGAGCAATTCATCTCGCCTTCAAAGATATCCAAACTCAAAAAGAAGATTGCTAATTTCCAACAAAACGATAATCCTTATATGAAGTATGGGAGAGATACAAAGGGTTGCTTGGGAGTTGTCCTCAACATGATCTAAATGTCCAACAAGAAGTGTATATTTTCTATGATGGGGTGAATGTTATAACGAGACAATTTCTTGACTCTCAAAGACCAATGACAAAGAATGAACTGGCCACCATTAAAGAGTTAATTGAGGAATTTGCAAATCACTCACGTGAATATCATAACCCTTGAGAAGATGTTACTAGAGGTAAATGAGATGAAGGGAAGGAGAACATGGCTGTTGTTGAGACCCATTTTAAACGATCGGTGGATGCGGAAAAATAATATCTCGAGATTTAACGGATATAAAAATGAAGAACATGAAGAATATATGATGAGAAATTCCATAGATTATAAAAGAGAGATAAAATATTACAATACAAGAACATTGGTGGGAGAGAAGACTCTCCCTTGGTGGGAGAGATCCCACCACTTTCTCTCTCTCTAGAAAACTATATTGTGCACTCTTACTAATAAAAATGACCAACTCTCTCTTTATATAGGAGAGAGAAAAATACCAACAATACAATAAAGAGAAATAAATAACCTAACTATCACTCATTATTTGTAGAGCATTTCCATGCTCCAACATTCTCTCCCTAAATGCTTACAAATAGTGGGGGATACAAATGAAGTGATAAAAGGCTAAAATACAGTAACCGGCTAGCAAGTGTGGTAATAAAATGAAACATAATGAGAACCAAATGCTGAAATGTCTCTGAAACTCGGAAGTGTCTGTGATGTCTGAAACTGGCCATGAATCTCTAAACAGTGAAGGTCTTCGGCTTCAAAGCACCACCAATGAAGCAGAAAAAAAAAGATCCAAATATTTAAACTAGTCATAGGCACCATGAGCAAGTAGAAGATCCAATAAAAGAAACACTTCGTCTTCAAAAAATTTGAAAAACATCTCGAGTTCTCGAATCATAATACACCCAAAATTATTCAAAGAATAACCTGCTAAAAATGTGAAGCATCCATGAGTGAAGTCCGAATAATAAATAACGTGAATCCAAAGACACGGTCTAGCAATGCCAAAAATTTGATCAAAAATATCAAAAATAGTGCCACATCGCATCACTAAATAAATCATCATCTTCAGAAGTCTTCAAAAATCCAAACTCAAACAATCATAAAAACCATATCCGGATGATATCATAATATTCTCTCCCTATTTTTGATAACGAATGACCGGATATCAAAAATAAAAATATATCATCGGGATGGAGAGTGTCGGATACCAAGAGCTAAGGAAGGCTCTCCCTAGATGTATGAAGGGTCTCGATAAGATACGAGAATGAGAGTAAAATAAATACTCTGCGGTCATATGTAGCTGGCGGATTCAGCCGCTGAAAACTTCTCAAACAAATACCGTAGAAACGAGAACAACTCTGCATGAAAAAATAATCTATGATATGCCGAAAAGATACCGATATACCCAAACTGGGGTGTCGGAACTCTCGAACTGGTCTTCAATAGAAAATAAAGTCCACATGCTCAAGATACATGATTTGTCAACCGAAGATCAAGGGCGGCAAGTCATAAAAATCCCATAAAGCGAAGAATGCGAAACAACTTTGTTGATCAGGCACCGTTGCGGTGCAAACGTCATAAAGAATAATATGAAGTCCGACTACAGTATGGAGTAATCTTCATGTAAAAAATTCTTCCAATATAATCGACATGAAGTGAACCAATGTGACTATCCAAGGTTGGGTTGTGGCAAAAATTGGTTGTAAAAAAATAATTGGGTACACAGAAATAATTGGTTTTAATAAAAAAAAATTGCTAAATAAAAAAATTGGCTGAAAAAATAGTTTAAAAAAGATGACTAAATAAATAAATAAATAAAAACTGAAAAGAAAAAGAAAAAAATTGTTGTAAAAAAAATGGTGTTAAAAAAAATAAATGGAGTTAAAAAAAAGGCTTAAAAAAGGGGGAGGGGCTGATGAGAGGGAAGGAAGGAAGGAAGGAAGGAAGGAAGGAATGAATGAGGGGGGAGGAAGGAAGGAGGAATAAGGAGGACTGAAGGCTGAAGGAGGAATAAGGAGGGCTGAAGGAGGAAGGAGGAAGAAAAGAGAAGGTAGAGGAAGGGGGACGGCAGTGAGAAGAAGTGATTGCGGGGCTGAGAAGGGTTACAGATTAGGAGGGGAAGTACCGCAATGAGAGGGGTCAGTTGCGGATGGAGGTAGTAGCTGCGGGTGAGAGGAGTAGGTACCGAAGTGAAGAGTCTGCAAGGGGGTTGCGGTCAAGAGAAAAGAAGATGGCTGCGGTGCACGGGTAACTGCGGATTGCATCTGCGGTGCGAAGGGCAGAAGGGATTGCGATTCGAGCAGGATCCGAGACTTCGGTCAGAAGCAAGAAGAGAGGCTGCGGTCCGAGAAGACTAAGAAAAGAAGGTTGCGGTCTCTCGGATAAGACTCAGAAGGTTGCGGTACTAGGCTGAGAGGGGTTGCGGTACTAAGGCTGAGAGGGGTACCGGGGAGGCTTCTTAGGAGGCTCCGATAGGCAGTTTTTGGTTGCGGTTCAGGGAGCCGAGAAGGGGTATTTTGATGACGAAAAATGCTATTTTTCATGAAGAAAATGATACCAAAAAGGCCATTTATTCATCTTTTAATTAGGGGAATCTTTTTTAAAACATTTTGGGTCAAAAAGAGGTCTTGGGAAGGCAAAATGTGGAGTGTGCAAGAGGTTTTAAGGGACAAAAGTTGATGGGATGGGTCAAAGTCACATGCTTTTTACTTGGGAAGGCAAATAAATGTTGAAGGCTCTTTCCAGATAGAGTAAAAAGGACAAGTGACTTTATAAAAACACTATATTACATCCAACCTCTACACAATTAAGATTCACAGCAACATTGTTTTGAAGGATGTGAATATCATACCCATTTATGAAGACCAAGAGAAGTTGATGGGAAATGAAATCTTCACAAGAATCTCCACTTTCTTCAATAATAAGCCCAAGATATTTTGTGTCTCCTTTCCAAGAACATAAACTCCCTGGAGCAAATTCTTCACAGTTTTAGAGACCACAAAAATCTTTTTCTTCCTTTTTCTTCTTCTTTTCTTCAACAACAACATAAAATACTTTTATGAACTTGATTTTCCACCAGAAGATTTGGACGAACATCAGCAACTATTTTTTATTCTTCTAAGCACGAATCAACACCAAAAAAAAACTCATCATAAAAATTTCCGGTTTGAACCCGAAAAATCTTCAAGATAATCACCGAATGGGAGTCGTTCCCTTGAACTAGTCGCTTGAACCTTCAAGGTACGGCTCTGATACCAATTGTTGAGACCCATTCTAAACGATCGGTGGATGCGGAAGAATAATATCTCGAGATTTAACAGATATAAAAATGAACATATGATGAGAAATTCCATAGAATAGAAAAGAGAGATAAAATATTACAATACAAGAACATTGGTGGGAGAGAAGACTCTCCCTTGGTGGGAGAGATCCCACCACTTTCTCTCTCTTTAGAAAACTACATTGTGCACTCTTACTAATAAAAATGACCAACTCTCTCTTTATATAGGAGAGAGAAAAATACCAACAATACAATAAAGGGAAATAAATAACCTAACTATCACTCATTATTAGTAGAGCATTTCCATGCTCCAACAGCTGCAATCAATTCTAAAATAGAGAATATGGACAGGCGAATGACGAAATTGGATCAATCTATACACGACATAAGAGTTAAATGTGACAATCACCATGGGTCACATTTAACGAAGGATTGCGATTTAGCTGAGCACGGGAATAAGAAAGCGGAAGTGTTTTACACTAGTGTTGACAAATATGATGAAGATTGGAGAAATTCGAAAAAGGATTGGTTGCCTTATTATGAGTACAATAAGCAATGGGACGAGAAATATAGATAAACCGGTCGAGACTACTACCAAAAAGAACAACCACCACCCGAGAAGAAATTGGCTTTTGAGTCAATACTTAATAGGTTTATGGAAGCCTCTAAAAAAAGACAAGATACTACTAATGCTAATGTGAGAAATCTTCAATCTTCCATCAAGAACATTGAGACTCAGCTAGACCAATTAACGACACTTGTTAACGATAGGTTACCTCCTAGAAATCCTGACCCAAAATCACAACCTCATGTAATGGTGATTTACACTAAAGAAGAAGTTCCTTATGAGCCATTAATGATCCATCATACAACTACTAAGAAGCCTAATTCATATTTGGAAGAAGAGAAGCCCGAACAACAAAAAGAAAAATCCGACTCGAGTTCTGATGATTCACCACGTCGTGGTGACCTTGCCACGTCGTGGTTACTAGAGAATCAAAATTATTCTCCTTTAAAATCGTACCAGTCTCCTTTACCATTCCCATCTTGAGCTATTCAGCATAATCTGGATCCAGAACAGAAGAAGTTCATGGAACAAGTAATATCTCTCTCAATTAACGCTCCCTTCCTTAAATCCATGGCAAAGCTTCCTAAGTTTTCTAAAAATGTTATGACTAATAGAAAAGAGTTGGAGAAAGCAGCCACAATCGTGCTAAATGAGTTATGTTCAGATGCAATGATCAATGGGTTGCCAATCAAAATGGGAGATCTGGGCCAGCTAACTTTGCCTTGTGAATTTGGCAATTCTACCTCCATAAATGCTTTAGCCGATTCAGGGGCAAGCATCAATCTTATGCCATATTCTTTCTATAGGAAGTTCGGTCTACCAAGACTCCAAAAAACAAATATGAAACTTCGAATGGTGGATCACTCAATCACTAACCCACGTGGAATCATTGAGGATTAGTTCGTGAAAGTGGGGAAATTTATTTTTCGAGTTGACTTGATGGTATTGGACATGAAAGAAGATGAAAACCTTCCCATAATTTTGGGAAGACCGCTCTTGAGTATCGAAAGAGCCCTAGTTGACATTCATAACTCAAAGCTCACACTTCGAGTAGAAGATGAATAAATCACTTTTGAAATGAATCCAAAAGTGAGTTATAACGAGTCAAGAAATAAAGTGCTAAGGATGAATAATTTGGAAAGAGAAAATCTTAATGAGTTAAAAGAGATGAAAAACTTATGGAAGAAACGTTGAAAGTTTTGGAGAAACCTCATGTGGCAAAATTAAAATGTTCCAATGTAACACCCCATTTATTTAATAAATAAATAAGTAAATTAATGAATCTATAGTGGCCCTAAAAGCGGAATAATGTAGCAAGGAGTAGGTTTAAGGGGTTAACAATATAATTTTCGGATTAGTTTATAAAGGATTTTGAAGTTAGGGGCTAAAGCGTAAATTCTGGACTTCATTTGAAGATAAATATAGAGGGAGGAGTTACTTGGTAAAAATTGGATTTAATTTGTAAAGGTTTTCAAGAGGCAGGGTTTAAATGGTAATTTATGGGCTCCCTTTTGAAAGAATATGGGAAGGGAGGGACTAAAGGCGATATTATGGAAGAAGATGAAATGGGACGGGGGTATATAGCTATCACCACCCGTCTAACCCTAACCCCAACACAAGCAACTGCAGCCGCCACATCCTTCTTCACTTTCGGTAGCCACCGCCACCTTTGAAGCTCCTCAGCCACCGTTTGTGTCACCGACCCCCGACAGCCCGGTTCCGCCTGCTGCCTCGTCGACGAACACCGTCGTCCCGCCACCTGATGCCGCCTGGAGAGCTGTGAATGACCGGGAACTTCACCAAGAATGAAGATGAAGCTGTGAATGGAAAACGCGAGTCGTGCGCGATCGGAATGGTCACGGTGAGGCCATCTCTCATTTCTTTCATCCCTTTTAGTTGTTCGGGACTGTAATCATCGTGTTAGGGGCGTAACCGCCGTTGTTCGCCATTTCTATGGCGTTCCGACGATGTCCGCCACCCTGTAGGTGGTTGAATGCGTACGTGTCTGCCTTTATGGGCTGCTTATGGTGCTAACAGTGGTGTATGGGTGTTATTTTGTGCAGAGAAGCAAGATTACCCGTCACCACCACCGTAGGGTGGTGGTTGTCATCTTCAACCACCATGTGCCGCCACAAGTTCGCCGATCGAGTACATAAACTGGTGGTGTCGTGTTCCTGGAGTGAGTGTGTGTGTTGTTGCTGATCAGAAAAGCTCAAGGAGAAACCACCATGGTGGCCGCCGCCACTCGCCACCGCCGGCCACCGCAAGGTGGCTGTTCGTGCATTTTACTGTTGATATGTTATTTTGAGTTAAGCATTGTAAAATTGTAATAGTGGCTAGAATAATGAAATGAAAACTCAAAACCACCACCGTAGGGTGGTGGCTGCCGCCACCGGCCGCCGTGTCGGGTAGCGGTGTGCTTAGTTGTGTTGGGATTGCTTGTTAGATGTTTGGACAATGGACTAAAACCCTAATGGGCCCAGTGAAGCCCTAATGGACCCAAAAGCCCAAACATGTGACTAATGGGCGTAATAAACCCTAATTGACCTAAGGAAAACCCTAATGGGCTTAAGGACTTGGTTTTGGGCCTATTAGGCTAAGATGGGATTGGAAATCCTAATTAGGGTTTAGAAAACCCTAATATTGGATTTATGGGCTTGGACTTGTCGGGACCCACATTTGGGCCATTAGAACGGAATTGTCTATTAAGCCCAATCACACCATGAGTTATTTAGAAGAGTGATGGACTTAATGGATTAAGTCCTTAATGGGTTAAGTGAGAAACACTTAACCCTAATCGTCATTTTATGAGAAACCCTAATTTCAGTTGGGTTTATTGTTGGGACTTTCTATTGGGCCTTGATGATTGGATTATTAATGGGCCATCCAAGATCAAGCAAATGGACTAGAATAATTAATGGTCTTTGAAGTAAGGACCATATGAGGAGTTGGGCCCAATTTGGAAAATTGGGCCATAGATGGGCCATAGTTTGGGCCTTTATGATTATGTGATATTGGGCCATTAGAATGTTGAATGTTGGACTGGACTAAATGGTTGGGCCTTATGGTAAGACCTTGTAAAGGTTTGGGCCCAATTTGGAAAATTGGGCCATATGTTGAGCTTTGACTCGTAGTTGACTGTTGGGCCTTTGGATTGGGCATTGGGCTTGAATCAAGCTAAGATAGGGGTAAAGCAGTCTTTTACCCCAAGCATGGATTTATGATTTTTGTGTTGGAACCCAATTATTAATTGGGTGTTATTTTGGTGTTGACAGTTCGGGAATCTGTCATCCAGCAGCTGGGATTGAGTCTGCAGGACTTCAGTAGTGTGGGGTTGAGTCTGCGAGACTTCAACAGTGTGAGGTGAGTTACCTTCCACTAGGGGTGGGTCTAAGGCACCAATGCCGGCCCACCAGTAGGTGATTATGTTTGAGATGATTGTCTTTGTGATAATTATCTGGTTGCCATTATTTGATATGCTTATTATGCTGGGATGCCATGAGATATGTGTTAGTAGTAGTAGGGGTGCAATAGTCCCCAGTTACCGGTTGAAAGATACCGAAGACGGTTACCAGTTGAAAGATAACGAAGGGGTGGACAGAATCCATGCATGCCTAGCAGTATGTTTATGATATGTTATTATGTTACCAGTATGGTTATGATATGCCATTATGTGAGCAGTATGTTTATGATATGTTATTAAGTGACCAGTATGTTTATGATATGCCATTATGTGATTCAGTATGTTTATGCTATGTTATCATGGAACCAATATGTTTATGACATGTTATTATGTGAAAGTGATAGAGGGTGAAATAGTCCCCGGATATCGGTTGAAAGATACCGAGGGGGAGGTTAGCTCCCGGTTACCGGTTGAAAGATACCGAAGGGGAGGTTAGTTCCCGAGTACCGGTTGAAAGATACCGAAGGGGAGTCCAGCTCCCAGTTATGCCAGACAGATACCGGTTGAAAGATACCGATGGATAGGCATTATGTGGTATGTGGTATGATGGGGGAACTCACTAAGCTTCGTGCTTACGGTTTACAGTTTTGGTTTCAGGTATTTCGTTTCAATGGAAAGGATCCGGCTTGGTCGCAGCGCATCACACTATGGTTTTCCGCTCATGAGATCCTTGGGATTACACTCTGATATTGTTTATGATAACATGTTTGATTATTTCTACATTGGTTTTGACATGACATGATATTATGAATGTTTTCTTATACTGTTGGTTTTATAATAACTTATTTAAAAATGAAAATTTTGGCCTTGAGTTTTTGGGATGTTACATCCAAACCAAGAGCTTCAATTCCTATAACATTTGAGGTGTCCGTGTTCACTACACCCAAGTCTCAAGTAGAAGAGGTAGGTGACGAAGAAGAAGACGATTCAGGTAATAATGGTGAGATAAATGATGAAGAAATTGGTGAAGATTTAAAGGAGCTATTAATTATAAAGATGGAGTTAGACAAAGAAGATCATAAAGAAGATGAGAAGAAGAATATGAAGATGAAAGGGAAAAGCAAGGGAATGAAACGTAAACATGAAGAAAGAACTGATCAAAAAGAAGAAAGAAAACTCGAAGAAAGCATACATTCGACGGGTTCAAGGATAAAAGCGCAGGTGCAAAGAGCAAAAGGACAAAATGGAGATCCCACTCCCAACCACAACAACATAGAGTGGGAAGGAGTCCAGCTCACGACTCCTCGAAAAGAAGCGCTTATCGGGAGGCAACTCGATTTTTGAGAGTTTGCATTTTCTTTTCTTTTTTATTTCTTTTTAATTTTTCTTTTTATTTTTTATTTTTATTTTAGTTTAACCGAATGATCATGTGTTTCTCGAGTCTTTGATCTTATTTTGTAGTGTTCAATGAAAGTGAAGAAGTGAAGGAGCTTAATTGATGCAAAAACCATGCAATTTTTTGTTGGGTTTTGAGCATTCTAACACTCCTATGGTGTACATGCAACCCTATAAACCTTGGATCTATGTTTTCTCTATTAGACATGCAAATAATCAATATTCCAAGGTTTCATCCTAACTAGCATATTATGAAGCAACTATACTACAAAGTTCTAGTTAGATGACATACCTTTGATGTTGCTTGAAGTCTTGAACTTTAAGAGCTTAGCCCCAATAGTGTGGAAGCCTCAAGTGGAATCACAAATCACCAAAACACCTTGGAAGAACTTGAGAGAATATGTATGCTCACTAAAATCGGCCCACACTTTTTTCACACACTTGTTCCAATTTTGTGAGCCAAGGACACCTTTATATATTATGGAGGATTAGGGTTACATCCATGTAAACCCTAATACCCATGACCTTTCATTTACATAGGATCCATGGGTTAAAAGCTCCATGGACCATCCATGAAAGCTTAGCCCAATCTAAATGAACTTGGCCCATTCCATATATATAAAAGTCCATATTTAATTAGTTCTTTTTGATCACTTAATTAATTCTAAATTAATTCTTGATCAATACTAATTAAATAATATTATTCCATATTAATATATTAGAACTTATAATATATTAATATAAATCATAAATATACTATTCTCAAAAGACTATCCATATAAATTGTGCCGGTGAAGTGCAACCCAAATGGACCATGCCGGGTCGGGTCAAGTACATACCAAATATAGTTATGGACTTAGACATTAATTCAACAGTCTCCCACTTGGATAAGTCTAAAACTATTATTGAGTATGACTTCAAAACCTAACTGGCAATCGTAGCTCTTAAAGCCGCTGTCGAACTCTGACCTTGCCGATGAACTCTGACCTTTGTCAATGACTTGTCCATTAGATAAGGGATCATATATTCCTCCATTCTAGATATCATATGGACTGAGACATGGATTATAATCATTCTCTCTGTCCATTTGTTGTTTCCCGATTTTCGATTTATGATAACTGACTGATTGAACAAATCAAATCAGTCCTGGCTTGGCCAAGCACTCACATGTGTCATCGCTAAATCATCGAGGGGCCCACATATATCACTTTTATCCCGAAGGTAAAAGGAATGGATAAACTTCGACTCATATGGCTTGTTCTACTACTTGTTGAATCATACACAAAGGCATGTTTTATAACATCGAGTTACCAAATGCGTTTTTGTGCAATCAATGTATAACCAACTCATAGTAACAACTCATATCTCTAGGATTGAAGAATATAAGATATTATCGTCTCATGATCACTCGTGATAAAATCCATGAAGTGATTCAAATGAGCGCGGGTTGAATCCAATACTCAGAACTTATGAGCACTCATGAGTGTTGTAGCACCACTTTGTCCACCAACTTGGACCTCTACAAACCAACCCATGACAGTCTTGATTCATATCTACTTCCAACATATGAACGACTGTGGATGGTTTGAATAACTTAATCATTCAGGAAGAGCGGCTTAGTTATTCTGGAAGTCAAAACATGCAAAGTGAAACACAAGAATAAATGAATCAAATATGGTATCAAACCCTATGAATATAAATAAACACTTTTATTTATTACCATACTGATTATTCATTATTCATTGTTTCGGTTTTATCAACTTTATACTTGAATTAAAAACACTAGTTGTCCCATGCTCCAAGCATGTACACTATGTTTTTCGTAAAAAATAGCTTTGCCATACACCAAGTATGCACTCTATGTTTGTCTATGATCCTTACTTTGTGAAATAAACCAATTGAACATAATTTCAATGATTCTAATTTCACACTCCCAAATCCTTATCGAAAAATGTGAGAATTTCAAATTCCTATCATTTATCGAAATCTGTTTAGATTTTAAACTTATATGCACTGACCCTCCTGTAATGAATATGTACAAAGTCACAAAGGCTTGTCAACGGTCATTATAAGGTATTCCAATGGAGATCAACTCCATGGAAACTAAGTCTCATATTCAAAGTACATTGCTTTGGACATGCTTCTTGCATTAAGTTTTCTAATCTTACACAGATAACTTCCACCTATGGAGACAACTCCATATTCTCATTTTGACTATCACTTCTGAACAAGAGATGCCTCTTTTCAGAATATGTCAATATGGTCCTTCCAAAATTAGCACTATACTTCCAACTGTCCCTGAGCAACCAATCTTTGGTAAACCTCAGATTGTCCTCGACAATTGCTTAATCATTTTAGTCATATCCAATTCTAGACCTTTTCCCTTCTTAATGCCTCTGGGCATTTGGAAAAATTTAGAAATGACAAATATTATAGCACATGCAATTGATCCTGTACCCAAAGCAAATGGTACACGATTCATGATGTCTCACATAAAGACATGATTCTAGACCAGTCTTTTGCTACAATATTTTTATTTGCCATGTTTTCAAAATTTGACTATGAAGAGGGATGCCGTAATCATAATCGAATTTTGAGAACGCAATATATAGAATTTCCTTAAGTTGAACCAATCCAACATGAAATTCATATATATATTCTTGACTAAAGATGATTAAGGTCTCAATCTAAGCCTTTAGAACTGAAATGAAGTATATCCTCTCCCTTAATTATATCAAAACAACTTTTTCAATCCCTGCAGCCTCACGAATTGAAACTTTTGTTTTCTATAATTAACATTGCTAACATGCAACACTAACAATAATTATCATGCTCCCACTAACATGATGATTATTAGCATAACACTTATGCTCCCACTAGCTTTGACATGTACTCAGAAATGAGCTGGACTTCTAGAAATCAATACTTTATTAACTTTCTTACAAAAGTTCAGATTTCTGATACGAGATGCTTTGATAAAACTTTATCAAAACCATACACCTTTCCTTAGATAGCATGCATGTGTGTCTAAACAATTTCAGAACTATGAAAAGGGATGCCGTAATCATAGTCTCAATTGTTTAGACCTTTTGCCATCTGCTTCAAATCTACTTGGTGGAAGTGTTTCCTCACCATCATTTTCATGAATCGGAGAGAAACCTTATGACCCTTAGATTTTATGGTGTATGTGTTCTTATCCATGTGAATCGTCAAAACCATAGTCACAAGACAAGGATAATGACAAATCCAAACTCATATGGACTGAACTTATGCAATCTTAACTTCTTGCCACCTGGCAGTACAGGGCCTGCCATTGCTTCCAAGTTGTTATGCAACCAATTGAGAACTTTCAGAACTCCTATGCAAAGCCAACTTTAACTGGAATGGGCACAGAATATGTCAACACGATAGGTTATAAACCTCAAGTCGTGTGCTAGTGAAGAACCTCAGGTTTTATTCTTGATTAGTTCTTGAAATTCTTTTTAGGATCTTTAAGACTCCCATTATCCTCTTAACATATAAGACTATCTTGCCAAATATTCAAGAGATAGTGCAGATTCTTTATCAAGACAAACACTTCACACACTTGGCCTTAGTTGGTCTTTGTTTTATCCAAAACATCACAACTTACCAATTTCAAATGTACAAGAGTAGGACACTTTTACTCTTACATTTGACAAGTGTTTTAAACCTTTCTTTAAGATATGTCACTCAAGTTACAATCTTGGAGTATGACTCTAAGAATTGTTTTGGAACGAAGTATGACTCATCTTCCTGATCTAACCATTTCAACAATTCATGACTCCTCTTCTTAGTCATAACATTGCACTAAGATGACCTTTATAGGACTAATTGTGATATGATTTCTAAATCATTAAGATGATCACAAACATGATACTAAAGTACTCTCCCATCTTTTCAGATCTGAGAAACTTTTATCTTTCTGCCTACTTTGATTCTTCCCATTCGTTCTGCCATACATTGAGACTTTTCCAATGTTTCAGAATTATACTTAAACTTGTAAGTATAACCATATTTACTAAACTTTAGTAAATCAAATAGTTTTACGAGCTTTGTGGTGGACATGACCAGTGCACAAGAATGTGTACTCGATCCCTTTAGTCCTTCACTTGACTCACATATCCATGTGAACAAGTAATTAGTCTTGATTTTCCAATGCTTGAAAGTTCTCATTCATCATACTATTCAACTTGCATGATTCCAAGTTTCGGTCCAATTGAAACTTGGGTGATGAGGAACTTTCCTGATTTGGTAAATTTAGACACTACCACAAATGAAAGAATCAAATCCATTTTCCAATATTGCTGTCAGTGGAATCATATAAGCAACAATTTTCCACAAATGCCATTGTAAGGATACTTCAAATAAATAAAATTAAACAATTTTCTTTTAAAACTTTGCGGAAAAACTTATCCTTACAATCCACATGGAAAATTATTGTTATCTATTCCTTAGCAATATATCATAACTTCTTAAGCAACTGCTCAAAATTCTGATGCGATCGAAATCCACCTTCGCGATCAGAATCAGCATATACTTCCTTTAAGATTTCTCTCTATTCTTTGATTCTTAAAACATCAACATGTGACCCAGTCACATCATGTAATGAGGATCTCAGAATAGAACTTAACAGAGTTAGATAATGGGCTCTACCTGATGTAGAGTCAAACTTATTGACTTTAACATCCTTAGGTAAATTTGGCAGCTTTGCAATCAACGCCCCTTCCTTTGGTAAAATAAACATATGAACCCTTTGGTAATGGGACTATCTCATACTTAGCCTTTCTCTTTACCATTTGGTCAACCGGGTTGAGTATGGCCAATCCCTTTCCATTGGGAAGAGAATGCTTTTTCTGGATTTCCAGTGTCACCATTGTCACTGTCCATAAAGTTTTTGGGAAGTTGATCTTCTAATCAAATTTGCTTTACTATCGTTCCAAATCATTGCTGATTCAGCAGCACCAAGCAAATAGATATGATCATTAAGGTTCATGTCATAGTCTGTTTCATAGTAGTCCTAAAGGAACTCACTATGTGACTTAGAAAGTGATTGAACATCCAACTTTCTCAAGACTTTGACACCCAACTCTCCTGGCTTGTCAATATGTGACTTCATCTCTAAGATGTGATCACACATAGACCTTACTTGCCATTAGGGCTTGAGTGACCTTGAACTTGTGGGTTAGGGAGAATAATTGGAAGAGGTGGAGGAAGAGAAGTATGACTTCCATGAGCCAAACTCGGGAAGTCATATTCATTAGGAAAGCTTGGTTTGGGAAGATCATTGTTGTCTAAACCAGACATCAACAATGGGAGAAATTCACGTAAAGTTGATTTAAGTCCTTAATATAACACCCAATATGATATATTAAGGCTAGGACCCAACAAACTATTTTATAACTTGGAAGAGGGATGCCGTAATCCAAGCTATAAAATATTTGAAGGTAGGTGAATGACGATTCACCAATTTCCACCAAGATAAACGAAATGTATTATTAAGTTTTAATTGGTTTTGAAACTCCTAGATTCTTTTGAGATTCATTGAACTTTTCAATGGCATGTTTCAATCTCGAGTGTGCCCTTCAGGTTTTGTGACTGGGATGCCGAGGATCACAAAACAAGGTGTGAAGTAACCATGCAAATATACTTGGTACCCTTAATATTTACCCCTCAATCGATGTGTCGGTTAACCACACACGCTCCAACGATACTATGATAAACATTAAGTTACCCTTTGCCTACCTTGTTAAGTCCAGGTTAGTGTGCCGGTTAACCACACACGCTCCACTAACAGCTTAAACAAAGTGCAAAGTGTAATTTCATGGATTAGCACCTCATTCACATTTTCCTAAGTAACTAAGATTGAGAATTTATAAGTGTTTAGTTACTTAGTATTTATCATTATACTTATAATGAAGGGAGAATTATAGTCCTTGTCCTACCTGTTCGGCTAACGACCCTCCACCAGTCAAGGAAGCGGTGGGTGAGAGTGGACACCCATTAAACTACCATTTTATAGGCAATAACCTTATACCCCCCTTATAGACCGGCTTCTTGAATGAGGTCTACTAATGGTAAGACGACTTGCTCTTATACATATAATATATTAAACTTTTAATATTATAATAGTATAAGGGTGTATTTTAGACATTTAAAATACTTGGTGGTTTAATCTATTAATTAAACTATACTCTTAATTTAATTAAATTTAAACCATGTCATTATGGAATTATTAATTCTCTTTTAATTAAACACTTTAATTATCTATTAATAAAGTCCATAAGAGTTAATTGAATTATTCAATAAAAACATCATAATTCCAATTATTAAATTCAAAATTAAAACAATTTAATTAATTGTTTAAGTTATGAACCCAAGAGTTTTAGAATTCAATTCTTTTTTTTTATCATAAAAAACTTTTTCCAAATTCCAAAACTTGAGGGCAAGTTTTGTAACTCTTGAAAACTTTTGGATTCCATAACTTATGGAGTTAAATACTTGTTTTATGATGAAACTTTTCATGTTCCATAACTTAAGAACAAGTTATGGAATTCTTTAAAACATTAAGACCAAGTTTTGTAACTCCATAAAAAACTTTGAATCAATCTTTTTTAAAAACATTTTCATATCCATAACTTATGGAGGTTTCATAAAACTCTTTAGATCAAACTTTTAAAACTAATAAAATAATTATATCATTTTATCTTTTACTAAATTTGACCTAATTCAACTCATATAGCAAATGATTCAAATTTTACAAATAATTAGTTTTACACAAAAACAAGTAATTATCTTAAAATTTGACAAACGTCATGTTTTTTTTTTCCTTTTTTTTCAACTTTGAAAATAAAACATTTGCATCAATATAACAGAAAACAACTCATGGCTCTGATACCATTGTTGGGTTTTGAGCATTCTAACACTCCTATGGTGTACATGCAACCCTATAAACCTTGGATCTATGTTTTCTCTATTATACATGCAAATAATCAATATTCCAAGGTTTCATCCTAAATAGCATATTATGAAGCAACTATACTACAAAGTTCTATTTAGATGACATACCTTTGATGTTGCTTGAAGTCTTGAACTTTAAGAGCTTAGCCCCAATAGTGTGGAAGCCTCAAGTGGAATCACAAATCACCAAAACACCTTGGAAGAACTTGAGAGAATATGTATGCTCACTAAAATCGGCCCACACTTTTTTTCACACACTTGTTCCAATTTTGTGAGCCAAGGACCCCTTTATATATTATGGAGGATTAGGGTTACATCCATGTAAACCCTAATACCCATGACCTTTCATTTACATAGGATCCATGGGTTAAAAGCTCCATGGACCATCCATGAAAGCTTAGCCCAACCTAAATGAACTTGGCCCATTCTATATATATAAGAGTCCATATTTAATTAGTTCTTTTTGATCACTTAATTAATTCTAAATTAATTCTTGATTAATACTAATTAAATAATATGATTCCATATTAATATATTAGAACTTATAATATATTAATATAAATCATAAATATACTATTCTCAAAAGACTATCCATATAAATTGTGCCGGTGAAGTGCAACCCAAATGGACCATGCCGGGTCGGGTCAAGTACATACCAAATATAGTTATGGACTAAGACATTAATCCAACATTTTTAGTAGATTATAATTGAAGACCATATTTTTGAATACGTGTGGGGTCCTCACTAGGTGAAGAGAAGAGATTTGAAGGAATTTTATAGAAAGAAAAGGTTTGGGAATGGTCCTAAGCCATTAAGAAGAAACGATGAATAATTTTGGCTCTTATTGATGTTCTGAGAATTACCATGATGTGGCCATCATCTCCATGTCGTGTCATTTGTTTTTATCACGACTGAATTCCATCAGACCTATGCCTATGACGTGGCATCACTAGACCACGTCGTGGTGTTCTTATTTTTCACGAGCATGACACCTTCTTACTCGATACCACGACATGGCATTGCTTTCCCATGTCATGGCTAAGGCTTGACACACTTTTCAAAGATGGTTCTTTGGTTTATTTTGACTTGGCACATTTACATTCACATGAAAATAGTTCATAAGTTCTGTTTCCAACCATTATACGAGATGTCCAGCACACAAGTTTCAGAATTCGATCTCGCCAGTACTATCCCAGGGGAGTCTGTTCCAGTTCCTCCTTTTATTTTTATGTTCTTTAATTGTTTAAGTATGAAATGGGGACATTGCATCATTTAAGTGTGGGTTAGGGGGTCGAATATAGGAATGTAAGAAAACTGATAAAAAAAATGAAAAATGAGTAGGATTTAAAAAATTATTAGAAATATTTGAAATAATAATATAAAATTGAATCTAGTTAAAAAAATTTGTATTGTTGTGTTGAGATCTAGGTTGCTAGTGTTGTGTGGGACGATCCGATGCAAGTTTCGATGTTTATTTGAGCCAATATATGTTATAATGTATTTGTGGCTTCCCACTCCTAGTGAACTCATGGAACAAAAACACAACCTTGCTTAGTTTGAGGGACATAATATGTTTAGCATCGTGTACCAGAAATGTATCCAGGAAAGATTATGTAGTCATTGCACCTTAGACTAATACCTCTAACCAATAAGGGTTGAAGTTAAGTTCCCTTGATTAAGCATATGTTTTTATTTTTAGCATTTTTAGTTTTGAGTGAAAGAAAAGAAAAATATAGAAAAGTAAAAAAAAAATGCAAAAGTTTGACAGAATAAGAGTCTACAAAGCTATTAAGATCAAGAAATATGAAGAAAAGTTCAGAAATCGGAGACTCAAGAATAAGGAAATTTGCCAAGTTATTATTACTTATTGTAATTTTTCTTTCTGGGTTATTTTTCCATATGTGTGCTTGGGAGTTTAACCAAAAATAACTTGAGGTTAAGAAAGATTTATGTGGATGTATTCGAAGGGATGCATAAAATAAATGTTGTTCAAAAGAAGTGGGGAAGTGTTTATGAAGATTGTGAATATTTAAGATTGGGGAAGTTCTAAGGAAAATTTAGACACAATACATGCATTGCGGTCTTGATGTAATGGAGAGGCTCAAAATGGACAGTCTTGTTCGATGTTGGTAGCTAGGGTTTTGATGTGATAATAATAAAATCAGTTTTGCTTGAAGGCAAACAAAAACCAAGTGTGGGGTATTTTGATATGTGCATATTTAGTCATGTATTTTTTTCATATTTCTAATACTTTTATCTACAATTATGTTTATTTTGGGACATAATGTACTTATTATGTTTGAAACTTGTTTTGTAGTAACAAAGACATGATCGAAATAAAAAGGGAACAAACGACGAGCTGGAAGCAGGAAAATATAGGATAAGTCAGAAAGAAGAAAAAAAAGGCTTGAAGATAGAAGACGACGACGTGGTGATCATCCACCACGACGTGACGAATGGAAGATTCTCGACCACTGAGCTGACTTGGAGAATAGATGATATACATGAAGACCACAATGTGGTTCCTTTTAACCATGTCACGGTGATTAGATATATGGAAACTATATATATATATATATATATATATATATATATATATATATATATATATATATATATATATATATGTATATATATATATATATATATATATATATATATATATATATATATATAGATCCGATCATTAGGTCGAATGGAGGGACTTCCAGCTGATTTTCTAAGAAGGATTATGACAAAAACTCTCTAGAAACCTTGGAGAAGAACAGGAATCGATTGGAGCTCAAGAGCTGAAGAGATAGAAGAATTCTACATAAATCTAATCAGTTTGCTAACATACTCATGTCTAGTTTTATTTTCATGGATTTGTGTGTTTTTCTGCTATTATGAGAGACTAAAAACCTTATACTTTAGTTTGGTGAAGATGAACCTAATCCTTATGTGTTGATTTCGATTTATGGATGATATATTTTGATTTTACTTGTGCTTGATAATTAAACCCTAGCTTGTTTTAGTTCCAGTTTATATTGCTATTTAATCAAGTTTTGTGTGATAGTTGATCATTCTAATTGCATGAATTTGTCACGTAATTATTTATGATCATTAAATAATTATAGACAGGCTTAATAACATCTTAAAGAAAGTAATTAAAGCCAGTAACTTTAATTGTGTTAGAAAGCGTAATTAATCTTAATTTGATCTTGGTTGCTTAACTTGATCATAGGAAAGTAACTACTGTCATTCATAGTCCAATTTGTGCTCATTATCAATTTGGTGTTTAACTTGTGCTTGATCATTTCATGGTAATTCATAAATTGGTATGTCTAGATATTTGATCATAAAAGCTAGTTAAATAATTGGTAATCAATATATCCGATCCACTAAATATCAACCATAAGAGAAGGGGGAAATCGGAACTGAACAGAAGTACTCTTTAATCTTGAAGTAAATTTGTTTTTATTTGCTTTCTTAATTGGTAATTTGGTAGTGATTTGAATTAAGTTCTTATGATCTTGAAAAATCAGTAAAAACCACTCATTTGAGTTTGTTTTCTTAGTATAATTAGAAGTAGTTATATTAATTATTTAAATTTTGTTTCCTGTGTTAGACACCCGACATACTCAAGTTATTCTATAATCTGACTTGGTACACTGCCTATAGGTACATATATTAGTTAAGTTATTTAGGTTATAAATTTTAAAAAGGTAGGTACTTTTGTGCACATCGACTGTCATTATGGGAAATCTGAGGGTAAAAAGTGTAAATTATGAAATAAACACCCCTTAAATCGACAGGAATTAAAATGGGTTTGGAATTCCTTCGCTTGCATCCCATGATCATTCATACAACTTTGTAGTAGCCCTAATTCTCCCATCCTAATGTTATGTGGTGCCAAGAGAGTGAATTAAGGAAGACAAAAGGGATATTGGTGGAGGAAGGGTGGTCACCGAAGACTTTGCCACCATGGTTTCGGGAAGGAGTGTTACAATCTTATTTCAGCCATTAGGTAACAGGTTTCTTTCGTTTTTGTTTTCTCCTTTCTCTTCACTACTGAGGATCACCACTATCACCATAGCTAACAACCAAAACTGTCAGCGTGCCTCTTTCTACTACAACAGACCACCAAAAGGTGGTTGTGGATGGGTGTATTTGTGTGTAGCAGTTTGTGTGTGTGTGTATGTGTTCGTTTCTAGATTTTCGAGTGTGTGGGTGTGTAGTTGTTGTCAATCTGTCGTGAACCACCATAGGATCACCAGCAGCAGCCTCCTTCTGTCGGTGTGTGACAACACCTACCCCCACAGGCCACCATTGGTGGGTGGTTGTGGGTTGCTTGTTCATAAAAACCCTAGGATTAAAGTTCATGAAAAGAAATCATATAAATTGTCTTTTTTATATACCCTTAATAGCATTATACTTATGTTTTTGGGAGGTTTGACCAGCATTGACGATCACAACACCATCACTAGATCACCAACAAATGGTGGTGCTATAAAAGGTCTCATTTTTCAGTTATGGTTCCATAAATAGTTTAATGGGTTAAGATGGAAGCTTAACCCTAAAATATGGAAAAGTGTATAATTCATGGTTAAGCCTTAATTTCATACTTCCATTAAGTCACGCATTGAGAATTTGAGTAAAGATGATTAATACACTTTGTAAACCTCATATGTAACCAATTATTACGTCAAAAGTGCTAAGGATAAATCTTAACCATTAAGTCCTTAATGGGACACCAAAAGTGACTTAAACGCTATTATGATCAATCTTTCCAATTCTGCCCTTCAACTTCTAAAATTCGTACAAGGAAATCTGAATACTTAAAAATCATGAGACTTAGTTTTCTAGAAATTTCCTTGGGGGTTATAATTGGAAATCTTCTCCGGTCTGTGATATCGCAGATTTCATGCATTGTCTTCTAAAAATCATAAAAAATTTATTAGGACTCCAAATTCCAAAAATACCAAATCCTGTAGTTAGATATGGATGTCTAGTTTCCTCCATATCAAGGACTTGACGAAATTCCTTGTGAATTGGTACAAATTATTCTAAGAGTGTTGAGTGGTCCTGAAAGTGACAGCTTAAAGTTACTAACTTGTGAAATCAATATAAAATCAACCAAAAATATTAGAACGAGATCCTTATATTTATGAAAAGCTAAAAGATGAAAATTTACCAATATAATTTTGTTAGAATTTAATAATGGGTTGAAAGGTAATAAAACAGATCCCGAACAGAACATAACAATCAAAGAGAAAATAAGGAAATATGTACGTAAGTTTTATAAGAGTAATACAAAATAGCACAAGATAAATAATGTATAATTGTTGTGTAGGTTCTTATATGGGAAAGGATCAATCTAGTTCCTGCTAGTTAAGTTTCAACTTCAAGGAGGTGAGGTACACTAACTCTTCTACTATGTAGGCATTGCTTGATTGCATGTTATTGTTCACAGATACCCTAATACGATAAAGTAAATAAGGAAAGGCAGAATGTAGTTTGATCTCTAGTGAGACAAACTACACCCTTATATCTTATCTCCATATTAGGGGGCAAGGAGTAGTTCCCAGAAGGGGGAACAATGTTATGGTTGGCACCAACAATATGTGTTAGGAATGTTTATGTCTATGTTATGTTTTTCTATGAAATGTGTTATGTGTATTATGTGTAAGCAAGTGATCTATATAATGGTAAAGTAATGTATATGATCACTAAGCATTTCACTTATCCATTTTTATTTAACATTTTTCAGGATCATTAGGTACTAATAATGGAAAGAGACTGGTGTGACTGCAGACAACATTCTTTTGAAGCCTTTTTTTTTGTAAATTACAATGTTATGTTTTTTTAAACCTGAAATATTTTCTTCTTCAACAATGTTTTTAAAAATATTATTTTATAAATGTGGTTAAATGATTTTTGAAAACTTTAATTATATTTTTAAAAGGGTAAAGACTGGCTTTACTTTGTTTTATTATGTTTTAAAAAATTTTGGTCATTACAGATTCAAGTAGGGAGAGTTCTAACATCCAGATCCTTGAGGCATGGAATTTTCAGTAAATATGAGTTTTGGGATGGGTCACAACATGAGGGAAGCACTGTCACGTCGTCACATGGCCGCAAAAAGTCGGGGGTCTCATTTAAGTTTCACGACGTGACACTATGATGGTCACGACGTGACACCTGATCTGAGGCAAAACCCTAATTTTGACTTGGGCCCTATTTGAAGGAAGTTAGGGGCTAGGGTTTCCTTCACCCTCATCCTCCATCACCTCCAAAACTTGTTGAAGAAACCCTAATCCCTCTCCTCTATTGTTGAGCTCATTTTGGTTCTTTTGGTTATTTTGAAGAAAAAAAAAGGCTTCGTGTGACAAGTTGGATAAAACGCCACCAACCACCGTTAGAATATAACGCTATCAACAACATGTAATAGGGAAACAATGTAATCATTCGGCATATAATGGACTATATTTGATGTTTGTCCTTAATTACGTTAACATATAGACTCAACAATAGGTGCGTGAAAAGTCATGTCGCCATGAAAGCAGGTTTATATTTCTAGAATGTACGCGTTGACGCGATTCCAGAAATATAAATTTCGTAAAAATCCGATTTAGTTTGGAAGATTTATGATTTTTATAGTAAATAAAAATCTACCGCACATAAGATCTTACAACGTCAAAAACTACAAGAAGAACGGTTGACTTTTGGCAAAAGTCGCCAAAAGGACAATCGTGGTACTACTCAAAGTAGGAATTATGAGACAAAGAACACCTAAAACAGAAAACTATATGAGATAGTTATGATTTTTATAAAATCATAACAACTATAAAATATAGGCGAAAAACAAAAGTTAAAATTAGCCAAAACGACCAAAAGGAAAGTTGTAGTGTACGTCGATACCTACACGGATATATAAGTCGTTGAAAATGGAGTTCGTATGAGAGAGATACAGAATTTCAAAGTTTGATTTTCAACCTCGCATGCACCCACGCATAGCACACACTTGCATGCGGCGCGCACCTGAAAACTGGATTCGTCAAGATACAGATGACGTGGCACGAGGAGAGGGCGACATGTGGCAGCTCCCTATGACTCATGTGCACTTGCACGGCGTGCAATCCAAAACTTGCTATGAATAGCAAGTCCCAGCAGTCCCATTCCTCGCACCTTCACACATATCTCCATCTCTCTTGATTTGCGTGTCACTACCCCCGAAACGCTCCCGAGCTCCGGACTCTCGAATTCTACCCTACATCAGCGGTTTTCGCTGTAAGAGTGAGTTCACAGCCCCACTTTACTATTTTAAAACCTTTTACGGGGGAATACATGTTATAACAACATAATTTTCATAAGTAATACTAACTATATAGCCTTAATGATATAATTAGGCATAGTTCATTAGGATATTATTATGCCCGGTAGATAGCCTGCCCAACTTTTTATAGATAATATTATGCCTAGTAGTTATGCTAACTCACATTGATAGAAAACATTATACCGAGTCTTTATGCTGACAAAATGCCAAGAGAAAACATCTACATAGTTATTACGTTGGCTATTTGCCGGGCAACTTTGATACTTAACCGATACTCTATCCAACCTTTGGATAAGCATAGTACCGAGTAGTTACACTGCCCAAATACCCGGATACACGAAATACTTAAACTTAGTTATATATGTATTATAAGATTATATATATATATATATATATATATATATATATATACACACACACACAATAAGTATCTCATATAGTTACAATGTAAAGAGGAACATTTGTTAAATGAGTGATCTAATCATCAACATAGCTAAATAACCTTTAGCTAAAAGTCCCAGACCTATAATCGTTAAATTTTAAGTGAGCAGGAAGGATATGTATAGATTTATATGGGATTGACACCCCCACCTACGGTTATTAGCTACAACCTAACGGCAGTGAGCAGGAAATAACTTTTTGATTTTATGATGACGTCTGATGGAGCATCAACATTCTTGGTGGATAACAGTAACAGTCATAGTGTTGATTATAGGAACTCCTTTCAACATGATTTAACAAAATTATATAATAACTACCCATAGTAACTAACATAAGAAAGCAGTGATATAACCAAAACCATTGAATAGTTGTTTACAACCAACATTAACTGAATGAAAACCTTCTAAACCATTTAAAACATCAAACCTATGAACTCACCAACATTATGTTGACTATCAAACCACATGTATTCCCAGGAGAATGAGTCTTGAGGATGACAGACATGACCCCAGTGATGTAGCTAGAAGTCTGTGTGTTTATTTGCTTTACTTTGCCTTTGTATCGTACTTATACCTGGTACAAGTTTGTAACATATTTCACCTAATGAATAAAAAATAACTTTTATGTAAAACTTTCATGCGTACGGTTCAATATATTATGTATGACCTGAGATCCAACATCCTAACGTCGCACAGCCCGACGTTTCTGTCATCGGCCAGGGGTATGACACTTAGGTAGTTTTTTGTGCATATTGCCAATCTTGGGACTTCGTTTTAGGCATCCTTGGACCTTTGTAAGTGTTCAAGATCTAAACTTTATCATTCTAATTTGCTAGATCTAAGGTTTTTTCCCATATTCTTCAAGTTTGAGCTAATTGGAATGGTAATATTCCATAAAGTTGGCACGTTTATGAATCCTTGAGGTCATTGGATTGTTATATGGTCCATATTTGGAGTTTGTTAGTGTATTGGACCGATGAATGAAACCTTTAGTGATATTTCTACATTTTGACCTAGTTTGAGCCTTAGACTCACAATGATCATGCATGGCTAAAAAGCATCGACCTTTAGGAGATAATGAACGTTAGGAAGCCTTCTGGAAGGACTGGCTAGGTAGATTAATGGATTGATAGCTGAATCCATTAAGTTGAGAAAACTCAGTGTTACGACGCGACAGTCTCTTGGCCATGACATGACGATTGGGGATTTCCCTGATTAATTTGGACTGATTCTGTCACAACATGATGACATATACATCACGACGTGATGATAGTTTGGATCAAGACTAAGTTGGACTGAGTTGAATCGTGACCGAGTTGGAGATCAGGCCGAGTGCGTTTCTCACGACATAACCATGAGTTGGTCAAGACGTGAGGGTCAACTAATGGAAATGTTGACCATTGACCTGGATTGAATTTTTGGTCAAATTGCTAGTTCTAGAGTATAGAATAAGGTTGGACCTTGTTTGATTCGATAGCTGTGTTGTAGCACCAAATGTGTGGCATTGAGTTGTGTTTTACTTGACCTCATGAGACAGGTGAGTCTTCTCATTATACTGTATAGGATGTTAGTTGTATTTGTGACCCTTGCATTAGTATTTTGGGAAGAGCCCGTTTGTATGTTGGGTTGGTCTCGTTGGTATGATGGGAAGAGCCCGATATAAGGGCGAGGCCTAATATGTGGGTGGGGACCAATATGTACGTTATGTGGTATTTTGGGCAACTCATTAGGCTTTGTGCTTACAGTTTTGTGGTTTAACATTTTTAGGTACTTCTAGTCCCAACGGGAAGGGCCCGGCTTGACTGCACAACATCCCCCTGACGGTTTTCCACATTGATAATTGTTATTTTACTCTGATGATTGTGATACATTTACAATGATGGACATTGCAACAATTATGGTGTGATTTGATGTTTGAAAACAAAAAAAAATATCGGTATTTTTAATATGTTACAATATCAAAATGAAGATAACATATGTGTTTACTAAGAACTAGTGGGAGCATTAGTGATATTCCTAATCTTGTATGAAAAATGCATACTTAATCATGAGAAACTACATTCTGACTATGCAAGGCTCTTTCTGCCTTCATTCAGAAAGTGTTTCTCAGATGAAAGACTTGGGACAGACAAGATATATTCTTGGAATGTAAAATCTGTAGAGATAGATAAAGATGAATGCTAAAGTTTTAAATCTTTATGCATATGTTGCCAATATTTTGAAATATATCAAGATACAAGAATCCTTTTGATGACTATTGGAATTGCCACAAGGCACCATTTTGAGCTTGAATTAAATAACATATTCCATAAGTTTGAGCTAGATAAATGATTAATATTATATTTTTTTGGTAAATGAATCTTTCATTTATGTTGTATTATGCATAAGACCATGTATATGATCATGTTGTAAACATATCATAAGATACCAATTGGATACATGGGTAAGTCACTGGATGACTATAAGGACATTCTAAGATTACTTAAGAAGAACTAAGAGAATGTATACGAGATAACTAGTTTAGAAGAAGATCTTTATGTAAATGAGTTATATAAGATACTAACTTCAAAAACAAATAGATGTAATCATGAACTATAATCAGATTATGACTTCATTATGGAATGAAGAGTAAGTTTTGTTGGAATGAGGTCCAAGTAAAACAAAATAGCACAATCTGCTATAGAATTAGAATACACTGCTACTTTAGAAGTAAGAATCAAATATGATTGGATAAATGAGTTTATTGAACAACTATGTTGATTTCTACCGTTCAAGGATTACATAGAAATCTTTTGTGAGTTCATGAGTATACTTAATCAAGATAAGAAACTCTATGTTACATCAGAGCACCAATATTCTCCAAGATATTTAACCATACTTAGAGTAAAGTCAAATATGGAGATGATAGTATTCTCAAAATTCATACAAATTAAATTTAGTCAGACCTAATAATAAAGTCCTTCTTTTAATCTAAGTATAAATTGTAACAACCCATTATTTCACGTCAAACATGACTTTTTGATAAAGGATTATTTAGAATAAATAACCTTATTTAAGTTGTAGTATATGTCACAAGGTTTCCGTACATATAAAGAACGCTGAAATCCAAGTTATAACGAAGAAGTTATGACCAATCGAAGACCCGCGACAGAACCGGCACAATGTTGTGTGACGTAAAAAGTGAGTTTACAATCGAATGTTTTTTAGCCTTAACATTCAAAATGAAAGTCGTAGAATACGTTAAACCGAGAGTTTACATAAAAAGAACGTCCAAATCTGACTTCGTATGAGGAAGTTATGATTTTTCTAAGAATCGGCATAGCAGTACACAGCCCGAAACTCGAAATAAAGATCGAGTGATTTTTAGCCAAAACAACCTAAAAGAGAATTGAAGATATTGTCATTTGTACTTCAACAGTAAAAAGACAGACGAACACGGATATCAGATGAAGAAGTTATGAATTTTTAACGGACTTTTCCTGTCCCGGCCTGTTAAAAATATAACTTTAAAAATAAAGTCAAAATTTGCTGACAGTCTAAACGAAAGTTGTAGAGCTTAATTTCACTTATGCGTGGATATAAAGACCATCGAAAACGGAGGTCTTATGCGAAAGTTATGAATATTAGAAGTTCAAGGCACAAATTACGAGGTTGGTCCAAAGGAGTACGCCCAGCGTACGAGTTTACGCCCCGCATACTCGGAGACTAGGCCTCGGATCATCCACGTCGCCCCTTCATTCGTATGTAACACGTATTACGCGCAGATTGACACGTCCGAAGACATGCAGCACCGAACACGCAGCGTACTAAGGTACGCCCAGCGTACCAAAGTTACTTCCAACGTACTCCGAGGTTTCAGCCAACTATAAATAAGATGCGAGGTCTCCGGTTTTGTGTTACAAAACTCAACTCTCTTTCATTCTAAACTTAATTATAAGCCCCTCTACACTACCCCGACACCCCGATATCATATCCAAGTCCTAAAGAAAGCCCGGAGCCCCGAAGTCCTCGAGAAAATAATCTTTTCATGTCGAAACTCTGCCCGCGTAAAGCCCGGTTTTCATCAAAAACTCACGGTTTCATCAAGAAAAATCAATTATAGAAACGAAACGCTGCCCGAATCACCACCTATCAAGTGAGTTTATACCCCTATAATCTACCTTTTAAATGATTTTAAATTCTTTTTAGGGGGGGGGATACAAGTTGAACACAATCTAATTGTGTTAGTAAATACATGTGATATCAATCATATAAAAGATTTCCTTATTCTTTGAATCTTTATTTTTACAATAAAGGATTACCCAATACTTCCATAATGACTTAAAGTCATGTGAACTCTTTTCAAAATCATATAAACTCTTTTAAGATACCGTTAAACTCTTTAAAATGTATTTATAATTCTTTTAATTTATAATTCTCAAAATCATGTTCATATATGTATAAGTATATAAATAAGTCTTAAAGGGCTTAGGACTAATGCGTTGCCTTATTTCCTTTTCCTTGTTTGGATGTGGGCTTAAGGTGGGGTTATTTGTCTGAAGGCCGTTTCCTTCTTAATTATATATATTATACATATGGGAATATAAAAGGTTACTTCAGTCGATATCGTTACCTTTGTATCATGCTGAGCAAAGGGGGACATTCAGGAGAGATCATGCTAATCAGATAGGACGTATAAATTATAATAAGTATAATTTATGAGACAAACGAGAAATCTATTTTCTAGATAAGTATACGAGGTCTAAACTACTTTGTCAAGAAAAGGATATAATTCGATCTTTACTCAAACTAAAATGTGATAGTACATATTCAGGACATAGCAATACTTGCTATGTTACATTCTTGTAACCAGAGTCTCCTGGAGGGAGAGCGGGCATTGTGTGTATAGATCTATACGGGACCGACAATCCCACATCCCGACTGCTAGCTACAGTCTAGCAGACCAGCCATGGGGTGACAAATGTCACATATTCAGTTTCGACACTAGTAGGTCGTCGTGTTCATTCTAGTCCAGCATGGTTACAACTTTATCACATTTTAAACCTAATTAACCAGGTTAATATTAGGGTAGTTATTCTTCAGTAGTTTATTTTTAAGAAATACTACTATATTAATCACTTTTCACAAACAAAACGGAACGGTTTTATGGGGATTTAAAACTACTTTACAGAACGGTTTTATGGGGATTTAAAACTACTTTACAGAACGGTTTTATGGGGATTTAAAACCACTTTTCACCATCAAAACGGAAAACATTCTTCTCATAATTTTATGGATAGTTAAAATTACGTTAAACCTTATTATAAGTACAATAATACTTAAATGGAACAGTTTTATGCAATTAAAACTACTTATCAGTTATAAAGCAGAAAATAAAGGATTTCTGGAACGTCATCAGTCATTTTCTTAAAACTAGTATAACATAAAAGACCTTAAATGGTTAATTCTATAATTCCTTAGTTTATACACCAGAGTTATACATAATTAATATCCGACTGGCAGTGGAATGTGTGACTTCCGCTTTACTTCCCGTTCCTTGTTTGGTTGTGGGCTTAGGCAGATTCACACATTTAACTGTCAGTTCCATATTAGGTTATATATAACTATTATAAACTAAGTGATTGCAGAATGAACTATTGTGGTTATGATTTTATCACATCAGAAAATATAGGATTTTCTGGAGAAACCGACGAACTTTTCCAAGAACTTAGAGAATACATTATATAACTAAAATACTTATGAACTCACCAGCTTAAATGCTGATCTACTCTTTCAAAATAACTTGTATTCTCATGAATCCAGTAGACAGGTACACTCCCGGAGCTTTTGAGAAGACAGCCTAGTACCGTGCTGCATCTTTTGTCTTTTACCATATCTACTTTGATGTTTGAATATGTAATGTTTAAACACTTATGTAAAACTTACACTTATTAATGCAATGGTTGTTTGTACTTTGATTACTATAATACGTGTGTTGTGATACTTGACATGACGTCCTCCACCCCCGAACGTTTCCGCCGTTCTGGTTTGGGGGTGTGACATGAATGGTCACACTTCAACTATAGGACTTCATTATTCTAGAAATGGGATTTTAATTTGAATTTAGTATGTTGATATTGGAACATAAAACAACAACTATTATATTTTTATGATATATTAGGGTATGATCATCACATCAATACTTATTGTTTTCTATATTAAAATATTTAATCCATGAATAATCATATTATTATAAAAAGTTCATCTTCGGTTATAATTGTGGGTGCAATTATGAAGTAAGACTAATATGAATTGGATTAGTTGACTCTCACTAGATGAAAGTGGGCAAGTGGTTGTAACCAATATTTGTAGGTACTTGTTAGTGAACTAGTACTGAACAGACCTGCATCAAGGTCACATCATAGATCGACGTTTTGAGAGACACTTGATGAAAAGGTACTATCTTTGTATCATTAACACCTGAGATACATAGTGGGGATTAAGTGTAGGGATTGTCATGCTTTGATATGGTCAAATGTTGTTCCTTAACCAGGAAGTTATAAAAGCCATTTTCAGGTATAGTGTGAACTATGCAAGAGGCTTATGTAGTCAACATGGGATTTGTTCCTCTTATATGTTGAGAGTTAGAAATCTAACGCGCGTAACCCAAAGTTGAACACCAAATGAGATTGCTTGTGATCCAAGTCTCATGTTCAACAAGATGTCTGTAACAAAAGGGTAACTGATAAACTTACCTTATACATCAATTTTAGCTTTAAGCTTTTGGTAATTGGATGTTGATGAATGACATTCTTCGTCGCATGTTATATAGGGAAATGATGATTCTTGTGCAAGTGGGAGATTAAATGATCTCTATACCCAATAGTCATTATAGAATGATATTGTTAATGACACATGATCCTATAGGGCTACACCTTATAGCAAGTTACTACTAATCGATTATTTATTAGAGTAATTTTGATTATTAAAAAATATCAACACTTGTATTTAATTGAAAAAACATTATTTTATGAAAATAATATTTTACCAGTATATTGGGAATTATTGTTTCTAGGAAATAATAATAAGGGGAACAAAGCTAGTGAAATATCATATGGTATGATTTTTAATGTTGTGAACAAACCTTTTGTAACGTCCCAAAAATAATGACATACAATTTTTGTTTTTAGTTCAATAAATCATTAATACATATCATTTCCATAAAACCAAGGTAAACAAGATTTATCAAAACATCATTAAATCGGAGTAAATCACAGAATGCGGAAACATGTGGTGTGTGCTCTGCAATCATCTCGAACTCTTCCATTTGAAAATCGAAGTACCTGAAACATAAACTGAAAACCGTAAGCACAAAGCTTAGTGAGTTCCCCAATCTACCACATACCATACATACACAAGTAAACACATAATGGGCCCCGCCCTGTCATCGGGCCCGGCCCGACATTAGGCCCCACCCAGCATCGAGCCCCTCTCAGTATACAGATCTGTCAATCACCACGCCACGTTTGACATTGGGCCCCGTCTGGTACACATAATCATATAACCATATAATCATATAAACATATAACCCTACTATCACATGCAATAATCACAAATACTACAGCATACCCTACAATCATCGAGCCCCGCCCGTCATCGGGCCTCACCCAGTAAGCATAAATCAGATACTAATAACTAGCATACAATCTACTCATCAGGCCCCGCCTGGCATCGGGCCTTGCCCGATAAGCATACCAATACATACCCATCCAAGAGTCACGCAGACAACTAGCATCCTAACATAAGAAACCATGGGCCGGAATTGGTGCCTTCGACCCGCTAAACCTAGTAAGGAAACTCACCTTACGCTGCCAAATCGTACAGAAAAATCCATGGCTGTTGGCTGACAGATCCCCGAACTGTCAATATCAGAACTACACCTAATCAACATATGGATCCCTATCCATAACCATAAGTTCAACAGTCCATTCTTGGGGTAAAAGACCATTTTACCCTTCACCTAGTTTGGCCCAAGACTAATGCCCAAACTCAAAATCTAAAAGGCCTAAAACCAAGTGATCATTCAAGGCCCATACTTGGCCTAATTTTCCAAATTGGGCCCAAGCCCCTTACATGGGCCTTACCCTAAAGCCCAACATATCCCATGGTCAACCCTAGCCAAACTTCCGGTCAAGGTCAAAGTCAACAACCCATGTTGACCAAACACGTCGTGTTGACTTGCAAACACGCTGTGTTTCACCATGATCCAAATAATTGGGAAAACCACAGCCAACACGCCGTGTTGACTTGAAAACACGTCGTGTTTGTTTGAGTTTCAACAGCTAAATACATTATGTTGTTTTCACCGATTCCAAGAGCTCCAAAGCTCGGATCTAATCCATAACATGGTCCAGAAGGATAAAGTTACCAACTTTATCCTTTGGGACTACCCAAAAGGTTCAAAACTCAATCCATAAAGCTTAATAGTGTAAGGGCTTAAAAATAAGCACTTAATCCTTGAAGACATAACCCCAAAACATAAATCTGACTTCCTTCATCTAAAAAATCACGTAAAGTTGCCAACTTTACATTTATGCATGTCAAAATGAAGCTCTTAATCTTAAAAGGGACCAAAAGAACAACAAAGCATAATATGGAGAGATCTAAACATCTATAAGCCAAGATGCAAACTTGATACTTTAGAAAGCTTTCCCACAAGATGATGATTTTGGATCCAAAGCCTTTCCACCAAGAAAAACAACTTCTAGATCTCCTCTTCCTTCACAAAGGCCAAAAATGAGCACCGAGAACTTCTTACTAGCTCAAAAGTATTACCAAGACACTTAGGGATCGATTCTAGGGTTTTAGTGACAATGGAGGCTGATAAGGAGGCCAACCATGAGGACTTAATGCCTTTAAATAGGGTGCAACACCCTAAAAATTAGGGTTTCCTTCCCAGCTGCCAACACGCCGTGTTGGTCCATTAAACTTCGCGTTTCTTCAAGTCTAGACACGCCATGTTGGTTCCTCCAACACGTTGTGTCCAACCGTGTTGGTCCATTAAACTTCGCGTTTCTTCAAGTCTAGACACGCCATGTTGGTTCCTCCAACACGTTGTGTCCAACCCTCAAAAGGGGATTTACTCCCAACAATTGCTCCTCAAAATTTCGGGCGTTAAAACTCTCCCCCACTTAGATTAGATTTCATCCTCGAAATCATTCCTTACCGTCCCAGGAACGCCAGACAGACTGAAGAAAGCAACCATAACCCCAAGCATACAACAGCCTTTCCAAGGTTACCGAACCCAACCTTCGCAGAACTTTCCCGACCTGAAGATGAACGAATCCTTAACCCTTCTTGCAGAAAACCACTTCTACTTTACCCGAAACCTGAAATTTGATGTCTCGAGATAGTCTGACTCCCTAACAGACCGCCCATACCGATCCATTGCTAAATCCATTCCATTTATCTCCCAACTAACTACGCAACCTCTGATAATTTGAGGTTCCCACTAGAAAACAGAATCACATACAATTTATTGCTGTAGAACACTTATACTTGACAGAAGGCTTAGATAATCCTTCAAGTAGAAGACTCATCCCTACAACGGTTAGACTCAGACGAGAGCTGCGCAACAGGGTCAAATCATTTACTCTAAGATTATTTAATCCAAACTGCAAGTGACCTAACATATCCTCCAAATAACAAGCGACTCCACACACGAGTTCCAAATCAATAATACCGCCTTGACTTATCTTGATGCCCTTCACAAATAGCAACAACCCAAGACACGATCACGAGAGCTTGATCGGCCATCAAAAATGAATTCATTCCTTACCCTTGAACCCTTTGATCGATGCCCTCAGCATGTAATTACCCCAATTCTTATTCCACAGAAAGAAAATCATGCACATAAACACTCACGATTCCCAACTCGAGATTTCCCCCAAAAACCAACCTGATACTCAACTCATAACCCAAGATCCACAGATCTACACTTGCATTTCATCCAAAACCTTCTGATTCACAACAACCCCTCACTAGACCGGGATATAAAGGTTCTCAAACCATCGCTGAGACTACCAGTCTCGCACCTGGTCCAACCACCAGGTTCCCAAGATTCCAAATAACAAGGCTACCCAGCCTATAACCCTTCTGCATTACACACTGACCACCCACTTAATCCTACAACTCAAGATCCAATACCTTGACCCAACGGTCTCTACCAGGTCCCACTTACATTTCCATAATCACATGGGCCTCGCCCACGGGTCCCAAGCTATACCACGGAGCGGCCTCGCCCACGTGTCCCACCCATCTAGAGCTACATAGGCCCGACTCCGCCTCGGACTGCAATGGTCCTCAACCTAAAACAGAGCAATACTGCTCGGCAATCCTGACTGGCGTGCCCAAGGCAGGAACTGGTTTTCCCCTTTATGCTCATGAATACCCCCAACGATAGTCAATCCTAGAACCAGTGAATGCTATGATCCCATACACAGTCTTACAACACTTCTAACCAACCATGGTTACCACCCAGGATCTTACCACACACAAACCATCACAACCCCACTCATCATGAGTCAAAATCCTCATCCAACTACATCCAATCAGGTGTTCGGTTCATACTTTGAATTCCCAAGTCCTCAACCCTGACTTAACCACAAGCCTGCTATTCATAATAAAGGAGACGCTGACCAACGGTTGGAAGTTTCCTGAACTCCCACTTACACAACCTCACTCTAAACAACCACTTGGGTCGTCTCCCTCCTGACCAGGTTGTGAAACTTGCCCTAGTTCCACACGAATCCAACTCCCGAAATTCTGATCGACTCTCCTCCACTGGGATTTGACGAAGCTCTCTCTCATCCCATCAATCTGATGGATTCCAAACCCAGCATTCCTCATATAGCATGAACTGCCTATGACCCGCGCTTACCATTACTAGCGTTCCATTACTAGCCAATCTCATTGATCGCCCAACTCCTTAAGTCCTGAAGAATACTCTTGAAATCTTAACCAGTCTGATAATCTGAATCACCTCCCATGATGCCAAACCAATTCCTTGAATTCTTATGTTGACGACTAAAAACCGTAACCATAACCCTTGCCCTGACTGATGAATCTTCACCCCAACTTCCATTCTTAAGGAGCCACTGAATTCTAACCATCTACAACCTATACAAATATAAAATTCCCCCGACCTTTCCAATGACCAACAACTCATGCAACTGATACCACCATCTTTCTACTACCTTTCCTCCCATAGCAACAGTAGTGTCTGAACCCAACAGTTCTTTCATGCACAACTGTCAACCCTACCAGATCAAATGCTAAAACCACTGATTCTTAACTAGACTGGAGAGCTAACCTGTTAAACCTGACCATGAATCTTCCAATCGATATCCCTGAACTAAACCCAATAAGGAACTGGAACCACAACCGAACACACTAAAACCCGCTTAACCAGATACCACCCCTTACTGACCCACTAATGATCCAAGGCAAGAGAATGGCATATAATAAATCTTGATGAAGCTATAACAAAGAAATATATCAAAGATGAAGCTTACCCAACCGATACCAAATTCCAAGAAACATAAATATTGGCAACTACCCAGAGAAAGCAAAGATAACATACCTGCAATATCTCCTGTTGGAGTCCTGGCCTCCCCAGACTGACACTGAAGTACTCGGCCCCTCACTGTTGGGGCTCCAGCCTCACCCTCACGACCAACATAGATCCTCAAAGCAATTGGAGCAGGTGCACTCACTGCTCCGCCTCTCAACATCGGACAGTCGGCCTTCTTGTTGCCCACTTGGTTGCAGCGAAAACATATCAAAAACGATTCTCTAGAGCAATCCCTACCGATATGGCCCATCTGTCCGCAGATGATAAATTTCCTCTCTGTCTCCTGACAGCCTCCAACATGGGTCCACTTAGACTTGGTACAACGACCCTGGCCCTGTTGATCTCCCAAAGGTGAATCATGGGTCCTGAGCCTCTTTGCCTGGCCTACTATGGTCTAAATCTGCTTTGACTTCCTCTTCCCGAGGTGCTCCAAATCAATCTCCCGCTTACGGACTCCAGCAACCACATCGTTCAGGATCTTGCACCCTGACACGCTCACCAGCTCAATTGCCAAAGGCTGAACTATGATAGTTGGCACAACCTTCGCCCTAAACCGGGTCATGAACTCCTCCTAAGACATAGTCTCCTACTTAGAAAGCGCAATATACCATGCAATCAATTCCCAACAACTCCTTAACGCCCGATACAATAGATCCAAGGCGAACCGTACCTTAGCTCCTATGGGGTATGGACTAGTGCGGAAAACACTTTCCATCTCCTTAATCCAATGCGAACTCAAAACCCTGGCAGTCCTTCCACCAACTGGCTCACCACCGAAGCCTGAACCCAACCCTGAACCTTTCCCATGCATGCTCATCACTATTCTAAAAAGAAATCATACCCATGATCAGAACATAACCATGAAATCTCATCCCACATGATTCCTAGATTCTCCAAGACTCTCCTTGATTCGAGTATGGATCCTGTGCTTTCAGTAGTACGGGCATAATGCTACCTTCCACACCGATCCATACTTTCCTCAAGGATCCTTCTGAATCCTCTAAGTCACCTTCTCAAATCCATACATCAAACACTCACTAACCAGCGCAACAAAACCCACTGAAGCAATCCCTAGGCTTTCCTAGGTTCCCGACCTCACCCTGCCATCAGCTACTGAAGAACTCCTCAAAATGTCAGTTATCTACCTCATGAACACAATCAAATGCAACAACTCTTAGAATATCCTTCGAGTAACAAACTCATCCCTACAACGGTTAGACTTAAAAGAGAGCTGCGTAATAGGGTCAAATCCGTCACTCTGAGATTATACAACCCTTGCCACATGTGACTTGGCATATTCACTTAATAGCAAACTCACATCACTTATGAGTTCCACAAAGCATAAAGCAAGCAGCATTCGTGCAGTAACACTCCAATCCATAGAATAATCATGAGCATCCAATCCCACCTACAACAACTCATACTAAGAGCTCCCACTCCCGTTACTATTACCTTACACATACAAACTATACCCACTCTATCATCCCATGCTTCCTATGCTACAAGGCATCACATACCAGGCCAACCTATCACCGGCTAATCAGAACTAGCATGCGATTTACAGATTCATAAATCAAAACATATCATATAACATGTACGGGTATTTTGGGAGAAACTTACTTGAGCTCGGTCGATTGCATGCACCACACCCTTTCTTATCTTAGAAAACACTTTTCTTAAAAATACTTTTCTTTTGAAAACTTTACCAAATCCTTGCCGAGAGTATGTCTGAATCCCTCAAACCAAGGCTCTGATACCAATTTGTAACGTCCCAAAAATAATGACATAAAACTTTCGTTATTAGATTAATAAATCATTAATACATATCATTTCCATCAAACCAAGGTAAACAAGATTTATCAAAACATCATTAAATCAGAGTAAATCACAGATGCAGAAACATGTGGTCTGTGCTTTGCAATCATCCCGAGCTCTTCCATTTGAAAACCGAAGTTCCTGAAACATAAACTGAAAACCATAAGCACAAAGTTTAGTGAGTTCCCCAATCTACCACATACCATACATACACAAGTAAACATATAATGGTCCCCGCCCTGTCATCGGGCCCCTCCCGGCATCGAGCCCCGCTCGGTATACAGATCTATCAATAACCAGGCCCCGCCCGGTACACATAATCATATAACCATATAATCATATAAACATATAACCCTACTAACACATGCAATAATCACAAAGACTACAACATACCCTACAATCATCGAGCCCCGCCCGGCATCGGGCCTCGCCCGGTAAGCATAAATCAGATACTAATAACTAGCATACAATCTACTCATCAGGCCCCGCTTGGCATCGGGCCTTTCCCGGTAAGCATACCAATACATACCCATGAAAGATTCTCGCAAACAACTAGCATCCTAACATAATAAACCATGGTTCGGCATTAGTGCCTTCGACCCGCTAAACCCAATAAGGAAACTCACCTCACACTGCCGAATTGTACAGAATAATTCATGGCCGCTGGCTGACAGATCCCCCAACTGTCAATATCAGAACAACACCCAATCAACATCTGGGTCCCAATCCATAACCATAAGTCCAACAATCCATTCTTGGGGTAAAAGACCATTTTACCCTTCACCTAGTTTGGCCCAAGACTAATGCCCAAACTCAAAATCTAAAAGGCCCAAAACCAAATAATCATTCAAGGCCCATACTTGGCCCAATTTTCCAAATTGGGCCCAAGCCCCTTACATGGGCCTTACGCTAAAGCCTAACATATCCCATGGTCAACCCTAGCCAAACTTCTGGTCAAGGTCAAAGTCAACCGCCCACGTTGACCAAACACGTTGTGTTGACTTGCAAACACGTCGTGTTTCACCATCATCCAAATAATCGGGAAAACCACAGCCAACACATCGTGTTTGCTTGAGTTTCAACAGCTAAATACATTACGTTGTTTTCACCGATTCGAAGAGCTCCAAAGCTCGGATCTAATCCATAACATGGTCCAAAATGATAAAGTTTCCAACTTTATCCTCTGGGACTACCCAAAAGGTTCAAAACTCAATCCATAAAGCTTAATAGTGCAAGGGCTTAACCAATAAGCACTTAATCTTTGAAGACATAACCCCAAAACATAGATCTGACTTCCTTGATCTGGAAAATCACGTAAAGTTGCCAACTTTACGTTTATGCATGTCAAAATGAAGTTCTTAAGCTTAAAAGGGACCAAAAGAACAACAATGCATAATATGGAGAGATCTAAACATCTATAAGCCAAAATACAAACTTGATACCTCAGAAAGATTTCCCACAAGATGATGATTCTAGATCTAAAGCCTTTCCACCAAGAAAAACAACTTCAAGATCTCCTCTTCCTTCACAAAGGCCAAAAATGAGCACCAAGAACTTCTTACTAGCTCAAAAGTATCACCAAGACAAATAGGGATCGATTCTAGGGTTTTGGTGACAATGGAGGCTGATAAGGAGGCCATCCATGAGGATTTATGGCCTTTAAATAGGGTGAAACACCCTAAAAATTAGGGTTTCCTTCCCAGCTGCCAACACGCCGTGTTAAGACACCACAACACGCTGTGTTGGTCCATTATACTGTTGGGTTTTGAGCACTATAACACTCCTATGGTGCACATGCAACCCTAGATGCTTTGGATCTATGTTTTCTCTAATTATACATGCATTTTCAATTTTCCAAAGCATACATCCTAACTAGTATACAAATTGACAATTGAACAATACAACTAGTTAGATAACTTACCTCTTAGTAGGACTTGTAGTTCTTGGCCTTTGAAAGCTTAAGCACTTCAAGTGTGAGCCTCTAATGTGTCACAAACACCAAAATGCAAGAGGAGGCTTGAGATAATAAGTTACTTAGCACAAAATCAATATCAAACTCTTAGAATGATGTGGTAGCCGATTTTAGCTCTAGTGCAATCCTTTTATAGTGTAGCAAATGCTAGGGTTACACCTTTCAAACCCTAATGACCTTTCATATTACTTAGGCTCCATGGGTTAAACCTCCATGGACTATCCATGGATTATCTCATTGGTTTAGCTCATCCTAAATAACCATGGATCATTAGCCCACACTATAAGAATCATTGATTTACATAATCAATCCCCACATATTTAATTAGTCTCTTTTGATCACAAAATTAATTACAAATTAATTCTTGATCAATACTAATTAAATAATATGATTAATATATTATACTTATAATATATTAATAAATCATAAATAACCTTATTCTCAAAAGTCCATCCTATCAAATTGCACGGGTCATAGCAACCCAAAAGGACCATGCTACAATCGGGTCAAGTACATCCCAGTTATAGTTATGGGCTTTGACACTAAATCCAACAGTCTCCTACTTGGATAAGTCTAATAACTATAATTGCCAATGCAACTTCAGGATCCGACTTAACAATCATAGCTTTCAAAAGCCGCTGTCGAACTCTGACCTAGTCAGTGACGCATCCTTTAGATAAGGGATCATATATTCCTCTATTCTCAAGAGATCTATGTGGACAAATACATGGAACATAGTCATACTTATTGTCCTGCAATTTGTTTCTCGATTTCCGATTCGTCTGACATAGAACATAACTGAACACATCAATTTAATTCTGACCGGGCCCGGCACATAGTCAAAACAGAATCATCGAGGGGCCTAAGATAACGCTTTTAATCATCTTAGGATAAAAGGAACATATAAACTTCGACATTATATGCTTATACTAACTACTCATCAAATCATGCACAACGACACATTTTATAACATCAAGTTACTGATGCGTTTTCATTCCATCAATGCACAACCAACTCGTAGTCAACAACTCATATATCTTGGATTATATGATATTATCGTCTCACAATTACATGTGATAAATTCCATGAAGTAATTCAGGTGAGCGCGGGTTGAATCCAATACTCAAATCTTATTTCAGGAGCACTCATGAGTGGTGTAGCAAACTTTTGCTATGTCTAACGCCTTAGACAACCTACAAGCCAACTCATGACAGTCTAGCCTCATTACCTACTTCCAAAGTATGATCGACTATGGATGGTTTGAATAATCTTATTATTCTGGAAGTCAAAACATGCAAAGTGAAACAATAGTAAATAATTGACACAAGACAGTAACTTTACTTATAAATTAAACTCCTTTTATTTAATCATCAAATGTCAATTACAATTTAGCTATTACAAGTTTCTATTTATCTAAATACTAAAACTAATATCGTCCGTTAGCCAATGCCACTTGCATGCTACAAGTGCTTAACCATAGTCAGTGCCTTTGAAAGGGGATCTGATGGGTTGTCCTCTGATGATATCCTCTTCACCACGAGGTGTCCTTCTTCTACTTGATGTCTTATGTGTTGGGTTTTGAGCATTCTAACACTCCTATGGTGTACATGCAACCCTATAAACCTTGGATCTATGTTTTCTCTATTATACATGCAAATATTAACTATTCCAAGGTTTCATCCTAACTAGCATATTATGAAGCACCTATACTACAAAGTTCTAGTTAGATGACATACCTTTTGATGTAGCTTGATGTCTTCAAGCTTTAAGAGCTTAGCCCCAATAGTGTGGAAGCCTCAAATCGAATCACAAATCACCAAAACACCTTGGAAGAACTTGAGAGAATATGTATGCACACTAAAATCGGCCCACTCTTATTTTCACACACTTGTACCAATTTTGTGAGCCAAGGACCCCTTTATATATTATGGAGGATTAGGGTTACATCCATGTAAACCCTAATACCCATGACCTTTCATTTACATAGGATCCATGGGTTAAAAGCTCCATTGACCATCCATGAAAGCTTAGCCCAACCTAAATGAACTTGGCCCATTCCATATATATAAGAGTCCATATTTAATTAGTTCTTTTTGATCACTTAATTAATTCTAAATTAATTATTGATCAATACTAATTAAATAATATGATTCCATATTAATATATTAGAACTTATAATATATTAATATAAATCATAAATATACTATTCTCAAAAGACTATCCATATAAATTGTGACGGTGAAGTGCAACCCAAATGGACCATGCCGGGTCGGGTCAAGTACATACCAAATATAGTTATGGACTTAGACATTAATCCAACATTATGAAGTAGTACTTTCTGTAGATATGCCTGGATCTACCATGATCTCTCGGTTCCTTGGTTAAGGAAACCGCCCCTTCAACATCGCAGAAAATCTCCACAGGCTCCTTTATGGATGGTATGACTCCAAGGTCTCCGATGAAGTTCTTCAACCATATCGCCTCCTTAGATGCTTCGCTTGCTGCTATGTACTCTGATTCACATGTTGAATCAGCTACAGTTTCCTGCTTGGAACTTTTCTATGTTACTACTCCTCGATTCAGGGTAAACACCCAGCCCGACTGAGAGCGGAAATTATCTCTGTCGGTTTGAAAGTTGGCGTCACTATACCCTGTCACTCTCAAGTCATCACTCCCACCGAGGGTAAGGACCCAGTCCTTAGTCCTCTGCAGGTACTTAAGAATGTTCTTAACCGCAGTCCAACGAGCTTTACCAGGATTCCCTTCATATTTGCTGACCATGCTCAAAGCAAAGGCCACATCAGGGCGAGTACAAGTTGATAGCTTATTTTATTTCCTTATTTTTATTAGTTTATTTTAGATTTTTAGATCTTTTTATTAGTATTGCATTGTATATTCTTTATTTTCTTTAGTATGGATCGTACCGGGTGCTTTTTATGTTGCATGAGGAATTTTGCAGGGTTTTGGAGCTTATTGCGATTGTGGATTACAGTGAAGATGTACTTGTGGGCTTGCGATGCATTATTGGGCTTAGCGGATCGATAAAAGAAGACTTGGGCCTTAAAGAATTGAAGACTTGGATATTTTTGGACTTGTGAAGATGGATCATGGATAATTAATTTGGGTTTGGAGCATCCATATTTGAAGCTAAATGATGATTGGCTAGTTTAAATCACATGGATATGGAGGGGACCAAAGGAATCTTTGGTAGTGGAAGGGTGGAGTGGTGGAATGAATGACCAATAGCATTACAGCAACATTTGCACGGGTGGAGTTTTCGTCGCGCGGGTACCCGCGCAACTGCCCAGTTTGGGCATTTTGTTCATTTGGCTTGCCATAACCTTAGGGGATCAGATCTATCAGCCATAACTTCGATTTGACACCATTGGAGACCTGGAATAGGCGATTTTTGGAGCTAGAAACCCATTTCCTTTCATCTTTCCAAGTCTTAGGTAGTTTCTTTATGCAATTAGACTTTTGTGATTGTTGTTCTATTGCCATGAGTGGCTAAACTCTTTATATTGGTTAACATTGGTTAAAACCTTTGAATATTTGTGGATTTTTGAAGGATTCATGCTAGATTATCAATTATCTTATGTTTATGGTTCTAGATCATATTTCTTATGCTTGTTTAATGCTTTGATCATGAGCTTGGCACTTGAATGAGCTATTGTTAGTTTATTTCTTTGGTTTTGCATTGAATCATTGAATTAACTTAGAACAAGGACTTTATGATGGTAAAAATCATTTCTAGTCTATGAATCATAGCTCCTTTATGGATGTGTAAGCATTGACATCCTCTAGGAATTGGGGATTCCTTCTTTCTTAAGGCTAATTAACTTCTTGGGTCCAATTGCTTCAATTAAACCCTTGATCTTGATTAAGAAGGTGTGTTGTGGGCTTCCCCAACCTCCATACTACCTAAGAGGAATCTTGGCATATCATGCTTCATGATTGCTATAACCAATTTGGGATGAATGATAAGCTTCATGTTGGATCCTAATGATAAGCACACAAATGTTCATTGTGTTGAATTGCCTTGGTTAACCAATTGTTCCCAACATTTGAGCATCTCACTATCTTGCTTAATTGCAAGTTTTTAGTTATTCAAGTCTTTTAGTTTTCAAGCAATCATAACACCCCCCCCCCCCTTTTTTTAGTTTAATTGTAGTTAGTTAGTTTATTTTCACTAGTTCTATTGGATTGCATTGGTGATTGAATACAACCATTTCCCCGAGGATCGATACCCCTTTTACCATTATATTACATTTTATTTGCAAACAAAGGGTGTAATTTGCTTGGTGGACTTGACATCCCACCAAGTTTTGGCGCCGTTGCCGGGGAAATTGGTTACTGTTATTTGATTGTTTATGCCTAGGTCTACAAGAACCGGTGAACAACTCTACAATCCGAAAATTGAAAAAGAAGCAAAAAGGTTGAAAAAGTTAGCCAAACAAGCAAAGCAACAACTAGTTCAAGCTTCTTCCTCTTCTCCACTAATCAACATAGAAGATCAAGTTCACACTTCAAGTGATACCGACACCGAACCGAGTTCTCCAATTGTTGGTCATTCCTTTGAAGACATTCCGTTTGAAAACTACATAGCCATGAATCACACTCCACCTCACAATCCTAACCCAAACCCAAACAATCAAGATGCCAATACCCCACCCCAACAACCAAGACAACAACAACAAGAGCCTCTCATTGATATGCCACCTTGGAATCAAGCCCCTCCTCAAAACCAACCCAATTATCCGCAACCACAAAACCAACAATTCCACCATAACAACCAACCTCAAAACAATGCTTTTCAAGTTCAACAAGTACATTACCCAAATCAACCCAATTACCAACACCCTCCAATATACCAAAACCCAATGTACCCCCAACAACAACCCCCCTACAACCAATATCCTAACTACCAACCTTATCCACCACCAATCTACAATCCCCAACAATACCTATACCCACCTTACCAACAACCACCCAATTACTTGCAACATTATCCCAATAACCCCAATCCACCTAATCCCCCTCAAGAGTTGACACTTAGACAAATGATGGAGACGGATGTTACTCACACACCTCTTGGTATTGTTTATCCCGCAAACCGCCGAGGGATTGAATTGAAGTCAAGTTTCATACATCAACTCACCAAGTTCCATGGTTTGGATAGAGAAGATCCTCAAAGGCATTTGAAGTCCTTTCATATGATATGTGTTAGCATGTTGCCCGAAAATGTGACATTGGATGATTTCAAGCTAACCGCTTTCCCGCTCACCTTGAAAGATAAAGCAAGAGAGTGGCTATTCAACTTACCACCGGGATCTATTCACACATGGGAAGAGTTACTCAAAGCCTTCAATAGCAAGTTCTATCCCACCTCCCGGATATCAAGCCAAAGAAGTGACATTTTGGGGATTCGTCAAGGGGAGAATGAGACATTTCATGATTTTTGGGAGCGATTCAACAATTTGTGTACAAGTTGTCCTCAACACAACATACCCGAACAACTACTTCTTCAACAATTTTATGAGGGTATGAATGAAAAAGATCGAAGGATGATTGATGCTTCAAGTGGTGGTGACATCTTCAACAAGACACCTCACGAAATCCGATCACTTTTTGGAACCATTTCTCAAAATCAAACGAACTTTGGGACTAGAAATGACATGAAGAGAAATTCTCCACAAGTGGTTGGTGAAGTTAGCAACACTCAACACTTGGAATCAAAGCTCTTGGATTTGACTAATGTGCTAAGTTAAATGGTGGTGGGAAGTGGTCAACAATTGATGGTATGCGGTATTTGTGCCATAACGGGGCATTACACGGATAAGTGCCCCACACTTGGAAGTGAACCGGAAGATGTGAATGCAATGGGCGGATATCAAGGTCAACCAAGACCCACGGGATTTCAAAATTTCAACCCAAATTGGAGGAATAACCCAAACAATCCATACCCGCCAAAGCAAAATCCACCAAACATTTTGATGAGACCTCAACATCCGCAATATCCATCCCAAAAACCTCCATATCCACAAACCTCTTATACCCCTCCAAATTACCAACCACATCATCAATAAGGCCAATCAAGTGATACCCACCAAATGAGCCTTCAAGAACTTGTCACTTCTCTTGCTCAAAGCCAAACCCAATTTCAACAAGAGACCAAGAACACTTTCTCAAACATTCAAGCACAAATTGGAGACTTGGCCACCGCTCTCAACAAGATGGAACAAAGGGGAAAACTTCCATCTCAAACCGAGAAGAATCCCAATGTGAGTGCCATAACTTTGAGAAGTGGTAAAACACTTGGAGAAAGCAACCCTAAAAGAGTTTCAAGCGAAGAAGAGGATGAGGTTATTGTTGTTGATCCTCCGAAGGTTGTAGTTCCTCCAAAGGAACCGGTTGTTCCAAACATTGATCAACCCGACTCTTCCAACAAGCATATCAAGCCATTGGTCATACCACCACCTTTCCCTTCTCGGTTAGCCTTTTCCAAGAAACAAGAGGAAGAGAAAGAAATTCTTGAGACTTTCCGAAAAGTTCAAATCAACATTTCACTATTGGATGCCATAAAGCAGATTCTGTGCTATGCCAAATTTCTTAAGGATTTGTACACTAATAAGAGGAAGTTTAAGGCGAATGAAAAGATTCAAGTCAATGCCAATGTGTCTGCGGTTATCCAAAAGAAGCTTCCACCCAAATGCAAGGATCCAGGCATGTTTGCTATTCCTTGTACCATTGGTGACTTACATGTTGAAAGTGCCATGTTAGATCTTGGAGCTTCAATCAATGTAATGCCTTACTCGGTTTTTCAATCTCTTAATGTTGGACCTTCGGAAGAAACCGGAGTCATTATTCAATTAGCGGACAAGTCAAGTGTATTTCCAAGAGGCGTGTTAGAGGATGTACTAGTTCAAGTCAATCAACTAGTATTTCCCGCGGACTTCTATGTCATTGACCTTGAAGAGAAGACCCCTTCCAAGTCATCTATGATCCTTCTTGGAAGACCTTTCATGAATACCGCTCACACAATTATTGATGTCCATAATGGGAAGATCACAATGGAATTTGATGGAGAGATCATTCATTTCAACATCTTTGAAGCCATGAGATACCCTAGCAACATTTCTCCATTATATCGGGTTGATGTGATTGAACCAATCACCCAAGAATTATTTGAGTTATCACATGGGGATCTTTTGAAGATGGTGCTCAACATGAGTTTTGATGTTGAAAGTTTGAAGAAAACCTTGGACATATATACATTGGACTCCAAAGTTGAAGAGATTGTGAAGACTTTAGAACTTAACAACTCAACAAAAAAGGATGTTTCTCAAGTTGCCTTATCTCATTCTCCAAACAAGATGCCACCTTCCATAATCCACCCACCCACACTTGAATTGAAAGTCTTACCTTGCCATTTGAAATATGCTTATCTAGGTCAAGATGAAACTCTACCGGTGATCATCTCTTCTCAATTAAAAGACTTTGAAGAAAACCAATTGATTGAAGTTTTGACAGATCATAAAGAGGCCATGGGGTGGACAATAGCGGAAATTAAGGGAATAAGCCCTAATGTATGCACTCACAAGATACTCATGGAAGACGATTGTAAGCCTAGGAGGGAAGCTCAAAGACCATTAAATCCTCCGATGATGGAATTTGTCAAGAAAGAGATAATCAAACTCCTTGATACGGATATGATTTACCCGATTTCCAACTCAAAGTGGGTTAGTCCGGTTCAAGTGGTTCCCAAGAAAACGGGAATCACGGTTGTTGAGAATAACAAAGGAATAATGGTACCCACTCGAGTTCAAAATGGATGGAGGGTATGCATTGATTATCGAAAGTTGAATTCAAGCACAAGAAAAGATCACTTTCCTCTTCCTTTCATTGACCAAATGCTCGACAGATTGGCGGGCAAGTCACACTATTGTTGTCTCGATGGAAACTCGGGTTTTCATCAAATACCCGTTGCCCCTGAAGATCAAGACAAGACAACCTTCACATGCCCTTTTGGCACGTTTGCCTACAAGAGGATGTCATTTGGATTATGCAATGCCCCGGCCACATTCCAAAGATGCATGGTGAGCATTTTCTCCGAGTATGTTGAGAATATAATTGAAGTATTCATGGATGACTTCACAGTGTATGGCAATTCATTTGACGAATGCTTGGATAATCTTAAAAAGATTTTGAAAAGATGCATTGAGAAAAAGTTGGTGTTAAACTTTGAGAAGTGTCACTTTATGGTCAATCAAGGCATCATCTTGGGACATATTGTCTCCAAAAAGGGAATTGAAGTTGATAAAGCCAAAATTGATGTCATCCAAACCCTTCCTTACCCAACATGTGTTAGAGAAGTGCGATCTTTCTTGGGCCATGCGGGATTCTATAGAAGATTTATCAAAGATTTCTCGAAGATCACGCGACCAATGTGCCTCCTTCTTCAAAAAGATGTTGACTTCGACTTCAATGTTGCATGCCAAGAAGCCTTTGACAAACTCAAAGACTTGCTCACATCCGATCCAATAATCCAACCTCCAAATTGGGAACTTCCTTTTGAAATTATGTGTGATGCAAGCAATTTTGCTATTGGAGCGGTTTTAGGTCAAAAGGAGGGCAAAGCATCACATGTTATCTACTACGCCTCCAAAACCTTAGATAATGCTCAAGTCAATTATTCCACCACCGAGAAAGAACTTCTAGCAATTGTATTCGCATTGGAGAAATTCCGGCAATACCTTCTCGGGACAAAAGTGATTGTGTACTCCGACCATGCCGCCTTGAAATATCTCATGACCAAGAAAGATGCCAAGCCACGGTTGATTCGGTGGATTCTTCTCTTACAAGAATTCGATCTTGAGATAAAAGACAAAAGTGGTGCCGAAAACCTAGTTGCGGATCACTTAAGTCGGTTGAATATTGGTGATTCTTCTTCTCCCATCCTTGATGAATTCCCGGATGAACACCTCCTCTACATTTCAAACACTATTCCATGGTATGCGGATATTGTGAATTACTTGGTTACGAAAGAAATTCCCCACGCGTTTAGCAAGAACCAAAAACCCAAGTTGAAGAGTGATTCCAAATACTACGTATGGGACGACCCTTATCTTTGGAAACATTGTCCGGATCAACTAATACGGCGGTGTGTTCACCAAAATGAGGTCGAGTCTATCTTGAAGTTTTGCCATGAGTATGCATGCGGAGGACATTTTGGTCAAAACAAAACTATGCGAAAGGTGCTCGAATGTGGACTCTATTGGCCAACAATGTCAAGAGATACTTATCTATTTCGCAAGAGTTGTGATAGATGTCAAAGAATGGGCACCATATCCATGAAAAACGAAATGATTCAAAATCCCATCCTCATTTGTGAGATCTTTGATGTATGGGGAATCGATTTCATGGGCCCCTTCCCCGTTTCTTTTGGATATACTTATATACTCTTGGCGGTTGATTATGTCTCAAAGTGGGTGGAAGCAAAGGCAACAAGGCATGATGATTCTAAAACGGTAATTGACTTCTTGAAGTCCAACATTTTCGCAAGATATGGTGTACCAAGAGCTTTGGTGAGTGATAGGGGCACTCATTTTTGCAATAAAATGATGGAAGCCATGACAAAGAGATATGGTGTCACACACCGGATATCGACCGCTTATCATCCACAAACAAACGGCCAAGCCGAAGTGTCAAATCGAGAAGTCAAACAAATTCTTGAGAAGGTGGTCAACACTACACGAAAAGATTGGAGCTTGAAGTTAGAAGATGCATTGCGGGCGTATCGGACCGCCTAAAAAACTCCAGTTGGTATGCCTCCATTCCGCCTCGTCTATGGAAAGTCTTGTCATTTACCGGTGGAATTGGAACACAAGAAATCGAGGAGTTGAGGAACGAGTCTTATGAAAATGCAAGCATCTACAAAGATAAGACAAAAGCGTTTCACGACAAACACATCACTCGTAAGCATTTTATTCCGGGCCAAAAAGTTCTTCTTTATCATTCACGCTTAAAGCTATTCCCGGGGAAGTTGCAATCTCGATGGCACGGACCTTTTATTGTTATAAAAGTGTTTGATCACGGTGCGGTTGAAATAAAGAGTTTGGACACAAATCAAATATTCAAAGTGAATGGGCACCGCTTGAAACCGTTCTATGAAGGCTTTGACACGGGAGAATTCGACAAAGTAACATTGGAAAACCCGAATTACGAAGATTGACGGAGGCGGCGCTATGTCTTGGCAAAGACGTTAAATAAATGCATTGTGAATAAATAATCTCCGCTTGAAGTTTTGGGTGTTTCTAAACTTGAAGTTGGCCTAAAAATAAGCATATAGAAGTCTTCCAGTGATTTTGGTGAAGTTTGAAAAATTCCAAAAATTTGACTTTTGCGCGGGTACCCGCGCAACCTCTGCGCGACCGACCCCAGCCGCGCAGGTTCCGAGTTCCAAATTGCACCAACATGGGATGCAAACTGTGAGTTGCGCGCGGCCGAAATCCACCCTCGCAGATGTTTGCGCGGCCAAGAACAAAATGCTACCTTCCCTTGCACGGCCAGCCAATGTCACCCACAATGGAAAAGGCCACCCGGTAGCCCGCTCCAGTCCGCTCCAAACCCACTAATTACCCGGATCCGACCCTTCAAACGACCCGAAATTCCGACCCATACCCAAATCATTTAAGACCCAACCTTATACCCCCCCCCCCTTTAACCCGTCGGACCCCACCCTTCCCTATTCCCCTTGTGCCTCCCGTCAGCGATTATACCCCACCGAGCACACCTCCGCCACCTTCCATTCTCCGACCAACGATCCCATCTGTCGCTGCCGCCTACCGCCGCAATTAATCAAAGCCGTCGGTCAGCGCCTCCACCCAGCTTCTTCCGTCGGCCAGCGCTTCCCTCCAGCAGCGTCACGCTCCACCCGATTTCGCACCCCTTCGTCACCGGAAAAGCGCAAATCGCGCCTGCAGCCTCCCCGGTCGCTGCTACCGCCGGTGCTCCACCACCACCTTCTTCCCCACTCGATTCCGACCACACCCCTACCTTTCTTCACCGGTAAAACCCCCGCGCAGCCAGCAACCACCACCTCACATGAAAATCGCAAAACTCGATTCCGACGCCACATCTCCGGTAAATTCAAAACTTTCTTGGGGCGTTCTTCACCAAATCCTCCTGTCCACTCCGATCTACTACGCATTTGACCAAATCTCCTTGCCGGAAACCTAGCTCCGCCGCCGGCCGCCGTCTGTCGCCGCCGCTCGTTTTGACCAAAAATTTCAAAAATTTTGTTTCTCACCGGAGATTCAAAAGATTCAACCTTGCGGATCAAATTCAAGCTTGGGGTGCGGTATTAGCGGATTTCTTTTCAGGTTTCGACACTCGAAATTTGGTACATTTCTTTAATTTTATTGCATTCAACTTCTAATTTCAATTAGCTTGTGCTATGCATTCGATTGATTTGAATTGGACTTAGTTTGCTTTGAATTGATTGAATTGCATTGAATTGTGCCAAATTGCAAGTTTGGAATATTTGCCCGGTTTATATTCCTATTATTTAGTTTGTTTGGATTGGTGTGAGGGGAGTGTGAGGGATAATTTTAGCCAAGTTTTTGTGTTTGCTAGGTTTATTGACAGGTGCAATGGCAAGGGACAAAACCGTTCACGCAACTCATGGTTCTTCCCGTAAGGCTTCATCCTCGCGATCCACAAAAAAAGCGTCAACCGAGAATACAGATCGTGAGGGTAACCTTGTCCTCACTAGCGCGCAAATCAAACAATTCAAGTCAAACCTCCAAAAACCTGCAATTCGAGCCACCAAATTTTACCACCAAGATTCCATGACGCACCTCGGCCTTGACGATTGCCTGCAACAGCTGTTCTTCAACATCGGTTGGCACGAGTTCCTCGCTCTTTCCGCGCGCACATACAAACAACCCACACTAGAGTTCCTTTCCACTTATGCACGGGATGACACGGCAGGGGTGCTCACATTTAAACTCCAGGGTCGACAGCATCCACTCACATACGACACCCTCAACACTATCATGGGCACATACGATAACCACAACACCGACATCTATAGCTATCAGTGGGCTCAATTCAAGAGCTCGCCCAAAGTAGAGTTTTGGACTCAAATCACAAGTCTTCCAAACTTCAATCCAAGTCAACAAAAAGATACTTACATCATCCATCCTTGTTGGAGAATTGCCCACCGGATCCTCTCAACTTCCATCTTTGCACGTCACGAGCTGGGACAAATCAACACAGTCGAGCTCTATTTCCTCTATTGCATGAGCCATCGGCGTTGGTCTTTGCCCAGTTTCACCACCTTTTTTCTGGATAAATGTGACAGCATTCGCATGAAATCCACTGGCGAAATTTGCATTGGAGGTCTCATTACCCTAATTGGTTTGGGTGTGGGCCTTAAATTTCCCGAGTCTGAGTATGTACCAGTGGATGACCCACCTCTCTACCTCCTTGACTACATCGCTCTCACCCGGATGGAATTGCTGATACCTCATCCTACCCGTCCTAACCATTATTCTTGGCTCAATCATGTAAAGGAACCAGTTTACATCTTACCTAACCCTAGCATCTCCGCCTTTTCCACCAGCGACCCCGAAACTTGGTTCTTACCTGAAGAGTTACACGATGATGATGATGCAGGAAATGATGATGAAATGCAGGCCGACCATTCCAATGCTGGTATTCCATTTGAAACCGAAGACCATTATGACCTCCCGATCCAACAATTGCCGCCACCCCTTTATGGTCAGCCTTCGGGAGCACATTTTGAGCCACAACATGAGTACCACTCTTATCCGCAACGCAATGAGCCCGATCCCGAACACGAGTTTCCTCTTGATATCTACAGTCAACTTGCTTCCTTGCGCCTCCAGGGCAATCGGAATATAGCCGCCATTCGCCGCATCGAGGAGCAGCAAGCCCGCGCCAACAACTACATGGAGGATCTTTGGTATCATTTTCGGCCCGACGACGGTTACCCCCCTCGTGGGCCTCCTCCACCTTGATCCCGGTATGATCCTTCCTTACTCTCATCCTAAGCATTGAGGACAATGCTAAATTTTAAGCTTGGGATGAGGTATTCTTATATTTTTATTTTTATTGCATTTAGGTTGTATATAGTTGCATTTAGAGTAACTCATTTAGGTCATTCATAAAAATTGCATAAAAATTTCAAAAATATTGCATATTTTATTTCTTTCTTTTCTAATTTTCAAACTTTTTAGATGCATTCTAGTTTAAGTTCATGCATTTTTGTTCTCTCTTGTCTTCTCATCCCTACAGGTACCAGAGCACCGAGTCATAAGTATTGAATCATAGATTGGTCCCGGGTCTTGATATGGAATTCCTTGTATTTGATAAGTGGGACACGTTTCGAGCCTCACAGACCATTTTAAGACCGCTTGTGTGGGGGTCAGATGCAGGTAGCTTGATTGGGTCTAGGTGCGGAGGGATGTGGTTGGTCAAACCGATGTGTGCGAGCAAAGATTAGCCCGGTAAGGTATATTGAAGATATTGAAGACTCGCATCTTGGTTTTGGGGGGAATACCCATTAGTACTCCCGAGTCTCGTCCGAGCCTTGCTTAGTTAGATTCTCACCACCTTTTTAAGATAGGTTATTTTTTTTAGGAGTCTAGAGTAGATAGTTAGATAGATTTTGTTTATCACACCTTGCATTAAGGTGCTTGATGAACTTTGAAGTGGGTCCCCCAATTCACATCTTTTGGGACCAAGTTTTTTCGGTAACACCCATTTTTGAGTCATATCCCACCCTTTTTAGTTGATCTTGGCACATTGTCAATGATCATTTGGCGTTCATGTTAGCCTCCATCATTTGTTACATGGTGAAATTCCTTAGACCTTCAAAGAAGAAAACACAAAAAAATGAAGAAATTGGAAAAGTGAAGACAAAAAGAAACAATGAAGAAGATTAAAGAAAAGCAACAAAAACAAAGAAGAAAAATGAAGAAAATGAGCAACACAAAAAGAAGAACAAAAATCCAAGTTCAAGGCTTTAGTAAAAAAAAGGCTGAATATCAAACAACAAAGAGACTGAAGACCAAATAATAGAAGTTCAAGATTGAAGATTTAAGTTGTTAGGTTTAAGATTAGGTGAAGTAGAATTTTTATTATTTTATTTTATTTTTTTGATTTTTGGTGAGAAAAGGCCTTGACGATGAGACGGTAAACTGTAAAGGACAGTACAAGGGAGAAGCCTCTGAAACCGGATGTTTGCCCGGAGGCCGCACTGCAAAACCCTATTTCGTTATTATACACTTTAGCCTGAAAAATGTAGGAATCATAGTGTGTGAAGAGGCGCCTTTCCTTCGTGCACTATGGTCTACATTGGTGATTTAAAGTGCCCCCACTGGGCACATCTCTGTTTCCTTTGTCTTGCACACCGCGACTACATACAGCCGTGATCTATTCGCCCATCAAGTGGTTGAGAATGTGGTTTATGGCTCTAAAGCGGGGAACATATTGAAGATGCGTAGGGTCCATGAAGGACTAATTCTGACCATGTTGACTGATGTTGACCAAGTTCTATGGTATCTTTCTTTTTCCTTTTTAGGTTAGCTCATCCCTCGCTCATTTTAGTCTTGTTCTAACTTGAGGACAAGTTAGGTTTAAGCTTGGGGTGATTTGATAACTTATTTTATTTCCTTATTTTTATTAGTTTATTTTAGATTTTTAGCTCTTTTTATTAGTATTGCATTGTATATTCTTTATTTTCTTTAGTATGGATCGTACCGGGTGCTTTTTATGTTGCATGAGGAATTTTGCAGGGTTTTGGAGCTTATTGCGATTGTGGATTACAGTGAAGACGGACTTGTGGGCTTGCGATGCATTATTGGGCTTAGCGGATCGATAAAAGAAGACTTGGGCCTTAAAGAATTGAAGACTTGGATATTTTTGGACTTGTGAAGATGGATCATGGATAATTAATTTGGGTTTGGAGCATCCATATTTGAAGCTAAATGATGATTGGCTAGTTTAAATCACATGGATATGGAGGGGACCAAAGGAATCTTTGGTAATGGAAGGGTGGAGTGGTGGAATGAAGGACCAATAGCATTACAGCAACATTTGCGCGGGTGAAGTTTTCGTAACGCGGGTACCCGCGCAACTGCCCAGTTTGGGCATTTTGGTCATTTGGCTTGCCATAACCTTGGGGGATCAGATCTATCAGCCATAACTGCGATTTGACACCATTGGAGACCTGTAAGAGGCGATTTTTGGAGCTAGAAACCCATTTCCTTTCATCTTTCCAAGTCTTAGGTAGTTTCTTTATGCAATTAGACTTTTGTGATTGTTGTTCTATTGCCATGAGTGGCTAAACTCTTTATATTGGTTAACTTTGGTTAAACCCTTTAAATATCTGTGGGTTTTTGAAGGATTCATGCTAGATTATCAATTATCTTATGTTTATGGTTCTAGATCATATTTCTTATGCTTGTTTAATGCTTTGATCATGAGCTTGGCACTTGAATGAGCTATTGTTAGTTTATTTCTTTGGTTTTGCATTGAATCATTGAATTAACTTAGAACAAGGACTTTATGATGGTAAAAATCATCTCTAGTCTATGAATCATAGCTCCTTTATGGATGTGTAAGCATTGACATCCTCTAGGAATTGGGGATTCCTTCTTTCTTAAGGCTAATTAACTTCTTGGGTCCAATTGCTTCAATTAAACCCTTGATCTTGATTAAGAAGGTGTGTTGTGGGCTTCCCCAACCTCCATACTACCTAAGAGGAATCTTGGCATATCATGCTTTATGATTGCTATAACCAATTTGGGATGAATGATAAGCTTCATGTTGGATCCTAATGATAAGCACACAAATGTTCATTGTGTTGAATTGCCTTGGTTAACCAATTGTTCCCAACATTTGAGCATCTCACTATCTTGCTTAATTGCAAGTTTTTAGTTATTCAAGTCTTTTAGTTTTCAAGCAATCATAACACCCCCCCCCCCTTTTTTTAGTTTAATTGTAGTTAGTTAGTTTATTTTCACTAGTTATATTGGATTGCATTGGTGATTGAATACAACCATTTCCCCGAGGATCGATACCCCTTTTACCATTATATTACGTTTTATTTGCAAACAAAGGGTGTAATTTGCTTGGTGGACTTGACATCCCACCACAAGTCATAGCATACATGATCGAGCCAACTACGGAAGCATATGGTATTCGACTCATCTCTGCTATCTCAGCCTCTCTACTCGGACTCCGAGTCTTACTCAGTTTGGCATTGCCTTGGATAGGTAAGTCACCTTTCTTGGAGTTCTCCATGCTAAAACGCTTCAACACCTTGTCCAAGTAGATACTTTGACTAAGTCCTATTAGTCTTTTACTCCTGTTTCTCAATATCCTTTATCCCTAGGATGTAAGCGGCTTCCCCAAGGTCCTTCACAGGGAAACACTTCCCAATCCAGGACTTAACCTCCTGCAAGGTTGGGATGTCATTTTCTATGAGTAGTATGTCATCTACATACAATACCAGAAAGCTTACTATACTCCCACTGGCTTTGACATATACACAGGACTCATCCTCGCTTCTCGAAAATCCAAACTCTTTGACTTTCTCATCGAAACAAAGATTCCATCTGCGAGATGCTTGTTTCAATCCATAGATGGATTTATCAATCTTACACACTCTATTAGGGTACTTTGCATTGACAAAAACCCTCTGGCTGACACATGTAAACATCTTCAGCCAACTTTCCATTAAGGAAAGCAGTTCTGACATCCATTTTCCATATTTCATAGTCATCAAATGCAGTTATGGCTAGCATAACCCTTATAGATTTAATCTTCGCTACTGGTGAGAAGGTCTCATCATAGTCAACTCCCTGAGTTTGAGTAAAGCCCTTCGCAATTAGTCGCGCCTTATATTTGTGTACTTTCCCATCCATGGCGATCTTCTTCTTGAAGATCCATTTACACCCGACTGTCTTTCGACTCAGTACATTGTCAACCAAATTCGAAACTTGATTTTCATACATGGACTGAATCTCGTTGTCCATAGCCTCTTTCCATTTTGCAGACTCGGGGCCTGCCATGGCTTCCTTGTAGTTAGATGGTTCATCCAAATTTACCAGTGTGCTATCACTGATAAATGTATCACCTTCAATAGTAATATGAAAGCCATAAAACTCAGGTGCCATCCTAACTCGAGAGGAACGTCGAAGAGGTAATGACTCGTCAATAGGTTCAACAGGAGTTTCCTCCTCGGGTTGAGTGCCAGTGTTTGAGGTTCCTTCATCACTTAACTCTTGAAGCTCTTCAAGGTCAATTTGTCTCCCACTGTCCCCTTGGCCTATGAGTTCTTAATCTCTCGAAAGACTCCTCTCCTTGCAACGAAGACAACATTGTCACTCGGTCTATAGAAGAGATATCCAAAGGATTTCTGTAGGTAGCCGATGAAAATACATCGCTCACTCCGAGGTCCGATCTTGTCGTGAGTCTCGTGTCTCACGAAAGCCTCGCAACCCAAAACTTTGATGTGATCTAACGATGGAACCTTCCCTGTCCACATCTCGTGAGGTGTTTTGGAAACCTTTTTAGTAGGGACTAGATTAAGGATATGGGCGACAGTCTCTAAGGCATACCCCCAGAATGAGATAGGTAACGACGCTCGACTCATCATGGAACAAACCATGTCTAGCAAGGTTCGATTGCGCCTTTCAGCCACACCATTAAGCTGTGGTGTCCTAGGTGGCGTCAATTGTGAAACAATTCCATATTCCTTAAGATAGTCTAGGAACTCAATATAAAGATACTCTCCTCCTCGATCGGATCATAGCATCTTTATTTTCCTGCCCAATTGATTCTCCACTTCTTGCTTAAACTCCTTGAACTTTTCAAAGGTTTCCGACTTATTCTTGATTAAGTAAATATATCCATATCTACTATAATCATCAGTAAAAGTCATATAGAAGCGGTTAGCATCCCTTGTGGTGGTTCTGAATGGTCCACATACATCAGTGTGTATGAGATCCAACAGACCTTCACCCCTTTCATAAGTACCAGTAAAGGGTGACTTAGTCATCTTTCCAAGTAAACAAGATTCGCAAGTGTCATCCGAATTCAATTCGAATGACTCCAAGACTCCATCCTTTTGGAGTTGGGCTATGCGCTTCTTCTAGACATGTCTAAGAAAACAATGCCACAAGCATGCCTTGTCCAAAACATTGGACGAATCAATATTCAACACATTATTTCCTAAGTTATGTACAACCATCACAGTTTCATATATACCATTGCAAGGTAATGCTTCAAAATAAAAAACACCATTACAATAAGCATAAATACCACCATTTTCATTATTAAAAGAAAAGGTAAAACCTTGTTTATACAAACTATGAAAGGAAATAATATTTCTCGCCATATCGGCCGAGTAACAACAATTATTCAAATCTAAATTTAAACCATTATTAAGCAATAAAGAATAAACTCCAATCTTGGTCACAGGTGTTAAGATTTATGGAGTCATGAACAAATTGACAAGTTCCTAAGAGTTCAAGGGCCATAAATGAAACTTGGAAATTAAAACAATTGAATTGTTGAATGGACGGTGGAATCAATTGTTTAATATTTATTGTCACTATCTCTAATGTGAACGCAACAATTGAACATTTGAATTGGACGCGAACTTTCGGTGGAATAATCAATGGACGGCTAAAGAAAAATCTACGCATTTTTCAATCTTTGCGGCAATCTTGTGCATATTGCGGCTCACAAATATACCTATATATATGCATGTATGTTTTGCATATTTTGTGTGCAAAAACTTGAGAGAACATCAAGTGTAGAGTGTTAAGCCAATTGTAATCTTGTGAGTTTTAATAAAATTCTCTAGTTGCAGCCCGTGGACGTAGGATTTGCACCGAATCCGAACCACGTAAAATCCTTGTGTTCTTTATTGCTTTATTTTCTCGTTTCGTTTGTGAGCGTGTGATAGTGTTTCCGCTGCGTGTACCCTGTCTCAATTCCTAACAACTGGTATCAGAGCCAGATTAGCGAGGTTTGGAGGGTACAATCATTTTTTTTATCACGCACGAGTGTACCTGATTTGTATCTTGTTTGTCGTAATGGCTGAAGACAAGATTATAATCGAAAGGTTCAATGGTTCTGATTTTAGCTGGTGGAAAATGCAATTAGAAGCATTGCTATGTCAGAAAGACTTGGACATGGTACTCGGAGACAAACCGGAGAAAATGGAAAAAGCTTTTGAAGATGCGTGGAACTCAAAGGACAAGAAAGCCAAGGCGGTTATTACATTGTCGTTAACGAAGAGCGTTGCTTTCAACATCATGAATGAAACCACGGCACGTGGTATGATGGAGGCTCTGTCAAATATGTATGAGAAACCATCGGCGGCTAACAAGGTGTTCTTGATGAAGGAGTTGTTCACTATAAGGATGAATGAGGAAGGCTCAGTTACGGTTCACATTAACAATCTAAATTCAATTCTGTCCAGATTATCATCTGTGGGAATTAAATTTGATAATGAGACTCAAGCTTCGCTGCTACTAGCTTCTCTACCTGATAGCTGGTCCGGAACAGTTACTGCTGTTACGAGTTCCGTGGGGACCAGTGGTATGACTTTTGAAGGGGTTAGAGATTTGGTTCTTGGCGAAGATATCAGACGCAAGAATCAAGGTGGATCTTCTTCTTATGAGTTATTAAATATCGGAAGAGGGAGAGGGAATAGCAGGAGCAGTGGGAGTCGGGGAAGAAGTTCATCTAGAACTAGGAAGAATGTGAAGTGCTGGAACTGCCAGGAGGTGGGACATGTTAAGAGTCAATGTCCAAAGAAAGAATTAAACATTGCCGGTGCTGAGAGTGTGTCTGAGGATGATGCATTGTTACTCAGTATGGAGAGTTCTGTGGACTCTTGGGTCATGGATTCAGGGGCTTCGTTTCACGCCATGGACAACGGGGAAACGATGGTGAATCTAAAAAAAAGGAGATTTTGGAAAGGTACGGTTAGCAAATGACGAGATGCTTCAGGTAACGGGCATGGGAGATATTGATTTGGTTACTTCATTGGGAACTACATGGAGCTTGAAGGATGTCAGGGTGATTCCGGAGCTGAAGAAGAAATTGATTTCTGTTGGTCAGCTGGATAAACAAGGACTGGAAGTAAGGTTTGGTAGTGGTAAATGGAGGGTGGTCAATGGTGATCTGGTGATTGCTCGTGGTATGAAGTGTGGGTCATTGTATATGGTTGAGGTACCTGCTGAGGGAAGTATGACCGTCCCTGTTAAACAAGACAAAATCTGGTTCGCTAAATCTACGGCTAAGAGAGTTCATTTTGCAAACATGAATTCTGGAGCCAAAGAGATGTTAGCTGAACGAGTTCGAAAGTCTAAACCATTCAGGGGATTCTGTGACAGTGGGAGCACGGGACGTGTTTCGGGTACAGTTACAAAGAGCCGTTGGGTTTTGAAGACTAAGACTGAAAAATTCTCTTTTGTTGGAAGTTTGCAAAGATTGGAGAGTGTTAGTGGTCCTCGGTGTATCTCTGGATCTGGTAGAGTGTCCAAACCGGTTGAGACAGAGGATGAGTTGGTGGCGGGATTAGCCACGGCTGAGTTGGAGCTAGTGGGAGCTTCAACTGGCCCTTCTAGTAATTGATGATGAGGGGCGGCTGCAACTAGAGAAATCAGACTAAGTTTTAGCTTGTTCTTTGGAACTGGAAGCTTGAAGGACTTGGTTGTTTTTAAGATTACTGGAGTAATTGAGAGTTGGATGGCGGAGAAAGACTAATTTGTTCAAGTCTCCAAGTGGGAGATTGTTAAGATTTATGGAGTCATGAACAAATTGACAAGTTCCTAAGAGTTCAAGGGCCATAAATGAAACTTGGAAATTAAAACAATTGAATTGTTGAATGGACGGTGGAATCAATTGTTTAATTTTTATTGTCACTATCTCTAATGTGAACGCAACAATTGAACATTTGAATTGGACGCGAACTTTCGGTGGAATAATCAATGGACGGCTAAAGAAAAATCTACGCATTTTTCAATCTTTGCGGCAATCTTGTGCATATTGCGGCTCACAAATATACCTATATATATGCATGTATGTTTTGCATATTTTGTGTGCAAAAACTTGAGAGAACATCAAGTGTAGAGTGTCAAGCCAATTGTAATCTTGTGAGTTTTAATAAAATTCTCTAGTTGCAGCCCGTGGACGTAGGATTTGCACCGAATCCGAACCACGTAAAATCCTTGTGTTCTTTATTGCTTTATTTTCTCGTTTCGTTTGTGAGTGTGTGATAGTGTTTCCGCTGCGTGTACCCTGTCTCAATTCCTAACAACAGGCGACACTTTCCTATTTCCCATGATTAAGTTTATCTTCCCGTGCTCCGCATCCCTACTTCCTTTTAGTCCCCGTAAATCAGAACAAATGTGAATACCATAACCTATATCAAGGACCCAAGAATTAGCATGTGATGAGTTATTAGATTGAATAGTGTAAATACCTGTAAAGGAGGGCTTGATCTTGCCATCCTTTATGTCCTGCAAGTAGGTGGGGCAGCTTCGTTTCCAGTGCCCTTTTTCATGACAGTGGAAGCACTCTACATCCTTCGGAATGGAAGAGGGATTAGCAGAACCAGCTTTGGTCCCATTGGAAGAGGATCCATCAAGAGACTTTCCCTTGCGGCTCTTGTAGGGAGCCTTCCTCTTCTTTCCCTTCCCATGACCAATTGCCAGAACAGGGGCAGAAGTAGTAGGAGTAGGAGTAGACACAACCGACTTGCCTTTCAGGTTGCTTTCTGCAGTTCTTAGAAGGCCTTGAAGCTTGCTAAGAGTGACCTCCTTCTTGTTCATATGATAGGTCATACGAAACTGATCATAACAACAAGGTAAAGAGTGTCGAATAATATCTATGGCCAACTCTTCATCAAAATTGACATTCAATTTAAGCAAGCGGTCCACAAATCTCTGCATCTTTTGCAAGTGGGTCGTGATGGGTTCTCCATCCTTCATTTTGGTTGTGATCATGGAGGCAATGATCTCATACCGCTCCTGCCGAGCACTTTGATGGTATCTTTCCATCAAATCTTCATACATTTCAAAAGGATAGTAGTCCTCATAGGACTTCTGTAGCTCAGCAGTCATGGTAGCAATCATTAGACATGGCACCTTTGTCGCATCCCTCTCATGAGTAGTATGTTCAGCGATCTGTTCGGGAGTAGCAGTGGTGACATCAATCTCCTTAAGCTCTTTATCTAGGACATATTCTTTTTCCTCATAGAGAATAGCCATTCAGATGTTTCGAATCCAGTCATTGAAGTTCGAGCCATCGAAAATGACCCTCCCACATAGGTTCATGAGGGAGAAAGAGCCTGAAGGGATTGGGTTGGAAGCATTGTTTGGGATAGACATCTGTAAAATAAGAAGAACAAAGTTTAGATTAGATGATAATCCTTAATAATACACCCAAATGAAATATTAAGGCTAGGACCCAACACAATATTCTACCATTGCGAAAAGGGATGCCGTAATCCAATTGTAAAATATTTGAATGTAGGTAAATGACGATTTACCAATTTCCACCATGAAAAACGAAATAAATTATTAAGATTTAATTGGATTGAAATTCCTAGATCCTTTGAGATTCATTGAACTTTTCAATGACATGTTTAAATCTCGATTGTGCCCTTCAAGTTAGTGACTGGAATGCCGAGGATCACAAATAAGGTGTAAATAATCATGCAAATTAACTTGGTACACTCAATGTTACAAATCACCTAATCAATGTGTCGGTTAACCACACACGCTCCATTGATCTATGATTAACATCAAGCTACCCTTTGCCACACATTGTCAGTCCTAGATTAGTGTGTCGGTTAACCACACACGCTCCACTAACGACTTAACAAGGTGCAAAGTGTAATTTCATGGATTAGCACCATTTTCACATTTTCCTAAAGTAACTAAGATTGGGAATTTAATAAAAGTTTAGTTACTTTATATTTATCATTATACTTTTAACGAGAATTAATGTCCTATCCTACCCGTTCCACTGACGACCCTCCACTAGTCAAGGAAGCCGTGGGTGAGAGTGGACACCCATTAAACCACCATTTTATAGGAAGTAACCTTATACCCCCCTTATAGACCAGCTTTGTGAATGAGGCCTACTAACGGTAAGACCGACTTGTCTTATATATATATATATATATATATATATATATATATATATATATATATATATATATATATTATTAAACTTATAATACTATAAAGTATAAGGGTTGAATTTTAACTTTTAAAACTCTAGGGTTTGGAATTAAAGTTTCATTAGAGAGACTCTACAAATTCCAAAACTTGAGGGCAAGTTTTGAAACTTGTCAAAACTCTTCATTTCTATAGCTTATGAGTTTAATTGCATTTTAATGGATGAGACCTTTCATTTTCCATAACTTGAGGACAAGTTATGGAGGTCATTAAAAGCATTAAAATCATCATTGTAACTAACAAAAATTATCAAGTAATTTATCTATGATCTAGTTAAACTCATAGGTCAAGATAATTCAGATCAACAATTTTAAGAAATTAGCCTAATCATATAAACTAATACAAATCTTGAAATTTTGACAATTATCTTTTAATTGGATGAGCATGGTCATTACCATATCAAGAAAACAGATTATATGTTTCAAAAAACAGTTTGTGGTAATGATCCAAATCCAATTCTGGCCAAAAACACGAAATTCTACACCCAGACCCATCAACTCGGCGAGTGCATGAACATGAATCGTCGAGTTGGTCTTTTACTAAAGGACTCATCGAGTCAGCCATTGGACTCGGCGAGTTCATCAGTCAGAGGCCAAAAAATCGATTTTTTAACTTTAGAAAGCAATAAGCATCAAGTATAACAGAAATCAATCCTAGGCTCTGATACCACTGTTGAGTTTTGAGCACTATAACACTCCTATGGTGCACATGCAACCCTAGACGCTTTGGATCTATGTTTTCTCTAATTATACATGCATTTTCAATTTTCCAAAGCATACATCCTAACTAGTATACAAATTAACAATTGAACAATACAACTAGTTAGATAACTTACCGCTTAGTAGGACTTGTAGTTCTTGCCCTTTGAAAGCTTAAGCACCTCAAGTGTGATGCCTCTATTATGTCACAAACACCAAAATGCAAGAGGAGGCTTGAGAGAATAAGTTACTTAGAACAAAATCAATATCAAACTCTTAGAATGATGTGGTAGCCGATTTTAGATCTAGTGGAGTCCTTTTATAGTGTAGCAAATGCTAGGGTTACACCTTGCAAACCCTAATGACCTTTCATATTACTTAGGCTCCATGGGTTAAACCTCCATGGATTATCTCATTGGTTTAGCCCATCCTAAATAACCATGGATCATTAGCCCACACTATAAGAATCATTGATTTACATAATCAATCCCCACATATTTAATTAGTCTCTTTTGATCACAAAATCAATTCCAAATTAATTCTTGATCAATACTAATTAAATAATATGATTAATATATTATACTTATAATATATTAATAAATCATAAATAACCTTATTCTCAAAAGTTCATCCTATCAAATTGCACTGGTGAAGGCAACCTAAAAGGACCATGCTACAATCGGGTCAAGTACATCCTGGTTATAGTTATGGGCTTAGACACCAAATCCCACATAAACTTCGTGTTTCTTCAAGTCTAGACACGATATGTTGGTTCCTCCAACACGCCGTGTCCAACCCTCAAAAGGGGATTTACTCCCAACAATTGCTCCTCAAGATTTCGGGTGTTACACCTTTTGGGCACTTTGAGTAATGACTTGGTTTGTTTCCAACTAACTAGCTAAGTGGTTGAGTAAAGATTACACAATCATGCACATACCCTCTTATAGAGTTGTAGCTTTCTAGGAGAGGTGTGCATGGAGTGTTGAATTGTTTAATGCTTTCATCAATGCTTGTAAGAAAATCCTTACTCTTCCATTTTATTGTCTTGACTTTTGTACATACTTGGATGTATAAAAGAAAGGAATTTCTAGCATGAAAGAGTTGGTTCTTTTGCTCACAAAATCCTCTCATTTAGCTGCCAAATTTCTGAGGATTCTCTCATCCTCCCTCTCCTCTTTGTCTTGTAATTTGGTGCAAGATACAAGTGTTTTTATTTTCTTCTCTTTAAGGTTTATTTGGTATAAATCTTAAAGATTAAGAACAACATATATACAAGTGAAGACTAGCATCTTTGGTGGTATTTCTTTGCTTGGTGGATATCTCTAGAGAGCTTCTACTTTGGAGCTTATTGTCATCTTCATCAACTTCTTAATTGCCACAACGAACCAAAGACTTCAAAGGTTGTAATCTTTTCCTTTTCTATGGTTGTCTTAATTTTTCCTAAGTTTTGAAAAATGATCCCTGGGGGGTAAAATTGTTTTACTTTATTCAAATAAAAAAAAATTTGTTACTAATTACGTCGAATTTTTCACTATAATTATACTATTTTTTAATAAAAACATAAAAAACACTACCCCTCTATCTCATCTCTCTCTTTGAACTCATATCATTCTCTCTTTTACCGCTCCTACTCTATGACGACTTCGTTTTTCTGCCATCGGACACCATGTGTTTTGCCATAGGCCACCACCTTCCTAGTCGAATATGCCATCTTCATCACCAATACCACCTATCACCGACATAATTGAGAAACTATAGGCAAACATTGTTATTCTAGACCTGCAACAACGATGTCAAGGAAGAGGGCTTGATTTTTCTCCACCATATCCATCAGAGGACACAACTTCATCTCAATGTTTTGCCATCAAAGGTTTCTAATATATATATATATATATATATATATATATATATATATATATATATATATTATGATTCAAAGGCTTCTTTGATTTAGTTGTTAATAGAAGTCCCCTGATATATGATGTTTCAATTAAAGAATGGAAAAGTTTCAATCGGTAGTTTCTATGAAAATATTATTCTTTGTTGTTTTATTTCAAGGCCAAATAAAAGTTTTAAGAATCACCATATATTATTTCTTTTGAATTCTGATCACAATGCCTTTTTTATATATAATTCTATCAATCTCATTAAAATATAAGATTTATACTTGGAATTTATGCTTTTGGTTTTCTAAACCAAAAGAGTTTCAGTTTATTACTTTTTATTTTTATGGTCATTCTTATATGAATTACATATTTACTAATATAATATATTTTCATTCTTGAAAGAATGTCATATTTGCACTTGTTTTTTCTCTTTCATTTATCATTTTCATGAGAATGTTACTTTGTGCATTTGTAATTTATGTTCTATTAGTTAAAGAATGTTGTTTGTTACTTCAAGAAAGTTAGTATAATAATTATATGTACAGGTAGATTTTGTCAAGAATGTGTTACATATTCTGTTAAAGATAAAACTGTAAAATTGGACCATATGGTATTTAAAAAACTGTGGATATAGTCCAAAAGGTTCTCAATTTGGATGGAAGGTCTAAAATCAGAAATTTTTCTTGGTTTTGGTCCCTGAAGAACTTGAAATGTCGTCTGCTTTGCCCTTTTAAGTTCTATTTTGCATTTTTTTTATATTTTCTTTAATACTTTATTAATTAAAAATTAAAAATAAAAGAATTGGGCCCCTCTCTCTCAAAATTGAAAATCAAACTGCCATTCCTAGTTTTGTTGATCACTCTCTCTCTCTCTCTCAAAATTGAAAATCAAACTGTCATTCCTAGTTTTGTTAAGGGTTTAGGTCATTTTTGGTCACTTAACTTTTGGTTTTGTGCTCATTTGGTCACTTAACTCTTTTTAAGTTTTAAAAGGTCATCAAACTTTTGAATTTGTGCTCATTTAGTCACTTAACTTTTAGATTTGTGCTCATTTAGTCACCTAACTTTTAAAATTGTGCTCATTTAGTCACTAAACTTTTGAAATAATTTTAAAAGTTTAGTGACTAAATGAGCACAATTTTAAAAGTTAGGTGACTAAATGTGACCAAACTAAAACTTAAGTGACTAAATGAACACAAAGCCAAAAGTTTGATGACCTTTTAAAACTTAAAAAGAGTTAAGTGACCAATGAGCACACAACCAAAAGTTAAGTGACCAAAAATGACCTAAATTCTTTTGTTAATAAGCAAATCGATCCATCCTACTCTTTTCCGGCGCCGATGTTTTTTCTAGTAGCGTTTTGACTTTGTCTTGTTCCCATCCTGACCCCTATTTTCTTCTCTACTCTTGTATCTTGTTTTCGTTCGTTTTTATGGGGGGTGTCCCTCCAGATCACATGATCCTGATGTTTCTACATCATTTGAAGGAAATTTGGATAAATCAAAGTTAGGCTCAAAATCGGTTACTGATTTCGCTTCGAATCTTCCTTCTGGTTAAGAAATTCAATCCAGTGTCTGTGTGTCAAAATAGACATTTCAAGTTCTCTAGGAACCAAAACCCCAAAAAAAAAATTATTTAAGACCTTCCACGCAAGTTGGAAACTTTTTGAACTTTATCCACAATTTTTTGAATACCAAAGTAACTAATTTTGCAATTTTGTCTTCATTTAAACAAAAAATAAGAATGAACCGAATTTTGTCTTCATTTAAACAAAAAATAAGAATGAACCGACAATAGATTAAAAATGGAAGTTCATCCGAAAAGTTGTTGTTTTAACTTTTAACCAACCAAAATAAAAAAAGTTAGGACTTTTCCAACTACCCCTGTAAAACTTGGGACTTTATTACATATTTTAAGATAATTTATTTTTCTTTAGTATGAATATTTAAATTTTGTTATCAAAATCTGATACAACCCCCAACCAAAAGAGAGGGCTACGGTGTCTGTCCACATAACCATCCTACAAAAATGGAGCTAAATACGTGGCACAACAACAAAAAGAAAGGTAGAAAAGAAAATACAAACAATATGGATTTACATTTCAGAAAACACAAATTAACTTGCAATAGTCACAAAAAAACATCTGATTTATTTTGCTGTAACCAAAAGTTCATCATGATCCACACAAAATAAACACAATCACATAAATGGGGAAACAATCTAACCCTTGTTTTTCTCAATGGAAACCGGTAAATCCTTGGTGTCAGGCGACTCTGCATACGATATAGAGATCAAGTCAGCTCTAAATTTCTCTCTTTCATCAGAATTTACAGCTTCTTCAACATTCTTCACGCTCTTTGAGCTTTTTGTGACGTCTGTTGAAGAAAGATTTGTATCTGGTAGAGTATAAGATAGTGCGATTAATGACTCCCTTGTCAGATCCTCAGAAACGTCACTTCCAAATTCTCTCTTAGCCATATAACAGCAAATCCTACAATAATATATCACAAAAGGGATCACCCAAAATCAAAACAAATAAAAACTGGTTTTCACTTTTTAGCAAAATGCACAAAATTTATAACGTCAGTAACCTACAGACTACAGTGTACAAGTATTACCAATAAATCAATATCATATCAAGAAACTAATAGTCATGGCAAGGAGACTTCAACTTCATCTTCCTAAATTGTTATATACCAACAGAAGATTACAGAAACCAGACTAAAGCTCATGTGTGAAGCATCATAGACCATCTGGTTCTGGTGTGGCTTCATAAGACTTTGCCCATTGAACTTACCTGAGAAAAGATTCACATTGCAATGAGCTTTGTTCCCTTCGTCACCAACATGCTGACCTCCATTACTGATTGAAGCTTGGACTCCTTCACAGCAACTCATAATCCCTTTTTTATTGTTTGCATAATCAACTGTAGGAAAAGAAAGTTTGGAACTCAAGACTGCTTAATTTACCTCTATTGAAACCTATGGTAACCTCTATAAGTAAAACCCTAGCGCAAAGTTCAGCAAAACGTTTCTCGACAAATCAAATTCTACAAATCCACAGTTCTGTCCCAAAGTGTATTCGATGTGTCATCAGCAAAATATTGCCGAATTATGGATGAAATCGATGTGGTTTATTGCGACTAGTTTTTGATCATTGTGCCTAAAACGAACTTGTTCTTGCAGTACATCATTCATAGCAATTAAAAACCCTAACAACAAAATTACCAACAATACACTTATACAAAGCGTTTGTAATCGTCAATTCACCGCAAGCAATTCAATATAACTACTCGAATCAAAGTAAATGAAATTCAAACTCGAGTCCGATGAAGTCAATGGGAAATTTTGCACAAACTAATCAATTTATTACCCGGTATAAAAAACATGCAAGCGACGGATCGATCATATTCATGTACGGATCATATCATACGAAAATTAAAGAAAATTATTTAGATCAAAACTCGAAGAATTTGGACAAGACTCTTCTGGTAGGTACCTTGTGTGCGATTTGGTTCCTTTCGTCCTTGGTTTTCGGGTCCGAAGCTGCTTCTTTTGGAATCGTCAACGTTCTTCAAACTCTTGTATAAATATAGAGTTTTATTTAGATAAGATTGTGACGTGTAGCATAGAAAAATTAACCAAACATAAATTATCTAGTGTTAATTTTATTTTAAAAGTTTTTTTTTTTTTTTTTTTTAATTTCATTAATTTATCCTTAACATATTTAGAACAGAGTGTGTATAAGAGGTTTTGGTTGTATTAGAGGTGGTTAATGAATTTTTGTAGCTATAGTTAATATTTTTTTAGTTAATGCTTTTGTCGTTAATGGATATAACTAAAGGTTAATATTTGTTAATTATAATGGTCGAAAATGAGATAAAAATAAAAAATACTTTGATATAAAAAATGAAAAAAATAAAATACATTGTTAAAAAAATAAACAATTTAGTTTTTAAAATTATATTAATATGATTGAAGATTTGGTATCTCGTTTAATTCCAAATAATTACCTTTTAAAGTTTCATTTTCAAATATAATTACATACCATATATTTAATATTATATTATATTAAAAATATTATTAATATTATTAGTTCGGTCTGGTGTTTAGTGACTCGGTTTTCGATGAAAATCATAACCGAACTATATGTAGTTGGTTAATCAAAAACAGAAATTGAACCATCTTTTTTAGTTATGGTTCGATTATTTCGGTTAATTTGGTTTTGGTTTAGTTTTTCGGTTAAAAAATTAAATATTATCATATATTTTTTCCTATATATTCACATACTCATCTTAAATTGTGACATGTATCACATAAGTATATATTAAAATTTTATTATTATTAGTAAATATGACATATATCATCATTTAAGATGGATGTAAATATATGTAGAAAAAAATGTAGGGAAATATTTAATTTCTCTTTCGGTTAATATGTCACCCCTAATTTAAAATGTTTTATAAAAATTCTTTCTAGATACAAATTATATTTTAATACGAAAATGTAAATATAATTATAGTGGATCTTTATTTATCTATCTAAAATACAAAAAATTATTATTTTATAGTTATAAAAGTATTAAAAATATTATATAATCATTATAAAATATTTAATAAAGAGAATCAAATAGTAAATAACTAAAAAATATTTAAAATTAAAACATAATTGAAGGGTAAAATGAAATATGATTAGAAAATTAGGAGTTAACTATGTAAAACATGAAAGTATATTGATCACTCAATATATATTGAGTGGCCAATAAAAAAACAAATAAACTATATATTTCAATGGGGTTAGCTCAATAAAAAAATTAATAGTAACAAGTCATAAAAAAATCCTTTAGTAGAGATACTTGTAACATCCCGTTTATTAAATAAATAAATAGATAAAACTAATAAATGAATAGTAGCCCTAAATGCGGAATAAGTTAGCAAGGCGTTGTTGTTGGGGGTTAAAATGTAATTTCCGAATTAGTTTGTAAAGAATTTTGGAGGTTGAGGGTGGTTTGGTAAATTCTGGATTTAAATTGAAATAAAATCTTGAAGAGAGGGGCTGAATGGTAAATATTGGATTAAAGTTGAAAAGATTTTATGTAGACAGGGGCTAAAGTGTAAGTTTTGGATTTAAATTGAAAACAAATATTGCGGGGAGGGACTAATAATGGGTAAACGAATTAAAGTTTGAAAGATCACGGGATATACCCGGTGACCCTCCTTTCTCGTCTTAAGGTTAGCCCCCGAAACCCTAGCACATCCCTTCCCAGCCGCCACCATCTTCCTCGGGCCTTCTCAGCCGTCATCTCCACGCCATAGCTTGAACCACCGCTACTCTGATTACCGGCAAATTAGAGGTCGCAAACCACCAGGTCGATACCACCGCAGCGGCTGCCGACGACAACGGGTTTCGCTGAAGACCAACATCAGGGCAGTGTCGTTGTCGCTCTCGGACGTACCCTCTCTTCTTCTTCTCCTGTTTCACCTTCAGCCACGTTGTCGGTGTCGTTAGGGCCGTCGAACGCCGCCACTCCAAGCAGCATGTTTAGTAGAATGGGACTTCTTTAAACATTTTTGGCGGAAGGATTGAAGGAAAAACCACCACCACCGCCGTAAGGTGGTGGCTGTCACCATGTGCCGCCGTCGACCACCACCACCCGAGGTGGCAATGGGTGGTGCTCGACCTAATGAAGCCCTAATTGACCTAAAAGCCTAACCGTTTGACTAATTGGCATATGCTTGGGTTAGAAACCCTAATTAGGGCTTAGAAAACCCTAATTTTGGAAAATGTTAGTTTTGGATTGTCGGGACACGCGTTTGGACCAATGGACTGAAGTTGTGACTTATGCCGATTCCATTGTATGTTGGCCTAGTGGGGTAATGGACTTAATGGGTTAAGTGTGAACACTTAACCCTAATCGTCATTTTATGTAAAAACCCTAATTTGGTTTGGGCCTTTTGTTGGGCTTTGGTGATTGGGCTATTGATGTGTTGGGTTTTAAGTACTATAACACTCCTATGGTGCACATACAACCCTAGATGCTTTGGATCTAAGTTTTCTCTAATTACACATGCAATTTTATTTTTCCAAAGCATACACCCTAGCTAGCATGCAATTGGAGATATACAACATAAAACAAGGTTATATCAATACCTCTTAGTGTAGCTTGTAGTTCTTGGCCTTTAAAAGCTTTAGCACCTCAAATTTGATGTCTCTAATGTGTTACAAACACCAAATGCAAGAGGAGGCTTATGAGAGGGAGGCTAGAAAGCATCAAATCGGTTATGGTTCACCTTTTGAATGCACAGCCGATTTTGGGGGGTTAAGGGGTTACTTTTATAGTATGGAAATCCTAGGGTTTCTTCCATGCAAACCCTAATTCACCATGACCCTTCATATTTCTTAGGCCCTTTGGGTTAAATCTTCATGGACTATCATATACGTTTAGCCCATGCATAATCAACATGGATCATTAGCCCAAACTATAAGTATTAATGATTTACTTAATCAATCCCCGTAAATTTAATCAGTCTCTTTTGACCACTAAATTAATTCCTAATCAATTCTTGATCAATACTAATTAAATAATATGATTTCTCAATTAATATATTATTCATGTAATATATTAATAAATCACAAACAACCTCCTTCTCAAAAGTCCATCCTATCAAATTGCTCCGGTGAAAGCAACCCAAAAGGACCATGCTACTATCGGGTCAAGTACATATCAATTATAGTTATAGGCTTAGACACCTAATCCAATAGTCTCCCAGTTGGATAAGTCTAATAACTATAACTGCCAATGTAACTTCAAAACCAATTAGCAATCGTAGCTCTCAAAAGCCGCTGTCGAACTCTGACCTAGTCAGTGACGTGTCCTTTAGATAATGGATCATATAATCCTCTGTTCTACAAGATATCGTGTGGACAAAGACATGGAATAAGTTCATACTCATTGTTCAGTTGTTTGTTTCCCGATTTCTGATTCGTTTGACATAGAACTTAATTGAACACATCAATTGAGTCCTGACCGGGCCCGACACATAAGTCAAAACAAAATCATCGAGGGGCCCAAGATATCGCTTTTGATCCTCTTGGGATAAAATGAACAGATAAACTTTGATTTATATTCTTGTACTAACTTCTCGTTAAATCATACACAAAAATACGTTTTATAACATCAAGTTACTGATGCGGTTTCATACTATCAATGCACAACCAACTCGTAGTCAACAACTCATATATCTTGGTTTGAAGACTATATGATATTATCGTCTCACAATCACTCGTGATAAATTCCATGAAGTGATTCATGTGAGCATGGGTTTAATCCAATACTCAAATCTTATTTCAAGAGCACTCATGAATGTTGTAGCAACCTTTTGATATGTCTAGACACCTTATATAATCTACAAGCCAATTCATGACAGTCTAGCCTCATAACCTACTTCCAAAGTATGATTGACTGTGGATAGTTTGAATAATCTTATTATTCTGGAAGTCAAAACTGTTGGATTAGGTGTCTAAACCCATAACTATAATTGGTATGTACTTGACCCGAAAATAGCATGGTCCTTTTGGGTTGCCTTCACCAATGCAACTTGATAGGATGGACTTTTGAGAATAAGGTTATTTGTGGTTTGTTAATATATTACAAGTATAATATATTAATATGAAATCATATTATTTAATTAGTATTGATCAAGAATTAATTTGGAATTAATTTAGTGATCAAAAGAGACTAATTAAATATACAGGGACTGATTTGGTAAATCAATGATTCTTATAGTGTGGGCCAACGATGCATGGTTAATTAGGATGGGCTAAACCAACATGGATAGTCCATGGAGGTTTAACCCATGGAGCCTAAGTAATATGAAGAGTCATGGTGCATTAGGTTTTGCATGGATGTAAGCCTAGCACTTGTCACACTATAAAAGGAACTCCCTAGAGCTAAAATCGGTTGCCACGTATATTCTTGGAGAGTGTGAATCGATTTTGTGCTAAGCAACTTATTCTCTCAAGCCTCCTTTTGTACTTGGTGTTTGTGACACATTAGAGTCATCACATTTGAGGTGCTAAAGCTTTTGAAGGCCAAGAACTACAAGTCCTATTAAGAGGTAAGTTATCTAACTAGTTATTTTGTTCAACTGCATGCTAGTTAGGATGAATGCTTTGGAAAAACAAATTTCATGTATAATTAGAGAAAACATAGATCCAAAGCATCTAGGGTTGCATGTGCACCATAAGGTTGTTAAAGTGCTCAAAATCCTTCAGTGGTATCAGAGCCTAGGATTGTTTTCTGTTATACTTGATGCTTATTAATTTTCCAAGTAGAAAAAATCGATTTTCTGGCCTCTGACTGATGAACTCGCCGAGTCCACTGGCTGACTCGACGAGTCCACTCAGTAAAATACCAACTCGACGAGTCAGGTTCATGCACTCGTCGAGTTGATGGCTCTGGTTCCAGAATTTCGAGTTTTTGGCCAGAATTGGATTAGGATCATTACCACAAACTGTTTTTTGAAACATAAAATTTGTTTTCTTGATATGGTAGTGATCATGCTCATCCAATTAAAAGATAATTGTCAAAATCTCAAGATTTGTATTAGTTTATATGATTAGGCTAATTTCTTGCAAATTGTTGATATGAATTATCTTGACTTATGAGTTTAACTAGATCATAGATAAATTATTTGATTATTTTGTTAATTAAAATATTGATCTAAATGTCTTTAATGAATTCCATAACGTGTCCTCAAGTTATGGAAAATGAAAAGTCTCACTTTTAAAAGTCATTAATCTCATAATTTATTGAAATGAAAAGTTTTGAAGAGTTTCAAAACTTGCCCTCAAGTTTTGGAATTTGTGAAGTCACACTTATGATACTTTAATTCCAAACCCTAGAGTTTTAAAAGTTTAAAATTCAACCCTTATACTATTATAATATTAAAGGTTTAATAATTATATATATATATATATATATATATATATATATATATATATATATATGTATAAGACAAGTCAGTCTTATCGTTAGTAGGTCTCATTCACGAAGCCGGTCTATAAGGGGGGTATAAGGTTACTGCCTATAAAATGGTGGTTTAATGGGTGTCCACTCTCACCCACTGCTTCCTTGACCGGTGGAGGGTCATTAGCCGAACGGGTAGGATAGGACATTAATTCTCGTTAAAAGTATAATGATAATTATAAAGTAACTAAATGTTTTATTAAATTCCCAATCTTAGTTACTTTAGGAAAAATGTGTTATTGATGCTAATCCATGAAATTGCACTTTGCACCTTGCCAAGTCGTTAATGGAGTGTGTGTGGTTAACCGGCACATTAACTTGGACTAGTACGGTTGGCAAAGGGTAGCTTGATGTTTTGTCATAGATCAATAGAGCGTGTGTGGTTAACCGACACATTGATTAGGTGATAAATGACATCGAGTGTATGAAGCACATTTGCATGGTTATTCACACCTTGTTTCTGATCCTCGGCATTCCAGTCACAAACTTGAAGGGCGTAATCAAGATTTAAACATGCCATTGAAAAGTTCAATGAATCTCAAAGGAATCTAGGAATTTCAATCCAATTAAAACTTAATAATCAATTTCATTTTTCATGGTGGAAATTGGTAAATTGTCATTTACCTACCTTCAAATATTTTGCAATTGGATTACGACATCCCACTTCCAAATTGTAAAATATTGTGTTGGGTCCTGGCCTTAATATTTCATTTGGGTGTTATATTAAGGACTCTTATCTAATCTAAACTTTGTCTTTGTTTTTTCAGATGTCTTCCAACACTGCTTCTGGCTCAAACCATACTGGCTCTTTCTCCCTAATGAACTTGTGTGGGAGAGTTATCTTTGATGGTTCAAACTTCAATGATTGGATCAGGAACATCAGGATGGTTACTCATTACGAGGACAAGGAAGATGTCATCGACAAAGAGCTTAAGGAAATAGATGAGTCTTATGCTAGTCCTGAGGAGATTGCTAAGTTTAGGACTCATGAGAAGGATGCCACCAAAGTGTCTTGTATCATGCTGGCCACTAGCTATGACAGCTGAACTCCAAAAGTCATATGAGGACTTCTACCCTTTTGAGATGCACCAAAACCTGATGTAAAGATACCATCAAAGTGCTCGTCAAGAGAGGTATGAAATCATCGTCTCCATGATAACAACAAAGATGAAGGATGGGGAATCCATCACATCCTACTTGCAGAAAATGCAAAGGTTTGTGGACCGCTTACTGAAGTTGAATGTGAACTTCGATGAAGAGTTGGCCATAGATATTATTCTACACTCTTTACCTCCATGTTATGATCAGTTCCGTATTACCTATCATATGAACAAGGAGGAGGTCACTCTTAGCAATCTTCATGGCCTTTTGAGGACTGCTGAAAGTAGTCTCAAAGGTAAATCTCTTGTTTCTGTTCCTACTGCTACTGCCCCTGTCTTGGCAATTGGACATGGGAAAGGGAAGAAGAGGAAGGCTCCCTATAAGAGCCGCAAGGGAAAGTCTCTTGATGGATCCTCTTCTAGTGGGACCAAAGCTGGTTCTCCTAATCCCTCTACCAACCCAAAAGAAGCAGAGTGTTTCTATTGTCATATTAAAGGGCACTGGAAGCGAAGCTGCCCCAAATACTTGCAGGATGTCAAGGATGGGAAGGTTAAACCCACCCATGCAGGTATTTAAACTATTCTATCTAATAACTCATCACATTCTTGTTCTTGGGTCCTTGATACAGGTTGTGGATTTCACATTTGTTCTGATTTCCTGGGACTAAAAAGAAGTAAGGATGTGGAGCACGGGAATATGAACTTGATCATGGGGAATAGGAAAATGTCGTATGTCACCAAGATTGGAGTTTATTCTTTATTGCTTAGTAGTGGGTTGAAATTAGATTTGAATAATTGTTGCTACTCGTCTGATATGGCGAGAAATATTATTTCCTTTCATGGTTTGTACAAACTGTTGGAATAGTGTCCAAGGTCATTAACTATTGGTAATATTTCTAATAATAGCAGGGTCCTTTTGGGTTGCCCTCAAGACCCAAATCGAGTAGAATAAATAAAGGAGAAATTGGTTTATTAATTATTATGGTTAATAATTAATTAGAAACTAATGGGAAATATATTTTGGGAATTAATTAATAGTTTAATTAATTAAAGGATTGAATGTTCATTAATCGATACTTGGTTATTCAGGAATGTTCCAGAACATTATGGAATTAGGGTTGGAAGAAAATCACTCCATCCCACATGGGAAAGGAGTGAAATTTCGTGGTTAGGCCTCCATCCTACATGGGAATGAGTACTAAACCCTAGGAGGGATCCAAGGCTATAAATAGGGCCTTAGGGATTTCATTCTTCCTTGCACCTTGGCTTGAAGTATTCGCCAACCCTTCTTCCTCCCCCTCTTAGAGACGATTTCTAACCCCTTTGGGTTTGTGAAATTGACCATTCTCCTAGTTATTTTTTATTCCACTTTTGGTGTCATTGGGTGTGATACCATTAGAGGGATTCTGGTTTGGATCCTTTCATCCAAGCAACTTCATGGAGGTTCAAGATCTCAAGCATGGAGATCAAGGGCTACATAAGAGGTATGTTTTCTTACTTATGTTTTAGTTTTCTAGGGTTGATGTAATTAGCATGAAGCCATAGATCCATAGGATGCATGTACACTTAAGTATATCGTTGTTTCGATTTTTCCGCTGCCTAGTTTTAGAGTGTATTTGATGCGTAGAAAACCCAACAGTGGTATCAGAGCCATTGGTTCATGGTTACTTTCACCCTAGATCCATGTTTTCTGTAAAAACTTGTTTGAAACTGAATGGAAGAAGAATAATTGAAAATTTCGTAATGTGTTAAAACCTTAGTCGCAGCTCACGACGTGAACTAGGAGTTCACGACGTGAGCTCAACAGAATTTAGGGTTTCGAAACTAGCATATTGACATATTGAAGTAATTATTAGAAAGAGCAATTATCAAATGTACGTTGTAAATTGACATATTGAAGTAAAATGGAATTTCCTTGAGTTAGGAGTTGACTATGGTTAGTCGACTAGCTAACATGTACATATGATCAGTTCATTCTGATTTTGATATGAACAACTTGGAATGTCCATTAAGGAGTTGTGTAGCATGTTGAGGTTTCCTTTTGGAACTAGCATGGCCAATCATAGAAACTCATACTTCAAAACACTCCCATATTTTACTATCATGAATAGAAGTGTCAAGAAGAAGAAAGCCAATTACCCACGGTTTAAAAGGCGATTAGTGTGGGTATACCTAATCTAGGCCCTAATACGTAGGACAAAGGAAGGCTTATTCTAAGACATGTTCTGATAGCTGCTTGTTTCCATAGCAAGAAAAGGACTAAGAAATCAAACTTGCCCAAATGTATATTTGAGGTGAAAGGACTGGAACATGAAGAAGTTAAATTTAATCATGGATCACGAGCCCGTGCTACTTTCCATTGGATCAAAAGATAACTAGATCTTCCATGTTTGTTATTCAATGAAATATATGGATTTATAATGCCATCAAAACATTACTTCTAAACCTTGAGTGTGTTGCTAAGGATTAGTGATGACATTTGCAAGAATGTGCAGTCACTAAAATGAAGTAAGAAGACTAAAACATGGAGAAGATAATTTGATCATGAATGTCAAGCCCTTGCTACATTCATAGGATCAAAATACAACTCTTTTCAAAATGTTTAGTCTATGGTATTATAATTGAAATTGTTTATACTATGATTCATGAGATAATTCTGACTTATTTAAATGTGGAGCATTCTAACATGTTAAAAGAAAGTCATGAAATCTATGAAGCTAGTATAGTAGCAATAGTTCAAAATTGATTCGAACATTTGAATAAGGTGTATTATTATGAATATCTGTTGATGTTAGTTCAACTAATGGATCGTTCAGATTGACCATAATAAGTACTTATTCCAACACATCCAAATGTTTGGGTGAAATGTATTTGTGGAATCATAGTATTGGATAAATAAATGAGAAATGCATTACCAAGTATCCAGTTGGATTAGATTTTGGATATCATTTGACCTCGAGTCTTATGATAAATGCAAATCTTGTTTATCAAGATAGATGATGAATGCGTCACTAGGTGACGTGAGTATCTGTTGGAATTAGTTTACACTAATGGACCGTTCAGATTAACCACGATACATAGTGAGACCAACTTCGTATGAATGTGAGTCTGGAACCTCTCAGGTGTTCAGAGCTCTCATATAGTGAAGTTAAGAATCAATTGGGCAATAAGATGAGACACTCATAGTGAGAATCTCAATCCAAACTTTATCGATCATCTAAGTGATCGTGAAAGAGTTTCATGATCTATATCCGCCTAAAACACTACCAATAGGAAGTGTTAGTTGGATAGAGAAACAAATCGTTTATTGATTTTGTACTAGATGAGTCGCACTGTGTTTTCTAACAATTCGTGGATTGTACCATGAATAATGTTACAAGAAGTCCTTTGGTCTTGTGCAACTAAGTAGGTTCTTGAAACACTCTATGGTATGTGAAGTGGGAATCTATCCTTACTGCCATATATGGAAGTCTACGATTATGAGGCTTACGCTCGTCGTGAAATGCTCGACAATCTAGGACTTTGAATAGATGTGTGTTATCTCGTTGGTGAACCCATCAAGCATTTTGGATAATTGTTTAACAATCCTTATGAGAACAAAGTGTATGTTGCTCGAAGGGCAGTCTTCCGAGAGAGAGAGAGAGAGAGAGAGAGAGAGAGAGAGAGAGAGAGAGAGAGAGAGATGATTTCCAAAAGGGCTAGTGGGAGCCACATTGATCTTGATAAGATTTGAGATTCAACCAACAAAGAGCCTAAAGTTGGAGATAGCATTCAATTTGGAATTGAAAGAGCTATTAAGGAAACTGACATATTTCCACTTTTTCCTTATAGATCTGATAGAAGACGTCATGAACCTAGTTATATAAGAGTTTATATTACTGGGGTAAATGAGTCACTGGTATGGAGCAATCAGAGTGTACCAGCTATCGGAAGCTATGGTAGGACCTAAAGGCTACAACATAAGGGAGGAATTGGAAAGTGAGATTCAATCCATGTATGTTGTAATTTGGTAGATCAAGCACTTGACCTTAACCCTTAGGTGCAAGTGGATCTTCAAGTAGAGACAATCATGGAGAGGAACAAACACATAATTAAACCAATATAGATTTTGAAGGATGTGTAAGCTTAATAATTTCATTTATGGACCGAAATAAGCATCTCGCAAGTGGGATCATTATTTCAATGAGAAAGTTCAAGGAGTTTGAATTTCGAGAAATAAAGATAAGCCATATATATGTCAAAGCTAGTGGGAGTAATTGGATTCCTTGTTTCAATGAGAATGTTCAAGGAGTTTGAATTTCGAGAAACATAGATAAGCCAGATATATGTCAGTGCTAGTGGGAGCGCTGTAGTCATCCTTGTATTGTACATAGATAATGTACGATTCATAGGAAATTATATTCTAACTTAGCAAGTGTAAAATCTTGGCTTGGTATGAGAATTGTTTCGCTATGATATACATGGGAGATACAGAACACGTACATATATCAAAGTGATTCATTGGATTAAGCTAAAGTACATGGAATGTTGAGGAAACTCAACATGCAGAACTTGGAAAGGTTCGTGCATAATATGGCATAACATTGAGCGATGCTAATGTCCTAAGTTCTACTAGAGGTTATGAGTCGTGTCCCACATGCTTTTGCTATGGGATCGATCATATATGCCATGACATGTACCAGATCTGATGACTCGTATGCCTTGAGCATGACAAGTTAGATTAGATCAATTTGGCAAGAATCAATGAATCAAGATTAAGAACATTCTTAAGTGTCCTAGGAGGACAGAGGAAATAATCTTGACTGTATGGAAAATATCATTGTAAAAGTTATATTGATACTAAATTCCATACTGATAGAGACGATTCCGTTTGTAGTCGGATTTTGTGCTTCTCTGAATGGTGAAGTTTTATCTTGAAAGAGTACCAGGTAATACACCATAGTGGATTTAACATACTTAGAGTATATTGCATTTGGTTAAATTACAAAGAAGACAATGTGACTAAAAGAGATTCATTAGTGACATCTTTGTTGAAATTCAATCATTGATGGTCCTTATGAAGTTTCTTGTGACTTTGGGTGAACTTACCTCGAGTATGGATCCCAAGTCACACAAGCTCACATGAAACATACTCATTAAGTACCAACACATTTGATAGTGAGTCAAATGTAAAGACGTCATAGTCAATGAGTCATATCGAAAGATAATATTGTCGATCCATTCCATAAGCCAATGTCATTGACCAAGTCTGACAGTCGGACAAAGTCAAGAGGCATTAGATTTGTAAATGAACTGGCTTAAACACTCTTAGTTTGGTTTGTTTTAAAACCCGAGAACTTTAAGCAATATAAGTTTTAATTTGATTTGGAGATTATTAAGTGGTGATCTTAATATATGATGGATTTCGGTCATTTCAATTAGCCTATCACTGCGTTCTCACTTTTGCATGTTTGGAACCCACTTCCCGAGTATTGATTTACTCAAACGTCCACAGTCGGTCATACTCTTGGAAGTAAGTAGTGAGTCAAGACTTTCATGAGTATTAGTAGATTGTCCATATTGATTGGACATAGCAAAGAGATTGCGCTAACACTCATGAGTGCTTAATAGAGATTTAAGTATTGGACCAACCCACGCTTAGAGATTACTTCATGGATTCAGTCACGAGTAATTCTAAGACGATAATATCTTCTATTCTTCAAACCTAGATACATGTGGGGTTTTGCTCTATGATTCGGTTATGCATTGGACTACTCCAACGCTAACCGTAACTGGTAGTTATAAAGGGTATGTCCATGTGTGGACATGATGAAATAGACAGAAACTATGTAGTCGAAGTTTGTTCGTTCCTTCTACCTTAATGGGAGAAGCGATATCTAAGGGCCCCTCGATGATTTGGTGCTGACATCTACAGTGCTCGGCCGAGCCCTGACTAGAATTGATGTGTTCAATTTAGTAGTCAGATGCAGTCATCACAAATCTATATCGGGAAACATAATCTTGAATTCTTGAGATTGACCATTATCCATGTCTCGAATTCATACATATATCATAGAACGAAGGGATAGTTGATCACTTATCTAAGGGCTGAATCTTGATTAGATCAAGAGTTCAGTAGTTGCATTAGATGGCTAACTCTCTGTTGATTATTGGAGAAATATTGGTCCTCATATAGTTGATGACTTGTCCAAGTGGGAGACTGTTGGAATAGTGTCCAAGGTCATTAACTATTGGTAATATTTCTAATAATAGCAGGGTCCTTTTGGGTTGCCCTCAAGACCCAAATTGAGTAGAATAAATAAAGGAGAAATTGGTTTATTAATTATTATGGTTAATAATTAATTAGAAACTAATGGGAAATATATTTTGGAAATATATTTTGGGAATTAATTAACAGTTTAATTAATTAAAGGGTTGAATGTTCATTAATCGATACTTGGTTAATCAGGAATGTTCCAGAACCTTATGGAATTAGGGTTGGAAGAAAATCACTCCATCCCACATGGGAAAGGAGTGCAATTTCGTGGTTAGGCTTCCATCCCACATGGGAAGGAGTACTAAACCCTAGGAGGGATCCACGGCTATAAATAGGGCCTTAGGGATTTCATTCTTCCTTGCACCTTGGCTTGAAGTATTCGCCAACCCTTCTTCCTCCCCCTCTTAGGGACGATTTCTAACTCCTTTGTGAAATTGACCCTTCTCCTAGTTATTTTTTATTCCACTTTTTGGTGTCATTGGGTGTGATACCATTAGAGGGATTCTGGTTTGGATCCTTTCATCCAAGCAACTTCATGGAGGTTCAAGATATCAAGCATGGAGATCAAGGGCTACATAAGAGGTATGTTTTCTTACTTATGTTTTAGTTTTCTAGGGTTGATGTAAGTAGCATGTATACTTAGGTATATCGTTGTTTTGATTTTTCCGCTGCCTAGTTTTAGAGTGTATTTGATGCGTAGAAAACCCAACAGAAACAAGGTTTTAGTTTTTCATTTGATAATGAAATTGGTGCTATTAATGCTTTTTGTAGTGGTGTTTTTTTTATTTTAAAGCATTGCCTTGTAATGGTGTATATGAAACTGTGATGGTTGTAGACAACTTAGGAAATAATGTGTTGCACATTGATTCTTCCAATAGTTTTGATAAGGCATGCTTGTGGCATTGTCGTCTTGGACATGTAAACAAGAAGCGTATAGGCCAACTCCAAAAGGCTGGAGTCTTGGAGTCATTCGACTTAAGGTTGGATGACACTTGCGAATCTTGTTTACTTGGAAAGATGACCAAGTCACCCTTTACTGGTACTTGTGAAAGGGGTGAAGGTTTGTTGGATCTCATACACAGCGATGTGTGTGGACCTTTCAGAACCGCCACAAGGGATGCTAACCGCTTCTTTGTGACTTTTACTGATGATTACCACAGATATGGCTATATCTACTTAATCAAGCATAAGTCAGAAACCTTTGAAAAGTTCAAAGAGTTTAAACAAGAAGTGGAGAATCAGCTGGGCAGGAAGATAAATATGTTCCAATCCGATCGGGGTGGTGAGTATCTTAGTATCGAGTTCCTTGACTATCTTAAGGAATGTGGGATTGTTTCACAATTGACGCCACCTAGGACAACACAGCTTAATGGTGTGGCTGAGAGGCGCAATCGAACCTTGTTAGACATGGTTCATTTCATGATGAGTCAAGCTTCGTTACCTATCTCATTCTGGGGGTATGCCTTAGAGACTGCCGCCCATATCCTTAATCTAGTCCCAACTAAGAAGGTTGTCAAAACACCTCACGAGATGTGGACAGGGAAGGTTCCCTCGTTAGCACACATCAAGGTAAGGGGTTGCAAGGCTTTCGTGAGACGCGAGACTCACGACAAGCTCGAACCTCGCAGTGAGCGTTGTATTTTCATCGTCTACCCACAGAAATCCTTTGGATATCTCTTCTACAGACCGAGTGACAATGTTGTCTTTGTTGCGAGGAGAGGAGTCTTTCGCGAGAGAGAACTCATAGGTCAAGGGAACAGTGGGAGGAAAATTGACCTTGAAGAGCTTCAAGAGTCAAGTGGTGAAGGAACCTCAAACACTAGCAATCAACCTGAGGAGGAAACTCCTGTTGAACCGGTTGACGAGTCCGTACCTCTGACACGCTCCAGTAGAGCTAGTGTTCCACCTGTGTTATATGGTTTCCATATAACATCTGAGGGTGATAAATTTATCAGTGATAACACACTGGTAAATTTGGATGAACCTAACAATTACAAGGAAGCCATGGCAGGCCCTAAGTATGCAAAGTGGAAAGAGGCTATGGACAGCGAGATTCAGTCCATGCATGACAATCAAGTTTGGAACTTGGTTGATAATGTATCGGGTCGTAAGACAGTCGGGTGCAAATGGATCTTCAAGAAGAAGACCGACATGGATGGGAAAGTACACACATATAAGGCGCGACTGGTTGCGAAGGGCTTTACTCAAACTCATGGAGTTGAATATGATGAGACCTTCTCACCAGTAGCGGAGATTAATTCTATTTGGGTTATGTTAGCCATAACTGCATTTCATGACTATGAAATATGGCAAATGGATGTCAAAATCGCTTTCCTTAATGGGAAGTTAGTTGAAGATGTTTACATGAGTCAGCTAGAGGGTTTTGTCAATGCAAAGTACCCTAATAGAGTGTGTAAGCTTGAAAAATCCATTTATGGATTGAAACAAGCATCTCGCAGATGGAATCTTTGTTTCGAAGAGAAAGTCAAAGAGTTTGGATTTTCGAGAAGCAAGGATGAGTCTTGTGTGTATGTCAAGGCTAGTGGGAGTACAGTTAGCTTTTTGGTGTTGTATGTGAATGGCATGCTACTCATAGGAAATGACATTCCATCCTTGCAGGAGGTTAAGTCCTGGCTTAGGAAGTGTTTCGCTATGAAGGACCTTGGAGAAGCTGCTTACATCCTAGGGATAAGGATATTGAGAAACAAGAGTAAAAGACTAATTGGACTTAGTCAAAGTACCTACTTGGACAAGGTGTTGAAATGGTTCAGCAAGGAGAATTCCAATAAAGGTGACTTACCCATCCAAGGAAATACCAAACTGAGTAAGACTAAGAGTGCAAGTACAGAGGTTGAAATAGCTGAGATGAGTCGAGTATGATATGATTCTGCAGTTGGCTCGATCATGTATGCTATGACTTGTACTCGCCCTGATGTGGACTTTGCTTTGAGAATGGTCAATAGATATCAAGGGAATTTTGGTAAGGCTTACTGGGCTGCGGTAAAGAACATTCTTAAGTACCTACATAGGACTAAGGACTGGGTCCTTACTCTTAGTGGGAGTGATGACTTAAGATTCACAGGGTATAGTGACGCCAGCTTTCAGACCGACAGAGATAATTTCCGCTCTCAGTCGGGCTGGGTTTTTACCCTGAATAGAGGTGCGATAACTTGGAAAAGTTCCAAACTGGAGACTGTAGTTGATTCAACGTGCGAATCAGAGTACATAGCAGCAAGCGAAGCGTCGAAGGAGGCGATATGGTTGAAGAACTTCATCGGAGACCTTGGCGTTGTACCATCTATAAAGGAGACTATGGAGATTTTCTGTGACAATGCGGGTGCGGTTGCCTTAACCAAGGAATAAAGGGATCATGGCAGATCCAGGCACATCAACAGGAAATATCATTTCATAAGACAACGGGTGGAAGAAGGACTCCTCTTGGTAAAAAGGGTATCATCAGATGAGAACTCGACAGCTCCCCTTATGAAGGAATTGAGTAGGGTTAATCATTTGCAGCATGCGAGGAGCATTGGGCTGAAGGATGATATTAGTTTTAATGATTAGATAGCTATTTTGAAACTTGTAATAGATAAAATGTAAGTTGATGATTAAATAAAAGGTGTTTTATTTATGAGTAAAGTTACTATCTTGTATCAATTGTTTACTATTGTTTCATTTTGCATGTTTTGACTTCCAGAATAATTATATTATTCAAACTGTCCACAGTCGATCATACTTTGGAAGTAGGTATTGAGGCAAGACTGTCATGAATTTGGCTTGTAGATTGTCTGAAGTGTTTTAGACATAGCAAAAGTTTGCTACAACATTCATGAGTGCTCATAAGGTCTGAGTATTGGATTAAACCCACGCCCACTTGAATCACTTCATGGAATTTATCATGAGTGATCGTGAGACGATAATATCATATAAGTCTTCGAACAAAGATATATGAGTTGTTGACTATGAGTTGGTTGTACATTGATAGTGCGAAAACGCATCAGTAACTTGATGTTATAAAATGCACTGTTATGTATGATTTAACAAATAGTTAGTACAAGCATATAATGTCGAATTTTATCTGTTCCTTTTAATTCTTGGAGGATTAAAAGTGATATCTTGGTCCCCTCGATGATTTTGTTTTGACTTATGTGTCGGGCCCGGTCGGGACTAAATTGATGTGTTCAATTAAGTTCTCTGTCAAACAAATCGGAAATCGAGAAACAAACTACTGGACAATAAGTATGACATTGTTCCATGTATTTGTCCTGCTGATATCCTGAAGAACAGAGGATTATATGATCCCTTATCTAAAGGACGCGTCACTGACTGGGTCAGAGTTCGACAACGGCTTTTAAGAGCTACGATTGCTAGTCGGTTTTTTAGTCGTACTTGCAGTTATAGTTATTAGACTTATCCAAGTGGGAGACTGTTGGATCAGGTGTCTAAGCCCATAACTATAATTGGTATGTACTTGACCCGAGAGTAGCATGGTCCTTTTGGGTTGCCTTCACCAATGCTACTTGATAGGATGGACTTTTGATAATAAGGTTATTTGTGGTTTGTTAATATATTACAAGTATAATATATTAATATGAAATCATATTATTTAATTAGTATTGATCAACAATTAATTTGGAATTAATTTAGTGATAAAAAAAAAACTAATTAAATATACGGGGACTGATTTGGTAAATCAATGATTCTTATAGTGTGGGCCAATGATGCATAGTTAATTAGGATGGTGTTAACCAACATGGATAGTCCATGGAGGTTTAACCCATGGAGCCTAAGTAATATGAAGAGTCATGGTGCATTAGGGTTTGCATGTATGTAACCCTAGCACTTGTCACACTATAAAAGGAACTCCCTAGAGCTAAAATCAGTTGTCACATACATTATTGGAGAGTGTGAATCTATTTTGTGCTAAGCAACTTATTCTCTCAAGCCTCCTTTTGCACTTGGTGTTTGTGACACATTAGAGGCATCACATTTGAGGTGCTAAAGCTTTTGAAGGCCAAGAACTAAAAGTCCTATAAAGAGGTAAGTTATCTAACTAGTTATTTTGTTCAATTGCATACTAGTAGGATGAATGCTTTGGAAAAAAAATTGCATGTATAATTAGAGAAAACATACATCCAAAGCATCTAGGGTTGCATGTGTACCATAAGGTTGTTAGAGTTCTCAAAACCCTTCAAAAAAATGCAAAAGTGAAACAATAGTAAACAATTGACACACAATAGTAACTTTACTTATAAATAAAACTCCTTTTATTTAATCATCAAATGTCAATTACATTTTTATCTATTACAAGTTTCTAAACAACTATCTAATCACTAAAACTAATATCGTCCTTCAGCCCGATACTCCTAGCTTGCTGCAAGTTCTTAACCCTACTTAGTCCCTTCGTAAGGGATCTGCTGGGTTATCCTCTGACGATACCCTATTTACTACGAGGAGTCATTCTTCTACTTTATGTCTTATGAAGTGGTATTTTCTGTCGATATGCCTGGATCTTCCATGATCCATCGGTTCCTTGGTTAAGGCGACCGCTCCTTCGTTATCGCAGAAAATCTCCATAGGCTCCTTTATGGATGGTACAACTCCAAGGTCTCCGATGAAGTTTTTCAACCATATCGCCTCCTTTGATGCTTCGCTCGCTGCTATGTACTCTGTTCCGCACGTTGAATCAGCTACAGTCTCCTGCTTGGAACTTTTCCAAGTTACTGCTCCTCCATTTAGGGTAAATACCCAGCCCGACTGAGAGCGGAAATTATCTCTGTCGGTCTGAAAACTGGCATCACTATACCCTGTTACTCTCAACTCATCATTGCCACCGAGGGTAAGGACCCAGTCCTTAGTCCTCCGTAGGTACTTAAGAATGTTCTTTACTACAGTCTAATGGGCTCTACCAGGGTTCCCTTGATATCGACTAACCATGCTCAAAGCAAAAGCTACATCAGGGCGAGTATACGTCATAGCGTACATGATTGAGCCAACAGCGGAGGCATATGGCACTTGACTCATATCCGTTATCTTTTCATCAGTTCTCAGACTCTTAGCCTTGCTCAGTTTGGTATTGCTCTGGATGGGCAATTCACCTTTCTTGGAATTCTCCATGTTAAAACGTTTCAATACCTTTTCCAAGTAGGTACTTTGACTAAGTCCTATTAACCTTTTACTCATATTTCTCAATATCCTTATCCCCAGAATGTAAGCAACTTCCCTAAGGTCCTTCATTGCGAAACACTTCCCAAGCCAATACTTAACCTCCTGCAAGGTTGGGATGTCGTTTTCTTGAGCAGTATGTCATCCACATACAATACCAGAAAGCTAACTATACTCCCACTAACTTTGACATATACGCATGACTCATCTTCGCTTCTCGAAAATCTAAACTCTTTGACTTTCTCATCAAAACAAAGATTCCATTTGCGAGATTCTTGTTTCAATCCATAGATGGATTTCTCAAGCTTACACACTCTATTAGGGTATTTGCCATCGACAAAACCCTCTGGCTGATTCATGTAAACATCTTCAGCCAACTTCCCATTAAGGAAAGCGGTTTTGACATCCATTTTCCATATTTCATAATCATGAAATGCAGCTATGGCTAGCATAACCCTTATAGACTTGATTTTGTCCACTGGTGAGAAGGTCTCGTCATAGTCAACTCCAGGAGTTTGAGTAAAGCCCTTCGCAACCAATCGCGCCTTATAATTGTGTACTTTCCCATCCATGTCGGTCTTCTTCTTGAAGATCCATTTGCACCCGACTATCTTACGACCTGGTACATTGTCAACCAAGTTCCAAACTTGATTGTCATACATGGACTGAATCTCGCTGTCCATCGCCTCTTTCCATTTCGCAGACTCAGGGCCTGCCATGGCTTCCATGTAGTTGTTAGGTTCATCCAAATTTACTAGTGTAATATCACTTATAAACGTATCACCTTCAGTAGTAATATGGAAACCATAAAACTCAGGTGCCGTTCTAACTCTATTGGAATGCCTCAGAGGTAAGGACTCGTCAACTGGTTCAACAGGAGTTTCCTCCCCGGGTTGAGCGCTAGTGTTGAGGTTCCTTCATCACTTAACTCTTGAAGATCTTCAAGGTCAATTTTCCTCCCACTGTCCTCTTGGCATATGAGTTCTCTCTCTCAGAAAACCCCTCTCCTTGTAATGAAGACAACATTGTCACTCGGTCTATAGAAGAGATATCCAAAGGATTTCTGTGGGTAGCCGGTGAAATACATCGCTCACTACGAAGTTCGAGCTTGTCGTGAGTCTCTCGTCTTACGAAAGCCTCGCAACCCCAAAACTTGATGTGTGCTAACGAGGGAACCTTCCCGTTCCACATCTCGTGAGGTGTTTTGGTAACCTTCTTAGTTGGAACTAGATTAAGGATATAGGCGGCAGTCTCTAAGGCATACCCCCAGAATGAGATAGGTAACGAAGCTCGACTCATCATGGAACGAACCATATCTAACAAGGTTCGATTCCGCCTCTCAGCCACACCATTCAACTGTGGTGTCCTAGGTGGCGTCAATTGTGAAACAATTCTACATTCCTTAAGATAGTCGTGGAAATCGATACTAAGATACTCACCACCTCGATCGGATCAGAGCATATTTATCTTCCTACCCAATTGATTCTCCACGTCTTGCTTAAACTCTTTGAACTTTTCAAAGGTTTCTAACTTATGCTTGATTAAGTAGATATACCCATATCTACTATAATCATCGGTAAAAGTCACATAGAAGCGGTTAGCATCCCTTGTGGCGGATCTGAGGGGTCTACACACATCGGTGTGTATGAGATCCAACAAACCCTCACCCCTATCAAATGAACCAGTGAAGGGTGACTTGGTCATCTTTCCAAGCAAACAAGATTCACATGTGTCATTTGACTTTAGGTCAAATGACTCCAACACTCCATCCAATTGGGATATGCGCTTCTTGTTGACATGTCCAAGACGACAATGCCACAAGCATGCTTTGTCCAAACCATTGGACGAATCGATATGCAACACATTATTTCCTAAGTTATCTACAAGCATCACAGTTTCATATACACCATTACAAGGCAATGTTTCAAAATAAAAGATACCATTATAAAAAGCATTAATAGAGCCAATTTCATTGTTAAATGAAAATCTAAAACCTTGTTTATACAAACCATGAAAAGAAATAATGTTTCTCGCCATATCAGACGAGTAGCAACAATTATTCAACTCTAAATTTAACCCACTACTAAGCAATAAAGAATAAATTCCAATCTTGGTGACAGGCGACGCGTTCCTATTCCCCATGATTAAGTTCATCTTCCCGTGCTCCACATCCCTAACTCTTTTTAGACCCTGCAAATCAGAACAAATGTGAAAACCACATCTTGTATCAAGGACCCATGAATTAGCATGTGATGATTTATTAGATAGAATATTGTAAATACCTGCGAAGGTGGGATTTATCTTCCCATCCTTAATGTCCTGCAAGTATTTGGGACAGCTTCATTTCTAGTGCCCTTTTTCATGACAATGGAAGCAATCTGCTTCCTTTGGATTGGAAGAGGGTTTAGCAGAACCATTTTTGGTCCCACTAGAAGAGGATACATCATGGGTCTTTCCCTTGTGGCTCTTAGAAGGAGCCTTCCTCTTCATTCCTTTCCCATGTCCAATTTCTAGAACATGGGCATCAACAGTAGGAGTGGGTACAACAGACCTGTCTTTCAAATTACTTTCAGCAGTTCTTAGTAGGCCTTAAAGCTTGCTCAGAGTGACTTCCTCCTTATTCATATGATAAGTCATTCTGAACTGATCATAAAAAAGAGGCAAAGAGTGTAGGATCATATCAATATCCAACTCTTCATCGAAGTTGAAATTCAACTTCAGCAAGCGGTCCACAAACCTTTGCATCTTTTGCAAGTGGGTCGTGATGGACTCCCTATCCTTCATTTTTGTTGTAATCATGGAGGCAATGATTTCATACCTTTCATGTTGAGAACTTTGATGGTACCTTTCCATCAAGTCTTGGTGCATATCGTAGGGCCAAAAGTCCTCATAGGACTTTTGAAGCTCAGCAGTCATGGTAGCAATCATGATGCACGACACCTTTGTCGTGTCCCTCTCATGAACCCTGTATTCCTCGATTTTCTCGGGAGTAGCAGTTTGTTCATCAATATCCTTTAGATATTTATCGAGGACATATTCTTTGTCCTCGTAGCGAAGGGCCATACGAATGTTTCGGATCCAATCGTTGAATTTTGACCCATCAAAGATAATTCTCCCAACCAAGTTCATGAGGGAGAACGAGCTAGAAGGGTTGGATCCTGAAGCGTTGTTTGGGATAGACATCTGAAAGGGAAAAAGGAAAAATTTTAGATTAGATAAGAGTCCTTAATATAGCACCCAAATGAAATATTAAGGCTAGGACCCAACACAATATTCTACAATTCGGAAGAGGGATGTCGTAATCCAATTGCAAAATATTTGAAGGTAGGTAAATGACGATTTACCAATTTCCACCATGAAAAACGAAAAAGACATTAAGTTTTAAATGAATTGAAATTCCTAGATATTTGAGATTCATTGAACTTTTCAATGGCATGTTTAAATCTCGATTATGCCCTTCAAGTTTTTGACTGGGATACCGAGGATCACAAACAAGGTGTGAATAACCATACAAATTGCTTGGTACTCTTGATGTCACTTATCACCTAATCAATGTGTCGGTAAACCACACACGCTCCATTGATCTATGACAAACATCAAGCTACCCTTTGCCACCCTTGCTAGTCCCAAATTAGTGTGTCGGTTAACCACACACGCTCCACTAACGACTTGGCAAGGTGCAAAGTGCAATTTCATGGAATATCACCATTTTCACATTTTTCCTAAAGTAACTAAGATTGGGAATTTATAAAAGTTTAGTTACTTTATAATATCATTATACTTGTTAATGAGGACTAATGTTCTATCCTACCCGTTCGGCTAACGACCCTCCACTAGTCAAGGGAGCGGTGGGTGAGAGTGGACACCCATTCAATCTCCATTTTATAGGCAATTTCCTTATACCCCCTTATAGACCAGCTTCGTGAATGAGGCCTAGTAACGGTAAGTCTGACTTGTCTTATACATACATATATATATATATATATATATATATATATATATATATAAGTATTTTTTTTTTTAATATTATAGTAGTATAAGGGTTGAATTTTAAACTTTTGAAATCTAGGGTTTAGAATTAAAGTTTCATAAATGAGACTTTTCAAGTTCCAAAAATTGAGGGCAAATTTTGTAACTCTTCAAAACCTTTTGAGTTCCATAACTTATAGAGTTAATGTTTCATGAATGAGACTTTTCATATTCCATAACTTGAGGGCAAGTTATGAAACTCTCTTAGAAACATTTAGATCAAACTTTTTAAACTAATACAATTATCATATAATTTATCATTTACCAATTTGACATATTTTAACTTATATAGCAAGACAATTCATATCAAACAATACAAATAATCAAATTATCATATAATAAAATTATTATCTTAAAATTGATAATTGTCTTTTAATTGGATAAGGATAATCACTACCATATCAGGAAAAACCAATTTTATGATACAAAACAGTTTGTGGTAATGATCCTAATCCAATTCTGGCCAAAAACTCAAAAAAACTGCCATCTGACGATCCAACTCGTCGAGTCTGGCTATGGACTCGTCAAGTTCATCATCAAATCATCCAACTCGTCGATTCCATTCATAGGACTCGTCCAGTCCATCTGTCAGAGTCCATAATTGCAATTTTTTCAGCTTTGAAAATAAGACAATTGTATCAATATAATAGAAAACACCCTAGGCTCTGATACCACTGTTGGGTTTTAAGTACTATAACACTCCTATGGTGCACAAACAACCCTAGATACTTTGGATCTAAGTTTTCTCTAATTATACATGCAATTTCATTTTTCCAGAGCATACACTGTGGCTAGCATGCAATTGGAGATATACAAACATAAAACAAGGTTAGATGAATACCTCTTAGTGTAGCTTGTAGTTCTTGGCCTTTAAAAGCTTTAACACCTCAAATGTGATGCCTCAAATGTGTTACAAACACCAAATGCAAGAGGAGGCTTATGAGAGAGAGGCTAGAAAGCAACAAATCGGTTATGGTTCACCTTTTGAATGCACTAGTTGATTTTGGGGGGTTAAGGGGTTACTTTTATAGTGTGGAAATCCTAGGGTTTCTTCCGTGCAAACCATAATTCACCATGACCTTTCATATTTCTTAGGCCCTTTAGGTTAAATCTTCATGGACTTTCATATACGTTTATCCCATCCATAATCAACATGGATCATTAGCCCAAACTATAAGTATTACTGATTTACTTAATCAATCCCCGTAAATTTAATCAGTCTCTTTTGACCACTAAATTAATTCCAAATCAATTCTTGATCAATACTAGTTAAATAATATGATTTCTCAATTAATATATTATTCATATAATATATTAATAAACCACAAACAACCTCCTTCTCAAAAGTCCATCCTATCAAATTGCTCCGGTGAAGGCAATCCAAAAGGACCATGCTACTATCAGATCAAGTACATATCAATTATAGTTATGGGCTTAGACACCTAATCCAACATGATGGACCATTCAAGAACAAGTATATGGACTAGAATTTTGAATTGGGCTTTAGATTAGGCCCATTGGAAAGGCTTGGGCCTAATTTGGAAAATTGGGCCATAGATGGACCATAACTGGGCCTTGATAATTATGAGATATTGGACCATCAGAATGCCAAGTGTTAGACCAAGAATAAATGGTTGGGCCTTAAGGTAAGACCATGTGAGGAGTGTGGGCCCAATTTGGAAAATTGGTCCATAGTTGGGCCTTGGTTGATTATCTGACTTTTGGGCCTTTAAAGTATAAGTTTGGGCCTTAATCTTGGACCAAGCTAGGTTAGGGGTAAAATAGTGCTTTTACCCCCAAGTGGGGAGTTTAGGATTATACATTAGAAACCCAAATGGTTAACTGGGTTTTTGTTTTGATGTTGACAGCTTGGGGATCTGTCAGCCAGCAGCCCGAGATTTATTCGCGGGACTTCAGCATTACGAGGTGAGTCTTCTCTTGTAGGAACGTGTCTAAGGCACCAATGCTGGCCCGTTTATGTATGTTAGTATATGTCAGATTTAGGTCTGATGCTGGGGTTAGCCCGATGTAGATTATTTGTTTTCGGACTTCAGTCTGATGCCGGGGCAAGCCCGAGGAATGCTTGTATGCTTGATGTCTTCGTGATTTCTAGCATGTGTTTGTTTATATGTTTCGGGCTTCGGTCCGATGTCGGGGCAAGCCCGAGGAATGTTTAGCTTATATGTTATGTGTTTCAGACCTCGGTCCGATGCCGGGGCAAGCCTGAGGAATGTTTATATGTTTATGATATGTGTTTATGTTATATGTTTGTTGATATGATATATGTATATCGGACTTCGGTCCGATGTCGGGCGGCGCCCGATGCCGGACTTCGGTCCAATGCCGGGTGGGGCCCGATGTCGGACTTGTCCGATGTTGGACGGGTCCCAATGTTGTGGGCTAGGCCCAAGTAATGTTTATGTTATATGCATTGTTGATATATTTATATGTATACCAGATTCCGGTCCGATGCCGGGCGGGGCCCGATGTAGCGGGCAAGGCCCAAGTTATGTGATTATGTGTATGGTATGTGGTAGTTTGAGGAGACTCACTAAGCTTCGTGCTTACAGTTTTCATTTTTGGTTTCAGGTACTTCCAGTAGCAAGGGAAAGAGCTTGGGATGATTGCAGTGCACACACCATTTGTTCAGCCTGGGATGTTTATACTCTGATATATTTTGACAGATGTTATGATATTTTGAGATACACTATTTATGATTTTTATATGATGATGATATTTATGGTTTTATTAATGATATAAAAATGAAAATTTTGGATTGTATTTTTGGGATGTTTCAATGCTCTTATTATGTTTTCATTTTAAGAAATCAAATATTCTCTTACCTTTTGTTTTTACCCATCTTCCTACTCATTATAACAAGACAAATATCGAAATCAAAAGAATAAAAGGATAATGTCATTCTAACCCAAATAACTATTCACTTTTGATTTAAAAGGTCACTTGTGCTTTTTTTTTTATGGTTTTTAAGGGTATGAAGTTCATTTTTATTGGCTAAAAAAATGTCATAACTTGTAATAACCTCTTTCCATTGATGGCATGGATTTTTGTAGTTAAAAAAGAAATTCAATTAAATTTCATTCCAAAACTCTATTCTACAATCGCCAACTACAAAAAAACCCTACACTACCTGCGCCGGAGATCTATCCTTTTGTCAACTTTCATTTTGTTCTGCCCAAGTTAAAGAAATGTGTCCATGGAATTTAGTAGCGATGTCATTGGTAATCGATTACCAAAAACTACAACCGAAACTAGAAGAAAACAAGTTTATGGATTCAATAAGATTCACTTAAACTGACTTTCTATTCTGATGTACTTTAATTTTATCTATCTGGTATGAATGTTCAGTTCAGTTCTGTTTTATGTTTGGAAGATCTGGAATCAGTTTCATTCTTATGAAATTTATATTACAATTTCTTTTCCATTGGATCCAACTGATTTCATCGAAATTCTTGGTTTAAACGGTTTTTTTCCAACGAGTTTCAAATTGGTCCATGTAACGCCGATTTTTTTGCCATGCGTTTTGTAGAAAAATCACTATTTATGCCTGTTGATAATGTAAATTTTCTTATGAATAAATGAATAAGAATTCATCAAACATGATATGTGTTTATATAAAGGTGATATATATATATATATATATATATATATATATATATATATATATATATATATATATATATATATATATATATATATATTATGTGCATGAAGTTTGGGCAAAAGTTATGGGTATATAATATTTGTGTAAAAGCTTATTCTAAAACTTAACAAATTAGGCTAAATAAACATGTATGATTAAAAGAGTATTTACAATAAATAATCTAAATGAAATTCGTAGTAATCGTGATGACGAAGATGTGAGCATAAACAACGCCAAAATCTGACGTCATATGAAGAAGATATGATTTTTCGAAGTTACTCGTTCGATGCAGCATATCAATATTTTCCGTAAAATATGAAATGAAGATAGATTACTTTTTAGCAAAAGTAATGTAAAGAAGATTCAGTGTCCTCGTAAATACAAATTTGTAGATATAAAAAATGTTGAGAACAGAGCTCGTATGAAGAAGTTGTGAATTCCGCAAAGTCTTTTACAGTGTAATCTTCATAGACTATAAAATTAAAATAGAGTGTGAATTATATGCTGAGATCTAAAGGAAAGTTGTAGTACACAGAAATATGAATATGTGGATATAAAGAACATAAAAAGCAATGCTTGTATGCGAGAGATACGATTTTTCAAAGAATGTAAATATTTACTTGCGAAGGCAATGTGGCTCCATAATATTGTGACATGTGGCAGGGATGGATACCTCTTCCCTTACCATAATCAAAGATATGTGCACCACCAGGAATGAAACACACTGCCACGACACGGCGTACCCTTGCACCACTGTGCGATGACCCTATCGAGGAAAACTATAAATAACCTCATTTATTACATCTTTTTCGCTCAATTTCCTCTCAACTCTTTCCTGCACTCCGAGACCCAACTTTTTGATTTTCCAAGCATCTTAGTGAGGCACTGCAACATTGGAAAGCCCAAAAAAATTGTTCAACGTCAAAGTTCTGTTCACGACTTTCTAAGCTTTTGCTTAAATACCCTGTAAGGTCAGTTGCACTTACTACGCTTGTTATGTGTAACTTATATTTAAGTTCGTTGTTGTTATTATGAACCTATAAATAATATTTATCAGTAATTCTAGTCATGATGTTGATTGATCTATTTACGGGAGTGATGTCTAGGCAAGGTCCTAGTGAGGTGTTTTAAGTGGATTTTCCAAACAATATGTTCATATACCAAACAGATTCTAGCTCCAATATGATCGTACATAGTCATTCCTTATTTGATAGAACTTGGTATTATTTGGAATTAATGAGGAATCTAAGACATTATTATTATAGTCTCGAATAATATAAACAAAGACTTCAACTTAGTAATAATTATATGTAGGTCATTTAAAAGGGAAACATTAAGTGTTAGGCGAAGAACTAACTTTCCCGCAAATCATCCACCTTTAAACAAGGTGAGTGCATAATTACTTTCATCTTACACATAGATACAAAAGTATTTAAATGTTTAAATGTTATATGCGTTTATTATTTGTACTTATGATATTTGTGTTAGATAAAGTAGCATGATAGGATTATGCTTAATTATTGTTCAAGTAATAATCTATTTTATTATCATTCATAATTTATATTGGGTAGTGAAGAGCTGTGAAAGATAAAATAGTGGCGTGAAGCGATGACCAAAATCTATACTATTGTACTTATGTGACTAGTCATCTGGCAGAGTATAGATGGTGACCACCGACTATTCTAGCAATTCTTGTGGAACACTAGTAGCCTCGCAATCTGTAAGTGTTAATGAATTTTGCGTTCATTCGGGTACTCTATCCCCTCATGGTTTCCTTTATTCACTTATATTGCTAAGGAATCCCAGAAGCAATATTGTCTGCTCGTTGCTTATAGTGATCCATTAGGATAGGTCCCTTGAGATCATCATTTTAGGATTAGTGTGTGAGAATAATGAGAATAGGTAATTTGGTTAATTATTTGGTGTGATATATATATATATATATATATATATATATATATATATATATATATATATATATATATAAAGATTTAATTATATATTGTGGGTTGAAAACCGTATGTACTCACCAAGCTCCCAAGCTTGACCGACTCAGTTTGTTTGTATCACAAGTAGCGGTACGAAGACTTTGGGATAATGATTTTAATATGTTAATTGATTTAAGGATATTATGGCCTATAGTATAATAAAAAATTGTGAGGTAAGTAGTAACTCGTCAGAAGAATGAGGGGTACTGCAATCTTGGAGAAATCCTAAATAAATCTCAGATAGTACCCCGCTAAAGCTAAGAAACTCCTGATATCCGAGGGAGATTTCGGAACCTCCCACTGCATCACGACCTTGATCTTGGTCGAATCGACCAAAATACCATCCTAGTTAACGAGGTGCCCAAGGAACTGGACCTCTCGTAACCAGAACTTGCACTTCGAGAACTTTGGCATAAAGTCGTTCTCGCCTCAAAACCCGCAGAAGCTCATGAAGATGCTCATCATGCTGCTATCTGGTCTTGGAATACACCAAAATTTCATCGATAAACACAATAACGGAACGATCAAGCATCGACCTGCATACCTAATTCATCAAATCTACGAACACAGCAGGCACATTGGTGAGCCCAACTGGCATCACCACGAACTCGTAATGCTCATAGCGAGTTTGAAACACGGTCTTCTCCACGTCACCCTCTCTCACTCTGACCTGATGATACCCATACCTCAGATCTATCTTGGAGAACCAAGATGCACCCTACAGCTGATCAAAGAGGTCATCAATACGTGGGAGGGGATATCGGTTCTTCACCTTTAACTTGTTTAACTCCTGGTAATCAATGCGCATCCGGTGTGAACCATCCTTCTTCTTTATGAACAATATTGGCACTCACCATAGAGAACTGCTCGGTTTGATGAACTGCTTACCTAGTAGCTCCTGCAGATGAGATGACAACTCCTGCATGTCAGTCGGTGCCAAGCGGTACAAAGTCTTGGCAATCAGGGCGGCACTTGGCACAAGGTCGATCCTGAACTCGACCTGCCTCTCGGGAGGCACACCGGGTAACTCCTACGGAAACACATCTGCAAACTCCCGAACAACAGGACCTCTGAAACTGAAATCTAATCCCCAACACGTGTATCCACCACATAAGCCAACTAGTCCGCACACCCATGTTGAATGTACTGACGAGCCCTGGCCGCTGAACAAAACCCCGAACCCATCCTGGTGCCCTCTCCATAGATAACCAGTCCCCCCCCCCACTTGGGGTTCGAAATACCACTCGATGGCCCTCACAATCAATCATGACACAAAACTGGCTCAACCAATCCATGCCCACACTCACACAAACATTCACCATGGGAATAGGGATCAGATCGATCGAATAAAGCACCCTGAAGATCTCCAATACACAACCCTCATACATTGATGATGCAGAAACCCCGTGTTCGTTGGTGATAAATACCCGTAATGGACACTCTAACTCCCCAATAGGCATATCAAACTCTCTACTAAAAGAATGAGATACAAAGGACCGACTCGCACCAAGTCAAACAACACAAGAGTAGGCAAAGAGTTTACTAGGAACGTACCTAACAGAGGCACATATATAAGCATAACACAAAACATAATCAATAAGATAATGGATAGAAACATACCAGTCACAATGATGTGTGCAATTAGCTACACCTAATTTTAATATTTATAACCTAACTACCTTAACTAACTAAATTGCACCTAGGCAGTGTACCTAGTAAAAATTATAGAATAGTTGGGTAAGTTGGGTGTCGATCACAGGGAACGGTATTATCTAATTAATTTATCTACTACTAAATTAACCTAATTATTAACAAAGGAAGGGGTTTTATCTAATTTTGCAAGATTAGATGAACTTAATTCTTTAACACAAAATCAATTAATAAACAAACACTTCTGTTAGTTTGAATCCACTTTCACTCAATGGGTTATAAATTAGCTATGACAATTACCGTTGGTTACCAATTAAGACAATTTTAGCAATTTAGTTCTAAATCTACTAACTTTAATCAACTCATGTAAACCTATGTATGGTCACACAATAGTTAACACATAATCGATTATTAAATGAAATTGGAGCTATGTAAGATTGATTTGATAAACACACATTATGGTCATAATCATGAATTCTCTAGCACAGCTTAATTTTAATAATTTAATTGCTTAACTAAGATTGGTTTGATCTTATCTCTAATAAACTAGTGTTCACTGAGTTATTAGGTATTCAAATTCATGTAACTTCATATTCACTAACTACACAGAATAAGAATTCAAAGCAATCAATTATCAAACAAGCATGCTAGGTAAAATCAATCCAACACGAGCATATTACCAACAAGTAAGGTCAAATCTAATGCATTAAACCATGAGTTCCAGCTTCATCTAGCTAACAGAAGCTGCTAGATTTAGCTGGACATACTAGCAAATAAACAAACAAATTCCATAATCAAAAGCATGTTTAAATGCACCAATCTAAAAATAAAATTATGAACTTCTTCTTCCTTGGTGTTGAAAACCAATTCCAAACTCTTCCTTCTTCTGAAAGTCGTCTCCAGGAATCCTCCAAGGCAGCAAAAAGTTCCCCAAGTCGTAATCATCAAGCGTTTATATACTTTTCCCGAAATCAGGTCACCACGTCGTGGTAGTCATGTTTATCCCGTATTCTCCAAGTCTTCGAAGCTGATCGGGATTCTTCAAGTCACCACGTCGTGGTGAGATTACCACGACGTGGTAGGTATATTTTTCTTCATTTTTTAGCTTTGGTTCAAACTTCCATTTTCCAACTTCTTTAATCCAACTTCCAGCTTCCTTTTTGCTCCAAGCATGTCTTTTAGTCGCTACAACATAATTCATAGCAAATTAAGTATCTTTTGTTCATATAACGGCACAAAAGTAATAAAAATATTAATGTATGTTGTATAAATATGTGTATAAATATGCACATATCAAAATACCCCACACTTGACTTTTGCTTGCCCTCAAGCAAAACTGAATTTTAGCATACCAATACCACATAAGACAATCCTAATCGAACCCAGCCATTATGCCAAGACCGCAACGCATGCATTTGTGTCTAAAATTTTTCCTAAAGACCCCCCTATCCTAAATACTTACAATCCTCATAAACATTCACCCACTTCTTTTGAACAATGCTCATTTTATGCAACCCTCCGAATTCATCCTCAGAAAACCTTCTATCCTCAAGGTATTTTTGGTCAAGCAACCCAAGCATACATAATCTAGATAATTACAACTTTAAGATACCACAATGGAACTCTTGAATTCTTCTTTCTTTGACATTTGGTCTTCAATTTATACTTTGAATTCATCACATTTTTATATGATTTTTGGTATCTTCAACTTTTGATACTTCAGAATTTTTTGATCTTTGATCTTCAAACTTTGATACTTTTATAGCTCCAAAAATTCTTCAACTTTTTCACTTATTTCTCTCTTTTTTTACATGTACTCACTTTTTTTCTTCACTCATATCCTACATGCTTAAGCAATGGCGCTCCACTTCAACCCTTATTGGTTAGAGATATTAGTCTTCCTGGATACATTTCAAGTACAGGCTGCTAAACATATTGCATCCCTCAAACTAAGCGAGGTTGTGTTTTTGTCTCATTATTTCACTAAAATAAGGGAGGCCACAAATGCACCAGAACGTATATAGGCTTAACTAAACATTTGGGTCTTCATAGAATCATCAAACATAATACTAGCATAAAGCCTAATTTATTTACCAAAATTTTTTAAGTTAAATCCTAGCAAATTTATGCAAAATTTTTAATATTATGCCTAAAATTAAGATTCTAAATTCACTAATATAATCAACCCCCTACCCCACACTTATGTTATGCAATGCCCTCGTTGCATAGTATGTAAAACATAAAATTAAAAAGAGAGAAAGAGGAACAAAGTCCCCTGGGATAGAAGATGAAACTCGACTGATGGAAAGGACTTGTAGCTTGCTCGAATGTGTGGACACGGAATTGGAAAAGAACATGGCGGCCTCCTTATGCTTTGAAAAAAAAAACTCCCCCACGTCAAGGAAAACTGTGAACCATGTCGTGGCAGCCAGGATAGTTCTTAATTAATGCGTGAAAAACTTGATGCGTGAAAATAAAATTCTATGGCATGGGAACAACTCATCCATACCATGAGAATGAATATAACGCTACTCGTAACACTGAGACTACTAGAAGTATGAGATCGGGATCGAAAACTGACTCGAAAGGCACCACGTCGCGGTAGATATCACCACGTCGTGGTTAAGGTAACAGAACATTTTGTTGGATTTAGTACTGCGACAACACGACGTGGTGGATATTACCACGTCGTGGTGGTGCTATAAAATGATAGTCTGCTGTCGATTTGAACTGATACGTGAACTGAATATGACACCAGCTCGTGCATAAAGCTATAGGACGTGACCCATCACTTTATGATGCAATTAAAAACCCGCAAAAACGTTCTCAAATCGTGCTTCTCTCGACGTACTCTAAGCCTTCACTTCAACGAACACTCTTGTGTCAAATTTACCCTTACTCGGACTCGATAATATAACCTGGAACTAAGACAAAGAAGAAGGTAATAAAAGTAGGAAACACATTGTAAACAACCAAACAACCACAAAATTGTTCAAAAACCACAAAACAAACCTAAGAGAACCATAAAAATTGCCTAAAAACTAAAAAAATGCAAACACTAAAACGAAAAGAAAATGCAAACCAAACTCGGGTTGCCCCCCGAGAAGCGCTTCTTTTTCATGGAGTCGTGAGCTGGACTCCGTGCCTCCTACGTTGACTCGTCAGAAGAGTGCACCATCATGATCTTCTGCTCCTTGAAACACCTCTTGTAAGCTTGCACTCGACGAATATATGCCTTTTTAGAATTCTCCTTTTTAGCCTTGACTTCGTTTCCATCGAGCTTGCGTTTGATCCCTTGAGTCTTCAATTTTTCATCATTTTTAAGCTTCATAATATCCTCCTCCTCCTTCACCACTGGGCTAGTCACCTTTGATGTAACCTCCTCTTCATCACTAGACATGTCATCACTTTCCTTACTCACCCAAGATATTGGTGTTTTATAAGCAAACACCTCGAATACAAGTGGAACAGAAGCTCTTGGCTTGGTGCGCTTGACTTGATGAACTGTTTTAATTTCTTCTTCCATAAGTTTCTCCAATTCTGCAAGCTCATTGTCATCTTCAATATTGAACACTTCACCTTGAACATCATATCCTTGGAAACCATCTTGTAGTCCAAAAGTTTCTTCTTCATCACCAACCCTCAACGTGAGCTTGGATTCTCGAATATCGACAAGAGCCCTAGCAGTATTTAGTAAAGGGCAACCAAGAATGATGGGGATATTCACACCCTCTTTCATGTCAATCACTACAAAGTCAACTGGGAAAACGAATTTCCCAATTTTTACAAGGATGTCTTCTACTATCCCTCTTGGGTGAGTCACTGAACGGTTTGCCATGTGGGTTGTCATCTTCGTAGCCTTCATCTTTTGAATATTTAATTTTTGATAGAATGAAAATGGCATCAAATTTATGCTAGCCCCAGAATCGGCTAAAGCATATGTCTTCAAATTATTACCAAACTCACATGGAAGAGTGAGGCGTCCAGGATCTCCCATCTTTTTAGGTATCTCTCCCAATACAGCCCTTGAGCTTTGTTCACTTAGAATGACCTTGGAATTCTTCCTTAATTCTTGACGAGTGTCTATTAAGTCTTGGAGGAACTTCGCGTATTCTGGAATTTTCGAAAGCGAATCAATGAAAGGAGTATTAATAGGAATACCCTTTATTTGTTGAATAAACTCCAGATGTTCCTTTTCCAGTGGGCTAAGATGTGCTCGAAACGGGAATGGCAAAGGCGGTTTATAAGCTGGAACAGATACGATTTTATTCCGTTCAGACCAAGCCCACTTCGTGAGCATATCGAGCTCACGACGTGAATTTGGCGTTTCAGTAGCTTCTTCGTTTTTAAGCTTGGACTTCTTTGGCTTCGGTTCAGATGGCTTTGGCTCCACTTCTAATGCTTCCAGGAACTTATAAATCGCCTCTTCTTCAGTATCAATGGCCATGACGTGAGATTGGGTTTTCTTTTCAGGAATTTGTGGAAACAATCTCTCATTCACCAAAGCTGTAAGTTGGCCAAGTTGGGTTTCAAGGTTATGGATGGAGGCTTGCTGATTCTTCAATGATGCTTGCTGGTCTATCATCATGGCCTGATGATTCTTCATCATTATCCTTTGATCTTGAAGTGCTGCCTCAGCATCATCATGACTTTTACCAGAAACTTCCATGAAACGAAGTAACATGGACTCCAAATCAGTTTTCTTCTCAGCTGGTGGCTGCTCCTTTTGATAGAAACCCCGGCTAGTCTGCCTGAATTTCTCATCCTTCTGTTTCTTGTACTCGTCATATGGCAGCCACTCCTTCTTTGGTTTCCTCCAATCTTCATCATACTTGTCCCCACTTGAATAACAAACTTGAGCTTTTTTATTTCCAAAATCCTCCAAATTACAATCTTTTGTCAAATGTGGCCCACTACACCTTTCGCAACCAACTCGAATCGCATGAATTGATTGGTCCATTTGGGTCAATCTCCTATCCATGTTATTAAGCATTGCCATCACAGCAGCCATCTCTTCAGTTTGTGTACCTCCACTGCCTTTTATTCCATCACGCCCTGGGTTGTGATACTCACGAGAGTGCTTTGAAAATTCTTCAATTAGCTTCTTGGCCTGATTTGGGTTCTTCTTCGTTAGTGGTCCTTGCGAATCAAGGAGTTGTCTAGTCATGCCATTCACCCCATCATAGAATATCGACATCTCTTGCTGAATATTGAGGTCATGCTGAGGACAATTCCTTAACAACCCCTTGTAGCGTTCCCATGCCTCGTATAATGACTCCCCCGGATTTTGCTCAAAGTTGGCAATCACCTTCTTGAGTTTAGAGATTTTGGAGGGTGGGCAAAAACTGATCTAGAAATTTCTCACGGAATTGGGCCCATGTGGTGATTGTACCAGATGGAAGTGCCTTCAACCAGTCTTTTGCAGCTCCCTTTAGAGTGAATGGTAGCATCCTTAGCAAAGCTGTCTCCCTTGGGATATTAGGAGTATTAAAATAATCCGCAATATCATTGACCTCATCTAAATGTTTGAAAGCATCCTCATGATCCTTCCCATAGAATGGAATATCCTTAAGTACAGTAAGGATGTGTCCCTTTAACTCGAATGTGGAATTGGCAGGAATCGTAGGGTGTACTAAACCCGGCCCCACATCATCTCAAATGCGCTTCTTGTAGTCCCCCATGGCCATCTCATCAATGTTCGCCATTTCGTTCTCCGGATCGTTCTCGGGTTCACTCGTATAAAGTCCAAATTTTGTTTCTGATTCGTACTCGGACTCGTGTGGATTAGGAAATTGATCGAAGACTTCAAACTTGCTCTTTGAGGCTGAACTCGATTCTCCCGTTTTCTTTCCTGACTTCCTTGAAAATGCTGATTTCAGTTCTTGTAAAGGCGACTTCTTATTATTATTTTTGTGCAGCGTAGACTCCGGATCTTCAAGCGGTGGCACCAAAGGTGTGTTGGATCCTCTGGTCATCAACTCCTGCAAAACAGACAAAACAAAAACGTAAAACTGAACAAAAACCAAATAAAAATTTCCTACAGACTAGCCACCACGACGTGGTAAAGTCTACCACGTCGTGTTGTCGCAGAAAACTAATAGAAAAGAAAAACGAAAAAAAACGAGAAAATAACCAACTCACGTCATGAGCTAGAGGTTCACGTCGTGAGTCAAGTACCGTAAAAAAAACTAAGCTGGAAAAGTAACTTTTTGCAGGTTTTACCCCACAAAAAGGATCGATTAATCTAAAGCAAATAAATAAACTATCAAATAAGCCGTTCCCCGACAATGGCGCCAAAAACTTGATGCGTGCAATTAGCTACACCTAATTTTAATATTTATAACCTAACTACCTTAACTAACTAAATTGCACCTAGGCAGTGTACCTAGTCAAAATTATAGAATAGTTGGGTAAGTTGGGTGTCGATCACAGAGAACGGTATTGTCTAATTAATTTATCTACTACTAAATTAACCTAATTATTAACAAAGGAAGGGGTTTTATCTAATTTTGCAAGATTAGATGAACTTAATTCTTTAATACAAAATCAATTAATAAACAAACACTTCTATTAGTTTGAATCCACTTTCACTCAGTGGGTTATAAATTAGCTATGACAATTACCATTGGTTACCAATTAAGACAGTTTTAGCAATTTAGTTCTAAATCTACTAACTTTAATCAACTCATGTAAACCTATGTATGATCACACAATAGTTAACACATAATCGATTATTAAATGAAATTGGAGCTATGTAAGATTGATTTGATAAACACACATTATGGTCATAATCATGAATTCTCTAGCACAACTTAATTTTAATAATTTAATTGCTTAACTAAGATTGGTTTGATCTTATCTCTAATAAACTAGTGTTCACTGAGTTATTAGGTATTCAAATTCATGTAACTTCATATTCACTAACTACACAGAATAAGAATTCAAAGCAATCAATTATCAAACAAGCATGCTAGGTAAAATCAATCCAACACGAGCATATTACCAACAAGTAAGGTCAAATCTAATGCATTAAACCATGAGTTCCAGCTTCATCTAGCTAACAGAAGCTGCTAGATTTAGCTGGACATACTAGCAAATAAACAAACAAATTCCATAATCAAAAGCATGTTTAAATGCACCAATATATAAATCAAATTATGAACTTCTTCTTCCTTGGTGTTGAAAACCAATTCCAAACTCTTCCTTCTTCTGAAAGTCGTCTCCAGGAATCCTCCAAGGCAGCAAAAAGTTCCCCAAGTCGTAATCATCAAGCGTTTATATACTTTTCCCGAAATCAGGTCACCACGTCGTGGTGGGTCCACCATGTCATGGTAGTCATGTTTATCCCGTATTCTCCAAGTCTTCGAAGCTGATCGGGATTCTTCAAGTCACCACGTCGTGGTGAGATTACAACGACGTGGTAGGTATATTTTTCTTCATTTTTTAGCTTTGGTTCAAACTTCCATTTTCCAACTTCTTTAATCCAACTTCCAGCTTCCTTTTTGCTCCAAGCATGTCTTTTAGTCGCTACAACATAATTCATAGCAAATTAAGTATCTTTTGTTCATATAAGGGCATAAAAGTAATAAAAATATTAATGTATGTTGTATAAATATGTGTATATATATGCACATATCACACAACATCTTGAGCCGATATAGCCTCCTCGACAGTGAGATGGAAAGTGCGACCTCGAGCCCCGGGGGATCCACCCTGCCTTGACTCCCATCAGTGATCCTCAAAGTACCCAACGCTGGAGCCTGCGCTGGCCTGGCAGCAAGCAAAGGACATTGGGCCTTCATATGGCCCACCTGTGTTGGGTACAAAGTTATCCATGTATGACTTTGTAAATGGTTTGACTTTTATATACCCACTTGAATGTGGTAAAGTAGCCTTGTGACATGAGAGAGAGGGAGAGAGAGAGAGAGAGAGAGAGAGAGAGAGATGTAAACACCTCTATATAAGGTGGGTTCATACCACTTGTAGAGGTGTGCTTGAGATATGTAACATTGAGAGTGTTAGTGTGTGTTAATTATGTAGATTTAGATCTAGATCCTTTTTTGTAAACACCTTTCATAATCGAATGCATCTCTTAAACACCCAAATCACCGTGTTCTTTGTGTGTTCTTTAATTCCGCATGCCAAATCAAATGCTCATAATTCACATCAATTGGTATCAGAACAGGTCTGCGAAGATCAACATGATTTTTTGAAGAAACGATTCTCGGTTTGGCTACATTCAACATAATTGGAACATTTATGGTGAGTCTCTCTATGATCTCTCTAAATCTCTTTGATTCGTGTGTTGCGTTCTTGAATTTTTGATCATTTTGACTCATTGGATCAATTTTTTATTTTTGGAAAACCCATTTTTTATGATCCAATAACTTTTTTTAAGATCAAATCTGATCTGATCCTATTCTCTTGTTTGATTCGATTCTCAAATTTGCAAATATTCATTTGAACCAAAATTTGCCCATAAACAATTGTGTTCATTTAAAGTCCAATAACTGTTCACGAAGATCATATGATCCCAAATTGTGATGTTACTGTTCATTGATCAAATGAATTGAGCCCAATCCATTTTATATGATCCATTTACAATTCATTCGATATATCATTGACTTTTCAAATCAGATTTCTTGATTAGTTCTTGACGAAAATTACTGTATTTCAAAATTGGCTTGCTACGGCGTCTACTTGCTTCAAAACAAGTTGAATCAATCATTGTTTCTATCGATTCCATTTAAAATCTTGATCTCATGATTCGAAATACTTTGGTTGATCATTTTATTTAGAATCTTCATCTGATTTTGCATTCTTGAATCTCAAATCTGATTTCGAGTAAATGATTCAGTTAATTCAATCGATTGGAGTTTATAGATTTGTATTGAGTCAATCTAAACATTCTTGTTCTGGTATTGATTTAGTATGTTGAAAACTTGAATCGATTGGAGTTTATCGATTGGAATCTATTTGATGTTTTGATTTGTGATTGGAGTCTTGAAACTGCATCGATATCATGAAAATTTCGATTGATAATCTTCTGTGAAGAGCTTGATGATGAATACTCAAGAACAATTGAAGAACTTATGAAGAACATATGAAAATTGTTTGGTATTCAGTGTTTGATCTGTAAATTAAGTTGAGAAAATTGTGTTTGGTGTTTGTCGGCAATTGAAATCGAAAACTCAAAACACAAAAAGTCAAAATCGGATTTTCAAAAGTCGATTCAATGGTTTGAAAGATGAAACTGGTTGATAAGATGACTAGTCGAACTCTAACGTGTGATTGGAATTGATTTTGTAGTCAAATTAGTTGGAATGGTTGATGGAAAGTGGCTAATAGCAAACGTTAAAGATCGAATGGTTGAAAACGTACAGTGTTGGATTGGTCGTTATCTTGGTGTCGAAGATTTCAAAGGGATCGATATCAAGGGTAGATGTTGATTGTTAATTGGAGTCGGTTGATGACGTGATTAAAGTTTCGAAAGTCTGTATATGGTTTGATTTCGAATTATATGTCAACGTTGACTTGTGAAGACGACTGAGATAATTTGGGGTCAAAGAATGAAGGTTTGGGAAGTGACTGGGAAATTGATAATCGATATTTCGATGGTTTGGAGTCGATGGCATAATCACGACTTCGAAATTGAGTTAAATTGAGAATTCGTTATTGATGGTTTTGACATTGATTATAATAAATCTGGGTTATGGATTGGTGTCGGGACTAAGAGGCAGTATTTTGGAAGGTTTTGATCAATTGGGTTAATAAGTTTCGAAAGTTTTGGTTGTGAGAATCGGGTATCGACTGTCGAAGGGTTGTTTGTGTAGCCTTCGTTACCTGCACAACAAAGTGAATTGAAGAAGATAATGGAAAGTTTCAAAATTGGTCCTTAAGTTTCGATGGTTTGACAGTTTGTAACCACCTTCGAAATGAGGGCTAATTTTCGACATTTTGGAGAAAAGGAATAAAATTTTCGCAATGAGTCCCTGCACTTTTGTCGAAACTTACAGTTTATACCTATTTTCGACATTGGGGTATAATTTTGACATTTTGAAGAACTGTGCAGAAGTTTCATGTTCAGCCCCTGCAGTTAATGCGAATTGTCGCTTTCAACCCAGTTTCGCAAATGAGGGAGAGTTTTGCATTTTTGGTTGTTTTGGGCGCACCGGGTCACTGCAAAATTCTGAAATTAACAATTTCCACCCAAATTTATGAAATTTTATCAAAGGCGGTCCCCGAACGAAGCTAAAAATTAGAGATTTTTGGGATTTTCCGGATTGAAGCAAAATGTTTATGCCATGTGTTAAGGGGGAGTTTTGGATAGAAATATTCCGAACTGAGCGTTTTCTCATTCCTTTTTTGGTTTTATAATCATTTTTCGATTATAAAAAGGGGGAGATATGGAAATTTGAAAGTTGAATTTTTCCTATTATGCGGACTTGAAGACCGAAGTTACCTCGAGTATTTGAAGTTTATGAAATGATTCAATTGGTGATTCGTAAGTGATTCCGGTTCATGAAGGGTTTGGACTTAATTAAGATTTTTGGGGTGTGCTTTGTTGCTCAACTTTAGGGTGATTATTTGGAGATTGAGAAACTCCTAATTATCCGTTAATGCTCGGTTCGTATGGTCTCACATTCTAGAACCCAAATTGAAGAATCATGGAAGAATTGAAGATTTGATGTTTATCTCTACATGTGTCAAGTTTGAGGCTCGGTTCGTGAAGTTGCTCGAGTTTGGAAGATTTGAAGCGGGTCATCTATTCCGAACTTTGAGGAGAATGTTGGGTACAAAGTTATCCATGCATGACTTTGTAAATGGTTTGACTTTTATAGACCCACTTGCATGTGGTAAAGTAGCCTTGTGACATGAGAGATAGATAGATAGATAGATAGATAGATAGATAGATAGATAGATATATAGATAGATAAAGACATGTAAAACCTCTATATAAGGTGGGTTCATACCACTTGTAGAGGTGTGCTTGAGAGATGTAACCTTGAGAGTGTTAGTGTGTGTTAATTATGTAGATTTAGATCTAGATCCTTTTTTGTAGACACCTTTTATAATCGAATGCATCTCTTAAACACCCAAATCACCGTGTTCTTTGTGTGTTCTTTAATTCCGCATGCCAAATCAAATGCTCATAATTCACATCAATTGGTATCAGAGCAGGTCTGCGAAGATCAACATGATTTTTTGAAGAAACGGTTCTCGGTTTGGCTACACTCAACATAATTGGAACATTTATGGTGTGTCTCTCTAAATCTCTTTGATTCGTGCGTTGCGTTCTTGAATTTTTGATCATTTTGACTCATTGGATTAATTTTTTTTTGGAAAACCCATTTGTTATGATCCAATAACTTTTTTTAAGATCAAATCTGATCTGATCCTATTCTCTTGTTTGATTCGATTCTCAAATTTGCAAATATTCATTTTGTCACAACTAGGAATTCTAATACTTTTGTAAACATTAACAATGATAACATTTGTGACTAAAACTTGAAAGTATGCATGATGTTTATTCAATAACACCAAAGTTCCATCAATCACTCTATGCAAACACTTCAAATAGTCAACAAAAGATTGGAAATCCTAAAAATCCCGGTTTAAGTCCATTATGGACTAGGATTTCCTTATTGGGCCTAATGGACCAATAAGTTTCCAATTTGACTAGTTTGGGCTTAGAACCCTTATTTGGGCTCTAATTCAACTCACCTTCATGAGATTTGACATTTTTGGGCCATATTAGGCCTAAAATGGAAGTAAACTACTCCAATAAGCCTTATTGGGCCATAACTAGCCTAATTAACCTTGTTGGGCCATAACTAATCTAATTAGCCCTAATGGGCCGCAAACCTAATCTTTTATGCTAATTGGGCCGTGAACCCCCCCTCCCCCCTAAGGGCCCAATGGGCCGAAAACTCCTTTATGGACCTCATGATTTCAAGTAAGGATCAAGAATTGGGCAAAAATGAATCCTCTTCCCTTCTTAATGCAATTCTCGGCCCATTTAAAAAGAAAGAAAAGATTAGAAGAAGAATTAAGAGAAAATGGATTAAGGAGAAAAATTGTGAGCATGCCACCTCCTTATTGTATGGTGAACATCCATGCAATGTCACCTCACCCTCTCTCCCCTCTTCTTCTTCTACTCTCGGCCGAGAGCATCAACACACACACACACACTTAATTCACTTCCGAATACTTCCAAATCCTCTCAAGAACACCTTCATTCTTCCATCAAAAATTTCGAGATTTGCAAGTATTCCAAGAAGGTTCTTCACTCATATCACAAATCCTTGGTAAGTTTTTACTTAGATCCATGGATAAACTTCTATATCTTATCAAAAATCTTCTCTTACTTCATTCAAATTCATGATCATGCTTCTTAGAATCCATCTAAGCCCAAAGATTTCTCAATAAGCTTGCTAGGGCCGAGAATCACCTCAACCCCTTCCATTTCTTCATCAAAACCTTGAGCAACAAAGCAAGGTGAGTTCATACCCCCATGTTTTCGGTTTTTACTTGTTTTTGGGGGAGAATACAAGTACTATGTGTTGATCTATGTGTGTATGCTTGTTATATTTGATTTCTTTGGTTTATGTTGTGAAAATATGATATTATTTGCTAAATCTTGAAATCTATGGCTAAAGTGTGAAGAATACATAAACAATGTACACAATAAACAACTTACTTCAAAGATCTAAGGATCTTTAGGCTTAAGAAGTGAAATCGAAGTCAAAATCCTTATAAGTGTCATTTTTGTAAAAATAATCAAAGTTTGGGTAAAATATGATATTTTCGGTTTTATAAGGACAAAATAGTAGTATTTACATAGAAATCTAACTTTTATGAAAATAACACTTGTCTAGGGGTCAAAAACATAAATTTTAGCTTAATGGGCTTTAATTTTGGGCCTTACGAGTTTTGGGCCCAAAGTTGCAAAAAATGAAGTATTTGAGGGGCTGAAATGGAAAATTTAACAAACTATGGGTTTAAAACGTGAATAAAACTATTTTAAGGGCTGAAAATGACTTTGATGTAAAAATTGGACTAAAAATGCAACGTTTTCGACTTTGGGGTCAAAATTGTAAAACTTACGGAAACTGAGCCAAAAATGTAAACTTTTTTCAACTAAGGGCTGGAAATGGCAAATACAATAGTTTTGGGCTGAATTTATTATTTCAAATAAAGTTTGGGTCTAAAACGTCAAGAAAAACGGTTTAAGGACCAAAAATGTCAATTTTCATAAAAGGGGACTAAAAGTGCCATTTTTATAGATAAAGGGGCTGAAATGGTCAAACTAAATGTTTTTGGGCCAATTAGACGAATATTAAATTATTGGGTTAAAAATATTAAGTTTATAACGCATGGTTTTATATATATATATATATATATATATATATATATATATATATATATATATATATATATATATATACAAGTATAACCAAAGCTTCGTTATAAATCAAAGGTCAGAGTATTTTAATACTTCGAATAAACAGTTGGCTTACACCAAATAGCTACATTACGAACTTAAGATCAATAAATTGTAAATGATTCAATGGTTGGGCTCAAATATCTTCTATTTGTGCTATTGGGCCTTTATGACCTAATATCATGATTATTGGGCCCAATATAATCACACATGTTTATTGGGCTTCCGGTGACCCAATTACATACCCAATGGGACTTTGTCAGCTTTAACATGCTATTAGGCCTTAATGGTCCATTTGCATTGCTAATAAGACCCTAAACATTCATAATATGCTTAATGGGCTATAACGTGTCCGTAGCATACTCGACAGCCTATAATAACATACAAAGTTAGTGGGCCTCCGTTGTCCTCTTTTCTTCGTCTGTTAGGCTTACCTTTTATACAAGTAAACATAAATCGGGTTGTAAAACAATGTTATTCAATTTCATTTGGATTTAGTGAGAAATAACGGGTGACACCAATAAGTGTCGGTAGTAGTCTGTAGTTATAATCAAAGTCTCCTGGAGGGAGAGCGAGAGTTTGTGTATAAATCTATACGGGGGTGACTCCCCCACACCTAATATGTTCGCTACAGTTAGACTCGGCCAGTCTAGGGTGACAAAATCTAAATTCAAGACCGGCATTCGATAAGATGCCAAGACAGGCGAATTAGTCATTATTATGCATGGTTATAACGACTCACATAGAGATCCATTACCATCTACGTAATCATTGGGAAATCATGTTCATATGCTGTGACGATACAATAATACAAACTATCATACTATTTATATCGGAAAACATCGGGTTTTCCGGGGTTACAACATTATTCACTTTTACTTACAACAACTATAATACAAGAAACTATTATGAAAAACATATCACTTTTACATGTTTTGAAATCATTCACACGTATACTTATGGATCATCACACCTTTTTCGTAAACAATTCATGTTTCAGAAAATATCGGATTTTCTAGGTTTTACAAACAATACAAAACAATTTCATATCAAACCTGCTTATGAACTCACCAACATTATATATGTTGACCGTTTTCAAAATAACTTCTGTTCTCAGGTAACGATTAGAATGAAGAATTATCAAGCTTGTGTCTGAATGTCTTTTGTGATGTCATTTGATAAACAATTTATGTTTTGGGATTATGTAATGTAAACAATGTACTTGATGTGAACAATGACGGTTGTAATGTATTAATGCATGGTGATGTTTATGTTATGTTTCATGTATATTCATTGTGATGATATTTCAATTTAAGTCATACGAGCCCTCGGACGTTTCCGCCGTCTGGTTCGGGGGTGTGACAAGTTGGTATCAGAGCTCTGTTTATAGTGAACTGGAATATCTAACCACACATTGATATGCAACTATAAACCCAAAGAGGGACTAAATAACTCTGAACAAAACAACTAAAATATAATAATAAACACTCTTACTTGTGCGACTTAGAAAATAAACATAATAACAATTCAAATAAGATGATTGGAAAAATCCTGACATCTCGGTTAAGCCAGGGCTGTCCACAGTTGTATTAGGGATGAATGTAGCCTGATCAACTACATTTCCTTCAGAATACAACTATCACCTGCCCTGGAGCGATCGCGATGGTCAGTAAACCTAAGGCATACCCTTTTGTTAACCAAGAGGAGAACATCAACCCAATTTTTATAACAACTAAAATATCTTAGGATTAATAATGGTTTAATTATATACCCACTTGCAGACAGTATGGCTGGCTTCCATCTTCCTGGAGATCCGTATTTCCCTAATAAGGGGAATAACAGATGGCTTGAGGAGGAACCTGAGGAGGAACCTGAAGAGGAATCTAAGGAGGAACCCGAGGAGGAACAAGAGGTTGGGATCGAAGACGGGCCTGCGGAGCCTGTGGCTGACTCTGGAGGGGAAGAATCTAGCGACAATAGTGGCGATGACTCGGACCCAGAGTCCGTAGTCATCAACCCACCATTTCCAGTTAGGGTGCCAGCACATCGGATGGGCCCTAATGTCCCTACACCCCCATGGGGAGTCAACATTTGGAGATGGAATAGGCAACAAGGTCAGCGACCCCCGTACGGCATGGCGAGGGAATTCTATGACCTGAGGGATGGAGGGCCGGCTGACCGAGCACTCCCTGTCATGGTGAGGCGGTTACGGAACACTGGCGACCTAGCCCAGGACACATCCGAGCAACTGAATCAGATGCGAGCCGCAGTGGCAAGAGCGGAACGAGAAACTCAGGAAGTAATCCATAATTTTCATGTACGTCAAGCAATTTGGGAGGATCGACTGCGAGCCACTGAACAACAAGTGGCGCGTCTTCAGGGCGCATCCACGTCATCAGCCCCACCACCCAACACATCTCGGAGCACTCCAGATCAGTAGACCTCCCTACTAGTGCCATGTTCTCTTATGCTTACCATGTTATGTACTACCGACTCCATGTTTAAGTGACTACACTACTCATAGAGTCGTTATGCTGCCGAACTTTGTACCCTTATGTATGCTCTTTCGAGCAAATTTTCATGTATCAAAGTACGGATATTATTAGTGGAAAATATTATGTGTTTTATCGTGATGTTGTTATCTGCTATGTGTTTTTATATTCTTATTGTTTGGTGTAAATATATGGAATCAATTGGACGCACAATCGATTCACGGAATTCCCAACTTAAATACAATACGTACTCAACTTCTTCCTGTTCCATAACAGCAAGATGCCGCAAAGACCAAACCGTGGAAACAATCAACCACCGACGCCACCAGAAATCAACTCGATTGCATTTCAAGCAGTTGTATCTGCCACAGTCACATCAGCACTGGCGCAGATCCACAACGGGAACAATGGTGGAGGCAACGAACAGTGGCCGAAAGTTCAAACAAAGGGATGAACCAAGGACCTACCAAGAAATGCTCTTACAAAGATTTCACCAACGTCAAGCCACAAACCTTTAATGGCACAGGGGGAATGATAACCCTGAAAAGATGGATTAAAAAGGTGGAATCGGTGTTCGAGATATGCGGATGCCCAGATGAAGTCAAGGTGAAGTTTGCAGCATGTACATTTGTTGATCAAGCTCTCACGTGGTGGAATGGACATGTGGAGGCTATGACTCTTCCAGTGGCTAATTCCATGCCATGGACGGAATTGAAGGAAATGCTAATGGCTGAATACTGCCCGCGTGGCGAGGTTTAGAAAATGGAGCAAGAGTTATGGAATCTCACTGTCCGAAACTCCGAAATCGATGCCTACATATCAAGGTTTAGTGAACTGTCTCTGTTGTGCCCTGGCATGATTACTTCAGAAGGGAAGAAAATAGAACGATTCATCTGGGGATTAACTCCCCCAATTCAAGGAAACGTGATTGAAGTGATTATAGAACATGGTTTGGCATGCGGAATTAAAGATTGCACAATGAACACGGTGATTTCGGTGTTTAAGAGATGTATTGATTATGTATTGTGTTACAAAAAGGGATCTAGATCTAGTCTACATAAATAACACACACTTACACACTCAACTTTTACACCTCTCAAGCACACCTCTACAAGTGGTATGAACCCACCTTATATAGAGGTGTTTACATGTCTCTCTCTCACTCTCTATCTCATGAGTCTAAAGGCTAATACACCACATGCAAGTGGGTTTTACAAAAGTCAACACATTACAAAGTCAAACATGAATAACTTTGCACCCTAACATTCTCCCCCTCAAAGTTAGGAATGGATGACCCACTTCAAATCTTCCAAAATCGAGCAACTACGCGATCCGAGCCTCAAGGGTAACACATGTCGAAATGAACTTCAATCTTCAATTGTTCCATGATTCTTCAATTTTGGCTCTAGGATGTGAGACCATACAAACCGAACATCAACGAATGATCACGAGCTTCTCAAACTCCAAATTGATCACCAAAAGTTGAGCATAAAAACACACCCCAAAAATCTTCAATAAAACCAAACCCATTTCGAAAATATATCACTTCCGAACTTCCAATTGCATCACTTCGTAAGGTTCAAAAATTCAAGGTCACTTCGGTCTTCAAATCCGCGTAATATGAAAAATTCAAGTTCGAATTTCCATATAAATTTCTCCCCCTTTTTATAATTGAAATTTGATTATAAAACCTTCAAGGAAAGAGAACGTGCTCTATTCGGAATTTTTCGTGTCAAAACTCCCCCTTAACATGTTGCATAAACTTTGTGCTTCAATCCAGAAAATCCAAAAAAATCTTCAATTTTTAGCTTCGTTCACGGACCGCCTTTGACAAAATTTCTCAAAAAAAGGTAGAAATTGTCAATTTCAAAATTCTGCAGTGACCCGGTGCGCCCAAAACAGCCAAAAATGCAAAACTCTCCCCCTTTTCCAAAGCTGGGTAGAAAGCGTCAATTTGGACAAACTGCAGGGGCCAGAAATGCATATTCTTCAATTTTTCAGCAAAAACAATCCTTTTTCGAAATTGGGTACTTGTTGCCAAACTGTCGAAATTTCAGGGGCTGATTTCGAAACTTCTGCACTTTTCTTCAATTCATACGAAAATTTTTACCAAACATACGAAACTTGGTTTATTCGTACGAAGTGTCAAACTTTCGTAAGGTCAGGGGTCATTTTCGAAAATTCTGAGTTTCTTCCCCAATTCCCCAATTCGTACGAATCCAGCACCATATGAACGAAACTTCTGTTCTTCATCAAAACATACGAAACTTCAACTTCCCAATTTCCTTTCAAACGTACGAAACTTTTTCTCTCTCCCCTTCGTACGAAACTTCATCAGCCCATTTTCTCTCTCCTTTTCGTTCAATCAGAGCACCCCTCGTACGAATTCACAGCACCAAAATTTTCTCTTTCCCCTTCGTTAGATTCAATCAAAGCACCAAATTAACGAAAATTTTCAGTCCATTTTAACGAAAACGAAGGCATTCGAAGCCTCTGAATCAAGTCTGAACCATTCACATTTACTCACTAAATCGAGATCCAAACAAAATTTTCGTCCGTTCAACAGCAACTCAACATCAAGTCTTCGTTCTTTGACAATCCAACCATCCAATTTCCAGAATTCTCTTTTCAAAACCATGGCTTCGCACCATTGACATCACCAAAACGATTCCCAATTCGTTAATTGAAAACATCGATTCTAACATCAACATTAAAATCCATGGCTTCGCCTTTCATTCAAGACCTCAAAATCGAAGTCAGATACCTTCAAAATCTAACATTATCGATAATCAACTTAGACACCAAAGACTTCAATCGATTGACTCCAACCCATTCCAGTTGATTTTTGATTCCAACACATTCGATCAACACACCCCAAATCAGATTCGTCAACGAACTCAAAATCAATAATCAACATTGATTTCTTGACTCCATTCGTTCATCAATCGACTTCAACATCTTTTAAAATCAATAAACGTCAAGCCATCGACGTTGACTTTTTGATTCCAGATGTAAAATTGACTTAAACTTCACAACAATTGACTTGCGATTTCATATCACCAATTCTTCGAAATCATAGTACAAACCAAACCATCGATCCAAACTTGACAACCATCAATCTCGAATCAAACTCGACTATCAACAGTGTATCATCGAGCCTTGATATGTACAACTCGGTGAAGCTTGTGTACAAGTTGAACCAAGAACAACGACTTTGACTTTTTGTTTTGTGTCACACCCCCAAACCAGAACGGCGGAAACGTTCGGGGGCGGAGGACGTCATATTCGATATCATAACAGTTCATAGTAAGGAAAGTACACACCACCATATATATATATAAGGTTTTCAAAGACGTTTACATAATTGTATTTGTTACATGTTCAAAAGATAAATACATAAACATATTTCAAAAGAAGTAATTAACGTCAGAGCGTTAATCCCCAAAAGTTGATTTCCAAACCTGCTTAGCGGTTCCCTGAGAATACAAGTTATTTCAAAGAAAAAGTGTCAACAATTAAGTTGGTGAGTTTATAAGCGGTTTTGAGAAAATGTATGTCATTCCAAAGTTCGTGCGTTTTCCAAGAAAATCCCTTATTTTCTTATTAAAGTATGAAATGCATATGAATGTTCGCGTTGTAAATTGTAAATAGTTGCACCAGGAAAATCCCTTATTTTCCTATTAGTTGATTGTGTTGGATACAGGAAAATCCCTTATTTTCCTAAAGAAAAAGGCAGTCTCTAATGTCCAAGACCGAAAATCGCAAGCAACTGACATACTTGAAAGGTTAAGACATAGTTTTATATGATAAAGCTATAAGAAGATCGCACTTGTTAGATGAAGAATAGTTTTAATAGCTATCCATTCATAAAAGCAGAATACCATAATAATTGTCTATCCAGTGAGTTTTATAACCATACTAAACATAATATGCCTGTGGCGACGGTCTTCAGGCGTCGTAACGTTTATGACAAATTGTCACCCAAAGGACTGTAGCTAACAGTCAGGGTGCGGGATCATGACTTCCCGTATAGATCTATACACATTTGACACGCTCTCCAAACGGGAGACTCTGGTTATAATAGACAGGACTTTAGGTAGTACCTTTGTAACACAAAGGTAGCATTTGAAGATGTAATCGTCTCACGGATTCTCAACTAAGTCTGTATTAAAATAGTAGTTTTGTATGCAATGTTTATCCTCTTTCACAATGTTTGACAAAGCATAAATCATGAGTTCCTTGAATGCATAAAATGGTTTAACAAGGAATGCTACCCTAGATACAATGCATTTTGTATAAGTCTAATGCATGCAAAGTATCACAAGAGTTTTCACGTTTTCACTTGGGATCAACCGTGTGTTTACTTGTATTCTCCCCCGAAATGTATTAAAAGTACATTATAAAGTATTTGAAGGTGTATAAAAGGGGGGTATGAACTCACTCGATTGAAGTGGTTGCTTTGAAGTAGTCGAGAGAAGAATCGAGCAGAACTTCGACTAGAGAGAGTTGAAATCTCGGGATTCCTGGGGATCTCGGGAGTGTAGAACTTCCTTCGGGACTCGAGTATGAAAAACCAGGGCTTCGGGAAGGCTTCTCGGGGTTACCACGTAGAGTAACGGCACTTAGATGGAAAGAGATGAGCACCAAACCCGACACCCTGAAGCTTCTATTTATAGGGGGGTATTTTGAGAATTCACGTCGTGAGCATGGATGGCTCACGCCGTGAGCTCGACCAGGTCTCCTCCCGTAGACTTGACAAATCGTTGATAGGCTCTGGAACCCATCAGTCACAGACTCACGTCGTGAGTCTGTTTCCCTCGCGTCGTGAGGCTGAGTTAGCCTCGGGTTTTGTGTCCCGAACTTGTAAAATCCGTAATTTTCGCGTACGAGCTTCAATTTCAACGTTCTTTATATGCACGCGTAGGTGAGAAAAGGCTCTACAACTTTCGTTTAGACTCCGTCGGCTAATTTTGAATTTATTTTTATTATATTATTTTTAACAGGCGGACCTGGAAAAGTCCGTTTAAATTCCTTAGCTCCTTCATCTGGTGTCCATTTTCGTCAGACTTTTTACTGTGATATTCCTATTGTCGGGGTCTTCAACTTTCGTTTAGGTTGTGTCGGCTAAAGACCGCTCGATTTCTATTTCGAGTTTTTAGCTGTCTATTGCTAGGTCAGAAACTTCGAAAATTCATAACTTCCTCATACGAAGTCTGATTTGGGCGTTCTTTTTTTGTATGTCTACGGTTTAATGATATCTACGACTTTCGTTTAGATACCTAAGGCTAAAAAGTATTTTATTTGAATTTCTCGTTTTATGCTTAACAGCGCTTTACCGGTAGTGTTACGAATCTTTGATTGGTCATAACTCCTTCGTTATAACTCAGATTTTAATGTTCTTTATATTTTTGGAAACCTTATCACTATATCTACCACATAGCGTACCCAAACATAGCTTTTTGAACATTTCATTTCCGATGATATTCTTATTACTTTACAAAGAGGTTACAAGACTCGACTTTTAGTCATTATAATGATCTGAAATAACGGGTTGTTACATCATCCCCCCGTTAGAGGGAATTTCGTCCCGAAATTAATTACAAAATAAAAGTTTAGGGACTAGGGAAGAGATGCGGATACTTATGTTGCATCTGATCTTCTCGCTCCCATGTGAATTCAGGTCCCCGCTTAGCATTCCAGCGGACCTTCACTATTGGTATGCGACTCTGTTTAGTTCGTTTGATTTCCCTATCCATGACCTCGACGGGTTCTTCCACAAAGTTAAGATTTTCGTTAAGTTCGATTTCGTCGAGTGGAATCACCAGAGTTTCGTCGGACAAACACTTTTTCAGGTTAGATATGTGAAACACTGGATGTACTTTGTTAAGTTCGATCGGAAGTTGAAGTCTATAAGCCACTGGACCAATCCTTGAAGTAATTACGAAGGGTCCAATGTACCTTGGATTTAATTTTCCACGCTTCCCAAAGCGTATCATGCCCTTCCAGGGTGAGACCTTCAGTAGAACGCGGTCACCAACTTGAAATTCCAAGGGTTTTCGTCTTTTGTCGGCATAGCTCTTTTGCCTATCCCTCGAGGCTTTCAGACGTTCTCGAATTTGAACGATCTTTTCTGTTGTTTCTCTAATGATCTTCGGACCAGTGAGAGTGCTATCAGGGACTAGACCTTTTGCCAACTGCGTGTCGCCTACTTCCGCCCAGCACAGAGGTGATCTGCACTTACGGCCGTAAAGGGCGTCAAATGGAGCAGTCTTGATACTAGTATGATAACTGTTGTTATAAGAGAACTCGACTAAAGGTAAGTGAACATCCCACGCTTTACCAAAGTCGATTACACATGCTCGCAACATGTCTTCTAGGGTTTGGATCGTTCTCTCACTCTGCCCGTCAGTTTGTGGGTGATAGGCTGTACTCATGTCAAGCCTAGTTCCCAAAGCTTTCTGCAGCGTCTGCCAGAACCTTGAAGTAAATCTACTGTCTCGGTCCGAGATGATAGATATTGGTACTCCATGAAGTCGCACGATCTCTCGGATGTAGGTTCTTGTTAGTTTCTCCATCTTATCGGTCTCCTTGATAGGCAAGAAGTGGGCAGATTTGGTTAACCTGTCGACGATCACCCAAATGGTATCGTGACCACCCTGCGTCTTGGGTAGTTTGGTTATGAAGTCCATGGAAATCTGCTCCCACTTCCACTCAGGTATTTCGGGCTGATGGAGTAGACCTGAGGGTTTCTGATGTTCTACTTTGATCTTGGCGCAACTCAAGCACTTACCCACATAGGTAGCAATTTCTGCTTTCATGTTTGGCCACCAGTAGAGTTGTTTGAGATCTAGATACATCTTATCTGAACCTGGGTGTACGGAGTATGGAGTCTTGTGTGCTTCGTTCATAACTATCTCTCTGAACCCACCAAACTTTGGTGTCCAGATTCGGTTCACGAGGTAGCGCACTCCGTCACTCTTGATCTCTAGATTCTTGTCCATCCCTCTAAGAGTTTCACCTGTCATGTTTTCGGGTTTCAAGGCTTCTATTTGAGCTTCTTTGATTTGTGTTGACAGATGCGAATGGATCGACATGGTTAATGACTTCACTCTTCGACCAGAGTACTCCTTACGACTAAGGGCATCAGCCACTACATTCGCCTTTCCTGGATGGTAACGAATCTCACATTCGTAGTCGTTGAGCAATTCGACCCAACGTCGTTGTCTCATGTTTAACTCCTTTTCGTCGAATATATGTTGAAGGCTCTTGTGGTCTGTGAAGATGGTGCACTTGGTACCGTATAGGTAGTGCCTCCAAATTTTCAGAGCGAAGACCACAGCTCCAAGTTCTAAGTCATGAGTGGTGTAGTTGACTTCATGTGTTTTCAGTTGTCGTGAGGCATATGCAATGACCTTTCCTCGCTGCATTAGCACACAGCCCAACCCTTGATTCGAAGCATCACAATACACCACCAAATCTTCGATCCCCTCTGGAAGAGAAAGAATGGGTGCACTGCATAGGGCCTGTTTCAGAGTTTGAAATGCAGCGTCTTGCTTTTCTCCCCAGTTGTAGGGCACACCTTTCTGAGTTAGGGAGGTAAGAGGCTTTGCAATGCTGGAGAAGTTCTGAATGAACCTTCGATAATAACCAGCAAGGCCTAGAAATTGGCGAATCTCCGTTGGTGTAGTTGGTGCAGACCAATTTTCGATAGCCTTGATCTTAGATGGGTCCACGTGGATTCCTTCTTCGCTGACCACGTGACCTAGGAAGTCCACCTTCCTAATCCATAACTCGCATTTTGAGAACTTCGCATAAAGTCTCTCAGCTCGTAATGTCTCTAAGACTTGTCTCAGATGTTGGCCATGCTCTTCTTTACTCTTTGAATAAATGAGTATGTCATCTATGAATACTATCACAAATTTATCCAAGAATGGACGACATACCCGATTCATTAAGTCCATGAATACGGCAGGGGCATTGGTTAGTCCGAACGGCATCACTACAAACTCGTAATGCTCGTATCTTGTTCGGAAGGCCGTCTTGGGAATATCACTCTCCAGGACTCGCAACTGGTGATATCCCGATCTCAGATCGATCTTGGAGAAGTAGTTGGCTCCTTGGAGTTGGTCGAATAAGTCGTCGATTCGTGGTAGGGGATATCGGTTCTTGATGGTAAGTTTGTTGAGCTCTCGGTAGTCGATGCACATCCTAAATGATCCATCCTTCTTTTTCACAAACAACACTGGTGCTCCCCAAGGCGAGAAGCTCGGCCTGATGAATCCTTTGCTGAGTAGCTCATTCAGTTGGCTGGATAGCTCCTGCATCTCCGCTGGGGCTAATCGATAGGGCGCTTTGGCTACTGGGGTAGCTCCGGGAATCAGATCGATTCTGAATTCGACTTGTCTCGCGGGTGGTATTCCTGGAAGATCTTCGGGAAAAACATCGGGAAACTCACATACGTCAGGCACGCTCTTGATGTCCTGGACTTCGCGTTTCACATCCACGACATGTGCTAAAAACGCGTGACATTCCTTGCGTAGGCACTTCTAAGCTTGGATACACGAGATAATACAAAGAGTGGTACTGGGTTTGTCGCCATAGATAATGAGGGTTTCACCGGTTGGCAGATTAAGGCGAACGGCCTTATCGTAACATAAAATGTCCGCACGATGAGAACTCAGCCAGTCCATGCCTATGATGACATCAAAATTCTTAATCGAGACTGGCATGAGGCTGATTGGAAAGGGATTACCGTTTAGAGTTAACTATCTTTAGTAGTTTAAGAATTTGGTTTGACCTACATAGGGCTTTGAGTTTGATTCACATAACGGAGTTTGAATAGCAATAGATAAACTCATGAATCCAAATGAATCGCACAGAATTAACACACGAAAGAGATATGCCCAATATATATTAAACATATGGTTGCGTTACATCCGAAGTTAGAGCAAAATTGACATTTCTAAAGGTCTCTGATTACAGAAAGTTAAAGAAAGTAAGACTTTTAGCCGACTGTCCATATCATTGATGTTTAAGATGTAATAAGCTTGGGAAAATTGACCTTGTAGAAGGTCTTACATCATATCCGGAGTAGGAACGTTTTGGCCGCATAAAGGCCTAACTAAAAGTAATTACAGTACAAGGTGGTTTCATAGAAAAGTGCCACATAGGGCATAGACAGGAAAAACGATTCCTTAAAACAAAGAAGGAAAATAAAGCATCTCCTACTGGCGACGGTCATCCCTCTGGTGAACTCCCAGTTCAGCTAGTTGACGTTCAATATCAAGCATGTGTCTTTCGTACACCCTCTGGCGTACTCGGAGCTCTATGACCTCGGCTCGAGTTTCAGCTAGTGCTTGCAGCAGGGTCTCATGGTCTCTCTCAGATCTCTCATGAGTGTGTTCAAAGCGATTAGTGTGGATGATATGCATTCTTGCATTGGCATCAACCTCTGTGATGCGATGGAGAGTTGTCCTGCCATGAATCTCGTTTCGGGCAACTCTTCGGACTAGGATTGGCAGAACTCTGTCTGTCGAGCTTCCTTCTCTTAAGTTGTAGAAGCTTCGGTCTCCATTAAACGGCATAGGTTGATCTTGCTCTTCGCTCCATGTTTCCAAGCATTCTACCAAGGAGGCGTCGGGCCATGAAAAGCCGGACGAGGGTTAGGATTTGGAATGGGAGCTACCGGGGGTAGGTTTTCAACTTCAGGCTCGGAGTTAGCATCATCCGAAAGGTCTTCAGCATGGTGATCATTCAAAGGGATTGGATGATCATCCTCTGGTTCTTCTCCAAACCATCCAGCATTGCCTTCATTCGGAAAGGTACGGGTTGCCGTGGGGATGGAGTCCAGCCATGTTATCTACGCGAGAATTGGGGTAAGGAAATAATTATTAGACGAACTAACTAGATAATTATTAGATAATCTTCATTAGTTACATCACTATTTGTAAAGTGCATACCAGTTATATGTAATCAAAACAGGATATGCCTTCGAATAAGTGACCTTAACTCCAAATTCACAAGGAACAGGGGTAAAGCAAAAATTCACATATTCTAAGTCTATATCATCCTAGTTACATATAACCTTAGCGTATCCACTTAGCAACTATCGACTTAGTAATGAAGATCTTTCTAGTTCTCAAGTAAGAAATTATAGTAACACAAAATACTCCTAATGCTTTCATGGTGGTAGTGTTGGTAAGTTTTTAGACTTGTTGCCATATCACAACCATTCTCGGGCATATACTAATCACTCCTCGGACCAGCATAGTTGATCAGGCTATGCCACTCCCAGGACTGACCATACATCCCCGAGCTTACTTGTGATATTCAACAATCGTAATACTTTTGTTTTTGTCATTGTGACACTGATTTTAGTATGAATGCAGGCATGTATACTTAGTTAAATATTTTATTATTTAAAAGTATAAACTCTTGATCAGAGTATCTTAATCCCATTGTATTTATAGTCTGTATATCTTTTATGGGTTTGATATACTCAATTCACTATAAACAACGCTATGATACCAATCTGTCACACCCCCAAACCAGAACGGCGGAAACGTTCGGGGGCGGAGGACGTCATATTCGATATCATAACAGTTCATAGTAAGGAAAGTACACACCACCATATATATATATATATATATATATATATATATATATATATATATATATATATAAGGTTTTCAAAGACGTTTACATAATTGTATTTGTTACATGTTCAAAAGATAAATACATAAACATCTTTCAAAAGAAGTAATTAACGTCAGAGCGTTAATCCCCAAAACTTGATTTCCAAACCTGCTTAGCGGTTCCCTGAGAATACAAGTTATTTCAAAGAAAAAGTGTCAACAATTAAGTTGGTGAGTTCATAAGCGGTTTTGAGAAAATGTATGCCATTCCAAAGTTCGTGCGTTTTCCAAGAAAATCCCTTATTTTCTTATTAAAGTATGAAATGCATATGAATGTTCGCGTTGTAAATTGTAAATAGTTGCACCAGGAAAATCCCTTATTTTCCTATTAGTTGATTGTGTTGGATACAGGAAAATTCCTTATTTTCCTAAAGAAAAAGGCAGTCTCTAATGTCCAAGACCGAAAATCGAAAGCAACTGACATACTTGAAAGGTTGAGACATAGTTTTATATAATAAAGCTATAAGAAGATCGCACTTGTTAGATGAAGAATAGTTTTAATAGCTATCCATTCATAAAAGCATAATACCATAATAATTGTCTATCCGGTGAGTTTTATAACCATACTAAACGTAATATGCCTGTGGCGACGGTCTTCAGGCGTCGTAACGTTTATGACAAACTGTCACCCAAAGGACTGTAGCTAACAGTCAGGGCGCGGGATCATGACTTCCCGTATAGATCTATACACATTTGACACGCTCTCCAAACGGGAGACTCTGGTTATAATAGACAGGACTTTAGGTAGTACCTTTGTAACACAAAGGTAGCATTTGAAGATGTAATCGTCTCACGGATTCTCAACTAAGTCTGTATTAAAATAGTAGTTTTGTATGTAATGTTATCCTCTTTCACAATGTTTGACAAAGCATAAATCATGAGTTCCTTGAATGCATAAAATGGTTTAACAAGGAATGCTACCCTGGATACTATGCATTTTGTATAAGTCTAATGCATGCAAAGTATAACAAGAGTTTTCACGTTTTCACTCGGGATCAACCGTGTGTTTACTTGTATTCTCCCCCGAAATGTATTAAAAGTACATTATAAGTATTTGAAGGTGTATAAAAGGGGGGTATGAACTCACTCGATTGAAGTGGTTGCTTTGAAGTAGTCGAGAGAAGAATCGAGCAGAACTTCGACTAGAGAGAGTTGAAATCTCGGGATTCCCGGGGATCTCGGGAGTGTAGAACTTCCTTCGGGACTCGAGTATGAAAAACCAGGGCTTCGGGAAGGCTTCTCGGGGTTATCAGGTAGAGTAACGGCACTTAGATGGAAAGAGATGAGCACCAAACCCGACACCCTTAAGCTTCTATTTATAGGGGGTATTTGAGAATTCACGTCGTGAGCATGGATGGCTCACGTCGTGAGCTCAACCAGGTCTCCTCCCGTAGACTTGACAACTCGTTGATAGGCTCTGGAACCCATCAGTTACAGACTCACGTCGTGAGTCTGTTTCCCTCACGTCGTGAGGCTGAGTCAGCCTCGGGTTTTGTGTCCCGAACTTGTAAAATCCGTAGCTTTCGCGTATGAGCTTCGATTTCAACATTCTTTATATGCATGTGTAGGTGTGAAAAGGCTCTACAACTTTCGTTTAGACTCCGTCGGCTAATTTTGACTTTATTTTTATTATATTATTTTTAACAGGCCGGACCTGGAAAAGTCCGTTTAAATTCCTTAGCTCCTTCATCTGGTGTCCATTTTCGTCAGACTTTTTACTGTGGTATTCCTATTGTCGGGGTCTTCAACTTTCGTTTAGGTTGTGTCGGCTAAAGACCGCTCGATCTCTATTTCGAGTTTTTAGCTGTCTACTGCTAGGTCAGAAACTTCGAAAATTCATAACTTCCTCATACGAAGTCTGATTTGGGCGTTCTTTTTATGTATGTCTACGGTTTAATGATATCTACGACTTTCGTTTAGATACCTAAGGCTAAAAAGTATTTTATTTGAATTTCTCGTTTTATGCTTAACAGCGCTTTACCGGTAGTGTTACGAATCTTTGATTGGTCATAACTCCTTCGTTATAACTCAGATTTTAATGTTCTTTATATTTTTGGAAACCTTATCACTATATCTACCACATAGCGTACCCAAACACAGCTTTTTGAACATTTCATTTTCGATGATATTCTTATTACTTTACAAAGAGGTTACAAGACTCGACTTTTAGTCATTATAATGATCTGAAATAATGGGTTGTTACATTTTGACTCTTCAATTCATCAATTGACAAACATAAATCCATGAATCTATCATCGATTTTCATGTTAAACAGATATTAATTGATGTTTCTTGATCAATTTCATCCAAATCAAAGAATTTGATCGACAATTACTTGATCAAACCCAACCGATTCACAATTCTAACTCAATAATCAAAGTTGATCAAATGATAGATATGATGAAATCAAATCAAATCCATGAGAACAAGTTGAGCAAAAACGTGAATCAAGAGCAGTATGTACAACATATATAGTGATGACGAACCAGAGACATTTTCATATTCGTACAATAGCGACTTTATATCAAATTGATTTAATGAATTCTTGTGGGCTCGACTTTTTAAGATATTTGATCGACATAAGTTTTGGGCTCAAATAAAAGAAGTGAACAGTAATGAATCATGAGAATTGGGCTTGAAAGTTGAATCAATGAACAGTAAACGAATTTTGATTTTAGGTTCAATTTTTGATGTATGCAACAATAAATGGATCAATCAATGGGGTGAAAACAAATTTTGATCTATTGAGACAAAACGATCAAACAATCAAGAACGCAATGCACGAATTCAATGAAATCAAGAGAGATCAGAGAGAGAGACTCACCAAAAATGCTCCAATTGTGACAAATGTTGCAAAACCGAGAATCGTTCGTCAAAAAATCAGGTTGATCATTGAAGACACGCTCTGATACCAATTGTAGTGATTATAGAACATGGTTTGGCATGTGGAATTAAAGATTGCACAATGAACACAGTGATTTCGGTGTTTAAGAGATGTATTGATTATGTATTGTGTTACAAAAAGGGATCTAGATCTAGTCTACATAAATAACACACACTTACACACTCAACTTTTACACCTCTCAAGCACACCTCTACAAGTGGTATGAACCCACCTTATATAGAGGTGTTTACATGTCTCTCTCTCACTCTCTATCTCATGAGTCTACAGGCAAATACACCACATGCAAGTGGGTTTTACAAAAGTCAACACATTACAAAGTCAAACATGAATAACTTTGCACCCTAACAGTGATAGCCGTAAATCCTGAAACCTTTGAAAGTGCCAAGAGGTTGGCCAAAAAGTTGTACGACCACAACAACAAGAAGGGCGAGAAAGCAGGGGAAACTGAAAGCAAGAAGGAGAGTGATAACAAGAAAGGAAAGAATAACAAGAGGAAGGGACGACAAGGCTCAGAGTCGTCGAAGAAACAACAAACAGTAACAATTCATGTTGCAACCACCCAAGTTCCCTCCACACCACATGCTCCAGCCTCATCCACCCCCAAGTGCCCCTAAGCAGTATTCCGGAAATCTCCCAAAGTGCAACAAGTGTAATCTTCATCACAATGGTGAATGCAGGGAGATGCAATGTACCAGTTGCAACCGAAAGGGTCACACGGCAAAATATTGTAGGACCTATCCTCCCCAGAACCAGCAACAAGGAAACAACAACAACAACCGCAACAACAACAACAACAACAACAACACCAACAACAATCACGACAACAACGTTGGGGCTAGCCACACCTGTTATGGATGTGGAAGGACTGGGCATTTCCGTCGAAACTGCCCCAATGTCAACAACCAAGGGAATGGAGGAGCAGGGAGAGTGCTGACCATGGGTCAAGGAGAAGCGGTTCACGATCCCGCTGTTGTCACTGGTACGTTTCTCCTTAATAACACATATGCATGCATCCTGTTTGATATCGGGGCAGAGCGGAGTTTTGTGAGTAATAAATTCAAACATTTGCTAAAACAACAACCCCAGAAGCTTAATGAAACCTTTACGGTGGAAATGGCTAATGGGAAAATAGAATCAACTGGGGAAATCTACGTAGGATGTACCCTAACCTTAAATCACCACGCATTTCAAATAAACTTGATGCCTGTAACTATTAGGAGTTTTGATGTGATTATCGGCATGGATTGGTTGAGCCCCCATCATGCCGAAATTATGTGTCGCGAGAAGGCTGTTCGCCTTCATCTCCCTAACCACGAAACCCTAATAATATATGGAGACAAACCAGTACGAACCTTCGTCTTATCTCATGTATTAAGTCACAGAAGTGTCTACAAAAGAAGGACTTTGCGTTTCTGGCTCACATCATGGATAAATCCAAGGAAGAGATCAATATTCGAGACATCCCAATGGCTTGCGATTTCCCTGACATCTTTCCTGAAGATCTTCCGGGGATACCCCCAGAAAGAAGTCGAGTTCCGAATCGATCTTGTGCCAGGAGCTACACCCATCGCCAAATCGCCCTATAGGTTGGCTCCTGCGGAGATGCAAGAACTGTCAAGCCAACTCAGCGAACTCTTGAGCAAATGATTCATCCGACCTAGCTTCTCACCCTCGGGAGCTCCGGTCCTTTTTGTTAAGAAGAAGGACGGATCCTTTAGGATGTGTATCGATTATAGAGAACTGAATAAGCTCACTATCAAAAATTGCTACCCACTTCCACGAATCGACGATCTATTCGACCAGCTTCAAGGAGCAAATTACATCTCTAAGATAGATCTGTGATCCGGCTACCACCAACTCAAGGTCCGGGAAGAGGATATCCCCAAGACCGCTTTCCGAACTCGCTATGGACATTATGAATTTGTTGTAATGCCCTTCGGTCTAATGAATGCCCCTGCCGCATTTATGGACCTGATGAATCGAGTTTGCCGACCATTCCTCGACAACTTTGTCATCATTTTCATCGACGATATTCTGGTCTATTCTCGAAGCGAAGAGGAACATAGTCGACATCTCTGACAAATATTGGAAACCCTGCGAGCCGAAAAGTTATACGCAAAACTCTCTAAGTGTGAGTTATGGCTCCGTAGCGTAAACTTTTTAGGTCATGTTGTCAGCCAAGAAGGGATACATGTGGACCTTTCTAAGATCAAAGCCATTGAAGGATGGGCAGTCCCAACGACACCCACATAAATTCGTCAATTTCTAGGTCTCGCAGGCTATTACAGAAGATTCATTCAGAACTTCTCCAGAACAGCCAAGCCACTTACCATGCTTACACAAAAGGGTGTACCATTTGAATGGACAGAAAAGCAGGAGGTTACCTTCCGAACTCTGAAACGAGCTCTCTGTAGTGCACCAGTACTATCATTACCAGAGGGAACTGAGGACTTCGTAGTTTACTGTGATGCTTTGAATCAGGGTTTAGGCTGTGTACTCATGCAGCGTGGGAAGGTGATAGCTTATGCATCCCGGCAACTAAAGACACATGAGGTGAATTATACCACCCATGATTTCGAATTGGGAGCTGTGGTCTTTGCTTTGAAATTTTGGAGGCACTACCTTTATGATACAAAGTGCACCATTTTCACTGACCACAAGAGCCTCCAACACATTTTAAATCAAAAGGAGTTAAACATGAGGCAGCGAAGATGGGTTGAGCTGCTAAACGATTATGAGTGCGAAATCAAGTACCACCCAGGCAAGGCTAACGTGGTAGCTGATGCCTTGAGTCGGAAAGAATACTCAAATCGTCGTGTGAAAACTCTTTCAATAACCATTCAATCCCACCTGTCCTCGCAAATCAAAGAAGCCCAGTTTGATGCCATGGAGACAGAGAACAGAACAAGCGAAGCGTTACGTGGAATGGAAAAGAACTTCGAAGCCAAGGAGGACGAAGCATATTATTTCATGAACCGAATTTGGGCCCCTAAACTTGGGGGATTAAGAGAGGTAGTCATGAATGAGGCCCATAAGACACGATACTCCATCCATCCGGGTTCAGATAAAATGTACCTGGATATCAAGCAACATTATTGGTGGCCTAACATGAAGGCAGAAATTGCCACTTACGTTAGCAAGTGCCTCACTTGCGCTAAAGTGAAGGTAGAATATCAGAATCCCTCGGGACTATTACAACAGCCGGTAATACCCGAGTGGATATGGGAAAGGATTACCATGGACTTTGTGACCAAATTACCCAAGACAACTGATGGATTGGATGCCATATGGGTAATAGTTGATAGGTTGACAAAATCCGCCCATTTCCTGCCAATAAAGGAATCATACAAGATGGAACGATTGACGAGAATCTACATCAAGGAAATTGTGAGACTCCATGGAGTACCAATATCTATCATCTCAGATCGAGATAGTAGATTCACTTCACGCTTTTGGCAATCACTTCAGAAAGCTATGGGAACACAACTTGACATGAGCACTGCTTACCACCCACAAACGGATGGTCAAAGTGAGCGAACCATTCAAACGCTTGAGGATATGCTTCGAGCATGTGTGATAGATTTCGGAAGGTCGTGGGATACCCACTTACCTTTAATTGAGTTTTCGTAAAACAACAGTTATCACACAAGCATCAAAGTTGCTCCTTTTGAAGCATTATATGGGCGTAAATGTAGATCACCGTTGTGTTGGGCTGAGGTAGGTGACACTCAGCTAGCAAGAGGACAGACACCGAACAATGCATTAACAGGACCAAAAATCATATGTGAGACGACAGAGAAGATAGTTCAAATCATAGCTCGACTTCAAGCATCACGAGACCGACAGAAGAGCTATACTGATAAACGGCGAAAGCCCTTGGAATTTCAAGTCGGGGATCGGGTGTTGCTAAAGGTCTCTCCCTGGAAAGGGGTGATTTGTTTCGGAAAACGGGGAAAACTAAACCCACGGTACATTGGGCCATTCGAGATTCTTGCCCGAATCGGTCCGGTGGCCTATAGGCTGCAGCTACCTGGTGAGCTCAGCAGTGTACACCCCGTGTTCCATGTTTCCAATTTGAAGAAGTGCTTATCCGACGAAACTTTTGTCATCCCATTGGAAGAAATCGAAATCAACGAGAATCACTTGTTCATCGAGGAACCAGTTGAAATCATGGACAGGGAAGTGAAGCGTACTAAGCAAAGTCGCATTCCGATTGTGAAAGTTCGGTGGAACGCAAAACGTGGACCGGAATTCACATGGGAACACAAAGACCAGATGAAGCAAAAGTACGCTCACCTATTCTCGCATTCTCAAATCTAGCTTCAAAAAGAATTTCAGGACGAAATTCCCTCTAACGGGGGGGGGGGGATGATTTCACAACTAGGAATTCTAATACTTTTGTAAAAATTAACAATGATAACATTCGTGGCTAAAACTTGAAAGTATGCATGATGTTTATACAATAACACAAAAGTTCCATCAATCACTCTATGCAAACACTTCAAATAGTCAACAAAAGATTGGAAACCCTAAAAATCTCGGTTTAAGTCCATTATCGACTAGAATTTCCTTATTGGGCCTAATGGACCAATAAGTTTCCAATTTGACTAGTTTGGGCTTAGAACCCTTAATTGGGCTCTAATTCAACCCACCTTCATGAGATTTGACATCTTTGGGCCATATTGGGCCTAAAATGGAAGTAAACTACTCCAATAAGCCTTATTGGGCCATAACTAGCCTAATTAACGTTGTTGGGCCATAACTAATATAATTAGCCCTATTGGGCCGCAAACCTAATCTTTTATGCTAATTGGGCCGTGAACCCCCCTAAGGGCCCAATGGGCCGAAAACTCCTTTATGGACCTCATGATTTCAAGTAAGGATCAAGAATTGGGCCAAAATGAATCCTTTTCCCTTCTTAATGCAATTCTCGGCCCATTTAAAAAGAAAGAAAAGATTAGAAGAAGAATTAAGAGAAAATAGATTAAGGAGAAAATTTGTGAGCATGCCACCTCCTTATTGTATGGTGGACATCCATGCAATGTCACCTCACCCTCTCTCCCCTCTTCTTCTTCTACTCTCGGCCAAGAGCATCAACATACACATACACTAAATTCACTTCCAAATACTTCTAAATCCTCTCAAGAACACCTTCATTCTTCCATCAAAAATTTCGAGATTTGCAAGCATTCCAAGAAGGTTCTTCACTCATATCACAAATCCTTGGTAAGTTTTTACTTAGATCCATGGATAAACTTCTATATCTTATCAAAAATCTTCTCTTACTTCATTCAAATTCATGATCATGCTTCTTAGAACCCATCTAAGCCCAAAGATTTCTCAATAAGCTTGCTAGGGCCGAGAATCACCTCAACCCCTTCCATTTATTCTTCAAAACCGTGAGCAACAAAGCAAGGTAAGTTCATACCCCCTTGTTTTCGGTTTTACTTGTTTTTGGGGGAGAATACAAGTACTATGTGTTGATCTATGTGTGTATGCTTGTTATATGTGATTTCTTTGGTTTATGTTGTGAAAATATGATATTATTTGCTAAATCTTGAAATATATGGCTAAAGTGTGAAGAATACATAAACAATGTACATAATAAACAACTTACTTCAAAGATCTAAGGATCTTTAGGCTTAAGAAGTGAAATCAAAGTCAAAATCCTTATAAGTGTCATTTTTGCAAAAAAATTAAAGTTTGGGTAAAATATGATATTTTCGGTTTTATAAGGACAAAATAGTATTATTTACATAGAAATCTAACTTTTATGAAAATAACACTTGTCTAGGGGTCAAAAACATAAATTTTAGCTTAATGGGCTTTAAATTTGTGCCTTACGAGTTTTGGGCCCAAAGTTACGAAAAATGAAGTATTTGAGGGGCTGAAATGGAAAAGTTAACAAACTATGGGTTTAAAATGTGAATAAAACTGTTTTAAGGGCTGAAAATGACTTTGATGTAAAAATTGGACTAAAAATGCAAAGTTTTCGACTTTAGGGTCAAAATTGTAAAACTTACGGAAATTGAGCCAAAAATGTAAACTTTTTTCAACTAAGGGCTGGAAATGGCAAATACAATAGTTTTGGGCTGAATTTATTATTTCAAATAAAGTTTGGGTCTAAAACGTCAAGAAAAACGGTTTAAGGACCAAAAATGTCAATTTTCATAAAAGGGGACTAAAAGTGCCATTTTTATAGATAAGGGGGCTGAAATGGTCAAACTAAATGTTTTTGGGCCAATTAGACGAATATTAAATTATTGGGTTAAAAATATTAAGTTTATAACGCATGGTTTTATATATATATATATATATATATATATATATATATATATATATATATACGTATAACCAAAGCTTCGTTATAAATCAAACGTCAGAGTATTTTAATACTTCGAATAAACATTTCGCTTACACCAAATAGCTATATTACGAACTTAAGATCAATAAATTGTAAATGATTCAATGATTGGGCTCAAATATCTTCTATTCGTGCTATTGGGCCTTTATGACCTAATATCATGATTATTGGGCCCAATATAATCACACATGTTTATTGGGCTTCCGGTGACCCAATTACATACCCAATGGGACTTTGTCAGCTTTAACATGCTATTAGGCCTTAATGGTCCATTTGCATTGCTAATAAGACCCTAAACATTCATAATATGCTTAATGGGCTATAACGTGTCCGTAGCATACTCGACAGCCTATAATAACATATAAAGTTAGTGGGCCTCCGTTGTCCTCTTTTCTTCGCGTGTTAGGCTTACCTTTTATACAAGTAAACATAAATTAGGTTGTAAAACAATGTTATTCAATTTCATTTGGATTTAGTGAGAAATAACGGGTGACACCAATAAGTGTCGGTCGTAGTCTGTAGTTAAAATCAAAGTCTCCTGGAGGGAGAGCGAGAGTTTGTGTATAGATCTATACGGGGGTGACTCCCCCACACCTAATATGTTCGCTACAGTTAGACTCGGCCAGTATAGGGTGACAAAATCTAAATTCAAGACCGGCATTCGATAAGATGCCAAGACAGGCGAATTAGTCATTATTATGCATGGTTATAACGACTCACATAAAGATCCATTACCATCTACGTAATCATTGGGAAATCATGTTCATATGCTGTGACGATACAATAATACAAACTATCATACTATTTATATCGGAAAACATCGGGTTTTCCGGGGTTACAACATTATTCACTTTTACTTACAACAACTATAATACAAGAAACTATTATGAAAAACATATCACTTTTACATGTTTTGAAATCATTCACACGTATACTTATGGATCATCACACCTTTTTCGTAAACAATTCCTGTTTCAGAAAATATCAGATTTTCTGGGTTTTACAAACAATACAAAACAATTTCATATCAAACCTGCTTATGAACTCACCAACATTATATATGTTGACCGTTTTCAAAATAACTTCTGTTCTCAGGTAACCGTTAGAATGAAGAATAATCAAGCTTGTGTCTGAATGTCTTTTGTGATGTCATTTGATAAACAATTTATGTTTTGGGATTATGTAATGTAAACAATGTACTTGATGTGAACAATGACGGTTGTAATGTATTAATGCATGGTGATGTTTATGTTATGTTTCATGTATATTCATTGTGATGATATTTCAATTTAAGTCACACGAGCCCTCGGACGTTTCTGCCGTCTGGTTTGGGGGTGTGACACATTTGAACCAAATTTGCCCATAAACAATTGTGTTCATTTAAAGTCCAATAATTGTTCACGAAGATCATATGATCCCAAATTGTGATGTAACTGTTCATTGATCAAATGAATTGAGCCCAATCCATTTTATATGATCCCTTAACTATTCATTCGATATATCATTGACTTTTCAAATCCGATTTCTTGATTAGTTCTTGACGGAAATTACTGTATTTCAAAATTGGCTTGCTATGGCGTCTACTTGCTTCAAAACAAGTTGAATCAATCATTGTTTCTATCGATTCCATTTAAAATCTTGATCTCATGATTCGAAATACTTTGGTTGATTATTTTATTTAGAATCTTCATCTGATTTTGCATTCTTGAATCTCAAATCTGATTTCGAGTAAATGATTTAGTTAATTCAATCGATTGGAGTTTATAGATTTGTATTGAGCCAATCTAAACATTCTTGTTCTGATATTAATTTAGTATGTTGAAAACTTGAATCGATTGGAATCTATTTGATGTTTTGATTTGTGATTGGAGTCTTGAAATTGCATCGATATCATGAAAATTTCGATTGATAATCTTCTGTGAAGAGCTTGATGATGAATACTCAAGAACAATTGAAGAACGTATGAAGAACATATGAAAATTGTTTGGTATTCAGTGTTTGATCTGTAAATTGAGTTGAGAAAATTGTGTTTGGTGTTTGTCGGCAATTGAAATCGAAAACTCAACACACAAAAAATCAAAATCGGATTTTCAAAAGTCGATTTAATGGTTTGAAAGCTGAAACTGGTTGATAAGAGGACCAGTCGAACTCTAATGTGTGATTGGAATCGATTTTGTAGTCGAATTAGTTGGAATGGTCGATGGAAAGTGGCTAATAGCAAACATTAAAGATCGAATGGTTGAAAACGTACATTGTTGGATTGGTCGTTATCTTGGTGTCGAAGATTTCAAAGGGATCGATATCAAGGGTAGATGTTGATTGTTAATTGGAGTCGGTTGATGAAGTGATTAAAGTTTCGATAGTCTGTATATGGTTTGATTTCGAATTAGATGTCAATATCGACTTGTGAAGACGACTAAGATAATTTGGGGTCAAAGAATGAAGGTTTGGGAAATGAATGGGAAATTGGTAATCGATATTTCGATGATTTGGAATCGATGGCATAATCACGACTTCGAAATTGAGTTGAATTGAGAATTCGTTATTGATGGTTTTGACATTGATTATAATTTCGAAATCTGGGTTATGGATTGGTGTCGAGACTAAGAGGCAATATTTTGGAAGGTTTTGATCAATTGGGTTAATAAGTTTCGAAAGTTTTGGTTGTGAGAATCGGGTATCGACTGTCGAATGGTTGTTTGTGTAGCCTTCGTTACCTGCACAACAAAGTGAATTGAAGAAGATAATGGAAAGTTTCGAAATTGGTCCTTAAGTTTTGATGGTTTGACAGTTTGTAACCACCTTCGAAATGAGGGCTAATTTTCGCCATTTTGGAGAAAAGGAATAAAATTTTCGCAATGAGTCCCTGCACTTTTGTCGAAACTTACAGTTTATACCCATTTTCGACATTGGGGTATAATTTCGACATTTTGAAGAATTGTGCAGAAGTTTCATGTTCAGCCCCTGCAGTTAATGCGGATTGACGCTTTCAACCCAGTTTCGCAATGGGGGAGAGTTTTACATTTTTGGTTGTTTTTGGTGCACCGGGTCACTGCAAAATTTTGAAATTAACAACTTCTACCCAAATTTGTGAAATTTTGTCAAAGGCGGTCCCCGAACGAAGCTAAAAATTAGAGATTTTTGGGATTTTCCGGATTGAAGCAAAATGTTTATGCCATGTGTTAAGGGGGAGTTTTGGATAGAAAAATTCCGAATTGAGCGCTTTCTCATTCTTTTTTTGGTTTTATAATCATTTTTCAGTTATAAAAAGGGGGAGATATGGAAATTCGAAAGTTGAATTTTTCCTATTATGCGGACTTGAAGACCGAAGTTACCTCGAGTATTTGAAGTTTATGAAATGTTTCAATTGGCGATTCGTAAGTGATTCCGGTTCATGAAGGGTTTGGACTTATTGAAAATTTTTGGGGTGTGCTTTGTTGCTCAACTTTAGGGTGATTATTTGGAGATTGAGAAACTCCTAATTATCCGTTGATGCTCGGTTCGTATGGTCTCACATTCTAGAACCCAAATTGAAGAATCATGGAAGAATTGAAGATTTGATGTTTATCTCTACATGTGTCACGTTTGAGGCTCGGTTCGTGAAGTTGCTCGAGTTTGGAAGATTTGAAGCGGGTCATCCGTTCCTAACTTTTAGGAGGAGAATGTTGGGTACAAAGTTATCCAGGCATGACTTTGTAAATGGTTTGACTTTTATAGACCCACTTGCATGTGGTAAAGTAGCCTTGTGACATGAGAGATAGATAGATAGATAGATAGATAGATAGATAGATAGATAGATAGATAGATAGATAGATAGATAGATAGATAGATAGAGACATGTAAAACCTCTATATAAGGTGGGTTTATACCACTTGTAGAGGTGTGCTTGAGAGATGTAACCTTGAGAGTGTTAGTGTGTGTTAATTATGTAGATTTAGAGCTAGATCCTTTTTTAGAAACACCTTTAATAATCGAATGCATCTCTTAAACACCCAACTCACCATGTTCTTTGTGTGTTCTTTAATTCCGCATGCCAAATTAAATGCTCATAATTCACATCAACCTGATCACAATAATAACAAAGTCTGATGCCAGAAGCTGGAGCCTGCTGCCGTCAGTCCCTCGTAATGTGACCCTGCTTGCCACATTTGTGGAATCCCGAAGAAGATCGACAAGCTCCAACATACACCTTACCGCACTTCCTACAAGTGCGGCCCCTCTGACTCCCCGACCTAGAATCAACGGTCCTAAACTGCTTTAGCTTAGGCTGCGACTGTGTTGGGGCCAGTCTCTGCTCCCTCGTCTGTAACTCAATCTCAATCTCACGCTGTCTGGCGGCCTCCTGCAACTCCAACAATAAACCACAACATTGGGTGGATACAAACTATCTGATCTTCCTCTTGAGCATGCTCAAGTGACGGGTCATCTGAGCCTGCTCAGAGGCGGCAAACTCAGGATAAAACATGGCCCTCTCCGTGAACATCTTGGTGATCTCCTCCATCGATTACATCCCCTGCCTCAAATCCAGGTACTCCTGGGCCAACCTCTCACGCTCCACCAGTGGCACATATCTGGAGTGAAACATCTCCGAGAACTGCTCCCATGACACAGTATCTCTTTGATCAGAAAAAAACGAACTATTAGCAAGTCTCCACCAATCCTTCGCTCCGGATCTTAGAAGGTTCAGAGCGCACCTGACCTTCTGGTCAGCTGGGAAAGAGCAGGTGAAAAAGCATCCCTCAACATCAGACAGCCACCTCAGGGCTATGATCGGGTCCTAAACTCCATCAAAATTTGAGGGCTTCGTATTGTCGAAGTCCCGATACTGAAAAACCCGCCCAACACCAATTCCTACAGCCACAACGGCTGCGGTGGCCGCAGCAGCAACAGTCTCAGACAAAGCAACATATCTGTCATCAAAGAACTCCATCATCGTGGTCTTAATAGACCCAAATAACTCTAGAATCTGCCCCCAGACAATGGTAACCACCTCCTGATGGATAATCTCCCTAATCATGTCCTCAGACACAACTGTCCCACCCTGACTGCCAACTCTCGATCCCGATCCGGATCCAACCTCAAATCGTCTCGTCGTCACCATACTGAAAATATATTAGGGAGATATCAGATAAAACGCATATCATAACAGGGGAACCAACTCCCAACAAAGCCCTATGGGTTGTGATGTCACACCCCCTAACCGGAACAACTGAAACGTTCGGGGGCGGAGGACGTCATGTACAGTATCACAACAATTGTATAATAGTAACCAAAGCAAACATAACCATTACATTGATAAAATACAATATTTACATCTATTCATAACATAGTTTGTATGATACCAAAAGTTTATAACAAAAGTATAAAAGACGCGATTCAATAAAGCTCCGTCTTCTCAAAATCTTGTGGGTGTACCTGTCTACTGGTTCCCTGAGAATACAAGTGATTTTAAAGGTGTATCAACATTTAAGTTGGTGAGTTCATAAGTATGTTTTTGAGATGGAAAGCTTGTATTGGTTCTTTGAAAATGTTATAGTGTTCTTCCAGAAAATCCAGTATTTTCTTTTAGTGAATGAAATGTAGTGTTAGACCTTAAGTCTATAATGTATGTTTGTTACTGTAGTTTGAAATAATAATCTGTGCTCTGAAATAGAAATTGTAGTCTTATTAATGAATAAAACCATATCATGAATGTTTCTTGAAATTGTATGTTGTACTAGTATACTCAGTACTAGAAAAGTAGTGAACTGTAGTAGTGTCATTAGTGGTGTTTATACTGTAGTGGTGTCTGAAATGTCTGTAGTAGTGCCCTGAATCCACTAGGTGGAGTATAAAATAGTGTACTGTAGTTTTATTATTTAAAATAAAACCTTTGAAGTGGTGTTAATCACGTAAATAAATGTTTTAGTTGAATACTATTGTGAGTTTCATATAATCATGCTTGATATGACTTAGCGACCTTTACGACGTTCTTCAGGTGTTGGAAGGTTATGACATTTGTCATCCCAGGTCTGCCGGCCTAGCTGTTGCAAGCAGCTCAGGTGCGGGATTGGCAGTCCCGTATAGATCTATACACAAATTTCACGCTCTCCCTCCAGGAGACTCTGGTTATAATTTATAGGATTTAGACCTGTACCCTGATGGGTACAACGAAGTAGTGCCTCACAACCCTGTATTAACTAGTTTACGTGTATTGTAGTAGTGTTCTATTGTATTTGAAATTGCATGTATTGCCTTGTAATAGTGTACTTTTTAATGTAAAATAATCATACTTAAATAATTATTTTAGTAGTGTATCCTTGTATTAGTGAAATAGAGTAGGGTTCCATAAAATATACCTATTATAGTTTATATACTTGTTGTTGTATCGTTTGTTGGACTTAGTATAATAGTGTGATGATTCACAAATTATACCTATTATAGTTTGAATGTATATTCTTGTAATGAACTGGAAACCTTTTCAATTTAATAGTGTGAATAAGGTATACCCTTTTACTCGACATGTTACAAAATGGTCCACAATATAATCAAATATATTTTGATAAAATGTCACAGTAAAATGATTTGAAACAATTGAAAATGGTTTAAAACGGTTTAAAAATTGCTAAATGTTAACACAAGAGTCCTTGTGACTTACTTGTATTCCCCCCCCCCTAAAAATATGAAAAATAGTGAAAACGTAGAGGTATGAACTCACTTCTAGTGCGTGTTTGAATAGCGAACTGTAGCGACGATCCTCGGCTAGCGTACGCGCGAATAATGTTATCCTAAAATAATTATATCACACGTCGTATTTAAATTAATAAGACATTAATTTAAACAATAGGTTAAATAATGATTTAATTATGCAAGGAATACTTACAAATTTATTTGAAATTATTTTGGAGTGTTGAAAGGGGTTTTCGGTTGGACAAATGGGGTTTTCGGTGGGCTTAAAGAGTTTTCGGTGTGTTCTTGGTGAATGCTTGAAGATTTGAAGATATGGATGAATGTTCTTGGTGTTCTTGGTGTTCTAGGTGTAAATAAGAAGATCTGGGTAGGAAACTCTTGAATATAAGTTGTTTACGGATGATACTTGAGAGCAAATTTGAAGTGTTTACGGTGTGAAAAGTGGGAAATGAATTGGGTTCACGGTTGGAACTAAATATAAAGAAGTAGTTTTTGGCCTTAAAGGGCCTTTGGCATTGGGTTTTAGGTCCTTAATGGACTTTGACTTTGTGTTTTCGGTCATACCAAGACCGAAAACTCCTTTGATTTGATAAAAGTGGCCGAAAACTTAGAACTCTAGGCCGTGAACTCTTTTGGTATTACTTTCCTTGGCCGAAAACTATTTTTGGTTGGATACTTTGGACCGTGAACTCCTTTATGGGGTTTATTTTATGATTTAAACCTTAGTCTTTTAACTTATGTTCATTTATAATATCACAAATCAACTTAAGACGTAAGCTACATTTAGTTATTAGCTTATAAGCATGCCCTTATGGCAGTAGAGGATATGCATACACAAGGATTGAAATGTAGTTTTAGACTCTTATTGATTTGAGAATGACGGGTTGTTACATGTGACTTCCTTGTTACGCGTACGGGTCCTGTGCTTTCAGTAATACGGGCACATACTACCTTTCACACCTACCCGTATTTGTCTGAGAGGATCATCACAACAATCCTAACAATACATACTATCATGCTCATACACTTAGGCATTACACTTTACATATACATGCGCTCCATCCTCACCTCCTAGAGGAACACTAAACATAACGCAACTGGCCGGCTGACCCACACAACTTACTTTACCACTAACTGCCACACGACCCTCCATTGGTGCCAGATAACTATCACATGAATACAATCATATGTCGCACAACTTAAACAATCTTAGACTAAAAGATTCAATCCTACAACGGTTGGACTCAGACAAGAGTTGTGCAGCAGGACCAAATCCCTTATCCTAAGATCATTTAAACCATGTAGCATGTGACTTAGCATATTCACTCAATAACTACTTCACACGCGAAAGAGTCATACAACAATCAATCAAGCATTCTATAAGAGATAAGGCATCATATATCAGACAATTCTATCATGCAGTTCCTGGAGATCCATATCCTATTACTAGCATGTTGTTCTAACATATCATAACATAATCTCAATTAACTGTGTGGTAATTTGGGGTCTACTTACTGGCTCCGACTGATCGTACACATTGCATCCTCCTTGATTATTTTGAAAACCATTTGAAACTTGTTTTTAAAATCTGTTTCCTTAGTTTGAGACTGGATTCACACGAGTGTTCCTCCAATTCACTCAAACCAAGGCTCTGATACCTACTTGTAATATCCATAAATTTCATGAAAAATTTAAACATTTAAAACCAATCCACAAATCATCATTGTTTACAATCTAGTTTTCAAAACATGTTTAATATCAGAGTTTACCCAAAATCATAAATCAAAACACGGGGAGGTGCATGATCACACGTTCAACTTTTCTCAATCATTTGAGGTACCTGAAACATAACCCAAAACTGTAAGCCCAAAGCTTAGTGAGTTCCCCCAAAGTACCAACACACAGATAAATAACACATATACAATAACAACACACTATGGGTCCAATCAACCATTGGGTTGGAATACCCTAGGCCCCTCAACCATCGGGTTGGAATGCCGACATACTATGGTTTCAATCAACCATCGGGTTGGAATACCCCATACCCTCAACCATCGGGTTGGAATGCCAACATACTATGTGTCCAATCAACCTTTGATTTGGAATACCCCATGCCCTCAACCATTGGGTTAGAATGCCCTGGCCTGTTGGCTTATGCACAATACAGTGAAGCCTCAGCCACCGACCAAACTGTTGGATTTAGTGTCTAAGCCCATAACTATAACTGGTATGTACTTGGCCCAAGAGTAGCATGGTCCATTTGGAATTAATTTTGTGATCAATAGAGACTAATTAAATATATGGGGATTGATTGTGTAAATCATTCATTCTTATAAACTGGGCTTATGATCCATAGTTCTTTATGTTAGGCCAAACCCATGTGGTGACATGGATACTCCATGGAGGTTAAAACCCATGGAGCCTAAGGAATGTGGAAAGTCATGCACATTAGGGTTTGCATGGTGTAACCTTAGTTGTGTCACACTATAAAAGAAACCTGATGGCTACCAAAATCGGCACCTAAGTGATCTTAGAATAGTGCTAGCCGATTTTGTGAAGGAAGTAATCCTCTCTCAAGTCCTCCATTGTTGGTGGTGTTGTGTGAAGCATTTGAGGCATCACACTTGGGGCGCTGGACTCTTAAAGGCTTAAGGTTTCAAGCTACAACAAAAGGTATGTCATTCAACTAGTTTTTGTATTGTATATACTCCATAATATGCTAGTTAGGATGATGCCTTGGAAAATTGAAAGTTTGCATGTATAATAGTGAAAACATAGATCCAAGGTATCTAGGGTTGCATGTACACCTTAGGAGTGTTAGAATGCTCAAAACCCTTCAGTGGTATCAGAGCCTAGGCTTGTTTTCCATTATACTTGATGCTACGTTTTTTCAAAGCTTGAAAAAATCGATTTTCTGCTTTCTGGACAGTGGACGCGCCGAGTCCACTGACAGACTCTCCGAGTCACCCTCAAAAACTGAACAACTCGCCGAGTCAGTTCATGGACTCGACGAGTTGGTGCTCCAGAATGCAGAATTTCGAGTTTTAAAGCTGGAATTGGACTAGGATTACCCTAAACTGTTTTTGAACTTATAAAGCTGTTTTTGATGTGGTAATGATCATGCTTATCCAATTCAAAGGATAATCATCAAAGTTTCATGTTTTGTATTAGTTTATGTGGTTAGGCTAATTACATGAAATTTGTTTGATATGAATTGTCTTGTTCATATGAGTTTAATCTAGATCATGGACATAACTTGACATTCTTGTTAGTTTAATTGATGATCTTAATTGCCTTTGATGTTCTCCATAACTTGTCCTCAAGTTATGCAAAATGAAAAGTCACTTCTTTAAAAGGCATTAAAACTCATAGGTTATGGACTTGAAAAGTTTTGACAAGTTTCAAAACTTGCCCTCAAGTTTTGGAATTTGTAAAGTCACTTTAGAATACTTTAATTCCAAAACCCTAGAATTTTGATAGTTTAAAATTCAACCCTTATACTTTATAGTATTATAAGTTAATAATATATATATATATATATATATATATATATATATATATATATATATATATATATATATATATATATATATATAAGATCAAGTCAGTCTTACCGTTAGTAGGCCTCATTCACGAAGCGGTCTATAAGGGGGCATAAGGTTACTGCCTATAAAATGGCAGTTTAATGGGTGTCCACTCTCACCCACCGCTTCCTTGATTGGTGGAGGGTCGTTAGCCGAACGGGTAGGATAGGACTATAATTCTCATTAAGTATAATGATAATAAAGTAGCTAAATATTTTATTAAATTCCCAATCTTAGTTACTTTAGGAAAATGTGAAATTGATGCTAATCCATGAAATTACACTTTGCACCTTGCCAAGTCGTTAGTGGAGCGTGTGTGGTTAACCGGCACACTAACATGGACTAGTAAGGGTGGCAAAGGGTAGCTTGATGTTTATCATAGATCGGTGGAGCGTGTGTGGTTAATCGACACATCGATTAAGTGATAAAATTAAGAGTACCAAGTTAATTTACACAATTATTCACACCTTGTTTGTGATCCTCGGTATCACAGTCACAAACCTGAAGGGCATAATCGAGATTTAAACATGCCATTGAATTGTTCAATGAATCTCAAAGGATCTAGGAGTTTCAATCCAATTAATACTTAATAACAATTTCGTTTTTCATGGTGGAAATTGGTAAATCGTCATTTACCTACCTTCAAATATTTTGCAAGTTGGATTACAACATCCCTCTTCCAATTTGTAAAATATTGTGTTGGGTCCTATCCTTAATATTTCATTTTGGGTGTTATATTAAGGACTCTTTATTTAATCTAAACTTTGTCTTTTTTTCTTTTCAGATGTCTTCCAACACTGCTTCTGGCTCAAACCCTACTGGCTCCTTCTTTCTCATGAACCTTTGTGGGAGAGTCATCTTTGATGGTTCCAACTTCAATGATTGGATTAGGAACATCAGGATGGTCACTCGCTATGAGGACAAGGAATATGTCCTTGACAAGGAGCTAAAAGAAATTGATGAGTCTTCTGCTACTCCTGAGGAGATCGTTGAGATTAGGGCACATGAGAAGGATGCCACCAAGGTAGCTAGTATCATGCTTGCCAATATGTCAGCTGAACTCCAAAAGTCCTATGAGGACTTCTACCCTTTTGAGATGCACTAGGACCTGATGGAAAGATATTATCAGAGTGCTCGTCAAGAGAGGTATGAAATCATCTCTTCCATGATAACAACCAAGATGAAGGATGGTAAACCCATCACGGGCCACTTGCAGAAAATGCAAAGGTTTGTGGACATGTTGCTAAAGTTGAATGTGAACTTCCCTAAGGAGCTGGCTATAGATATCATTCTACACTCCTTGCCTCCATGTTATGATCGGTTCCGCATGACCTATCATATGAACAAGGAGGAGGTCACACTTAGCAAACTTCAAGGGCTTTTGAGGACTGCTGAAACCGGTCTCAAAGGTAAAAATGTTGTTTCTACTCCTACCACCGCCCCTGTTCTAGCAATTAGACAAGGGAAAGGGAAGAAGAGGAAGGCTCCCTCAAAGAGCCGCAAGGGAAATTCTCTTGATGGATCCTCTTCAAATGGGACCAAGGTTGGTTCTGCTGCTCCCTCTTCCATTCCTAAGGAAGCAGAGTGTTTCTACTGTCACGACAAAGGGCAGTGGAAGCGAAGTTGTCCCAAATACTTGCAGGGTGTCAAGGATGGGAAGGTTAAACCCACTCATACATGCATTTATACTATTCTATCTAAAAACTCATCACATTCTTACTCTTGGGTTCTTGACACAGGTTGTGGATTTCACATTTGTTCTGATGTTCAGGGCCTAAAAGAAAGTAAGGATGTGGAGCACGGGAAGATAAACTTGATCATGGGGAATTGGAAGGTTTCATCTGTCACCAAGATTGGAGTTTACTCTTTATTGCTTAGTAGTGGGTGAGAAATAGATTTAAATAATTGCTACTCGTCTGATATGGCGAGAAATATTATTTCCTTTCATGGTTTGTACAAACAAGGCTATAGTTTTCCATTTGATAATGAAATTGGTGCTATAAATGCTTATTATAATGGTGTTTTTTTATTTTAAAGCATTACCTTGTTATGGTGTATATGAAACTGTGAATGTTGTAGACAACTTAGGAAATAATTTGTTGCATATCGATTCTTCCAATGAATTGGATAAAGCATGCTTGTGGCATTGTCGCCTTGGACATGTCAGCAAGAAGCGCATAGGCCAACTCCAAAAGGCTGGAGTTTTGGAGTCATTCGACTTAAGGTCAGATGACACTTGCAAATCTTGCTTACTTGGAAAGATGACCAAGTCACCCTTCACTGGTACATGTGAAAGGGGTAAAGGTTTGTTGGATCTCATACACATCGATGTGTGTGGGCCCTTCAGAACCGCCACAAGGGATGCTAACCGCTTCTATGTGACTTTTACTAATGATTACAGCAGATATGGCTATATCTACTTAATCAAGCAGAAGTCAGAAACCATTGAGAAATTCAAAGAGTTTAAACATGAAGTGGAGAATCAGCTGGGCAGGAAGATAAAGATGCTCCGATCCGATCGAGGTGGTGAGTATCTTAGAATCTAGTTCCTTGACTATCTTATGGAATGTGGAATTGTTTCACAGTTGACGCCACCTAGGACACTACAGCTTAATGGTGCGGCTGAGAGGCGCAACCGAACCTTGTTGGATATGGTTCGTTCCATGATAATTCGAGCTTCGTTACCAATCTCATTCTGGGGGTATGCTTTGGAGACTGCCGCCCATATCCTTAATCTGGTCCCTACCAAAAAGGTTGCCAAAACACCTCACGAGATGTGGACTGGGAAGGCTCCCACATTGGACCACATCAAGGTTTGGGGTTGCGAGGCTTTCGTGAGACGCGATACTCATGACAAGCTCGAACCTCGGAGTGAGCGGTGTATTTTCATCGGCTACCCATAGAAATCCTTTGGTTATCTCTTCTACAGACCGAGTGACAATGTTGTCTTCATTGCGAGGAGAGGAGTCTTTCGCGAAAGAGAGATTATAGGCCAAGGAGACAGTGGGAGGCAAATTGACCTTGAAGAACTTCAAGAGTCAAGAGGTGAAGGAACCTCAAACACTAGCGATCAACCTGAGGAGGAAACTCCTGTTGAGCCAATTGACGAGTCTGTACCTCTGAGGCGTTCCAGTAGAGTTAGTGTTCCACCTGAGTTCTATGGTTTCCATATTACTGCAGAAGGTGATATATTTATCAGTGATAGCACACTGGTAAATTTGGATGAACCTAACAACTACAAGGAAGCCATGACAGGACCCAAGTCTGGTAAATGGAAAGATGTTATGGATAGCGAGATTCAGTCCATGTATGACAATCAAGTTTGGAACTTGGTTGACAATGTACTGGGTCGTAAGACAGTCGGGTGCAAATGGATCTTCAAGAAGAAGACCAACATGGATGGAAAGGTACACACTTATAAGGCGCGACTGGTTGCGAAGGGCTTTACTCAAACTCCGGGAGTTGACTATGATGATACCTTCTCGCCAGTAGAGAAGATTAAGTCTATTAGGGTTATGCTAGCCATTGTTGCATTTCATGATTATGAAATATGGAAAATGGATGTCAAAACCGGTTTCCTTAATGGAAAGTTGGCTGAGGATGTTTACATGAGTCAGCCAGAGCGTTTTGTCGATGCAAAGTACCATAATAGAGTGTGTAAGCTTGAGAAATCCATTTATGGATTGAAACAAGCATCTCATAGATGGAATCTTTGTTTCGATGAGAAAGTCAAAGAGTTTCGCTTTTCGAGAAGCGAGGATGAGTCCTGTGTATATGTCAAGGCTAGTGGGAGCATAGTTAGCTTTCTGGTATTTTGTGTGGATGGCATACTACTCATAGGAAATGACATCCCAACCTTGCAGGAGGTTAAGTCTTGGCTTGGGAAGCGTTTCGCTATGAAGGACCTCAGAGAAGCTGCTTATATTCTTCGGATAAGGATATTGAGAGACAAGAGTAAGAGACTAATTGGACTTAGTCAAAGTACCTACTTGGATAAGGTGTTGAAAAGATTCAACATGCAGGATTCCAAGAAAGGTGACTTACCGATGCAGAGCAATGGCAAACTGAGTAAAGCTCAGAGTCCGAGTACAGAGGCTGAGATAGTTGAGATGAGTCGAATACCATATGCTTCTGCTGTTGGCTCGATCATCTATGATATGACTTGTACTTGCCCTAATGTGGCATTTTCTTTGAGCATGGTCAACAGATATCAAGGGAATCCGGGAAAGGCTCACTGGACTGCAGTAAAGAACATTCTCAAGTACTTGTGGAGGACTAAGGACTGGGTCTTTACCTTCGGTGGGAGTGATGACTTAAGGGTGGTGGGGTATAGTGACGCCAGCTTTCAGACCGACAGGGATAATTTCCGCTCTCAGTCGGGCTGGGTCTTTACCCTGAATGGAGGAGCAATAACTTGGAAAAGTTCCAAGCAGGAGACGGTAGTTGATTCAACTTGCGAATCAGGGTACATAGTAGCAAGCGAGGCGGCGAAGGAGGCTATATGGCTGAAGAACTTCATTAGAGACCTTGGAGTTGTACCAGCTATAAAGGAGCCTATGGAGATCATCTGTGACAGCGAGAGTGTAGTTGCCTTAGCCAAGGAACCAAGGGATCATGGCAGATCCAGTCACATCGATAGAAAATACCACTTCATAAGACATCAAATAGAAGGAATCCTCGTGGCAAAGAGGGTATCATCAAATGAGAACCCAGCCGAACCCCTCACGAAGGGACTGAGTAGGGTTAAGCATTTACAGCATGCGAGGTGCATCAGGCTGAAGGATGATATTAGTTTTAATGATTAGATAGCTTTGGAAACTTGTAATAGTTGAAATGTAATTGACATTTGATGCTTAAATAAAAGGTGCTTTTTATTTACTAGTATGGTACTGTCCTGTGTCAATCATTTACTATTGTTTCATTTTGCATGTTTTGACTTCCAGAATAATTATATTATTCAAACTATCCACAGTCGATCATACGTTGGAAGTAGGTATTGAATCAAGACTGTCATGAATTTGGCTTGTAGATTTTTCTGAATTGTATTAGACATAGCAATGGTTGCTGCAACATTCATGAGTGCTCATAAGGTCTGAGTATTGGATCCAACCCGCGCTCACTTATATCACTTCATGGAATTTATCTCGAGTGATCGTGAGACGATAATATCATATAAGTCTTCAAACCAAGAGATATGATTTGTTGACTATGAGTTGGTTGTGCATTGATAGTATGTAACCGCTTCAGTAACTTGATGCTATAAAACGTGCTGTTGTGTATAATTTGATGAGTAGTTAGTACAAGCATATGAGTCGAAGTTTATTTGTTCCTTTTAGTCCTTGGAGGATTAAAAGCGATATTTTGGGACCCTCGATGATTTTGTTTTGACCTATGTACCGGGCCTGGTCAGAACTAAATTGATGTGTTCGATTAAGTTATATGTAAAACAAATCAGAGATTGAGAAACAAACTGCTGGACAATAAGTATGATGTTGTTCCATGTATTTGTCTGGCTGATATCTTGAGAACAGAGGATTATATGATCACTTATCTAAAATGGAGCGTCTCAGTTCAACAGGGGCTTTTAAGAGCTACGATTGCTAGTCGGTGTTTTAAGTCGTACTTGCAGTTATAGTTATTAGACTTATCTAAGTGGGAGACTGTTGGAATTAGTGCCTAAGCCAATAACTATAATTGATATGTACTTGACTCGAGAGTAGCATGGTCCATTTGGGTTGCATGGCACCGGAACAATTTGTAAGGATGGACTTTTGAGAAGAGGATATTTACGATTTATTAATATATTATAAGATCTAATATATTTATATGAAATCATATTATTTAATTATTACTGATCAAGAATTAATTTGGAATTAAATTTGTGATCAAAAGAGACTAATTAAATATATGGGGATTGATTGTGTAAATCATTCATTCTTATAAACTGGGCTTATGATCCATAATTCTTTATGTTGGTCCAAACCCATTTGGTGACCCATGGATACTACATGGAGGTTAAAACCCATGGAGCCTAAGGAATGTGGAAAGTCATGCACATTAGGGTTTGCATGGTGTAACCTTAGTTGTGTCACACTATATAAGAAACCTGATGGCTACCAAAATCGGCACCTAAGTGATCTTAGAATTGTGCTAGCCGATTTTGTGAAGGAAGGAATCCTCTCTCAAGTCCTCCATTGTTGGTGGTGTTGTGTGAAGCATTTGAGGCATCACACTTTGGGTGCTAGGCTCTTAAAGGCTTAAGGTTTCAAGCTACAACAAAAGGTATGTCATTCAACTAGTTTTTGTATTGTATATACTCCATAATATGCTAGTTAGGATGATGCCTTGGAAAATTGAAAGTTTGCATGTATAATAGAGAAAGCATAGATCCAAGGTATCTAGGGTTGCATGTACACCTTAGGAGTGTTAGAATGCTCAAAACCCTTCACAAACATGTGCACATATAACATGTAATCATATAACAGTGTACAACCAGTCAAACAGATCTATATATCACTAAGCATAACATCATCCTATATACCAGGATACCGATATAACAGATCACTATGGTATAAAAGCATGCATAACAGGATATCAATCCAATGGGCCGACATTGGTGCCTTCAACCCGCAAGTACAGTGAGGAAAACTCACCTCGCAAACTGAACAAAACTGATGAGGCCCGACTCCAAATCTCAGCTCTCTAATAGATACCTATTTCTACCAAATGACCAATTCCATCAAAATCCCAAAATACCCAAAATGCCCTCAAGGTCAAACTTGGTCAAAGTCAAAGTTAAAGTCAACTGGTCAAACCCACTAAGTCAACCGAGTCAACCCAGCCGAGTCGACCTAACCGAGCTGACCCAGTGCGAGTATGCGGGGCGTACTCCGGAGGTACGCTTAGCGTACGTGAAGCCTCACAAAAGACCACCATTGGGGTGGTTGACCGAGTACATGGGGTGTACTCCCATGTATGCGGGGAGTACCCTCGCAGCCTCCAAACTCCATTTAGTGTTTAATGGCTTAAGCACTTAAGCCTATATTTCATATCCATGACCAAAACATACCCTAGATTCATTAAGTTTCCAACTTTATGACTTTACACGCCTAATAAGAGCTTAACACATAGTATTAATCCATAAAGACCTTATACAAGATGCATGGAGCAAATCTAACCAAAGGGACTTCATTTTTATGGCTAAGGACCCTTCCGAGGGTCTGAAAGGACAGCTCAAAATGATAAGAACAAACCATGCACAAGATGGGACCTTTGGGACAAAAAAAAGCAACATAAAACACCCAAAAGTGGGATCTAACATCCAAGACATCAAGGTATAGACTTTATACCTTCTGGAGCTTTTCAAGAAGGCAAAGATCCTAGATCCACAAGCTTGCTTCCAGTTCCACACTCCTTAATGCAACTTCTTCCTCCCTCAACACACCAAGAACATACTCTGGATCTCAAAACACACACTAAGAGGGGTAGGGTTTGCAAAAACGTCTCAAAGGATGTGGAGGCTGAAAAGGTGAGGAAAAATGAGACATAATGTTGCTTAAATACCACCCAAACCCTAAAAATTAGAGTTTCCTCCGGAAGCTAGTACACCCCGCATACATAATTGTATGCCCAACGTACTAGGGTGTGCCCTAGTACGCTCAGCGTACACACATGTACGTATGACATACTCATCCTGCCATAATTATGAAATTTCCACTAGGGCTTCAAGGCATAACTTCTTGGACTTAGGAACCAAAATGACATGAAATAAAAGTATAGGGATGAATTCAGAAGTACCTGAACATCGGGATTTTACAGACCATTTCATTGTGGAGCTGCAACGACGTGCCTAGTGGCTGGCCATGATGTGGTGGCTAGCTGTTAAGTTTGACGGTTGACTTTTGACCAAGTTGACCTTTGGACGACTTGAGGGTTTTTGGGTTGTAGATTGAGGATTTGTCCCTATTTTTTGTATAGGTGACTCGTAGTACCAAGATACTTGGGGGGTCCAGGTGTACTGTACGCCCAAGGGAGCAGCCCAAATATATAATATAGGCTCGAGAGAGCGTTCTAGGTGTACTGTAGGCCTTGAGAGGTGGTCCAGTCAGACTGTAGGCTCATGTATACATGCATTGTATGTGTATTGTTGTGTGGGGTATTTTAGGGAAACTCACTCAGATTTGGCTTACATTTGTTGATTTAATTGTTTCAGATACCTCAGATGACATGGGGAAGGCAAAGGCGTTATTGTACACATCATCCAACAGTTTCATGTTTTAAGAGATACTCTGATCTTATTACTCCGATTTTGATATGGTTATAAAACATTGTTTTGGTGACTTATGATTTCAATGAAAATGCCTTTTAAAAAATGATAATTTTTACTATTTTTTGGGACGTTACAATGATGTTCATTTTTTTTATAACCCAGATAAGCCCAAATAGGTTTCCTGTCAATTTAGGTTCCAAATGCAAGAACAATGAATTATGTGATTTTTAGGTTCTCCTTGTGACTTAGGAAGTTTTCTTAAGAAGAGACCATGTAGAAATAATAATAAAATAAATAAAGTTTAGTATGAAAATCTAGATGGATGAACATGGACATGTTATCTCAGACAAAAATATAGTTGGATAGCCACATCACAAGTGTTATCATACGACCCCTTCAATTTTATGATAATGGCTTTTTGAGTAGGTAAAAATGGACTTCATGTCCTTAGAATGTCAAAAAAAACATAAGGGGTCTTTTAAACCAAAACACAACAGTTAGTTGGGCTAAAATGACATTATCCCAAGAATGAATTAAGAATGAAAATTAATGGATTCAACATAACATTATTTTATATGAATAAAATATGGATAAGAACAAAAGATAGTATGATATTTAGTTTATCTTTTATTTTTTCTAATGGATTTGTTTTTACAAAATTATAAAAAGGAAATTAAAGAAACACGTCGAAATAGAAGTGGATACGATAAAATGGCATAAAACTTATCATTTGGTTGAAAAATCGGTGATATTAAACATTTCGAATTTCAAGGATAAAAAAATAAAAACTTTGTTGCAAAAGAAAATACAAATTATATAAAATCTCATAAATAGTCTATGTGGTTTTCCAAAATCTGGGATATAGTCCATAAGTTTAAAAAACCTCATAGATGGTCCCTCTGGCTTCAAAACTTTTAACTAATAGTCATTCACCCACATAAAAAGAATTATTTAACCTTTTTAATATATTTTTGATTTTCTTTATTTAAATCTATTTTAAAACAAAAAGGAAAAAGAAATTAAATAACTTGGGCCCATATATATATATATATATATATATATATATATATATATATATATATATGTGTGTGTGTGTGTGTGTGTATTAGGTTTTCTATGTAACTATACACTAGAATAAGGTAATAGAAGCATTCAAAAAATCACCCTAAGTGTACATGCACCCTCAGATCTAGGTTTTTATTATTATAGCAATGTACTTTTAAAACTAACATTACAAGCTAAATGATATAGGATTGGTGTACTAACCTTTTTTACTAATCCAATGTGTCTTGAAGATTTGATCTCTTTGTTTTTCTTGGAAAGACTAGCACCCAAAGTAGAGTGTCTCTAATGATTCACACCCAAAAGACAAGAACCCTAGAAACTTTAGGAGAGTGATAAGAGAGAGGTTGGAATTGATTTCTACAGCATTCCAAGAGGTACGTATGGCTAAAAATATAATCATCCAAAGGGCCCAATATATGGTAATGGTGGTAACAGGACAACCTTGATTTGAATCTATTAAATATTAAGATTTAATCTAGATTCAAATCGTATTTTTGTCTGTTACTTGGACCTCCCAAAACTGTCCACCTTATAGGGCTTCCAGAATGTTCCCATTGTTCAATTATTGAACAATTAACATTCAGTTCATGTACCTCTAGACTAAATCCAATCAATCCCAAAATAATTCTAAATTACTTATAATTAATTTCAACTAGTTTCTAATTAATTTGTTAGCATGTAATAAATTAATAAACCATTTTCTCAATCTCCTAAAATCATTTCTAGCTATTCTTGCTCTTGAGGGTAACCCAAAAGGACATTGCCATTATTCCCAAAGTTACACCAATTAGTTATGACATTAGACACATATTTCCAACATTCTCCCACTTGGACAATTCATCAACTACTATTGGTCAAATAGACTTCGAATAACCAACAAATCGTGCCTTCCACAACAACTGTCAAACTATAATCTTATCAAGAATTAGCCCTTAGATAAGTGATTATTCCTTTGTTTCTTTCAAGATATCATTATGGACTGAATCATGGATTATGAATCAACATAATAGTCCATCAGTCTGTTTCTCGATTTCCGATTTATGACGATCAAATAATACTACTAATCAAACATATCAATTAAATATGGCCTACGCCTAGCACATGAAGTCAAAGAAATAAAAAAAATCAAAAGAATTCAAAAGAATCAAATGTCTCTCTATTTTAAGAATAAAATATTGTAACATCTGGTTTTGAAGTACTTCCATTGTTGATTCTTATTTTGAGGTGAATTGCATTGTGGTCCCTAAGTTCAAGAAAGTATGCAAAAGGAGCCCTAATGGCATTGTTGTAATAATGGGTCTTCGGAGTACGCCATGCGTATGTGGTGTACGTTGATCGTACTAAGGCACGCTCTAGTACGTTGGTCGTACATCAGTGCATGTTGGGCGTACTTGCTTAATGAGGAAACCCTAGTTTTTAGGGTGTGGCTGGCATTTCAGCACTCTTATGGCCTCATTTCACCAACTTCAGCTGCCTCCATCCCTCTCTTTCATTTTTGCAACCCTAGAACCACCTTGAGAAGCCTTTTCAAGCTTAGAAGTATGTTTTTGGTGCCTTAGAAGAAGAAGGAAGGAAGCCTCAGGGAATAGGTTTCAGAACTTAGTACGTTCAGCTTGAGCAGAACTTAGTACGTTCAGTCCCGCGAGGTTTTTGGTTCATTAGATGTAATGGCAAGGTGTCCTTGATTATTGGTCGTATCGTTCGTCTTTCAGCAAAGGTTTTCTGAATGTTTCAAGTTATGTCAGTCAAAGTTGAATGGATGTGTTAGCTTATCATCAAGTTAGTATGTTTTATGTTCCTTTGGTCTTTAGGTATGCTTACCCTCAATGGTGGTGTGGAATTTTGGTTCGTAGTAGGCTTGGGTTTGGTGGCATTCAGGATAACTTTAGAAGTCTTCTTGAGTTGGTTGCATATTGGTGGAACCTTTTCAGTCTCAATCAGGTATGGATTTTTGTTTCGATCGATCACGAGGATGTATTTTGTTAATGTTTGAGGCTCATCGTTTGATAGAACTTTGGTATTTATGCTCTTCTGGATGAGGTCATGGGTTCCCTAAGGATGTGCATTGTAGCAATTCATTGTGTGTATGCGGGCTGTACAAGATGGCATTGGGGCTTGGTTCGATTTATATGTATGGTTCTTTTGGGAGATAGCCTTCAAATTGGATCAAGGGTGCGACCATTGTCATTTTCTTGGGTCGTGCGCGACCATGATTTCGTCGGGCTCTGCATTGGTAGCAGGTATTACTGTGAAAGGAATTAGGCGTGGTATAGTTATGGCTTTGTTGTGCGATTAGCGTTAGGAGGGACGTTGTTTAGGTCCCTACAAGGCGGTGGTAAGAGTTTGAGAGTCTTTTGGCCTGTGGTGTAAGTCGCGAGTTCCAGATATAAGTTGTGGGCTCAGTGATTGATTGATTGATTGATTGATTTTGATTATGGTACTTTAGGTTTGGGTGCATTGATGGATGTCGGGAGGCTCACAAATCAGCGGGTTTGGATAGCAGGGTCAGTTAAAGGTTGTTGGGAGTATGAGTTGTATATCATAAAATCACTATGGAATGGTTGCATTATAACTCATGTTTGTTCGCAAGCTGTTTTAAGGGTTGATCGTCAAGGTTTGGAATCGGTCATTTCCTTGGGTGTGTGTTGCTAGTTGGGGGTACACCCGGGTTGTTAAGGATCGGAGGTAAATGTGGAGTTCTTAGAATTCTCATCTTTTCTCATAGGAGAAGTGGTTGGAATGGCATGTCAGGGAGTCATGGGTTAATTAGAGGCTTTTGGGTGTATCTTATGGTTTTGGGGTAGTGGGGAGTTCGTGATTGATGTGGTTAGGTTTTTTTTCTCTTGCATGGTTGGTAGTGATCATACTCTCAGGAAAAGGGTGGATTCAATAAATAGGTAAATGACAGTCGTGGATTATGGGTTTTTGGTCTCGAGAAGCATATTGATAGAGTTGATTCGGTGTTGTAGCCTTGAGGAAGTTCCTGACTTTTGTGGATCTCTCTCAAGACTTTTGGTCTTAGCCAGGAGGTTATGGATTATGCGGTCATTGTTTGTGCCTCTTTGCAGTGGTTATCTAGCTAGGGCTCATTTTTGGAGCCGCCCTGTTTTCGGATGGAGGGTTCGATAGCAGAGGATGGTCAAGGGTCCTGAATCCCTAGTGGATTCAGCAAGGTAAGTCAGGATCGGAAGGGTTCCGTATGGTTCAGATTGCGAGGAATATCGTATCAACTGTGTTCTGAGGTGGTTGTGCTTGCTTAAGAATCAGTTGAGGTGGTGGATGTCCGAATTATGTAAAGGTAGTGGTGCTTTCTCCAGCATTGAAAGTTAGCAAGTCAAAGATGGTAGGCAGCCACCGGAATGAGCCAAGTTTTAGTTCAGATCGGGTCCTGGGGAAGGACCGTCTGAGTGACCCGAGGCAGAGATTGTAGAAACACTAACATGGGCTATTAACGGTAGCAGACTTCGAGGACGAAGTCTAATTCAAGTGGGGGAGAATTGTAACATCTGGTTTTGAAGTACTTACGTTATTGATTCTTATTTTGAGGTGTATTGCGTTGTGGTCCCTATGTTCAAGAAAGTATGAAAAAGGAGCCATAGTTTCATTGTTGTAATAATGGGTCTTCGGAGTACGCCATGTGTACGTGGTGTATTCTGAACATACTAGGGAGCACCCTAGTACGCTAGGCATAGATCAGTGTACGTTGGGCGTACTTGCTTAATGAGGAAACCCTAATTTTTAGGGTTTGGCTGGTATTTAAGCACTGTTATGGCCTCATTTCAGCTACTTTAGCTACCTCCATCCCTCTCTTTCGTTTGTGCAACCCAAAACCACCTTGAGGACCCTTTTCAAGCTTAGAAGTATGTTTTTGGTGCCTTAGAAGAAGAAGGAAGGAAGCCAAGCTCATCTTGAAGAAGTGGAACACTTGGATCTAGGATTTCTACTTCTTTTGCAACCATTATAAGGAAAAAAGTTTGCAACTTTATCCCTCTATCTCATGGATCTAGTTTTAGTTATTTTATGGAGCTTTTTGGGTCCCAAAATGTTAGATCTTGAATATGGAATGTTCTTGACCTTATAGTTTTCCTTTCAGACCGTAGGAGGTGTCTTAAGTCATAAAAATGGGTTCCAAGTGGTTGGTTTTGCTTCATGCAACTTGTAGAATGTCTTAATGGAATAAGACCTTGTGTTTAGCACTTATTGGACATGTTAGGTCAAAAAGTTGGAGACTTTATGACTCCTAAGAGTATTTTGGCCATGGATCTGAAGTTTGGGCATAAGAGCTTAAGCCATTAAGATCTTAAAATGGATTCGGGCTTGCAAGGGTACGCCCTGCATACTCTGAGTACGCCCTGCGTACAAGGTCAACCACCCCGATTGTGGTCAACCTGCGAGGCCTCATGTACGCCCAACATACCTCCAGAGTACGCCCCACGTATGTAGTCTGGGTTAACTCGGTCGAGTTGGCTCAGTTGGATTGACTCAGCTGGGTTGACTCAATTGACTTATGGACTTTGACCAAGTTTGACCTCAAGGGTATTTTTGGTATTTTCGGATTTTCGGATTTTGATGGATATTGGTCACTTGGATGGATAGGTGTTGGTTAGAGCTGAGATTCGGAGTCAGGACCTCATCAGCTATGGATCAAGATCGATAGGTGAGTCTTCAACTAATCAACTAACTACTAAACTTTACATCATCTCTCATGCATATCCTTTTAACATGCACACTATGCCTTTCTTTGGTCATCCCTTTTGTGAACAGATCAGATGGATTCTCCTCTGATGATACTCGCTTCATAATTAGATCTTTATCCTCAACTCTAGGTCGAATGTGGTGGACCTTCCTCATTATATGTCTTGTCTTTCGTGATACCTAGGTTCTTTAGTCAATGAGACTTCACCTTTGTTATCATAGAAAAGTTTCAATGACTCTTTATTACTCGGAACAACTCCAAGGTCTCCTAAAAAGTTTTTGATCCAAACAGCTTCCATGGAGGCTACACTTGCAATAATGTACTTCGACTTACAGGTAGATTCTGTCACCGTTCTTATTTGGAACTTTTCCAAGTCACTGCACCACCATTAAAAAAAATATCCATCCGGACTATGAATTTGAGTTATCTCTATCTATTTGGAAACTAGCATCATTGTACCCTTTCACTACAGGTTTTGGTTCTCCATTGTACACAAACAACATACCTTTTGTATTTCTTAAATACTTAACAATGTTATTGACAGTCGTCCAATGACTTAGTACCATATTTTCCTGATATCGACTCTCCATGCTCAAAGCATATGTCACAACAGGACGGGTACATATCATAATGTGTATGATCGATCTTATAGCTAGAGCATATGGGACTCGGCTCATCATTTCCAGTTCATCACTAGAACCGGGACATTGAGTCTTACTCAATTTCACGTTATGATGCATATGAATGGCTTCTTTCTTGGAATTTTCCATATTGAATCTTTTCAATACTTTATCCACATATGTACTATGACTAAATCCAATTAAACGCTTTGGTATGTCCTGGTAAATTCTTATACTAGGTATGTTTGTTGTTTCTCCTAAGTCTTTCATAGTGAAACACTTCCCGAGCCATGTTTTTACACTTTCCATCTCAGGTTCATTGTTTCCTATGAGTAGTATGTCATTAACATATAAAACTAGGAAAACAACGACACTCCTAGTAGCTCTGATATATACGCACAACTCATTTGGACTTCTGTAAATCCATACACTTTGAATTTTTCATAGAAACACAGATTCCAACTTCGCGACCCTTGCTTAAGTCCATAAATGGACCTCTCAAGCTTACACACTCTATTTGGGTATTTGGAATGTTTAAACCCTTCAGGTTTTGTCATGTACACATCCTTAGAAAGTTTCCCGTTAAAGAAGGTTGTTTTAACATCCATTTTCCATATTTCATAGTTATGAAAAGCAACTATGGCAGTAATATCCAAATAGACTTTATCTTGGCTACTAGTGAGAACGTGTCCTCATAATCAATTCCTTAAGTCTGAGTGTAACCGTTTTTCACCAATATAGCCTTGTACGTGTGTACATTCCCATCCATGTTGGTCTTCTTCTTGAAGATCCATTTACAACCTACTGTTGTAACATCCCAAAAATACAGATAAAATTTTTCTTTTTAATTTCATTCAAATCACACAACATTAATATCAAAGTAGTCAAAAGAGTATCATAGTAACATATTATCAGAGTACAAATTCCCAAAATCTCTAAATGCGGAAACCATAGGGTGATGCAGTGTGACCATGCCAGGCCCTTCCCCTTCGAACTGGAGGTACTTGAAACATAAACTAAAAATGTAAGCACAAATCTTAGTGATTTCCCCCAAAATACCACATACTAAACAAACATACTGCCAAGCATATATGGGTGCTTTCCTACCCCTTCGGTCTATTTCAACCGGATACTATCAAGCATATTTGGGTTCTTGTCCACCCCTTCGGTCTATTTCAACCGGATACTGTCAAGTATATATGGGTGCTTGCAATCCCCTTCGATCTATTTCAACCGAATACCAGGTCTATTTCACCCCCAACTACCACCACATAATATCATAACAGGAATCACAGAGTCATCAAGCAAATACAGGCATAACTGACCATTGTCACAAAGACAATCATCACACTACATCAGAAACTAGTGGGCCGATATTGGTGCCTTCGACCAACGGATACTGCGAAGGAAGACTCACCTCAGACTAAAGATATCAAATAGCACTCGGCGGATGACTCACAAAAACATCTTCCTAACGCATAATCATAAAACCCTAATTAGAAGTTAGACCACATTCTAAGTTGAAGGTCCCAAACCCTAGTTCTTGACTTAAGGCAAAAAGGGCTTATTTACCCTTGCCTCATTGGGCCCCCCTCCCTCCAAGGCCCAAATCCATACAAAGTCCAAAAAGGCATCCAAGCCCAACTATACGGCCTATAAGGCCTAATATGCCCCAAGAACACCTAACATGGCCTTAGGCCCAAAAATGTCTTGATACAACAGGTGGGCCTGAGGCCCAACCTAAACAAGTCCAAAAGCCCATCACTAATTGAGCCCAAAAATCATCTAAGCCCACAGACTGCATACGCGTGGTGTATACAGCTTGTACGCCCAACGTACGCTAATGACCATCCGGAGTCGGGACACTAACCCAGTATGCGCAACGTACTCTAGAGTATGCCCACCGTACTATCCAATCAGCCCATTCTCATTTCTAAGTCTTAATCCGTTCAACCTTTACACACAAAACTTAGATTCAATCTCAAAATAACGTCTTAATCCATAAAGTTGAAAACTTTATGCTTTTGCATGCATGAATGGGGCTCAAACCATGAACTAAGTCCATTAAGTCGCTTGGATGGTTACTAACACTTGCATGGTTGAGTCTTACCACCAGGATCTGATTTTTATGACTTAAAACAATTCCAAGAGTCCAAAATGGACAGCACAAATGGCCTGGAGTTGCTCATACTCCAAGAAACCAATATATGGGACCAAAAGATGCCATATTCTACCCTAAACCTAGATCTAAGCTTGTAATGATCAAGGTTCAAACTTTATACTTTTAATAAGCTAGAAATGGTGCACAAACTCCGGATCTACAAACTTGTCCTCCATATCCCACGTCCACTCTGGACCCTTGCGGTGCTTCCACTGCACCTTAACCAACTCAACTACCTTGTTCCTCAAGGTCTTCGTCTTCCTGTCGAGGATCGCGACAGGTCTCTCAATGTAGTTCAGGCAGTCGTCCACCTGAATGTCCTCCAATAGAACCACTACATAATCATCAACCAAACATTTTTGTAGCTGTTCTGGAAGATCCAATCGATATGGTGATGCAGAAACCATAGGGTGATGCGGTGCGATCATGCAGGGCCCTTCCCCTTCCAACTGGAGGTACCTGAAACATAAATTGAAACTGTAAGCACAAAGCGTATTGAGTTCCCCCAAAATACCACATACTAAACAAACAAACTGCTAAGCATATATGTGAGCTCGCCTACCCCTTCGGTCTATTTCAACCGGATACTATCAAGCATATTTGGGTGTTTTCCTACCCCTTCGATCTATTTCAACCGAATACTATCATGCATATCTGGGTGGTTGCAATCCCCTTCGGTCTATTACAACCAGATATCGGTTCTATTGCACCTACTACTACAACCACATAATATCATAACAGGAATCATAGAGTCATCAAGCAAATATAGCCATCACTGACAACTGTCGCAAAGACAATCATCACACTACATCATAAACTAGTGGGTCGGCATTGGTGCCTTCGACGCATAGATACTGCGAAGGAAAACACACCTCAGACTGAAGACATCAAATTGCACTCGGCTGATGACTCGCAAAAACCTCTTCCAAACGCACAAGCATAAAACCCTAAATAGAAATTAGACCACATTTTAACTTGTAGCTCCCAAACCCTAATTCTTGACTTAAGGCAAAGAGGGATTATTTACCCTTACCTCATTGGGCCTCCCTTCGTCAAAGGCCCAAATCCATACAAAGTCCAAAAAGGCATCCAAGCCCAAATATAAGGCCTCTAAGGCCCAATATGGCCCAAGAACACCTAACATGGCCTTAGGCCCAAAAATGTCATCCTATAATAGGTGGGCCTGAGGCCCAGCCTAAACAAGTCCAAAAGCCCATCACTAATCGATCCAAAAAATCATCTAAGCCCAAAGACTTCGTACATACGGCGTACACGGCTTGTACGTCGAGCGTATGTTGATGACCATCCGGAGTCGCGACACTAGCCCAATACGCGCAACGTACTCTAAAGTACGCCGAGCGTACTGGCCACTTATCCCATTCTCATTACCAAGTCTTAATCCATTTAGCCTTTATGCCCAGAACTTAGATCCAATCTCAAAATAACGTCTTAAGCCATAAAGTTGCAAACTTTATGCTTGTACATGCATGGATGGGGTTCAAACCATGAACTAAGTCCATTAACTCACTTGGATGGTTACTAACACTTGCATGTTTGAGTCTTAACCACCATGATCTGATTTTTATGACTCAAAACACTTCTAAGATTCTAAAAAGGACAGCTAAAATGGCCTGGAGTTGCCCATACCCCAAGAAACCAAGCTATGGGACCAAAAGATGCCATATTCTACCCTCAACCTAGATCTAAGCTTGTAATGATCAAGGTTCAAACATTATACCTTCAGTAGGCTAGTAATGGTGCGCAAACTTTAGACCTAAAATCTCATTCTTCTCTATTTCTTCTTCCCAAACCTCATTCTTCTTCAAAACCACCAAAGAACACCAAAACACCGAAGGTAAGCTCAAAGATGCACCCAGGAAGGATAGGGTTTGAGATTGACACTAAAAGGGCAGTGGAGTCTAAGAGGGTAACGAAGTTGAGGGACATAAGTTCTTTAAATATGGTGCAAACCCTAAAAATTAGGGTTTGCACCTGACTTGAGTACACCCAACATACGTCGAGGATCACCTGATGATGCGCATGCAAGGAGTACGTCGTGCGTACCAAATGTAAGCCCAACGTACTCACGATTCCTCCACCACCTTTTCACTTGATTTAAAATTGAATGAATCATTAACTTCATACCTGGCGACTCGGGTGTCTTTGGAGGAGCACGGATCATCATAGATCGAACCATAACTAATAAGGTCTGATTTTTCCTTTCAGAAACACCATTCAACTGTGGTGTCCTTGGAGGATCCAATTGTGAGACTATTCAACAATTCCTAAAATGATCGTAGAACTCAATACTAAGGTAATTTCCTCGCTTATTAGATTGGAGAACTTATATCTTCCTACCTAATTGATTCTCTACTTCGTTTTGATATTCTTTGAACTTTTCAAAAGTATCTAACTTATGTTTAATCAAATAAAGATAACCATATCTATTGTAGTCATCAGTAAATCTAACATGGTAGTGTTTACCGTCCCTTGTGGCGGATATAAAGGGTCCACACGTCTATGTGTATGATATCCAACAATACATCACCTCTTTCATAAGTCCCTGTGAATGGTGATATTTTCATCTTGTCTAACAAACAAGATTCACATACATCATCTAATTTAAGGTCAAATGACTCCAAGATTCCTTCCAACTAGAACCCGATGATGCATTTCTTATTTATATGGCCAAGGCGAGAATGACACAAGGAAGATTTATCTAGAATATTAGAAGAATCAGTATTAAAGTTAACATGGTCATTATTAGAAACATAAATAACACTTTCAAATATTCCATTGAAAGGGGAGAATTTAAACACAAAACAACCATATTTATAAACTAAAATGTCACCCTTTTTCATTATTAAATGAAAATTGAAAACCTTGTTTATATAATGCATGTAATGAAATAACGTTTCTAGACATCTCCAAAGAGTAATAAAAATTACCAAAACTAATAATAACTCCACTACCAAGCTTCATCTTGAACTCTCCAACCATCGTGGCAGGCAACCTTCGTATGTTTCCCATGATCAGACTGATGTCCCCAAGCTTAAGCTTCATTCTCCCCTTTAGTCCATGCAATATCGAGCATATGTGAACACCACATCTAGTATCAAGAACCCATGGATTAGAAGTAAAATTATTGTAAAGTTCGATCGTACAAGTACCTGAACTACACCCGGTCACTTGAACCTTACCATCCTTGAGATCTTTCAAGTACTTGGGGTAGCTTCGTTTCTAATCCCCCTTGACGCCACAGTAGAAGTAAAATGCTTCTTTAGGATCACTCACAGGTGGATATGTCCTATCTCCTTTACCTTATTCGCACTTCGGGAATGTGAAGCCGCTACTTTTCCTTTCCAATTAGGATTAGAACGCTTTCTATTGTTTCAACCACCACTTTGAATGGTAAGGACTGGATGGGTTAGCACAATTTGAACTATCTTTATGTCGGCTTCAACTATCTGGAGGAGATTGTAGAGCTCCATCAATGTCTTGTCCATACTATTTCAATGATAAATCATGATAAAAGTACCATATGAACTTGGAAGACAACCAAGCACAATATCTACTGCTAGGTTCTTGTCAAAGACAACATCGAGTTTCACATTCTTTTATGAACTTTTATAATTATATGAAGGGTGAATTTTAATTAACTTTATCAATAAATTCAAAGAAATTAGGCATATTTGTCTTTCTAGTTTGAAATTATTGCATTAATCTTGAAATCCCAAAAACCAGCAGGGCGTGCCGTGTCCTGCTATTAACATGTTTCTTTTTTCAAAATTTATCAGTTTTAAATATTGTGCATATAATAAAAATTTAAGTCTTTGATATCACTGTTGGGTTTTCTATGCAACTATACACTAAAATAAGGCAACGAAAGCATTCAAAAAATCATCCTAAGTGTACATGCACCCTAGGATCTAAGTTTTACTATTATATCAACATACTTTTAAAACTAACATTACAAGATAAATGAGAAAGGATTAGTGTACAAGCCTTTAGATAAATATGATTTGTCTCTTAAAGCTTTGATTCTTTTGATTACTTTGTTGCTCTTGGAAAGACTAACACCCATAGTAGAGTGCCTGTAATGGTTCACACACAAAAGACAAAAACCCTAATAACTTTAGGAGAGAAGTTGGGATCGGTTTCTACAACCTTTCAAAAGGTATGTATGGCAAAAAATATGAGCACCCAAAGGGTCCTATATATAATTATGGTGGTAACAGGATAACCCTGATTTGAATCAATTAAATATTAAGATTTAATCCAGATTCAAATCATATCCTTATGTTTTACTTGGGTTGATTCAGGAAGCCTCCTAAGAGCCTCCCAAAACTATCCACCCAATAGGGCTTCTATAATGTTCCCATTATTCAACTATTAAACAATTAAAATTTAGTCCCTGTACCTCCAGATTAGATCCAATTAATCCCAAATTAATTCTAATTAATTTCAAATAGTTTCTAATTAATTTATTAAAATGTAATAAATTAATAAACCATTTTCTCAATCTCCTAAAACCATTTCTAGCTATTTTTTCTCTTGAAGGCAACCAACAAAGGATTTTACCCATTTACACCAATTAATTATGACATTGGACATCTATTTCCAATTATATATATATATATATATATATATATATATATATATATATATATATATATATATATATATCTCTTTATACCTTAATAAACATTTAGCCTCAAATGCTGAATTTTAAGAGGTACAACACCCTATGCAATATATACAATCAATTTATGCATTAGTCCATTACGATAACATGAATCTTAGTTGGGGCTGAAAAAGTCAAGGTATTAGTTTGAGTTCTTATCCAACCGTGATTTAATGGATTGACAGTTAAATACCAAACTCCCTTTATTCTCGGCCCATATCTCTACCATCTCCTTCTATATTTTACTGATGTGCTCCTCTAATTCCACAAACATGATCACACTTCACCACCCCTCCAAAACCCTAGATCGTATATGGCATTTCCACCATCGCCTCCCTGTTGGAGCATGAAAATGCTCTACAATGTTGAGTATTTATTAGGTTAGAATATTCCCTTGTATGAAAAGCATATTCCCTCCACTAGTATATAAAGTGGAGGTGATGGTCTTTTTTATTAAGAGTGTTCACTATGTAGACATTTAGTTTAGAGAGAGTGTGGTGGGATCTCTCCCACCATGGGAGAGTTATCTCTCCCAACCCATGAGTGTTCTTGTAATATTTTATATCTCTCTATTTATCTACTACAATTTTTACTCACATATCTTGTTCTTCATGTTCATACACGATTATCTTCTTGGTAATATCTTCCGCACCGATCCAATCGACAAAATGGGAACCTACAAGTGCTATCAGAGCAAGACCTTGGAGATCTCACGATTATTTCAAGGGAACGATCCCGATTGGTTTATTATCTTGAAGATTTTCGTCACTCTTGAAGATTTTCTCAGCCTTCGCAACTGAAAAATTTTCTGTGAGTTATTTACTGTTTTGTTGGTGATGTTGTTTGAAAAAAAAAAGAAATATGCTGCTACTGTTCAATACATTTTTGCTGCTGTTGAATTTGAGTTTATGAAAAGAAAATATGTTTGCTGAAGAAGATGAAGTCTCATGTTAAAAAGGTGGTGTTTGATCTTTTTATCCATGCAAAAAGATGTTTAGAAAAAGACAAAAATATGATTTTGGGGTAAGAGATTGAACAAATGGTCTTATGTCCGGAGTATGTGATTTTTTAGAGATGAAAATGAGTTGTGGATAAGTTTTTCCGAAATGACATGATTTTTGGAGTCTTTACGCGTGAAAGTTCCATGAGTACAGATTGAGATGCTGTTAGTACAAGCCCTAATGTTTATATATGTTCCAAGATACATCCATGCATGCCGTCAAAGTGTTTGTAAATTGGTACATTTGAAGAATATATGGGAAATAACGAGTGGATGGTATGGACCGGTCAAGATACCCTTTAGAGTGTGTTTTGATTTATGTGTACAGCAACCTTGAAAGTCAAACAAGAATTTTATTCATTAACTATTGGGGCTGCCATGCAAAAGGTGTACCACCTTCGTCATTCAGCGAGTGTGACCCACGCCACCATTCATGCTGCTACACATCATCATTTCTTGGGTTCCACTCAAATCAGAAGGCAGCAACGCTTTAGGTCCCGTTTGATATGCATCTTTCCAGGTCCAAACAGATCTTTATGGCTGAATGGACCGGAAAGACTGTTTGATTTGCACAAAAGAAGGGGTCTTTCCCGGTAAGATATGTCTTTCCCAGAAAGCCCCAAAATCATATCTTTCTGGCCGAATGGGCTGGAAAGACAATTATACACCAAACCCCGCTTCTTTCTTTCTTTATTGAATTATTAATTTTTTTAAGTAACTTTTTTTAAATTTATTTTTTATTGAATTATTACTTTTTTCATCATTCAACACAGTCAATCAGATGTACAATCAAACAACATGGTTTCTTTCCCATTCAGAAAACTTTCCCAGACAGCACTTTACCAGACAGCACTTTCCCAGACAGAAACTATCAAACGGGACCTTAGTCTCATTGGCTGACCCATCTTGTGTTTAGATCAGCCGGGCCCACCTCCATTTAATGTGTTCCTTTGGACTCCAACCTCACCTTCAACAAGTGTGAAGCACGCTCCACTCATCACGCGACACATCAACGTTAGTCCGGACCCACTTTCGCTTTTCATTAGCAACAGACGAATGCTACAGCTCTTACCTCACGCAAAGGACAAATGTTGTCGGCTGTCAGCTTTTAAAGGTCAAATTTGACCTTCTCTCTCTTATGTACACTTCCAGACACACACCTCACTGATAAGTCCATTCACTGCAATTTTTTATTCATTACTTATCCCACTTGCCTTTGAATTTCCGAGACTGAGCCATATCACCTCATCCATTCCAGACCATTCTTATGTCCGGATTCAAAAACCATTCCGGACTCACCTTCGAGACCCCACCTCTTCCGGAACCAAACATCCATACCCACCTTCCGGAACTACTTTTTGGCTTCGGAACTCTAAAGCTTTTATTCCGGACTCTCCACGCTTTTTCCTTTTAGTTCCGGAACTTATTTTAAAAAAAACCCACTCCGGACCTTTTATTTTGAAACCCACTTCCGGAAGTCAGGACCTTTTTCACTTCATTCCGATTTTTTTTAAAACCCATTTGTTTTTCTTTGTTCCGGACCAAAAATAATTCCGGACCAGAACCTTTTTTTTCCGGACTCAGCTAACCATTCCGGATTAAAAAAAAAAAAATCCGGACCCACCCTTTCATTTCGGACCATAACCTATTTCCACTCCTTACCTTTTTCAGCTTACCTCATTTTCCTAAGTGAATCCATTTTCATTATGGATCCACCTCCTAACCCATTTTTTTACGCCGATTTTTTTTTGTCATTCCTTTTAAGCTTTTTTTATTAAAACCAATTTCCATTTTTTTTATAACTAATTTATTCCTTCATTTTATTTTAAAACCAATTAATTTTATTTAACACCAATTATTTTTTTTAAAACCAATTATTTTTATTTTATACCAATTTTTTTTTATTAAAACCAATTTTTTTTATTAAAACCATTTTTTTTAACACCAATTTTAGCCTCATGGTTCAAGGCTTCATTCTTCTTGCTGATTATAAATGAAGACACATTTGGTTCAGAGATTATTATATTTGGTGTCTCACTTCTACCGAGCTACTCGCATTTTTACTCCCTTCAGACTATTTATATATGGTCTCGGACCATCATTTGGGAGTTCGGGTTTGCATTTCGGTTTTTGGCATCACTTCGGTTCAGCATTATGATTTTTCAACAGCGGGTTTTATGATATATTCTACAGTGTTTGTTCAGTTCAGCGATACATCCCCATGTCTACCGATGACCGAAAAATAATATCCTCATTTTTACGGGTAGATGCTCACATCAAGGGGGAGCGTGTGATGCTCCATCATATCCGACATATTTTATTTCCCGGTTTCATGATTATTGTAACAACGTAAATTTCCAAAACAATTTTTCATTTTTAAAACATACTTTCATTCATAAAATATCATAGTAATCTAATGTATCACATGTTATCACAATAAACAAATCCCAAGATCTTCAAATACATAAATCCTCTCAGTGTGTACGGATCATGCCGACGCCTTCCCACGGTCCTCGCTAGTACCTGAAACACATGACACAACAACTGTAAGCATAAATGCTTAGTGAGTTCCCCAAAATACCACATACAACACATACGCCACTCGAGGCTACAGTACGACCCCCCGGTCAATGTGTCTCAGCGGGACCCTCCAGTCCCGTAGCTCGTTGGACCCTCTGGTCTGGTCATAGCTCGTCGGACCCTTCGGTCCAGTCTGTGTCGTTGGACCCTTCAGTCCGGTCTATATCGTTGGGCCCTTCGGTCCGGTCTATATCGTTGGACCCTCCGGTCCGGTCTATACAACACATAGCATACATATAACACAATGCACATAATCTCATATATACACATAACATACAAGACCCTCTAGTCTACACATAAATACCACACTAGGTAATGTATAGTGAGAAGACTCACCTCGGGTATCTCGGATGATCTCGCACACGAATATACTGATCTAGCCCCCGCCTAACCACATACACAATATCCTCAAATAAATAATGGCTCTCAAAGGCTAGATTAAATCCCCTTCTACGATCCCTCAGAAGGGTAAAAGACCATTTTACCCCTCCTTGACCCAAAAGTCCAAATGTTGACCAAAACCCTAAAAGTCAACGAAAGTCAACGGTCCGACTCGTCGAGTGCACATGGGTGACTCGGCGAGTCCATGCGGGTCCTCTGAATCCTTCTAGCCTCTCTTGGCTCGTCGAGTCATCCCTCCACTCGACGAGTTACACCTGTCACGAATCGCGGGGCAACCCCGACTCGACTCGTCGAGTATGCTAATGGACTCGGCGAGTCCCTTCCATGGCAACACTGAAATGACCTTCTGAGGTCAGATCTGCTCCTCTAACCTATAGATCTGACCTTCCCAAACACGATAATCACATAAAGGTTCGAACTTTAGGACCATGCATCACACTATCACCTCTATATGCCAAAATAACCCTTAATATGATAACCTAAGCCCCAAACTCATAAAGGACTGCATAAAGCTGGAGAATAGGGACTCTCTGGACCTCTCAAGGTCCAGATCTAATAACCATTTCACCTTGGGACCTCAGACTCTCCAGATTTAAGCTAAATAAGGCATAAAGAAGCCCTAGGTTCAACCAAATCAACAAAATACGAGAATAAGCATAGATTGATACCTCCAACAGCTTCCTCTGATCAAATGGAAGTAGATTCAAGCTCCCCAACTCGCCTAGCTTGACCTTCCTCCTTCCTTCTTGCTAAAATCCACAAGAAATGGTGAACAATGGCCTCCTTTCTCACTCACAAGCCTCACAGATGCTCTGGTACTCTCAAGGAAAAAGGTAGCCGCAATTAAGGGCCATAAGGTCCTTTAAATAGGGCACAGGCCCGGGGATTTAGGGTTTCAACCCACAGCGCGGACTCGTCGAGTCCGCCCTTTCCGACTCGTCGACTCCGTTCATTAATCCAGTCAGCATTCGCGGTCCTACTCGACGAGTCCACGACCCAACTCGTCGAGTCCCTCTCTTTTACTCAAAATAAATGATCAAACATAATACCTGGAAATCCGGATGTTACAATTATTTTTGATCTTTATTGCATGGTCGATCAAAAATAGGGGGAGAATCATGAGCATCCATTCTGGTTTATTATTGGAGTTTTGACGTTAGAGACATTTGAAGACGAAGATTCATTTTGTAGTGTGATGTGGCACTGATTTTTGGTCTTCACAGATCGAATTTTTGGCATTACTAGATGTTCTTCGGATTACGATTATTTATCTTCAGACTCTACATTTGGGATGTCTCTCTTGTGTTTGCATCTGGTTCAGATATTATGATTGTTCGAGTTTGGATTTGCGATATTTTGAAGACGGTGATTATTTTAGCGATGCGGCGTGAAACTTATTTTTGATCTCACGATCAAATTTTTGGCATTGCTAGACTATGTCTGCGGATTCATATTATTTATCATTCAGACTTTATTTTTAGATGCTTCACATTTTCAGCAGGTTATTCTTTAGAGATTATTTGGTGCATTATCATTCGATTTCAGAATATTGAAGACGTTGTGTGATTCGAGATTGTGCTATTCGGTTCTACAGTTGAGGGGGAGACTGTGAATATGATTAGTTGTTGGGGACTGATCACATTCGAAGATTGGGATTTCATACTTTTATTCAGAGATTGGGGTTTCTCTGTTTGTTCGTTGATGCTAGAGATTCCATTGCCAGATTCCGAGATCACGACAACTTCAGCACTTCCGAGAAACTTCAGCACCAGACCTACCGGACCTGCCTGTCGGATGTTCTGCCTTTTATCACTGCTTTACCCTCACCATTTCCGAGCATTTAGGGGGAGTTTTTTGGAGCATGAAAATGCTCTACAATGTTGAGTATTTATTAGGTTAGAATATTCCCTTGTATGAAAAGCATATTCCCTCCACTAGTATATAAAGTGGAGGTGATGGTCTTTTTTATTAAGAGTGTTCACTATGTAGACATTTAGTTTAGAGAGAGAGTGTGGTGGGATCTCTCCCACCATGGGAGAGTTATCTCTCCCAACCCATGAGTGTTCTTGTAATATTTTATACCTCTCTATTTATCTACTACAGTTTTTACTCACATATCTTGTTCATCATGTTCATACACGATTATCTTCTTGGTAATATCTTCTGCACCGATCCAATCGACAAAATAGGAACCTACACTCCCTCTCCAGTCACAGTCATTGCATCTGTATCCCTATATCCCCTACACCACCGCCATCACTCACCATGTTGATCAAAAGCCTTTCGTACTTTCTTATTTCCATTTGTTTGTTTTTGATTTTGGAATCAATTTAAGTTAATGTTTGATTTGCTGGGTTTTTTAGGAGTAATTTCTCTAGTTCGATTTTAGGGTTTTCTTATCTGAAATGAAGGTTCCATTTCAGATTTCTTCTTAATTATCTATCTGCAAGTGTCTTCGGGTTTCATTATTTTATTATTTTTTATATTTCATTACATACAGGTGTAGAAGGTGATTTTTTCCTGGGGACATGTATTATTCAGAAAATTTTAACCAGGTAAAACCTTTTGTACCCTTTCCCTATTCAGGTCTGTGTTTTGGGTCTCTCAATTTATACCATCATGATATTTGATTTCTTACTCTCAATTGGCGTAATTTACCCTGATTAAACTCAATGTTTTAAAACCCGGGTCGACCCGGCCGGTTCAACTGGTTGGACCGTGACCCGGGGTGGAAGACGGGTCAATTGAGAACGGTTTTTTGTAAAAATGTGGACCGGATCGAACCGACAGGGTTTCCCCTAACCCGCGGTCGAACCGTTTATGTCGAACCGGTTAAAACCGGATTGACCCGTTTTGATATGGCTTGGATCGATTAATTGATGTTTTCTTCTCCTATCGACTGTAAGGTGATGGTTTTGGTTAGTTTACTGATTATTCATTGTTAATTGATCACTGTTTCAAGGTTTCTGATTGTGTAGATTATGTAATTAGGATCCAATTAACATATGTTTATTGATTATAACATTGCTTTTCAATGCATTTAAATATGGAATCAAGGGAAGAAGAACGATTACAAGCACAATATATAACATGTTTTGATAATTTTTTCAATGTTTAAACTTTGAAGACATCAAATTATTGGTTTTATATGTCTATGCATTATACAGGAAAGTAAAAATATATGAAAATAGAAAAAGACCATAAACCGGGTTGACCCGACGGTTCAACCGGTTGAACCGGTTGCCCCGCGAACCGGTCATCACACCGGGTCAACTAAAAACCCGGGTTTTAAAACATTGATTAAACTGGTAAAAAGAGTATTGTACGTTGTTTTTTCGGGCAAATTACCCTTATTAAATTGATATGTTAGAAGTCATTTTGTTTATCAATTTGATTAGTTGTATGTATTACTTTGATGACAATTAGCAAAGAACTTGACAATGTGAACTAACCATAAATGTATGTTACTTTCAATACTTAATTTGATAATGATATATTTCTTTTTTGGCTTGTACAGAACATAAAGATCATACTCATGGCTATAATCAACACAGTTTCTGCTAAAGATGCATTTGCAACTGCTGAGGGAGAAGAAGGAAAGTAAAGATACAGTCATACCCGTAGGAAACAATATACAAAAGTCAAAGGTAGAACCTTTATTTATAAACATCCATGTTTTACTTTAATGGTCAAACAAGCTATATTCAACAAAAACTGATGTAAGTTTATTCATTTATTCTTATTTACAAATCTACCTTCCATTTTCTCCAAGAACTACTTTAAAGTAAATTATCTTCTTTCTGAATCTTTGATTATGGTTTGTTTAATCTACTAAGAAATTTTAACTTGAATCGGTGTACTAATGAAACATGAATCCTTGCTTTTAATGACCAGTAAATAGCTACCTCTTTGGCTTTTTAAGATCAAGAGTTACACTACCACAATGCTATAAAACAACAGGTTTTACTATTTTCCATGACCATTTTTATAATACAACTGGTTTCAAGACTACAAAATAGCATGTTTTACTTTTTTCATATTGTTTGGTTGTTCAGTAACGCAAGAGTTCAACGTAGCTCGAAAAAGAAATGATGACCAAAATCCCAAAATCAAGGTTCATCTGGTTAACAAAAATATAATAATAAAAAATATATCCATTTTATTCATTCTGTGACCTACAATAAGACATTTTTTTCTTTTATGAGTTGCTTTAAACAAAATCAACTTTTTTCTTTTTTGACATGCTTTAAATTAACAAACTTTCTAAATTTCTTCTTTTGTGAACTGTACTACTACCAACGAACTATCATTTTTTATTTGTTTTTTTTCTTTAGTGACATGTCGTAAATAGCAATGAACTTTATTATTCTTTTTCTTGGTGATTTGCATTAAACTGCAAAAAAAACTATCTTTTTTTGTGATTTGCTGTAGATAGCAACAAACTATTTTTTGCATTTTGTTTTGTGAGTTGCACTAAATGAAATAAATAGCAACATACTTTTATTTTTTTGTTTATTATAACATCTTATGTTCTTTTCTTCACCTTGCTTTTATTTGGACTGGTATTAGTTTTAATGTGGACTACCTTCTTTGGATTCCTTTTTCAGTTCACGAGTTGAGTATTTCTCCAAGGATGAATGCGAAGATGATTGACTGGTTCATATGATGATGATGTTGTATGTGTGTCATTGTGTATGTGTGTGTGGTTTGTGACTGTGTATGTGAAAGGTAAGGATGAGCCATTATAAATCTTGATTCTATAGATAAAGTTTTATTATTTTCTTTGGTTATTTGAATACATAATATCTTTGTTCAGTAAATGTGTATGTGCATTACCTTTTAGTCTTTAGTGGGTATTTATGTGTTAAGAAGTCATGGACATGGGCATTTGGGACTCTTTATAGGGATCATGAAAGTTATGAAACAACTTATTTTAGTGTTGATGGTTGCATCAGATAATAAATTTGTATTATTTTGGTCTAAGTTTGTATTTTGTGCAATCAGATTAGCATTTGCAGCCCCTAACAATATCTATTGGGCATCTGGTCTTCCAAAACGAAAATAGATGAGAGATTTTAGTGTGAAACCAGGACATGCAACTAAAGTTGATTTTTTCAGCTAAAAATGGGGCTTATCATAAAAGACGTGGAAATCAGATGAAAGATTTCTTGATTTCTTTTTGTATGTGAGTTTTTCGAGTTTGGTCTCTGCCATCCTAACTTTGGATTACCTTTTGTTATAATTGGGAGCTTTTTTTCAAGATATATTGTTGTAATAGGAAGAAATAAAAAATGCTATAATAAACATATCAATGAAAGTATATTTTCAATCCTCACATTTAAGGCTTTAGCCGTATTTCTTGATTGAAAATGTGTACGTGGTTTTTCCTTTTACATTGTTTAAGTGTTATTTTTTGTGCAATTGGTTTTGCAGATTCCGAGATACATTTTTTGAATGTTTTTTAATGATGTCTTTTGTTGTAGGGTTGAAATAGCAAGGGTGAGATGCGATTGTGGGTACCATGTTGTGTCAATGAACCTACAAAATATTTTGATGTTTTTGTTAGTTTTTGAGAATCAATTCATATTATCGATATGTTAATTAGTTTTTGAGATTTAGTTGTGATTGTAAATTGTCAGTTCTTTTCTTCTTTTAGTTTTGTTTATGGTTCTTGCTTTTGAAAATAGTGGCTTGTGTAAGTTCTCATTCTCCAGTACTCAATAAATGAATAGTACCAATCTCCACTTTCCAAATATGTTATATCCAAAACTAATCAATTCATAAAACGTTTAAGAAGCACATGGTATAATTCCAAAAGTCATCACTTAATTTGGTTTTAAAAAAGTCATTGTACCATACTTATTTTATATTTTTTAAATTCATGAAACAAGAGGATGAGCTGAAGGTACAACGCCTAAAGCCTACTCCCAAGTTTGAACCAACCTCTCCCATCTGTTTTCCCTATTAAGTTGCAAAGTTAAACTATAAGTAACCATACCACTCTTAATTTCGCTGAAGACATATATTTTTCTTCTGAATAAAAAACTTAACCCTTGTATGCCTTTTCTTTTATTTTGCATCACGAGTTTTTTGAACCCAAAATACCAAGAATACCCTTCACTAAGCTCTACCCATCAACCTCTATAATAATATAGCATCTTGGTACTTTTTATGAACATATACGTTCTTTTACCACACCTTTCCCTCAACGACAAAACACATGGAGAGAAGGAGAGGGTGTAATGTTAAACCACTTTAAACTATATTATATTATGTAAGGGAATACATATTTCCCTTGCTATGTTTCTTCTAGCATCATACTGTCATTTCTTCTTATCCGGTGGTTTTTTTAATATATTAATTGCCGTTCTACAGAAAAATTAAATTGTTTTAAAAATTGTCTTTTATTCAAAAGTGTGTGAATCTCGGTTTTCGGGTAAATCTACATTATTGTAACAATTAAAACATTCAAAATTGTTTTAAATCTTTCTTTTATACATTTTATATACATCTGGTAGTCATATCATTTTTGGATCATAATCTTATAACTAAAAAGATATTTAGGATCATTATGATGTAAAAATGATAACCTTTTTTTTCAGATTTATATATCAAAAAGATAAAGTTTCATGATTATTTTGTTTAATTAATAAATAACAAAATTTGTATTGTTTGTTTTCATGTGATCAACTTTACGTGACATTGTTCATAGATAGATAATGAACTTGATGAAACAAGTATTGAATCCCTGATGCTGAATAAAGTCCAAAAAGTAAAAAAAAAAAATCATAAAAGGTTACATATGGTTACAAAGTTGATTTATGTTTATACTATCACATTGCGTATATTCTGAAATACAATATGTTTCTGAAAGAAACTAACGGCTCAATGATAATTATCCAAACTCTTCATTTTTTATGTTACTTATTTTCATATTTGCTAGCATGACTCTTATTGTTAATTGTTTAAATGTAGTAAACTATTTGCGCAAAATAATTAATCGCCTCTACAAACTAATTTTTGAAAAAACTATTCTCACCCATCGCTTGGCGCGGGTAAACGGCTAGTATATATATATATATATATATATATATATATATATATATATATATATATAGAGAAGAAGAATCATTTGAGAACTTATAGTTTCCCAAGAACCCGATAATTAAAAGTGGACCATCAGATTAAAAAAAATTAAGGGCTAAGATCTTTTATGGCACTTTTGTAAATAAATGGGAAAATTAAACAAGGGGGTATGATTCAGAAATTAATCTAAGGGCACTTATGGTACTGAAAAGATTATTCCCCCAAATCAATCGATGCCCTCTTTCTCTCAATCCACCGATCATCTTCGTATTATCATCCTTCTTTCTCTTATAGATTCATGTCGATCGTTGCCCAAGAACCAGCATCCAGCATCTGAAATCTATAGTTTCCTCCATTAACTGTCTCACTATTCATTGAATCGAGTCAGGTGAAGAATTTACACGACTCGTTGAAATCTAAGATCCTTTGAATCTGATTTCTAAGCCATAAAATTCCGCGATTTTTCCGTTAGGTCGTCTCATCGTCGACGAGCACATTGCAAGGTGAAATTTAGGCTACCAGACTATCGATTGGCTTCCTCCTCCCTTCATCGGCCACCTCTACCATTGTCGACTGCCACTCTACCCACAGATCCTCCTTGGATTAATTTCTGAACTTGTGCTTCGTGATTTGCACTTCAGTAGCTCTTTCCGCCTCTGTCTTAATTACCAATGTGGACTCAGTTTCCGCTTTCATTGTCGTTGTGCCTAGGAAGTTGCAGACGGATGACCTCGCCATTGTTCGTCTTTTCCGAAAGAATACTCCTTCTGTTTGTCTACATTACCAATTTAGCTTCCAGGTATTTAACTTTTTTGTTCCGATTTTGATGGATACTTGTTTTGTGTCCTTCATTGTGTTTGTTGGATTTGATGGATTTGATACACAGTGATAAAATTAGAGTTATTAAGCACAATTGTTTTTGTAGTATAGTATAACCGTAAATGATCCAATACTTTTGCACATATTTTTAAATTTTAATGCTCACTTCATAAACTGAGACATCTGAGTGGCTGCTAAATGAGCATAACAAATTGGTGCAACTGCATAAAACCAACCATTCATTATTACTACAAATGTCACTGCTGTTTACTCATTTACAACTTTAAAAATACTTCAACTTACCAACAGATATGGCAGTAGTGCTTCTCTGGTAACTGTAATAATAATAACAATTCAAAGTTACAAAAATAATAAAAATTAGATGATTTTCATAATATTAAATATTTATGGAAGGAATGGACTTACACATAGGAGAGGGTGTGGACAAGCTCCTGAAGATCATCAGCCGAGAACCCAATTTCATCGTACAGAACATGGTAATGAGTGGGCATGGTTGTCCCCTGTTCAAATATTTTATTTTATTTTATTTTATTGCAATCCCAATGATAAAACTATTGCTTTTTAAAGCAAAACCAAAACATGTAATGAGATGTGCATTACAGGAACTTCCATTGAAGTGCACAAAATTCAGAACATGTAAACAGCTTCTACAGATGGTGGACAGGTAGTACAACACACACACACACACAAGGTCAACCAAATAATGGTAAGTAAGAACATCATAATCATTTTAATGATACCCAACTCTTTGTACCAGCTTGTTGAAGAGAATAATAATAATAATAAAGAGGAGGAGCTCTCTGTGGTTGAGATGACACAATTAGAAGAAGAACTTGATGCTGCTCTTATGCAAACAAGATCAAGAAAGGTGATTCTTTTCATTTGCTGCTACTTGTTCAGTTTACCTATCTATTTTAGTTTTTGAATTAGTCACTGATTAGTAGGATCTTATTTATTATGAGATTGAGAAAAAGATAAAACTTTTTTGAAATCCGTATATTGACATTGACAGTGACTATGGTTGATGATCTTTGTAGACACTATTGATGATGGAGTACGTATCCACCCTACAACAATAGGTATATAAATATAAATATAAAAAGAAAAAATCATCCATTTGGAGTATTATTACACAAAGTATAAGATCCATAGGGCACTTACTGTATTCCTCTCACTCATATAATAGCAATTGATTGTCCCAATCGTGAAATCCAACCAGTGTCTTTATTGCTTGTTTATATGATGAGGCTAATTTATATGGTTAAGATCATACACTTACACAACCCCTTCAATTCTCTTGTTTTTGTATGTTTAATACCAATCATACCAAGTAAGAACCTGCATAAACAGAACATCTGTCTAATCTACATTTATCATTGTGATTGTGAGCAGGAAAAAGGATTTAATAAAAGAAAATGAAGAAATCGTACAACAGGTAAATCTATTATCCCTGGAAATTGAAAGAAGATTCATTTTTCAAAAAAAAATTATGTCTAACTTTACATTCAGAAACTTTGATAATATAAATAACATATAAGAATATTTCACTAACATATAAGATATTTTAGTTTTTGAATGTAAACTTCAAATCCAAATATTCTTATCTAAATGTCTTATCACCATAAATTTTTATTCCTAATTGATTCATAAATAATTCTTCAGTTAATCAATAAAGGAACTGTTATATTTCCAAGAAGGAACTCTTATATTTCCATGTTGTTTAGAGTATACAAACATTGTTGTAGGAAGGAAATCATATTTTAAAAGATAACAACTTCAATTGCAAAATACAGAACCAAATTCAACTGTTATATGCTTTTCATTTAGACTCATTACTAACCTCAAACAAAGGAATTCCATACATGGTTGCTTTAAAGCATAAGAACCTAGCATGTGCAGAATTGCTAAACCCTTCATCAGCAGAGCCTCTGGTGTGGCCTTCACCATTGTAATTCATTAGTGAGCTCTAATGGAATTCATTAATTCATTAGTGAGGAAAAAGAGGTCATTGAAGATGGACCCTTCAAAAGACTCCATTGACTTATCATCAGTCAACTCTACTGATGTGGTTTCTGATTCATCACATGCTGAAACTCTTTCATCTTTAGAAGAAACTTCTGTTACTTCTTCAGAGCATCCTGTTGTCCGATTCGTGAATCAAAATGGAACACGGAGTTGTAACATTTATGGGATTGCAGATGTAATTTCTCTCATTCTGTCCAAAAGAAGTTAATACCCTTGTGTTGTGTATGTGTTAATAATCTTGTGTGGTTATTTTTAGGTACTACTAGCACTTGATAGGATTGAGAAAAATGAGGAGTTAACATATGAGGTAATTAATTAGTCTTTAATCTCTATTGGAGGGTAAATTTGTAAATAGTTCTTGACTGACCTTTTTTTTATCTACAACAATTACTCTCACTTGAAGCAAATTTGTTCTTTGGTGGGCTTAACTTGTATGATCAACATAGGGACATGAGACTGGATATTGATAACATGTCATACAAGGTTTATTTTATTTTCTAATCTATTAATGTTGCCAACATGATTAATATCCATGTCTGCCTTAATGATGTTCCGGTTGACCGGACAAAACCCACTAAACCAAATATCATTCCATGGTCGAATCTGGAACATGATTGATGTACCTTGTTTTAGTAGGTCCTGAGGAAAGTCAATGGTTGTACGCATCTGGTCCTTGCACTCTGAGGCAATTGTCATTTTTTACCCATATAGTTTCAATATAAATTTTATCATGTTTCTTGTTATTTATATATTTAATCCAATTTGTTAGTCAATTGTTGGTTTGGTTGAAAATTATGCAGGATTCTAAAGCACTATACAAGTTATTTTTGTTAGATGAGAGTAGCAGTGGACGACTTTCTACTAAAAGTCAACTTATGGTGAGTCATGTTGTATTCTCTTGGATTCTAATATCTTATTTAAAATTGGTTTATAACTTTGAAAGTAGATTTGAATCTTTGATCTCTATTTTCTTTCTTAATACAACTCATGGGCAGTTTTCTTTTTTACTTAATGGGCTTAATGAGTTCAACACTTAAATCTGGACAACTATGGTTATTTCTTTTTTACTTAGCTAAATTTATATAAAGTTCAACGTTGTAATTACATGTGATTCACATGTAAATCACATATGAATTACATGTGATTCACATGTAAAACATATGTAATTCACATATGAATTACATGTGATTCACATGTAATTCACATATGAATTACATTCGATTCACATGTAAATCACATATAATTCATATATGAATTACATGTGATTCATATGTAAATCACATATGAATTACATGTGATTCATATGTAATTCACATATAAATTACATTCGATTCACATGTAAATCATATATAATTCACATATGAATTACATGCGATTCACATGTAAATCACATATAAATTACATGTGATTCATATCTAAATCACATATGAATTACATGTGATTCACATGTAATTCACATATAAATTACATGTGATTCACATGTAAATCACATGTGATTCACATGTAAATCATATGTGAGTCACATGTGAATCACATTTGATTCACATGTAATTCACATGTGATTCACATATAAATCACATGTGATTTACAAATGATGTCATATGTAAATGTGATTCATATGTGAATTGCATGTGATTCATATGTTAATCACATGAAATCACATATGTATTTTTGTGAGTGCTTTCGCATCAATAATTTTTTTTTTAATTTTCTTGTAGATTTGGAAGAAATTGTGGTGAATATTGAAGAGGTGAAAAATGATAAATTGAAGAAAATAAGGAAATATTGACACGAAGACATGAAAACACTTTGAAATTTGTAGCATTTTTTATTTTTTATATTTTATTTTGTATTGAATAAAATACTTGTACTATTATGTTTATAGATTAATTAATAAATATGAGATTTGTTGTGATTTACTTACAAATATTATAGTATAAGAAATGTACATATATGCATTTGAAAAAATATGCACATATGCACCTAAAAATTTACTTTAAAAAAATAATGCAGTTTTTTTAAAAAAAAATTGCAGTTTTTTTTTAAATACAGTTTTTTCTGAAAAAATGTAATTTTCTTTATAAAAAACTTACAGTTTTTTTAAAAAAATGCAGTTTTTTTTGAAAAAATGTTGTTTTCTTTAAAAAAAAGTATAGTTTTTTTGAATTTGCAGTTTTTTAAAAAAAATATTTTTTCAATTTTTTTTCAAAAATTCATGTTTCTATTAAAAAATAAAAAGTCTGCATTTAAAAAAAACGAAAAATACTATTTTTAAAAAAATATGAAAATTTGATTTATGATGTAAATTTTTAGACATTTATATTAATATGTTAAATAACACAAAAAAAATTAAACATTAAATGAGATTGATAAGATAACGATCATGTCCTTAATGAATTACTTTTGATCAAACGCTCCACTTTTAGTTCTCGGGTTCTCGGGAAACTATGAGTTCTCAACCGATCTCAACCGTATATATATATATATATATATATATATATATATATATATATATATATAGTTCTCGGGAAAGTATGTGTTTTCAACCGATCTCAACCCTATATGTATATATATATATATATATATATATATATATATATATATATATATATATATATATATATATATATCTCCGGTCTCCATTATCAAATTCATATAAATAAACCCTTTTATTCTCCGGTCTCCATTATCAAATTCATAAGGTTCGTAGGACGACACATCACCTACCTACTAAAACGACGCCATGGACATCAAACTGGACTCCACCGCGTCTTGTTTCATATGGCAGGAAACACAACATACACGGCGTTTTCAAGGAGAAAGGTACGACGCTTCCTTTATGGCTTCGTTTTCCATTTAGTAGATACATTTTCTTGTATGATCATACTTATACCGTCACACCTGTTGCCGTTTCCTACCCCAATATATAACCACCGCTCCTTATCATATATTTTATTCTCACACGTCTCTCGCGGACGCTAACCCTCCATCAGGTGTATTACTTTTCTAAAAGCCTCCGTTCATCTTCATCTTATTTTTGAAATTAGGATTTTCTTTATCTTCCATCTTCTGGTGCTGGTTGGTACGATGACAATGAGCAAGGTGGTAGTGTTCGTTCTATCGTATTATATATCCATCAAAATCATTTTTTTGTTTTTCAATTTAATAAAAGGGTTATGAGATCTTAAAATTGGCCTCATCTAAAGACAAATGCAAAGGAAAGCCTACAAAAGCTCTAACTGCAGCAAATAGGGAGTTGGGGGCAAACTAAATATCACCTTTTTGCTAAAAGTTTAAGTGGGTGCTATGGGAATTACAAATACAGGAATAGTAATGACCTTTTCCCTTTATGATATGGTGATATGGTTCATCTATATTGTAAGTTACTGCAGCCCCTATCGATGTTCTTCACATTTTTGATTCTCATCGATGAGATTATGGTAATTAATTTAATTTACCCTTCAGTGCATACCCTTCCTCAAATTGGGGTTAGTGTTCGCAGGGTTACCGGACCAACAATGGATTCTTATAAAAACTATATTTCTTCAATTTATTTTAGAGAGAGTCTTAAAATTGAAAATACCGGATGAGAAAACCAAGGAAAAGGCATGAAAGAACGTTATTTTTTCAAAACGACGATTATAAGCCAAATTGGTTTTGGCGGCAACATACTACGCCAGAATTGATAGATTTTCCTGGATATTCTTGAACAAAGGTTAGACATTATTTATCTTTAATTTCCCATGCTATGCTTTCCCTGTATGTTTATCGTTATATGTTTTTATTTTGATTTAAAATTATTAAGGAGTCCAAACACTGCCACTCTTAACTATTTATCAGGATATTGGTGATGTAGGGTTATTTATATGATATAAATTAGAGCATCATGCAAAAACATTTATGCAAGAGACATTTGTTTCTTGTTTTTAACGGGATAGAGTAAAAACTGATGAGGGAAATTACTTTCCTGTAATTGCATACTATCCCTGAGGAAGGTTTCTTGATTGATAATTGCTACTTATATATCTATGTGTTTGTAATTTTATTTATTGGTATTTTGGTTCCACTTTTTATTGTTTCAAAATCTATCGGATTTGGGAAATTGTATTTGAATTGAATAAATCCATACCCCTCTTCTCTTTATTCATCACATATAATCTATCTACATGCATTCCAACTGTTTGTGAAAATACCAATATTAGTATTGTTAGTAATACATTTTTTTGGTGTTTTTTAGGTTGCAGGATTACATCGAGACATTTGGTGGTCCTTACACAATGCTAGGGATCAACAATTGGCATTTGGAGGCCACATAATTTGCATGTTTTATCTTTTTATGTTAGGGATTAATGATCATCTTGGATTGTTTAACAAAGGTTAGACATTACTTACATTTGATTTCTGTAAGGGTCGAATTGTTGTAATTAGTCGAAGTATGTTTTGGACTCTTCGAATGTTTTGTAATGTATTTTACTAGGGCGCTTTTATTCGAAGCTTTAGAGTTAATGCCTTAGTATTTTTTTGTATGCTTTCAGTTCCCTATAAATAGGGTTATTTACTAGAGTTAGATAAGAACTTTTACAGACTTGTCTACTGTACTCTGTAAAGAATTCGAAAGCATAATAGAGCATAACAAGATCATATTTACATCCTGTATTCAAATCTCGTATTCTTACTTGAATTCATACTCTGATTAATTCATTACTCGATTCATTGGTTCATCAATTGGTATCAGAGCAAGAATCATATCTCTGATCTGATTTTCACGCTGTTAAAAAGGTTTTTGAATCAACTTTTTGATTCAAAAGTTACAGCACTTTTTGAAAGTGAAAAATTGTCTAGATCTTAGTCTGTGATTCGATTCTGCATTTGAATTGTTGAATCGAGTGTTATTCTCATCAATACGATTTGATTCATCTAGTTTGTTTTCAAATTCTCAAATCTTTTCAAACTTCTCAAAATCATCTTCCGTACAACAATGGCGAGTTTCAATCTCAATTCGATGACCTCGTTTTCTCATCTGTTAGGTTCATCAACCAAAATTCCAATGCTAATCCCTGAATACTTTGATCAGTGGGCTGATCGTATGCAGGATTATCTGAATGGTCTGGATGAAGAATTATGGTCATGTATCACTGGAAATGTCAATGTTCCAGTGAATGTTCAACCAATTGGATCATCTTCTACAAACTCTGGAGTTGATAATCAATCTGATCGTCTAAAGAAACTGGAGAAGAAAGTGTATGAGGGAACTGCGAGGTGCTTTACCTCCAGTTGTGTACAATTACGTTAGAAGTTGTACAACTGCAAAGGAGGTATGGAACAATCTGAAAGATAAGTTTCAAGGAAGTGAGAAAACAAAAATCAATTCAGTCAAACAGTGTTTGGTTGAACTGAAAGATTTCAAACAAAAAGAATGAGAAACAATTGAAGTTTACTATGATCGTCTTAACGAGTTAATCTATCGTTGCAATCGCTATGGAATTACCAGGACATCAATGGAATTCAATCTCATCTTTGTAATGGGGCTTCGAAAAGAGTGGAGAAGTGTGAGTATGATGGTGAAGAATCAACAAAGTTTTGATACATCAACTCTCAATGATTTGTACAATCAGTTGAAAACACACGAAATTGAGGTAAATGAAATTGCTGAGGAATCGAAGTTGAATTTGGGAGGTCCATTAGCTCTTGTGTCAAAGATTTCTGAGAAAGAAGCTGAAAATGGTGATTCTGAGGAAGAAGAAGGATTCATCATGAATTCGGATGATAAAGCAATAGCATTTTACTCGAATAATCGTGTTAAGAAATTTTTCAAAAAGCCGTTCAATTCGAAGACTAAGCTTGTTGAGGTGAAAGGAAGTTCTGTGAGTAAAAATGTTGTTGAGGAGAAAAAGAAAGTTGAGAAGCAAGATTCGAAGATAGCTGATGAAAAGGGTGAGAAGAAGCTGAAAGGTGATGCTGGAATAGATTGTCATTATTGCAACAGTACGAATCATCTTGCAAATGACTGTATGCTTCGAAAGAAGGATGAGAGGAAGAATAAAGTCAAGGATGAGGCGTATTATGCAGAGAAGCTGGAAGAGGTTCGTACGAAAGCTAAAAGTTTGTCATTGGTTGCAAAGGGTGAGCATGAGGATGAAGATGGAACTTATCAAATCTGGTCATCCGGGTCAGACGATGAAGAAATGAGGAATCCAACGCATGGAGCGATGTATGCGAAAATGGAGGAGGATTCAGATGACGAAGAATTCGAAGTGAAAGGACGATGCTTCGTATCTAAAACGACAGACAAATCTCCAATGACAACAAAGGTACGTAAAATTCTCGAATCCTTTAATATTCCTACACATGCTTATGACTCTGAACTAATTTCTTTTGATGAGACGGTTACTTATTTTGATTCAATTGTTGTGTCTGCTAGCAATGAGGCCAACAAGTTGTCAATGGAGTTGTTAGAGGTCAAAAAGAGATTAGACTTGAAAATAAGAAAAATTGAATGTTTGGAATTACAAATGACAAATATTATGTGTGATAGGGATACGTTATCGAGTGATGTTAAATTTTTGCTAGCACAAAGAAACATTTACTGTAATTCTGCGAAAAGACTTTATGGCAAATTAACTGATTTACATCATTCAAGTGACATAAGTAAAGAGCAACATAGAAAATTACTACCTTTTCTAGCATTCGAAAGAGCTAAGGTAGATAATATTTCGTATGATTGTGAGCAAATAATAGCTGATTTTGACAAAGTTCCAGATGATAGATATAAATATGGAATTGTCAAAATTGATCTTGATGCTAAAGAATTAGTTAACACCGTGAATGATACTTTGACTAAATCTAAACAAATTCAAATTTTGAAAAAGACTGAGAATTCAACATCCGATTCTCAATCTAATTTTGCTGATATTGAAGATAATTCTGACAATATTAGTGAAATTAGTGAACTTGAAGATGTTGATTGTTCTCAGTTGTCTGTTATTAATGTTGCATCAACATCTAAAGGGAAAGAAAAAATTAAGGATTTGATGGTTGAAAATGAAACTGATATACCCCCAACTTCGAAAGTTAGTGATGTGAACTTCATGGATATCAAAGACAGTCAAACTGATGATAGTGATGATGAAGATGAAGAGAAAATTTCGAAGGAAAAGAAATCTTCAAAGGAAGAAGAAAATCCACGAATAAGGGTTGATCAGGTGTATGGTGATACACAAAAGTTCGAAAAAGTGATGAATGAAAAAGGTGAACACTATCTTGAAATGAATTCAGTGGTTTATCCAAATTTCAAATGTACAGATGATGTCATTTTTCCAAATCAAGTTTTCGTAACTACTGGAAATGTTGAGAATATCAAACCAGAATTAAAGAAGTTAGTTGAAGAGGATAATTCAAAAACAACTGATGAAGGCTTTTTCACAAATCAAAGCACAGTTGAAAACAACTTAACAAAGAATTCGTATGTTTTCCAACGTCAAAAACCACAAAGACAATGGGTTGAAAAATCAAAAATTGAAAAAGTGAATTCAAAACAAGTTGAAAAGGAACGTGAAAAAGCTGTCAAATTAAACTCCAAGGAATTCAAAGATCAAATTGACAAATTTTCGAAGAAAAACAACATTTCAAAAAGACAAGCAAGAAAGAAAATATTTTGGCAAAATGTTGAGTCTCAAAAGGTGTCTGAATCACAATCACCCAAAAATGTTTTCAAAGCTAAAAATTCATCTTTTTCAACAAAACCTCAACATTCATCTCAATCAAATCATTCAAAGTCTGAAGTGATTAATCAACCAAGGTTTTCGAAAGTTTCAGAAACTAATATTCCAAGAAAATTTTCAAATAACTCAAATCCAAATCAAATTTTTTTTCAATGTCAACATTTTAAATCAACAGTTGATACATAATATGCTAAATCTTTTATAACAAATCCAAAAGTTGATTTTGTTCCTAAAAAGCCAAAATTTCCAAATCAAACGAAGAAAGAAACTATGAAAACTTCACGAGAAAAAGGAATAACGTCAAGGAAGAACATTGATCATTGGCTTGAAGGCAAAGGAAAGATGTATCAGTCAAATACATTTTCAAAGGAGCAAATTCACGAAGCATATGAAAAGTATGTGAATAATTCATCAAATGGCAGTTCATCGTCTAAGGATTCGAACATTTCAGTCAAAGCTTGGAAACCAGTAATAAAAGCAAAGAATGGTCATTCACAAACTCAGAATTCGAAGGGTAATGTCAGTGAACATTCGAAACCATCAAAAACTTATGTTTCGGTTCCTTTAAATGAAGATGTAAACTTAATTGATAGTCTCAAAACAAAAGTTTGTGATTGGGTTAAAAGTTCTTCATTGCATTCGAAATTGAAATCTAATTTCCAAGGACCCAAAAAGCCTTGGGTACCTAAAATTTTCCATTGAATGTAGGTACTATGTGACGAGTAATATGATAACAAGTGGTACATCGATAGTGGTTTCTCTCGTCACATGACTGGGAAGAAGGAGAATTTACGTGATTTTCGAAGTCTAAAAAATGCTGGAGTAGTGAAGTTTGGGAACAATCAAAAATGTCAAGTTAAAGGATATGGGAAGATCACGAATGGACAATTCACAGTGAATCGTGTGGCATATGCTGAAGGTCTTCAACATAACTTGATAAGTGTTTATCAACTTGTTGTGGGCACTGGCAATCAAGTTCTTTTTAACGAAGAAGGAAGTATTATTTCGAATGTCAAAACAAAAGAGGTGTTACTGAAATCCAAAAGGAAAGGTGACATGTTCACTTTGGACATCAATCCGATAGTAGGGAAACCTGCTATATGTCTTCTTTCGAAAGCAACATCTGACTTAAGTTGGCTTTGGCATCGAAGACTTTCTCATCTCAATTTTCGAAACATCAATAAACTTGTGGTACAAGATTTGGTAAGAGGTTTACCTGTACTTAAATTTGACAATGATTCTTTATGTGCAGCTTGTGAAGTTGGCAAGCAACATAAACAAGGTCATCCAATTACGATTCATTCGAAAACAGTTGCACCTCTGGAGCTCTTACATATTGATTTGTGTGGACCTTCGACAGTTTCAACTCTCAACAAGAAACGGTATATTTTAGTGATTGTTGATGATTTTTCCATATTTACGTGGGTTTATTTTCTCAGGCTTAAATCTGAAGTTGCACAAATCATGATTGACTTTATCAAAAAGATGGAAACAACATTGAAGAAGATTGTTCGAAAAATTAAGAGTGATCATGGAACTGAATTTAAGAACAATGTTCTTGATTCATTTTTGGTGGACAAAGGGATTTCGCATAATTTTTCATCTCCATACACACCACAACAAAACGGTGTTGTTGAATGAAGAAATAGGTCTCTATGCGAAGCGGCAAGGACTATGTTGGCATATGCGAATCTTCCACAATATCTTTGGGCTGAAGCAGTATCAACCATATGTTTCACTGAAAACAGATCGTTCATTCATCGTCGTTTTAACATTACTCCATATGAAATTCTCAACAATCGAAAACCTAATGTCAAATTTTTTCATGTTTTCGGATGTAGATGCTTCATTATGAATCTCAAGGATAATCTTACGAAATTTCAAGCTAAAGCAGATGAAGGGATTTTCTTGGGATATTCGCATAATTCAGTCGCATATCGTGTGTTGAACAAAAGAACACGAAGAGTTGAAGAAACTTTTAATCTTACATTTGATGATTACTACATTAAACAAACAACATCACAGTTTGAAAATCATCATATTCTGACAAAAACACAAGATGAATCTGAATCCTCACAAACATTAGATGTTGATTATGATTTAATTTTTGGAATTTCAGATCATGCTGTTAATGCTGAAATACATGCAAATGATAATCATATCTCTGAACTCACAAAGCTTACTGATGATTCAACATCAACTTCTCCAGAGAAAAGCGAAAGTATGCAAAACAATCCAGTGGAAGGGGAGCAATTGGATTCAAATATTCTAGTTGAGGAAGAGCATTCTTTCGAGGGGGAGAATGGAAGAGTGAATGCTAATGTTGAGGGGGAGCATAATGTTGAGGGGGAGAATTTAGAAAAAACATTGAGAATAATAATGATTTTGATGATGTTTGTTTGATTGTAGGCTCAGAAAACGATGATATTGTTGGATTAGTGTCTAAGTCCATAACTATTTTGGTATGTACTTGACCCGATTATGAGCATGGTCCTTTTGGGTTGCCTTCACCATAGCAATATGTAGGATGAATTAAGGAGAGAAAGGTTTAATTATGATTTATTAATATATTATAAGAATAATATATTAAAGGAGAAATCATATAGTTTAATTAATATTAGTCAAGAATTAATTAAGAATTAATTTTGTGGCTAAAAGAGATTAATTAAACTTAGGGGACTGGATTTGTAATTATAAGATAATTACGATTGGACTATGGATCACCTAATAATATATAGGTTGGACGAATTCTATGGGAAGCCTATTAGAAATCATCCAAGGGATATGTTAAAGGAGTCCATGGGCTGCTTAGGGCCTAAGCAGCCAGATTAGGGTTTCCTAGTTGTAAACCCTAATAGCCTACATGTATATAAAGGACCCTTAAGCCCCAAAAACGTGGACAAGTAATCCTTTAGGGTTTCCAGCTATTTTTGGTGCCTCCTCTCTCCTCCCTCTTCATCCAAGTTGCTTAGTGGTGTGTTGAAAATATACGATCTGATTACCACGAATAAAGGCTCGGATACCAGTTACTGGGTGACAGATATATATATTTAAGGAGATAAGATGCGGAAAAAAAAAATAAGAAGTGCGGAATAAATATAAACTGGAAAGCTATAAATGACTGAAAGCTATAAATGAAATAAATGACAGTATTTAAATGACGTAAAGCTGTAATAAAATATATAAATATATAAATATATATAAAGTCGGTTCGTCAATAAATTGACTGAACTGGTTTAGAATTGGACTGGATCTTAATAGACTGTGTCTCTATTTGTTCAAAGTTCAATCCGGTAAGTAACAATAAGTTTTTTTTATGTAACAATGAATTGTTTACAAAATGATACAAAATACACGGGTAATGTTTTTTGTATGTGGGTATGAGGTTTTTTAAGGTGATTTGATGAGGTTGAAGTGGGTATTTGGAGGGTGGTAGAAGGTGTAATAAGGTTGTAGTTTTGGTGGTATAAGGTAACAAAGAGGGTGATGTTGAAAGAGCTTTGGGTGGTTACAAATATAGATTTTCGTAGTAAATCTCTCTGGATAGCCAATTCTCTCTCGCGTCTCTCTGGGGTTTGCAGTGGTCAAAAAAATCGAGGAAAATTCCTGGATGTAGGTAAGGTCCTGAATAATTTGCGGTGCAAATCTCTCCCGTATTATCTTGTTGAGTTGTGCTCGGTGAATTTTGTCTTAACTTGCAAATTCTGATGTCGAAAAACAGCAAGGTGGTGATGGTTGTGGTGATTTGAAAGGGTTTTTGGAGGAGCTTTAAGGAGGGTATTTGGAGGGTGTTTGGAGAGTATTTTGAGGTTGGCTATGTGTTTATTCTTCTGGAGATGAGAGAGTAATAGAAGATATATTACAAGGAAACACAAAACACACACAAAAACTCATGTAAACATGCATCTATATATATGCAAAGGAATCAAGCAACTCTTGTTTGTTTAAGGAAAAGTAATGAAGTGATTGATTGTAAAGGTTGGAAGCACACATGATGTTTGGTACTTTTGCTTTTGTGAAGATTTCTTTCCAATAAATATATATATATATATATATATATATATATATACAATATACATACATATATATATACAATATAATATATATACATATATATTTATATAATATACATATATATATATATATATATATATATATATATATATATACACACTTGTATATATATATATATATATATATATATATATATATATATATATCCAATTGTGAATTGAATTTCCATTTTTGACCCTTGAGGTTTTTAAATTCTTGACAATTTTAGTCTTGATTTGTTTTGTCTTCAAACGACCAAATATTGCGTCTATTTTTCCGTCTTTGCGTATTTTGTCTTTTGCATATTTTTCTATTTCATAATTAAGCACGAATCCACGCAACCTGAAATAACTGATAATATTTGTTAGATAATATAAAACCAATTCGTCTTATTTCAATGATGATCACATATAAAAACATTTTTCAACAATTTCCCCCTATGTGATCATTGATGAAATAAGGATAGATATAATCACATTAATAGTTTTAATCTTGAAGATTTGGGATAAAAGTTTTGTCAATGAGAAGATATATATAAAACCATTGTAATCTTTTTGAAAGTTTGTGACTTGGTTTAACATATCTTATGTAAAAGATTTTCAGAAATTTGTTTCCGAATTAAAGTCTCGGGTTCGGTTATCAAAGGGTAGTCATATATGTATCTAAAGAAATTTCCTTAGATTTTATAGCATTATTAATGACGACAAGTGGTCTAACAGGTCGATTCAGATGAACGCTCATAGGTATAGCTCACACTTCACTTGGGTGTTTGGTTGTTCTGGCAGCAGAACAAGTTAATGATCACTAAAAATGAGTGATATCTCTCTCTGATGACTCACACTCATATTGGAGGTGTTCAACTATGCTTTTCCTGTAAAGTCACTTAGTCTCATTATTAGATAATCAATCACATAAGACTGGTTTCGGCATTACTCAGCGGGTTTCTTCATTCATGCCATTAAAGTTCACTCTCTCTCCGTCGGGAAATACATGTAGAGGGGTTTAGCAATTTTCATAGTGCAGTTTGCAACTAAGATTCTTCAGTGATGAAGGCTACAGTATCCCGGGAAATCCATTGTTGTTGCAGTTTCTTCTTTGATAGTATCCTGTTTGTTGATCAATACCGATTTATTGTAAAAAGATATTTTGTTTTAGCATTGAGAATTTGCTACATTTGAGACCTTTTTAAGAGTATTTGACTTGAGTGATTGAGATATCTTCTTTTGTGAAAAATGGTTAAAACAAATCGCGGGATTTTATGATTTTTGTTTTGAAATAACCATTTGGTTGAAAGTTTGTTTGAAAATACCAAATATAGAATATTTTTTTTTGTTTGGTATATCTTTATTGAATCCATTTGTTTTCTTGTTGATTTGTCTTTGAGGATTAGATGTTGATAGATATTTGTTTCTCCTTTGGTTTTCTTGTAAGGATATGTCGTTGTTTGCTTGATGGATCATGGGATCGCAAGTCTTCATTTTTGGTTGGCTTTTATCTAGGTAGGGATAGGTGGCATAAAAGACAGTTTGTCTAGTATGTAAGAAATGAATGTATCGTCCCTGGTCATTTTGATATCTAAGCAAATATGAGACCGTGACAAGGTATAATTGGGTATACCTTATAAGCAATAGTAACACACCTAAGCTCACAAGAAATGATTTCCACAATGATTTAGATCGACGAGGCACAAATTCTCACATGGGTTTTTGTTTTCATCTGAACCTCCTAACCTTATGTCCCTTGATTGTTTAAAATCGTCAATAATGAAATAAAATCGAAGGAAATAAAGTTATATACATTATGAAAAGTAGGATATTTGAACCTTCACTCCAATTGAGAATCAATATGACTTAAAATCTTCATCGAGCATAAGCATCTGAAAATTAAGTCAAGAGAAGATTAATCACAAGGTTCTATAAAAGCTTATTATGACAAGTCTTTTATTAATTTTTTTTTGAAGATTTGTTTTTCTGAATGTTTTTGGAAATATTGGTTATTTGAATGTTTTTGGTATTTTTTAAAAGGAAAGCAATTTTCAATTGTTTTTGAATTTTCCTTTTGAATGAAAGTAAACACACTTTTGTACAAACAAAAAGTAAAAGTTTAAGGATAGATGTTATCTGGATTTAACATTCCTAGACGGCCTAGGAAGTATTGAAACTTTGTTTCATCGAGAGCCTTAGTGAAGACATCGGCAATTTGATCTTCGGTGTTGATGAAGTGCAATTCGATATGACCCTTTTGAATGTTGTCTTTGATGAAATGATATCGAATGTCTATGTGCTTTGTCATGGAATGGTGAACGGGATTGTGAGAAATGGCAATTGCACTGGTTGAGTCACAAAATATGGGAATTTGTGAAATTTTGAAGCCATAGTCTCGCAGTTGAGTTTGCATCCATATGACTTGCGAACAACAGCTGGCGGCAGCGACGTATTCAGCTTCTGCTGTTGATGTGGATACACAAGTCTGTTTCTTTGAAGTCCAACTCACTAGTCTACCTCCTAGGAATTGACAGCTACCAGATGTACTCTTTCTATCTAACTTGCATCCTCCATAGTCTGAGTCGGTGAAAGCGTTCAGCTGAAAATCGGATTTAGCTCGATACCAAAGGCCAAGTTTGGGAGTGCCTTTTAGGTATTTGAAGATGCGTTTCACAGCAACTACATGGGATTCCATAGGATTTGCTTGGTATCTGGCACAGACACATGTAGAAAACGTGATGTCAGGTCTGCTGGCAGTGAGGTATAAGAGTGATCCGATCATTCCACGATATCTTTTCTGATCAACAGGTTTGCCATTTAAGTCTGCATCGATTTTGTATCCAAAAGCCATTGGGGTTTTTGCGGTATTGGATTTGTCCATTGAAAAGCGAGTGAGTAGGTTTTTGACATAATTCTCTTGGTTGATGAAAATGCCATCAGTTGACTGTTTGATTTGAAGTTCGAGAAAAGTAGTCATCTCCCCAATCATGCTCATTTCAAATTTGCTCTCCATTAGATCTGCAAACTTAATACTCAAAGATTCATCAGTAGAACCAAAAATAATGTCATCAACATATATTTGTACGATTAAAAGATGTTTATTATAGATTTTACGAAAGAGGGTTTGATCGATTGAACCTCTTTTAAAACCTGATTCTTCGAGAAAGGTTGTCAATGTGGCATACCAGGCTCGGGGTGCTTGTTTCAAGCCATAGACAGCTTTCTGCAATTTGAAGCTGTGATCAGGAAATTTGGGATCTTCGAAACCTGGTGGTTGTTGGATGTATACATCGCGATCTAACTCTCCATGTAGGAATGCACATTTAACATCCATTTGGAATACTTTGAAGTTCTTATGTGCAGCATATGCAAGAAAGATGCGAATTGCTTCAATTCTGGCAACTGGAGCATATGTTTCATCGTAGTCGATTCCTTCTTGTTGTGAATATCCTTTGACTACGAGACGTGCCTTGTTTCGACAAACGATTCCTTGATCGTCAGTTTTGTTTCTGAATACCCATCTTGAACCTATAACAGAAACATCGGGTGGGGTAGGGACAAGATTCCATACGTCATTTCTTTCAAATTCTTCTAGCTCTTCTTGCATAGCTTTTACCCAGTCTGGATCTTTGAGAGCAGAATGTATGGTTTTGGGTTCAGTCATGGATAAGAAGGCTCCAAATAAACAATTATTAGAAGTTGCGGCTCTAGTTTGGATGCCTGAGTTTGGATCTCCGATGATTTGGTCAGTTGGGTGGTTTCTGGTCCATTTTATTAAGCGATTCTCTTCCGCTATAATAATTGGAATTTCAGTATCCCATTGTTCTTCTCCGGGAGTTTCATCTTGGAATAGGTTTGAAGGTTTCCTCATAAATGATGCATCAGGATTGTTTTGGATATTTGGGGATGGGGTATTTAAAGGAGGATTTGGTGTTTGTTCCAGTGAAGAAGTATGTGTAGGTGGTTCCCCCTTGAATTGATCTGCATCATTTCGGTTTGTTTGTGGAGTTCCTTCAGTGGTTGTTCCTGTAGAATCAATAGAAGTAGTTAGAAGTTCAGAATTGTAAGCGGTTTTGGGTTGTTCAAAAAGTAAATCAAGATCGATTTCAATGTCTATGTCAGGAGAAGGTGTTTGTTGAATTGGATTTTGAAAAATATTATCAATCATTTTAGAACCAAAATGTTCACGATCCAATTTTTTAACATAAAATTCATCGAAATGAACATCGGTACTTTCTTCAATTACTCTGGTACGTTTGTTCAGTACACGATAAGCAGCTGAGGAAAACGAGTAACCAAGGAAAATTCCTTCGTCCGACCTTGATTCAAATTTTGAAAGGTGATCTTTATTGTTCTTTATGAAGCATCGACAACCAAACATATGGAAAAATTTGATGTTTGGTTTTCGGTTGTTAATGACTTCATATGGTGTTTTATGAAGATGTTTATGGATTAAGGAACGATTTTGAGTGTAGCAAGCTGTGGCTATTGCTTCTGCCCAGAAGTATTGTGGCAGATCAGCGAAGATAAGCATTGATCTTGTAGCTTCACATAGAGTTCTGTTCCTTCTTTCGACAACGCCGTTCTGTTGTGGAGTGTATGGGGCTGAGAAGTTATGTTCAATTCCTTTGTCTTTGAGAAATGAATCTAGAGTCTTGTTTTTTAACTCTAAACCATTATCACTTCGGATTCTTCGAACAGGTCGTTTGAGCTTCAGTTCGATTTGTTTGATGAAGTTGATCATCTCTTCAGGTGCTTCTGATTTTAGTCTTAAGAAAAAGACCCAAGTAAAGCGCGAGAAACCATCAACGACAACAAGAATATACTTCTTCCCTTGTATGGTTTGGGTTTTGGCAGGGCCACAAAGGTCTATGTGCAACAATTCTAGTGGTTCGGATACACTAGATTCTGAGATGCTTTTGTGAGTTGATTTGGAAAGTTTTCCTTTTTCACATGCGGCACACAGAGTTTCATTATCAAGCTTCAGAAGTGGCAGTCCTCTAACAAGATCATCGCCGATCAGTTTGTTGATGTACCCAAAGTTTAGATGGGAAAGGCGGCGGTGCCATAACCAACTGATATCTGCTGGGGCTTTTGATAGCAGACATATATCGGGTTTACCATAGATAAGATCCATGTCAAGTGGATACATATTTCCGGCACGGTAAGAATCAACAATGATTTCTTTGGTTTTGGCGTCCATGATCAAGCTTCTTTGTTTGGTGAATAGGACTTCAAGATTGTTATCACACAGTTGAGAAACACTGATGAGGTTGTGTTTCAGGTCATCGACATAGGCAACTTTCTTTATGGTGAAATTACCATTTGTTATGTTTCCATAACCCTTGATTTTTGCCGTCATGTTGTTGCCGAAGGTAACGTCTTGATTGGTTTGGGTGGGTTTGAAGTCACGAAGGTAGTTTCGGTTTCCTGTCATATGCTTGGAGCAGCCACTATCAATATACCATGTATCATCCTTGGGTTCTCCAGCATTAGATACCTGTAATTTAGACAGAAGATTTAGGTACCCAAATCTGAATGGGTCCTGGTTTGTTAGTTGTTTTTATTTTGGGTTTTTTGTTTACCGAACTTCTTGTAGCATTTGACTTCATATTGCTATAAGAGTTTGGTTTATAAGGATGGAATGGTTGAGGTTTGATTTTATTTATCAAATTTTCCCAAAAAGTGATTTGTTTCTGAAAATTCGTTGGTTGATAAAATCTGTGATTTGGTGAATGATATCCTAGATGTGAATTTTTTTTGAAAAGTTCTCTTCATATCTGGGATGTGATTGGCGGTTATGAAAGACTTTTTGAAGATGATGTTTTAAAACTTTCTGATTTGGTCGTTTTTGAAAGTTCCTTGAATTTTTAAAGGTGATCTCTTGAAAGCAGTTTTCAAAAGGTTTTGGTTTTTGTTTGGAAACCTGTTTTTGAGGTATGACGTATGGTTTAACAGGTTTCTTTGGTTTGTTTTCAAAAGCCTTTGGTTTGTTAAGTGGGGTTATGGTTGCTTCATTGGTATGTTTGATTTGGTTTGTTGAAGAACTAGCAGAGTTTGCTTCAGATTTTACAACTCTTTTGATAGACTTTTTGGAAACAGTGAAAGCAGTGTCATCTGGGCTACAGTTGATAACTGTTTCGTCATCTGAATCTTCCTCATTAGCAGATGTGAAAAGATCTGGAAGAGTGGATTCAGAGTTTTCACAAATTGTCATGTTTTCTTGTTTAGCTAGTTCATTTTCAAAGGATTCTCTTCCAATTCCTGGTCTGTAATTCGTATCAATTTTGCCAGTTCCTAAGGTGTTTGCTTTGGTGAAAACATCATCACTTAGTTTTCTAGCAATTTTGATAGAATTCATATTCCATATCAATCTTTTGTTTTCAGATTCAAGAAAATTGGTTTGGTTTAAAGAATCAGTCAGTTTTTCATTTAAAGTTTTGTATTTTTCAGTTGATTCTTGAAAGTTTTGTTTCAACTGAAGGATTTCCTTTTCTAAAACATCTTTTGTTTCAGAGGAAATGACTGACTGATTTTTTTGTTCCAAATCCTTTTTCTGAATTAGGGTTTGATTTAATTGTTCCAAGACGTGATTATAATCTTCTGATTTTCTTTCAACGCCTCTTTCCAATTTGTTCTTTATCCTTGTTGATTCTCCAAATTTGAGTTGCAAGGTTTGTAACTCAGATTTGCAGATATCAGAATTGATCATTGTGTCATGATATTTTTTGAGATCAGCTTCTAGACTTTTCTCAATCTTGGTTATATGGGACTCAAAAATTGATTTCGAAAGACCAAGTTCAGAGATCATAGACCATACCTGTTCTATGACGTTTGGAGCTCTTGAAGGTCTATCAACACCAACTACGAAACAGAAGTTTGATTGTGTTGGTTCATTGTCAACTTCGTCTTCAGAAGTTGGCCAGTATTCCACGTTTGGTTCATGGATTGCCATCAATGCTCTTTGCTTATCTTGATTTTCCTATTTCTTTAATTCATCGGCTTTTTGAGCGTAGTATGCTGAGTCTTTGACTTTGGTTTTGTTTTTGGCTCGGCATTCTCTGGCATAGTGATTAGTTCCTTTGCAGTTGTGACAAATGATCACTTCTTCATCACTGTCATCCTTTTGACTTTTAATCGGAAGTCTTTCAGGAGCTTGAGTTTGGATTTGTTGGGAAGATTGGGAAGGGTTCTGTTGGAATCCAAAATTTTGGTTGTTTTGAAAGCCATTGTTTTGATTAGTGTAACCTTGATTTTGGAATCCTCTGTTTTGGTTTTGAAAACTGTTGTTTTGGTTATTGTTATGATGACTTGAGTTGGGATTGTTTTGAAATCCCTGGTTTTGAAAACCTTGGTTTGAATTGTTTTGGAAGGAAGGTCTTTGAAAATTTTGTCCAAAATAAGGTCTTGGTTGAAAACCTGAGTTGTTTTGAACAGGTTGAGGTCTTGGTTGAAATCCAGAATTATTTTGTCCAAATGATGGTCGGTTTTGAAAATTTGGTTTAAAATTCGATTGACCGTGATTTGGAATAAATCTCTGGAGGTTTGTGTTTGCTACCAAAGCACACAGTTGTTGGTAGTCTGCTTCATCATTTAAATCAGATTGATCAAAAGAATTGTTCAAAAAGGGTTGGTTTTGAAAAGATGTCTGATTAAAATGATTGAAGTTTTGTTCATTAAAAGGTGTTTGGTTTTGAGAAGATGTGGAAACGAGAGCAAGTGGTCCTCCAAAAGCTGTAGTGGTTGGTGGGTCAATCGAGGATTCATACGATTGAAGTTCTCCATACAAATTGTATAAAGTTTCAGTATGAATGGCTAGATTTCCCTGAATGATGAGTTTAACCATCTTCCAGCTTTCGTAAAGATTGTTTAGAAACTTAAGATTTATCTCGTGTTGTGTCTTTTTGATGCCCAAATTGTTCATTTTTACCATGATAAAATTGAACCTATCATGAGCATCATGGATGGTTTCTGATGAAAGCATCTTGAAATTATCGAATTCATTTAAAACAGATGTTCTTTTGTTTCCAATAATTCTTTGATTTCCACAAAAACGATTTTTTAAATTTTCCCAGATTTGATTTGCAGTCAACAGTATTATGTCATCCATTTGACTTAGAATACTGTGGGGAATTCCAGACACAAGTTCCTTTTTGGCTTGGAGTTGCAGTCTTTTTTCGGTTTCAGCAAGAGTGGCTTGATTTGTAGCAAGAGTAGCCATATTTTCTGGAGTAACATATGTTCCTTCTACACAATTCCAGACATCTTCACTTATGGTGTTAAGATGAAGATTCATACGGCCAACCCACGAATTATACTCTTCAGGAATAAGTATGGGTGCCCGTGAACCAGATCCCAAGCTGTTAGCAATAGAAACAGAGTTCATGTTGGAATAATTAGCAGAAGACATAATAAAATTTTTGTTTTTGAAAGGATTTTGAACAAGTGATATTAAAATGAAATTTTTAAAGAAAAACTTATGGAAGGTTTATAAACGCTAACCAAAAGTTTTCGACAAAAATTTCAAAGTAAATCACACAAGCTCTGAATTTTTTTGTTTAAGATTTTTTTTTTTAATTTTTTAATTTTTTTTAAGGATTTTGAACAAGTGATATTAAAATGAAATTTTTAAAGAAAAGCTTATGGAAGGTTTATAAACGCTAACCAAAAGTTTTCGACAAAAATTTCAAGGTAAATCACACAAGCTCTGATACCAATTGTTGAAAATATACGATCTGATTACCACGAATAAAGGCTCGGATACCAGTTACTGGGTGACAGATATATATACTTAAGGAGATAAGATGCGGAAAAAAAATAAGAAGTGCGGAATAAATATAAACTGGAAAGCTATAAATGACTGAAAGCTATAAATGAAATAAATGACAGTATTTAAATGACGTAAAGCTGTAATAAAATATATAAATATATAAATATATATAAAGTCGGTTCGTCAATAAATTGACTGAACTGGTTTAGAATTGGACTGGATCTTAATAGACTGTGTCTCTATTTGTTCAAAGTTCAATCCGGTAAGTAACAATAAGTTTTTTTTATGTAACAATGAATTGTTTACAAAACGATACAAAATACACGGGTAATGTTTTTTGTATGTGGGTATGAGGTTTTTTAAGGTGATTTGATGAGGTTGAAGTGGGTATTTGGAGGGTGGTAGAAGGTGTAATAAGGTTGTAGTTTTGGTGGTATAAGGTAACAAAGAGGGTGATGTTGAAAGAGCTTTGGGTGGTTACAAATATAGATTTTCGTAGTAAATCTCTCTGGATAGCCAATTCTCTCTCGCGTCTCTCTGGGGTTTGCAGTGGTCAAAAAAATCGAGGAAAATTCCTGGATGTAGGTAAGGTCCTGAATAATTTACGGTGCAAATCTCTCCCGTATTATCTTGTTGAGTTGTGCTTGGTGAATTTTGTCTTAACTTGCAAATTCTGATGTCGAAAAACAGCAAGGTGGTGATGGTTGTGGTGATTTGAAAGGGTTTTTGGAGGAGCTTTAAGGAGGGTATTTGGAGGGTGTTTGGAGAGTATTTTGAGGTTGGCTATGTGTTTATTCTTCTGGAGATGAGAGAGTAATAGGAGATATATTACAAGGAAACACAAAACACACACAAAAACTCATGTAAACATGCATCTATATATATGCAAAGGAATCAAGCAACTCTTGTTTGTTTAAGGAAAAGTAATGAAGTGATTGATTGTAAAGGTTGGAAGCACACATGATGTTTGGTACTTTTGCTTTTGTGAAGATTTCTTTCCAATAAATATATATATATATATATATATATATATATATATATATATATACAATATACATACATATATATATACAATATAATATATATACATATATATTTATATAATATACACACATATATATATATATATATATATATATATATATATATCCAATTGTGAATTGAATTTCCATTTTTGACCCTTGAGGTTTTTAAATTCTTGACAATTTTAGTCTTGATTTGTTTTGTCTTCAAACGACCAAATATTGCGTCTATTTTTTCGTCTTTGCGTATTTCGTCTTTTGCATATTTTTCTATTTCATAATTAAGCACGAATCCACGCAACCTGAAATAACTGATAATATTTGTTAGATAATATAAAACCAATTCGTCTTTTGCCTCCTCTCTCCTCCCTCTTCATCCAAGTTGCTTAGTGGTGTTTGTGACTCCATTAGAGGTGCAACACTTGAGGCACTAAGCTTTCTGAAGCCAATCAAAGCAAGGATTGATTGTTATTGCTATATAACAATCAAAGGTAATTACTAAACCCTTATTTCAGTTCTTATTTGATAGATTTAGGGTTTGTAAGTCTTGGATTCATTGCATGTACAATAGAGAAACCTAGATCCAAGCATTAGGGTTTGTATGAGCACATAGGATTGTTCTTATGCTTAAAACCCATCAGTGGTATCAGAGACTTGATTGGTTTCTGTTGTATGTGATGCAATTATCGTTTTTCTGCTGAAAATCAATTTTTTTGCCTCTGCCCGACTCAACTCGGCGAGTCAGTATCTGGACTCGGCGAGTTGGCCCTACTCAGCGAGTTCAGGATTGACTCGGCGAGTCCGGGAGTCTGACAGAGGATATTTCGGGATTTACTTGCTGTTTTGCTGTAGGATTGATGCCAAAATCGTTTTTTGATAATAAAATCCGAATTTTATTGTATGTAAATGATTATCCTTACCAAAACAAAAGATAATTTCAAATCTTTTGAATAATAGTTTCTTTATATGATAAATATAGATGATTCAAATTATTTGGTAATTATCTTGTGACTAAAATTGGATTAGGTCAAATATAGATAATCACTAAATTAATTGTTTGATTTATATTATTTGTTATTTGATCCCTAGTAAGTTTGAATAGTTTCAAATTACTCCCTTTAGGTTTTATAGTTTAAATTTGAACTTAAAAGTTTTGTTTTTGAAATTTAAATAGTTAAACTCTAATGTTTTGAAAAGTTTCAAAACTTGCCCTCAAGTTTTGGAATTTAAAATCTTGATTAAAAGTTTAATGTTGAAATATTTAAATTCTAAAACCTAATGTTTTGAAATGTTTCAAAACTTGCCCTCAAGTTTTGGAATTTAAAATTTTGATTAATAGTTTAATTATGTAATATTTAAATTCCAAAACTCTAGTATTTTGAAAAGTTCAAATTACACCCTCATGGTTTTATTAAGTTAATTAAAAGTTTAATTAAAAGAGAAAGTTAATAAAACCACCTAGTATTTTAAAAGTGTAAAATACACCCTATACTATATATATGTAACATTAAAAGTCTAATATTATATATATGAGTAAAGAGTCAGTCTTACCGTGAAACATCCCAAAAACACAGTCTGAAAATTTCGTTTTAAATTAGTAATAAAACCATATTCATCACTCGTCATATAAGAATCATAAACAATGTATCTCAAAATATCTTAACAACTGTCAAATATATCAGAGTATAAACATCCCGGGCTGAACAAATGGTGTGTGCACTGCAATCCTCCCGAGCTCCTCTTTTAAAAACTGAGTACCTGAAACCAAAACTGAAAACCATAAGCACGAAGCTTAGTGAGCTCCCCCAAACTACCACATACCATACAATAACATATAAAGCAACTACTGGGCCTTACCCACTGCATCAGACCGAAGTCCGGAAACTGCATCAGACCGATGTCCGGAACTAACCAGGGCCTTGCCCTCTGCATCGGACCGAAGTCCGGAACTAACCAGGGCCTTGCCCTCTGCATCGGACCGAAGTCCAGAAACTGCATCGGACCGAAGTCCGGAACTAACCAGGGCCTTGCCCTCTGCATCGGACCGAAGTCCGGAAACTACATCAGAGAGAAGTCCGGAACTAACCAGGGCCTTGCCCTCTGCATCGGACGTAAGTCCGGAACTGACTGAACATAACATAGCATAATCATAACTACCAGCATAAACACAAATACTGCATACTGCATCGGACCGAAGTCCGGAACACATAACACAAAATCATGCTTGAATCACAAAGACATCAAGCACACTGAACTACTGCATCAGACCGAAGTCTGGAACTACTGCTAACTAAATGGGCCGGCATTGTGGCCGTAGACCCGTTCCTACTGGAAGGAAAACTCACCTCACACTGCTGAAGTCCCGTAGACACAATCTCATACTGCTGAAGTCCCGCAGACTCAACCTTAGTTGCTGGATGATAGATTCCCGAACTGTCAACACCAAAATAACACCCAATTAATAATTGGGTTCTAATACATAACTATAAATACATACTTTGGGTAATTACTACATTACCCCTAGCTTGGCTTACCCAAGCCCAAGGCCCAATCCATAGGCCCAAAGTCAACTAGGGATCAAAGCCCAACATATGGCCCAACTTTCCAAATTGGGCCCAAATCTCTACATGGACTTCCCTTAAGGCCCAATTGTTCAGTCCAGTCCAACATGTCTTATTCTAAGGGCCCAATATCATACAACCATCTAGGCCTAAACCATGGCCCATCTATGGCCCAATTTTCTAAATTGGGCCCAAACCCCTTTCATGGGCCTCATCCCAAGCCCATTAAATTATTGTAGTCCATAATCAATCTTGGATGGCCCATTATTGGCCCAATTACCAATTACCCAATTGAAAAGTCCAACTCAAGGCCCATGCGACATTAGGGTTTCACATAAAACGACAATTAGGGTTAAGTGTTTCTCACTTAACCCATTAAGGGCTTAACCCACTAAGGACTTAATCCCATAAGGACTTAATCCATTAAGTCCATTATTGCTTAGATTAATTTCTGCCAATGATTATTATTTAATATTTCACTTATTAAATACTTCTCGTGTGCGTCCTGATAATTTCTCAAATATTAGGATTTTCTCAATTAGCCCATAAAGGACTTAGTCCATTAAGTCCTTTACTCTACTAGATAAATGGCATGGAATAGTTTGGGCTTAATTCACAATCCAATCCCAATGGCCCAAAAGTGGGTCCAAATAGGTCCAAGGCCCAAATGCTAACAATTAGGGTCTTCCACCCAAACATGGCCCAATAGGCCCAACACCAATCTCTAAGCCCATTAGGGTTTGCTAGTGGGGCACCATCCACTACCACCTCGGGTAGTGGTGGTCTATGGCGGCTTACGGCGGCGGCCACCACCTTACGGTGGTGGTTTTGATTCTTTTCATTAATCCAAAATTCAAGTTACATTTTACAAGGCTAATCTCAATTAACTATACACATACACACACACACACACTAAACTAATCACACACACACACCATGGCGGCCGGTAGCAGTGCTTGGCGGCAGCCACCACTTCACGGTGGTGGCAGTGGCTGTTCTTGGGAATTCCGGCTAAACAAAACGCACATACAATCTCATAACTGCCGGAACCGTGATAACACATGAATACACACCCAAAACTACACCCACATCCACCTCTCACGGTGGCTAGTGGCGGTGGAAGAAGGAAGAAACGGCAACAGCGAGATAGCGAACATAACAGCCCCTTCGGGGTGGCGACGATGAGCGGAGCAAACAGGAGTGAGCCAGCGGCGGCGGATGGAGCTGGGGGTTTCATTCGCCACCGGAAACAACCGCGAGTGGCAACTGTCTCGATTTCTCACCACCCATCAGACGAACGTCGGCCTAGTAATCCTTGATTTCGCCGGCAGCAACCGGCGTCACTCGAATGGTCGTTCCTGTTCCGTCAGCGGTGAGGAGCACACGACGATGACTAGTCCGCCGCCCTTCACTTGTTGCGACGTCCCCGCAATCTGGCAGTCTTCAGCTTGCCGTTAACGTGAGTCACTGGAGGTCATTCGGAGTCTTGGAGCTTCGACTGATCGGGAAGGAAAGAGGGGAGTCGGGTGGTGACGGCGGCTGGAGGAGTGGAGGGATAAGGGTGGCGGCCGCTTCTATCATTTAGGGTTTGGGTTTGGCACCCGGTTATGTTGGGTTATATACCTGACTCACGAAACATTGCCCCATAATGACAAGTTAAGCCCCTTATTTCTCTCATTTCTTTCAAACTAATCCATATTTTACACTTTTAACCCTGCCTTCAGAAATCTTTACAACTGAATCCAAAACTTACCTTTTAAGCCCTGATCCCATAAATTTCTTTCATAATAGACCCCTAAATTACCAATAAACCCTTGAATCTTCAAATCTTTTTTCTATTTAAATCCATAAATTACCAAACGCACCCTGACCTCCAAAATCCTTTTCAATTTAGTCCCGAACTTTCATTTATTAATTTATTTAAATAAACGGGGCGTTACAACTCCCCCCACTTAAATTAGATTTCGTCCTCGAAATCATTTCTTACCATTCCTTTCACTTCAAACCACTCTAGTAACATGGTCACCATCCTGGGCACACCCTAGCCTTTCTAGGGTAGCTGTGACCAATCTTCTTAAATTCCTCGCAACAAGATAACATCTACTCCGTCTGAAATCTGCTGTCTCGAGATGATCTGAATCCCTGATAGAACACTCATACTGAATCATTATGGTTGAACCCCGCGGTGGGTGACTTAGCATTACTCAACTATCTGATACGCTTACCATAAATGAAATCTTTAATTACCATTACTGTTGGAGACCCAAAACTGTCTGAAACACTGATCTGCCTGAAAACACTCAACTGCTTGAAACACTGAACTGCCTGTACACTGAACTGCCGGAAACACTGAAATGCCTGAATACTGAACTGTCTGAAACACTGAACTGTCTGAACACTGAACTACCTGAACACTGGACTGCCCGAAACACTGAACTGTCTGAACGCTGAACTGCCTGAATCAGCATGCTGCTACATGGCTGCTTTCCATCATCTATCGAGACCTTCCTGGTCTCGATTCATTCGTCAGTCATCTGGAATACCGGTTTCCAACCCGATCGCGGAGCCAAAGGGCTCCTACTTAGTCGCCTCACACAACTTCTGAGCGAAATTCTTCTCTGAAACTACAACTACTAGTTACTTGTTACTGCAGCCCTAATAACTTTATGATCTAACTGATCGAGTGTTAGGAACCAGACCGGGTACACGCAGCGGAAACACACTATCACACACACACAAACTCACGAAAATAAAGCAAGAAGAACACAAGGATTTTACGTGGTTCGGATTCGGTGCAAATCCTACATCCACGGGCTGCAACTAGAGAATTTTATTAAAACTCACAAGATTACAATTGGCTTGACACTCTACACTTGATGTTCTCTCAAGTTTTTGCACACAAAATATGCAAAACATACATGCATATATATAGGTGAGAGAGCCGCAATTTGCACATGAAATTGAGTCGTCGTAACAATAGTACTCAAATGTGAAAGCCGCAAATGTTGAGTCGTCGTAACAATAGTACTCAAATGTGAAAGCCGCAAATGTTGAGTCGTCGTAACAATAGTACTCAAATGTGAAAGCCGCATGTTTTCAACCTTTCATATTTTACCTAACAATCTCCCACTTGAAAGTTTGAACAACATGGTCCGTCTCTGTCATCCAACTCCAGTAATCTTAAAACAACCAAGTCTTCCAAGCCTCCAGTTCCTAAGAACAAGCTAAACTTAGTCCCATTTCTCTAATTGCAGCCGCCCCTCATCTTCAAGTACTAGAAGGGACAGTTGAAGCTCCCACTAGCTCCAACTCAGTCGTGGCTAATCCCACCACCGACTCATCCTCTGTCTCAACCGGTTTGGACACTCCACCAGATCCAGAGATACACCGAGGACCACTAACACTCTCCCAACTTTGCAAACTTTCAACAGGAGAGACTTTTTCAGTCTTAGTCTTCAAAACCCAACGGCTCTTTGTAACTGTACCCGAAACACACCCCGTGCTCCCACTGTCACAGAATCCCCTGAATGGTTTAGAATTTCTGACTCGTTCAGCTAACATCCCCTTGGCTCCAGAATTCATGTTTGCAAAATGAACTCTCTTAGCCGTAGATTTAGCGAACCAGATTTTGTCTTGCTTAACAGGGACGGTCATACTTCCCTCAGCAGATACCTCAACCATATACAATGACCCACACTTCATACCATGAGCAATCACTAGATTATCATTGATCACCCTCCATTTACCACCACCAAACCTTACTTCCATTCCTTGTTTTTCCAACTGACCAACAAAAATCAATTTCTTCTTCAGCTCCGGAATCACCCTGACATCCTTCAGGCTCCATGTAGTTCCCAATGAAGTAACCAAATCAATATCTCCCATGCCCGTTACCTGAAGCATCTCGTCATTTGCCAAACGTACCTTTCCAAAATCTCCTTCTTTTAGATTCACCATCGTTTCCCCGTTGTCCATGGCATGAAACGAAGCCCCTGAATCCATGACCCAAGAGTCCACAGAACTTTCCATATTGAGTATTAGTGCATCATCCTCAGACACACTCTCAGCACCAGCAATGTTTAATTCTTTCTTTGGACATTGACTCTTAACATGTCCCACCTCTTGGCAGTTCCAGCACTTCACATTCTTCTTAGTTCTAGATGAACTTCTTCCCCGACTCCCACTGCTTCCACTATTCCTGCTATTCCCTCTACCTCTTCCGACATTTAATAAATCAGAAGAGGAAGATCCACCTTGATTCTTGCGTCTGATATCCTCGCCTAGAACCAAATCTCTAACCCCTTCAAAAGTCATACCACTGGTCCCCACGGAACTCGTAACAGCAGTAACTGTTCCGGACCAGCTATCAGGTAGAGAAGCTAGTAGCAGTGATGCTTGAGTCTCGTTATCAAATTTAATTCCCACAGATGATAATCTGGACAGAATTGAATTTAGATTGTTAATGTGAACCGTAACTGAGCCTTCCTCATTCATCCTTGTAGTGAATAGCTCCTTCATCAAGAACACCTTGTTAGCCGCCGATGGTTTCTCATACATATTTGACAGAGCCTCCATCATACCACGTGCCGTGGTTTCATTCATGATGTTGAAAGCAACGCTCTTCGTCAACGACAATGTAATAACCGCCTTGGCTTTCTTGTCCTTTGAGTTCCACGCATCTTCAGCAGCTTTTTCCATTTTCTCCGGTTTGTCTCCGAGTACCACGTCCAAGTCTTTCTGACATAGCAATGCTTCTAGTTGCATTTTCCACCAGCTAAAATCAGAACCGTTGAACTTTTCGATTACAACCTTGTCTTCAGCCATTACGACAAACAAGATACAAATCAGGTACACTCGTGCGTGATAAAAAAAACGATCGTACCCTCCAAAACCTCGCTAACCAGGCTCTGATACCAGTTGTTAGGAACCGGACTGGGTACACGCAGCGGAAACACACTATCACACACACACAAACTCACGAAAATAAAGCAAGAAGAACACAAGGATTTTACGTGGTTCGGATTCGGTGCAAATCCTACATCCACGGGCTGCAACTAGAGAATTTTATTAAAACTCACAAGATTACAATTGGCTTGACACTCTACACTTGATGTTCTCTCAAGTTTTTGCACACAAAATATGCAAAACATACATGCATATATATAGGTGAGAGAGCCGCAATTTGCACATGAAATTGAGTCGTCGTAACAATAGTACTCAAATGTGAAAGCCGCAAATGTTGAGTCGTCGTAACAATAGTACTCAAATGTGAAAGCCGCAAATGTTGAGTCGTCGTAACAATAGTACTCAAATGTGAAAGCCGCATGTTTTCAACCTTTCATATTTTACCTAACATCGAGTCCATACGTCAAATCCTGACGTCACCAAACCCAAGGCTAAAAGTGATTGTACATGACCATTGGTAGCCTTATGTCATAAATGACCTTATGCACTCCATTGCTTCCTTGCTCTCATCTCTGTAGCGGCGCTTCTACAATCTTATCACTGGCTTAACCAAGTCTAATCCGTCTGGGAAACTCCGAAATCCAATCTGTGGATTTCCATATCCTCACTGCTATACCCGAACTGGTGGGTACTACTGTCCTTCCCGCGTCCTAACGACGCACTCACTCTATCTAATAACCTAGTGAATGCTACGGCTACACCCGTAGACTTACAACACTCTATCACTATCTGCTGCTAGTGAATGCTACGGCTACTCCCGCAGACTTACAACACTCTAACACTATCTGACTGCTAGTGAATGCTACGGCTACACCCGCAGACTTACAACACTCTAACACTATCTGACTGCTAGTGAATGCTACGACTACACCCGCAGACTTACAGCACTCTAACACTATCTGACTGCTAGTGAATGCTACGGCTACACCCGCAGACTTACAACACTCTAACACTATCTGGCTACTAGTGAATGCTACGGCTACACCCGCAGACTTACAACACTCTAACACTATCTATACTTGATCAAACACTCGCTTGTCTCGCACTCAGCTGACTCATGTCCTGACTGGAATCCCCAACCGGATTCCCTAAGGCTTGCTAGCAAACATTCCGAGAATGCGATCTCATCATTGGCAAGTTTTTCCGAACTTCCATATCACAACCTCCTCGAACCATACAGCCACATGGGCTGTCTTCCTTTCAGACAAGGATGCAAAACTTATCCTAGTCTCAAAACTGCTCCCGCTTCTGAATCCTTGGGCGATTCTCCCCCACTTTGATTCAGCTAATGCCTTACAGCATACCAAATTGGAAGAATTCCCAATCCTTCTCACCACCCATGACCAATCTGCTAGAACTCACGCTTATCCGTGCTAGGGTTTCAACACCAGCTAATCCAAAAGATCACATAACTTCTAAAAATTCGAATAAATCTTCGGTAATAACCCGATAGACCCAGGAAGCTCCGAATCTCAATTGGAGACCTCAGAATCTCCCACTGCATCATTGCCTCTATCTTGGCCGGATCGACTAGTACACCCTTCTGGTTGACAGGGTGCCCAAGGAATTGCACCCCGCGCAACCCGAACTCACATTTGGAGAACCTTACAAAAATTCTCTCCCTCCTCAAAGTCTCTAGCACCTCCCTCAGGTGCTTCACGCGCTGCTCCTCAGTCTTGAAATAAACCAAGATGATGTTGTACTCCCCCAATCCCGCAAGTGCTGCACCGAATCTGGTCCTGCTGGTCTCTCGAAAGCTAATCCGAAATCTTGGGTCTTCTCCCGAGACACCTCAATATAAGCAACTGATCTAATTCCCTCTTACTAATGTGCTCCAAATCAATATCTCGTTCTCGGGCTCAAGAAGTCATATCATTTAGGGTCTTGCACCCCGAGATACTCATGATCTCCCTGCTATCATTCTACAGTATGTTCTGATAACTTATCTTCTTCATTTCCTCATCTGCTGCATACTGTGGTACCATATAAGCTCTTTCCCGAGACTTGGCAGTGATCTCTGCCACAGTCTCAGTCGTCTGGTGGAGATCTAACAACTCTTGCGCCAACTGCTGCGCCTCAATCGCCTGGGCACACTCTGCTCAGAATCTGGTCTAAAAGTCATCCCATGACATAGGATCAACCACATCATCACTCAACTTACTACCAACTTCTTCCTATCAATCTCATGCTCTATCCCTCAGGAGACAGGAAGTAAGTCAGATCTTGTCTCCTTTCGAGACAACGTCTGGTACGAAAAGCGTTGGTGACATCCGCCAACCATCTACTGCTAACAATGGGGTCCCTAACCCCCATGACAATCTGAAGCCTCACAAACTCTGAATTCCCGAAACATCAACGTACGGCTCTCTATCATGACTGCTATCTCAGTGCAGAATGCACTCGGCCTCTCATCACAAATCTCTATAATGCCCTCCTTGATCACACTGAGGATCACAGGAGTCTGGTCAATGATACTGTGCGAAATTCTCAGATGAAATGAACTCCCTCATCTGACCATCAATCTGCCCGGCCCCAGAGTCCGAGCCTGATCCCTCGTCGACACCAAAACTACCATCTGGTCTACCACGTAGCACCACTATACTCGGCAACATATGCTCACTAACCTCACAATACTCATCCAAACTCGAGGGATCTCACACACTACAAGTTCCCTGGTCTTATCTCAGCCTTCCTTGATTCGAGTACGGATCCTCTGCTTTCAGTAGTACGGGCCCATACAACCTTCCACATCTATCCGTACTTTCCTCAAGTACTGCCTCGAATCCACCAAGTCCCTTCTACTACTACCGCTGATCTCATGCTAATCTCATCCTAGGCTTGCCCTAGGGTAATCACCAACCCACTCTCCGCCATCAGATGCATAAGAAGTCCCTACCTTCTTCCCCTAACTAGCTCGCGGATACTATTACATATTACTCAGACTAGATAATTCTTCGAATGAGAGATCCTACCCTACAACGGTTGGGCTCAAACAAGAGCTGCGAAATAGAGCTAGACGTAACCTTCTGAATTTATTTAGTCCTTGAAATATGTAACTTAACATATGCGTTTACTAGTTAGTGAAAGACAACTAGAACTCCTAAAAGCACAAAGCAAGCAGCATTTGGGCATTGAGTACACATAATCAAGCATATACTAGTCTGGCTATCATACTGATTAATCTGTACTAGCATGCAGTTCTCAATAAGCTGGTACTCATATCACAGGCACATAAGGCATCCTTCCTAGATCCTTAGCCCTAAACTAGCATGCAGTTCTCATAAAGTTGATACACATACAATAGGCACATAAGGCGTCCTTCCTAGATCCTTAGTCCTAATCTAGCATGCAGTTCTCATAAAGCTGATACTCATATCATAACATAAACTTGTATGGGTAATTTGGGAGTACTTACTTGAGCTCGGCTGATTGCATGCACCACACCCTTTTTCTCTTTTCAAAGTTCTTTTCTTTCTAAAAATTCTTTTTGCGTTTCTAAAACTCTTTTCTTTCTAAGTTTCTTTTTGCTTTTCTAAAACTATTTTCCTTTGAAAACTTTATACCACTTCCTTAGTTTGAGTTCAGACATACTCGGGAGTGCGCCCGAATCCCTCAAACCAAGGCTCTGATACCAACTTGAAACATCCCAAAAACACAGTCTGAAAATTTCGTTTTAAATTAGTAATAAAACCATATTCATCACTCGTCATATAAGAATCATAAACAATGTATCTCAAAATATCTTAACAACTGTCAAATATATCAGAGTATAAACATCCCGGGCTGAACAAATGGTGTGTGCACTGCAATCCTCCCGAGCTCCTCTTTTAAAAACTAAGTACCTGAAACCAAAACTGAAAACCATAAGCACGAAGCTTAGTGAGCTCCCTCAAACTACCACATACCATACAATAACATATAAAGCAACTATTGGGCCTTGCCCACTGCATCAGACCGAAGTCCGGAAACTGCATCGGACCGATGTCCGGAACTAACCAGGGCCTTGCCCTCTGCATCGGACCAAAGTCCGGAAACTGCATCGGACCGAAGTCCAGAACTAACCAGGGCCTTGCCCTCTGCATCAGACCGAAGTCCGGAAACTGCATCGGACCGAAGTCCGGAACTAACTGAACATAGCATAGCATAATCATAACTACCAGCATAAACACAGATACTGCATACTGCATCGGACCGAAGTCCAGAACACATAACACAAAATCATGCTTGAATCACAAAGACATCAAGCACACTGAACTACTGCATCAGACCGAAGTCTGGAACTACTGCTAACTAAACGGGCCGGCATTATGGCCGTAGACCCGTTCCTACTGGAAGGAAAACTCACCTCACACTGCTGAAGTCCCGTAGACACAATCTCATACTGCTGAAGTCCCGCAGACTCAACCTTAGCTGCTGGATGACAGATTCCCGAACTGTCAACACCAAAATAACACCCAATTAATAATTGGGTTCTAACACATAACTATAAATACATACTTTGGGTAATTACTACATTACCCCTAGCTTGGCTTACCCAAGCCCAAGGCCCAATCCATAGGCCCAAAGTCAACTAGGGATCAAAGCCCAATTTGGGATTGACATTGGTGGAGAAGGGTGGTTCGATGTTTATCATAGATCAATGGAGCGTGTGTGGCTAACCGGCACATTGATTAGGTGATAGTAGCAATTGGGTGCACCACGAGATTCGTATGGTTATTCACACCTTGTTTGTGATCCTCGGCATCCTAGTCACAAATAGAAGGGCATAATCGAGATTAAACATGCCATTGAAAAGTTCAATGAATCTCAAAAGATATAGGAGTTTCAATTCATTTAAAACTTAAATTTCTTTTCCGTTTTTCATGGTGGGAATTGGTAAATCGTCATTTACCTACCTTCAAATATTCTGCAACTAGATTACGGCATCCCTCTTCTAGGTTGTAGAATGTTGTGTTGGATCCTAGCCTTGATGTTTCATTTGGGTGTTACATCAAGGATTCTTATCAACTAACTTGAATTTTCTCCCATGTTGTAGATGTCTAAATCTTACAATGGTCTTCCCAAGTCCCTTGGAACAAGCTTTCCAAATGAAGATGACGTTCCACGATACGATCAAGGAAATGAGAGTCATGCTTCACTTCCTCCACCTCCTCCAATTATTCTCCCTAACCCACAAGTTCAAAGGCTTGAAAAGTTCAAGCTCACTCAAGCCCTTTTGGCAAGTAAACACGAAGATGGGAAACCTGTGTGTGCACACATCTTAGAGATGAAGTCACACATTGATAGGTTAGGGATGATGGGTGTCGATATCTCACAAATGTTGGCTGTTGACTGGGTTCTTCAGTCACTTCCTGAATCATATAGTGAGTTCGTTAGAGAGTACTATATGATGGACCATGACGTGACCCTCATTGATTTGACCTATTTGCTTATAGCTGCTGAATCAGAAATGATTTGGCGTGCTGATCAAGCAAATTTGTCTGGCAAATCAAACTCCCAAACTTCAATGGACATTGAAAATGGTGACATTGGAAATCCGGAAAAGGTAAATTCTGAGATAGTTCCTTGTGCCATTCCAAAAGAGTCCATCTGCTTCTACTGCCAAGAGAAGGGGCATTGGAGACGAAGCTGCGCTGTTTACCTGAGAGATCTAAGAGATGGGAGAGTCAAGACGTATGGCTCTACTTCAGGTAAAATCCAATAACTAACTCTATAAGTTCCTATTCTTTGATTTTCAATACATGATGTGATAAGATTACATTTTGATGTTTTGTAGGATCGAAGAAAAGAGAGGAAGCTTAAGGGAAGAAGTAAGTTGAATCTAATCGTGAAGAAATGGATTTCGATCGCATTGCTTGAAGATCGAATTTTGAGCTACTACTTTAGAGTTAGAATAGATTGCTTAGAAATTGAAATAGCATAGTTTTCATTTGAATTGCATTGTAAGGACAAGTTTTTCCGCAATAAAATGAATTTTGATTTCGTCCTATTTATTTATCCTTGCAATGGCATATGTGAAAATGGATGTTTATGTATTTCTAATTTTAGCAATGTTGAATTGGATGTGATTCTTGATTATGTTATTTGTGAAATATCGAGGATTTGCCAAATAAAGGAAAATTCTCATCGCCCAAGTTTCAATTGGACAGAAACTTGGAATCATACAACTTGGTTGCGTGATGAATGAGAAACTTCATATTTTGGAAATTAGACTAATTCTTTGGCAAAGTGTCAAGAGAAGGACCAGGAGATCGAGTACACTAGGTTGTGCGTTGATCAAGTCCACCACAAGAGTGATAAAGATATTCGTCATGATTTATTAAAGTTTAGTAAATATGATTATACTTATAAGATTAAGTATAATTCTGAGTTGATTGAAAGAGTTTCAATCAATAGCAGAACGAATAAGAAGAATCAAGTAGGCAGAAAGATTAAAGTTTATCTATTCTAAGAAGAAGGGAGAGTACCTTTGTTGTGTTTTATGATAAGTCTTAATGATTAAGAACCATATCTCAATTGATCATCTAAATGAGTCTTAGTGCAATTGCATGTCTAAGAAGAGGAATCGAGAATTGTAGAAATGGTGAAATCAAGAAGTCAATCATACTTCGTTCCAATATCAAGTCTTAGAGTCAAGATTCTGACATGAGTGACAAGTCTTAAGTAGGTTTATAACACTCGAAAAATGTGGAATTTGGAAAAGTTTTCTTATTCTTGCACATTTGAAATTGGTAAGTTGTGATGTCTTGGATAAGACAAAGACCAACCAGGACCAATTGTGTGAAGTGTTAAACTTGACAAAAGGCTACACTAACTCTTGAATATTTGTTTGTCAAGAAATGTTTCTTGACAAGAGAATCTTATATGTCAAGGAGTCAGTGGGAGTCTTAATGGTCTTGAAAAGTTTCAAGAACAAATCAAGAGTAAACCTAGTTGATCATCACTAGCACACGATTTGAGGTTTACAACCTATCGTGAATGACATACTCTTTTTCTGTGCCATTCCAATTGAGTTAATTATGCGTGTGAGTTCTATGAGTTCTCATTTGAATGCATAAAGACAAAGCACCTTGATCAATGGAAAGTACATTGATATGAAAGGGTGAGTTGCTTGGAAGACATGGTGGGCATTCATGTTACCATGAGGCAAGAAATCAAGATTGAACAAGTTCAGTCCATATGGTTTTGAATTTGTCGCAAACTTTCGTTTTGACAAATTCACATGGATAGGAACACATACATCATAAAATCTAAGTGTCATAAGGTTTCCTCCTTCATGAAAATGATTGTGAGAAAATGCTTTCACTAAGAGAGATTTTAAGAAGATTGCAATTGTGAAAATTGTATTCTCAAATTCGATTATGATTACGGCATCCCTTTTCATAATTCGAATTGTGAGATTTTGAAATTAGTTTGAACAATCGAGACTTATTGCTATAAGTTCTGGAATTGTTTAGACACACATGTGAGCTATCTAAGGCAAAGGTGTATGAGCTTAAAAAGCTTAGATAAAGGCTTATCAAAGCATTAGGTATTAGAAATGTGAACTTAAGGAATTCAATAAGCATTGTTTTCTAGAAGTTCAATTGGTTTCTGAATACATGTCAAAGCTAGTGGGAGCATAAGTGTTATGCTGGTATGAAAATAATCATCATTTTAGTGGGAGCATGATTAGTATGGTAAGTATTGCAAGTTAGCAATATTAATTATAGAAAACAAAGATTCACTTTGCAAAGTTGCAAGGGTTGAATAGTTTTTTTGCTATAATTAAGGGAGAGAATATTATACTTCGTTTCAAAATTCTAAAGCTTAGATCGAGAAATGTTAATAAATTTAGTCAAGGATACATAGTGCATTCTCAAAATTCGATTATGATTACGGCATCCCTCTTCATAGTTCGAATTGTGGGAACATGGCACATAAAATATTATGGCAGAAGGATGATAAAGTATCACGTCCTTATGTGAGACATTGTGCATCGTGTCCAATACGCTTCGGGTATGGGATCGATTGCATATGCTATAATATTTGACCATTCTATAATTTTCCAAATTCCTAGGGCATTAAGAGGGAAAAAGGAACTAGAATCGGTTTTGACTAAAATAATTAAACAACTATCAAAGGACGATCTAAGGTTCACTGAGGATTTGTCACTTGTGAGTAGTTGGAAGTATAGTATTGGATGGACTATATTGACATAATTATGAATAGATAAGATTCTATTAAGAATGAGTTGTCATATGGCAAATATGGAAATGTTTCCATGAATGGGAGTTGGAAATTAAGAATCTATGTAGATTAGAAACTTTTATGCAAAAGGATGTTCAAAGGAATGTACTTTGAGTGAGAGACATCACATCTATAGAATTGTTTTGTAACAATTTGTGATAGAGAACTTAGTAATTTCATTAGCCAAGTCCTGGTAACTTTTGTGCTATGACTTTACGAAAGGGTCGTTGCATAAAATGTTAGAATTTAAAATATTCTAATAGTGGCAAGAACCTTATATTCTTACACTAATGATACGGATTAGGGATTGTGAAATGAGTTTCATTGGAAAAAATTTTCAATTGATCTATTTCACAAAGTATGGATCATAGGAAACCAAAGTGTGCATGCTTGGAGCATGGGACAATTGTGGTTATAATTCGAATAATAAGTTGAGTTTCTGAAACAGTAAGCAATGAATAATGAGTAATCAATATGGTGTTTAAATAAAAGTGTTTTTTTTATTTACGCTCAAAAGTTTTGGGATCATATAGGATTAATATTATTATTGCGTTTCATTTTGCATGTTTTAACTTCCAGAATAACTAGGTTATTCGAACCTCCACAGTCGGTCATACGTTGGAAGTAGGTATGAAGGAAGACTGTCATGAATCTGTCTGTAGATTGTCTAAAGTGTTTAGACATAGCACAAGTTTGCTGCAGAGTTCATGAGTGCTTTGATAAGATTAAAGTATTGGATTAAACCCACGCTCACTTGAATCACTTCATGGTTTTATCACGAGTGATTGGTGAGACGATAACATTGTATATTCTTGAAACCGAGACGTGTGAGTTGTTATTTGTTGATCGGTTGCACATTGATGATAAGTAAACGCACCAGTAACTTGGTGTTATAAAACTTATTGTTGTGTGTGATTCGATTAGTAGGTGCAAGCAAGCATTTGAGTCAAAGTTTATCCATTCCTTTTGCCCAAGGTGGGATAAAAGCGATATCTGTGGGCCCCTCGATGATTTAGTGATGACAAAGGAAAGTGCTCGGCCGGGCCAAGACTGATTTGATTTGTTCAATTAGTCAGTTGTCATAAATCGGAAATCGGGAAACGACACATAGATCGAGAGAATGATTTCAATCCATGTCTCATGTCTATACGATATCTTGTAGAATGGAGGAATATATAATCCCTTATCTATAGGACACGCGTATCTGATAAGATCAGAGTTGTCAGCGGCTTTTGAAAGCTACGATTGCTGATCAGGTTCTGAAGTTATGCAAAATAGTTATTAGACTTATCCAAGTGGGAGACTGTTGGATTAGTATCTAAGTCCATAACTATTTTGGTATGTACTTGACCCGATTATGAGCATGGTCCTTTTGGGTTGCTTTCACCATAGCAATATGTAGGATGAATTAAGGAGAGAAAGGTTTAATTATGATTTATTAATATATTATAAGAATAATATATTAAAGGAGAAATCATAATGTTTAATTAATATTAGTCAAGAATTAATTAAGAATTAATTTTGTAGCTAAAAGAGATTAATTAAACTTAGGGGACTGGATTTGTAATTATAAGATAATTACGATTAGGCTATGGATCACCTAATAATATATAGGTTGGACGAATTCTATGGGAAGCCCATTAGAAATCGTCCAAGGGATATGTTAAAGGAGTCCATGGGCTGCATAGGGCCTAAGCAGCCAGATTAGGGTTTCCTAGTTGTAAACCCTAATAGCCTACAGGTATATAAAGGACCCTTAAGCCCCAAAAACGTGGACAAGTAATCCTTTAGGGTTTCCAGCCGTTTTTGGTGCCTCCTCTCTCCTCCCTCTTCATCCAAGTTGCTTAGTGGTGTTTGTGACTCCATTAGAGGTGCAACACTTGAGGCACTAAGCTTTCTGAAGCCATTCAAAGCAAGGATTGATTGTTATTGTTATATAACAATCAAAGGTAATTACTAAACCCTTATTTCAGTTCTTATTTGATAGATTTAGGGTTTGTAAGTCTTGGATTCATTGCATGTACAATAGAGAAACCTAGATCCAAGCATTAGGGTTTGTATGAGCACATAGGATTGTTCTTATGCTTAAAACCCATCAGATATATACGAAGATGCACCTTTGGAATTTGATCCAGCATATCCGCCAATGGAAAAGTGGACAAAAGATCATCCGAAGGATCAAGTAATTGGGAATCCACAAGAGGGAGTTTTAACAAGAGCTCAAATTCGTGCAAAGAATGAGGTATTGAATACTCATCAAGAATTTTGCATGTTCAATGTTTTCATCTCTAAGATTGAACCAAAAACAGTTAAGATTGCAATGGAACACTCAGATTGGGTTGTTGCAATGAAATCTGAAATGTCTGAATTTGAACGAAACAAGGTTTGGAGATTAATTCCTAAACCTGAAAATGTTTCGATTGTCGGGTTAAAATGGATTTTCAAAAATAAAACCGACAAAGATGGAAATATTTTTTGAAACAAAGCCAGACTTGTTGTTAAAGGATATTCACAACAAGAAGGAATTGACTATGAAGAAACTTTTGTCCCTGTCGCAAGACTCGAGGCGGTTCGTATATTTCTGGCTTATGCAGCTCACAAAGATTTTGATGTTTATCAAATGGACGTGAAGTGTGCATTTCTAAATGGAGAGCTTGAAGAAATTGTTTACGTGGAACAACCCCCAGGTTTTATTAACGAAGAATTTCCAAATCATGTTTATATTTTACATAAGGCAGTTTACGGTTTGAAACAAGCACCACGAGCATGGTATGCAACTCTTACCTCATTTTTGAAACAATCTAAATTTAAACAAGGATCAGTTGATCCCACATTATTTCGAAAGAAAGTGGGGAATCATCTAATGCTTGTTCAAATTTATGTTGATGATATTATTTTTGGCTCAACTGACCCTGCTTTGTCTAGAGAATTCGAAGATTTGATGAAAAGTAAGTTCGAAATGAGCATGATGGGAAAAATCAATAATTTTCTTGGTTTGAATATTCGTCAAAACAGAGAAGGAATTTTTATTAATCAAGAAAAATGTACGAAGAATCTGTTGGAAAAGTTTGGATTAACGAATAGCACGAAGTTACGAGTTCCAATGGAAACGGGCATAAAGCTAACACCGTCGTTAGATAAACCTGCTGTTGACATAACTTTATATAGGAGCATGATTGGTTCATTACTTTATCTCACAACAAATAGATCTGATATCATGTTTTCTGTGTGTAATTGTGCTAGGTATCAGTCTAATCCACGAGAACCACATCTCGCTGCTGTGAAGAATATCTTTCGTTATCTTAAAGGAACAATTTCGTTAGGATTGTGGTATCCTTCGAACACTGGGTTCTTTGTACAAGCATATTCGGATGCTGACTTGGGTGGTTGTAATCTTGATCGAAAAAGCACAAGTGGTGGATGTCAATTTCTTGATGGCAAATTGGTGAGCTGGCAGTCGAAAAAGCAAACATGCGTATCAATTTCAACAGCTGAAGCAGAATATGTGGCTGCTGCTGCTTGCACTTCACAAATAATATGGATCCAAAGTCAATTGCGTGATTATGCAATAAATATGAAAAAGATTCCATTATATTGTGATTCTCAAAGTGCAATAAGAATTTGTCATAATCCTGTGCAGCATTCGAAGACTAAACATATAGCTCTTCATTATCATTTTATCAAAGATCACGTGGAGGATGGGAATATTGAAGTACATTTCGTGAAAACAACTGATCAGTTAGCTGATATTTTCACGAAACCTTTAGATGAAAAATCCCTTATGAGAATTATAGAGGGACTTGGAATGATCGACGGAAATTCTGTTCCATGCGAAAAAGAAGAATGATGCATGATAAGGAATGAATCAGAGGCGCTGAATAAAAAAAACAAAGCAAAGTCATTCAGCATTCAGATGTTATTGTTCATAGTCAACGCTTCGACCCCTTCGAATTCGCACATTTGTTATTATTTTAAGGGTTGATTCAGATGTTACTGTTCATAGTCAACGCTTCGACCCCTTCGAATTCGTACATTTGTTACTTATAAGGGGATGATAAAATTTTTCATATTTGCATCAAGTACTATTTCAATTTTCGAAAATTCAAAAATCCAAAAAGATTTTCGTTTGTTTTGTCATTTAATTTTCGAAAATTCAAAAATCCAAAAAGATATTCGTTTGTTTTGTCATTTAATTTTCGAAAATTCAAAAATCCAAAAATATTTTCGTTTGTTTTGTCATTTAATTTTCGAAAATTCAAAAATTCAAAAAGATTTTCGTTTGTTTTGTCATTTAATTTTCGAAAATTCAAAAATCCAAAAAGATTTTCGTTTGTTTTGTCATTTAATTTTCGAAAATTCAAAAATTCAAAAAGATTTTCGTTTGTTCTGTCTTTATTTTCGAAAAATCAAAACAACAAAAATATTTTGATTCTTATTTCTTTTTAGTATTTTGTTGCAGATTCTCAAGAAGATACAGAGGAGATTATGCTTGCAGTACTCGGGTAAGGTACATTTTTCGTATGAATCGATAAATTTTTCATCATTCGAACTAGTTAGGATGTCCCTAGAAGCATGCTGATGTATGTTGACCAAAGCCTCCATGACTCAATGTGTGTGTACGAAAGCCTTAATGAAATTATTCATACGAAGATTTCTTCCCAATCATGCTTATATTCACATTAGTCTCTGAGCTACCTTACTCTTCTCAAAATGAGTTAAGAGTTTACTGTTTGGTCCAAATATAACAGAGGTACTTTTCGTGTCTTACATCAATCTTTTTCATCCATAAAGTTCTTACATGATCACATACGAAGACATATGTCCGAGAGGTCTCTGATCAAACCCATCGAGACTTAGATATATCAAAACTCTGTGTTTATGATCTGACATCATGAGACCGTGATGAAAGTGAAACCCAATTTTCATTACCTTTTTTAAGGAATTGACGGGGAACTAAGTTCCAGATTTTCACGAAACTTTTGTTTCTGTACCAAAATTCGAAACTCCAAATCATATTCATTTCGAATGAGTGGTCTTGATCAAACATTCGAAACCCACGATGTTTGTTACCCAACAAGATCCAGCACACAAATTTTTTTCTTGAATATGATTTCCGTGTGAGTTTCATTCGAATGTCCTTGTCATTTCAAAATTTATCTAATTCAACTTGTCACTGACTACACTGGTCAAACAAGTAATTTCTGTTACAATTTCTCACCTTATGTTTAGGATGATATGTAACGAAAATTTTAAACTATCCACGAAGCATTATAAAAGAAGCCCTTCGATACTTATCAACAAGTATTCGATTGTAATTCACGGGAACCCACACAAGCTACTGATCATTTCTCTTAATGATTAATGAAGTAATCTTTGCCCGGGATTTCATCTGCTTTTGTGTCAATGGTTTGACATCACAATATCCCATATTTTTCTTATCTTTGTTTCTCGTCTATATTCTTTGGAACACTACACTCACGAAATCCTTGAGGTTCTGAGTAATACCAACTCAGGCTGATGATTTCGAACTTCTGGCGTATGACTTCGCTTTTCATCCCAAAAGTGAAAGAGCCTTGCTTCCATTCAAAGGGTTCTGACGGTTACAATTTTCGTGGAGATTACAAGACAGGCTGTTTATAAATGACGTATGGTATTCTGTCCGTTTTTCAAGGCGATGTGACAGCTACTTTTTGACGCATGGCTACTTTTACGCAGTAATGGTTCGATTTTCAAGGTGCCACGTCGGATATCATTAAATACATATCCCGCTTCAAATTCAAATTTAAGGGTTACATATAAAAGGGGATTCAAGGGTTCATTGTCAGTTTACGCGATCAAAAAGCAAATTTCCCAAATTCTCTGTTCATCATCATCTTCAAACCTTAAAAATGGCGACTTCTGCTCATATCGATTCTCATACCACTGAAGATGCTTCTTCCGTACCAATAATGAAGATTCAACCAACTAACTATTACGTGGAGGGTGAAGTTTCTCAATACCCGGAAGAATTGAAGATGCTCATTGTTGCCTTGAAGAACTCTGTTTTATCTACGACAATGTTCAATTCTTTCTCTGTTCCACTGTCCTAGCTTTCTCAAGCAGGATCAACTGCAACTTACAACAAAGCTTCTGATACGATAACTTTTCATTTGGTGAATGATAAAAAGGTCAGATTATCCAAGAAACTCTTTTGCCAAATTCTTGCTATTCCGAATTCGCCTCCATATGTTGATTTCACATTCCCTCAAATCATATACATGTTTAATGAGATGGGTTATCAGCCACCATTGTCCAAGATAAGTGATTTTAAGAAATCAGGTCTTCCACGACTATGGAATTTCTTATTTGGTATTTTTCTACGATGTTTGACTGGGAGAACAGTTGGTCTAGACAAAGGAAGAATGGAGGTTTATGCCATGGTTGCTGGCATATATTATGATCTTCAAGTGGACTATTCTACACAATTATGGAAGGAATTCCAAAAGGGTGTAGAGCATACGAATGCTATTCATGGTATTTCGTGTGCACGATACTGGAGCCTGATTTTGCAATATTTTTATAATAAAGAAGGGATTTTGGTACCAAATGATGAAGAAAAAGTTGTCTTTCAATCATATCACTATCCGAAAGAAGTAATCGATAGTGCTGTTGATTTTCCAACTGTTGCTCGTATTCCAGATGCGATGCTCAAAAGAGTTGAACCTACAAATTCAGTTTTGGTAGCATATTTACAAACAATTGATTCTTCTGTTCAGACAGGGATATTGTTGCCAAGGGAAGAAAAGAAATCTAAACGGTCAAAGAAGTCTAAACCTGCTTCTTCTGAAAAGCAAACCAAGGATTCGAAATCTTCGAAATCTCCAAAGACGAAGCCTGAAACCGTTGAAGTATCTGTTGCTGAGACTCAAGTGATTGAGCCCATTCTTGAAGAAACACAAGAAAATGTAATCATTCCTTCGAAGACTGGAATGTTTCGAAGAATCAAAATGAAGTCCACCCACAAAAGCAAGTCTCCTACACACAAAGTGGTTCGAAAACCTCAAATCACTCATCAAGGTGTTTTGATTAGAGAAGTGCCAGTACCTGTTTCTCCGGTGTCTAAGAAACGAAGGGCTGATGATATGGCAAAATAGTTATCAAAGAAGAAGAAGAAGAAGACTCGAAAACTTGTCATTTCTACTAAGTCAACAGAAGATGATGAGGACCGAATTACAGAAACTCCTGAGCAGACAATCATAATACCACCCGAAGATTCGATTACCAAGTCAGTTTCTGAGGCGGTTCGAACTTCAGGCATCCCTGCACACGTATCTGATACGGATGCAAATGTCGATATGGGTGAAGGAGGTTCGAAAAATGCAGCTCCAGGTTACGCTACTTCTGCTCCTTTTGAAAGTATTGTTTCTTTACCATTATCCACTACTCCTCTTACTTTAACCACAGATTCCCCAACATTCGAACATATTCTTGATCAACCTTTTACTTATATTTTTTCTTCACAATCTACTGAGCCACCCAAACCAACTTCACATATTCAAGAAACCGTTTTTATGGAGACAAACTGATAATGAGGGGTTTGGTGGTACGTTTGAAGAATTAGAATTTCATGAAGAGAAAGAGGAGTTTCCCGATCATATGCTGATGACCATGAAGCAGTTTAAAATTCTGAATCAGAAATTGAATTCAATAATTCAATCTCAAGCAGATTTAGGGAGTGGTTCTTCTGTTTCTAGTTTGGAGGTTGATTCAATGTTGAAAATGCTTGAAGCCAGAGTGATTAGCAAAGTATCTGGAATGATTACTGACTCTGAATCAAGAATTTTGGAGAAGGTTGATTATAATGATCAAAACAATGAACTTCGGAGCAATTCTCAAAATTCAAAGTTTTCCAGTGATGTGAAGGAATTGAAGAATGTAACAAAAGAGTGGCATGTTCTTTTTGTTCAAGAAGTGAAGAAAGTAAGGGAGGATGTAAATTTGCATATTCACGAACTTCGTGAAGATATGCAAAAAGAGATTGTCACTGTTCAACGGGATTATGCATCCTTAAATCAGAAGGTTGATATCATTTGTGATGCAGTCACAAGATTTGTTAAGTTGTATGAAAATTTGAGTCCTCAAATAACTCAACTTTCAAAATCCGAAAGTGCAAGCTTTGAGGAAGTGTTTAAGTTGCTCAAAGAGTTAAAAGAGATTTCTGATAGGCCGGTTTCTTCTCCATTGATTACTCCTGAATTTTTATCTCAGAAGTTTATCCAATTCGAAGCCATTCTCAACAAACAACTTGCTCCTCTCTTTCGAATATCTAGCCTTCTTCCAACAACAACTTCCCCGCCTGTTTTCACAGGGGTGCAAGGGGGAGAAAGAAAAACTACTGAGTCGAAGGCTAGTGGTGAGGATACGAAAGTTGTGGGAAAAGTTTTTCCTTCAAAAATTCCAACAACAAAACCAGTAATAGTTTCTGCTGAACTGGTTTTTTCAACAGTTGTAACAACAATGCCAATTGCAAGACCAATTTCGAAAGGAATTGTGATTGGTAAATCTTCGGAGACTGGTGGGAGTGGTTCGAATCCAAAAGAGACAATTGACAATCCAGCCTTGAAAGATAAAGGTAAATCAATTGTAATGGAAAAATCGAAAGAGGAAAAGAAGGCTGAAGCGGAAGCTGAACTTGAAAAACTGAGGATTATTCAGAGCATTATGACTCAGCGTGCTAGTGATCCGAAGGGAATGGATAAAGGTGATCCAGCCAAACACTATAATTACGAAACAATTGAGGCCAAGGTTGTTTTTAATCACATGTATACATTCGAGAAGAAACCAAAGCAGAGTTATTTGGTCACGAATACTGATGCAAGCCAACTGGATTTTCCCATAAACGAAATGATGTTTATCATGCCTCAGTTCAAATCAGAAGGGAATCTTAAAAATAAGGATGAAGGTACACACATGAAAATTCGTTTTCATGCTGTTCTTGGAAAAGCCCCTGAGGAAGTTTGGTCTTTAATAAAAATCAAGAAGGTCATAAGTATGAAAAAGGATGTGATTTTCGAAAACACAGTCCAGAATGTTAAGTATGTGGTTGCCAGGGCAAATGGAAATATTTGCGAATTCACTGTTGCAGATTTTCCATTAATGAACTTGTATGATCTTATACAAGTTGCATTACTTTTGAAAGACAAATCATTCTCATACCTTCAAAACACAGAACCGGATGAATTCAAGCTTGGAGTAGCTCACATCAAGATTTTTATCGAAAACTATTATGAGTGCTTGGAACTAACAGATGTTGAATTAGCTACTGCCAAAGGAATGGAAATTAAAGCTCCGATGGCTCCTACGAAGACACAGGCGGAATTGAAGACGTATGCTGATGGTGAAATTTGCCTGAAGCCTTTTGGAATGGTCTTCGCAGGAAAAGACAAAGCTGGAAAAGCTAAACGATTCTTGTTCCAGGCAAGCGAAGTGGAGAGATATTCAACGTCTCAGTATACGAATTTAATTATTCGTATGAATCATTGCAAGAAGAACAATGAAGGTGACAAGAAAGAGCTGAAGAAGATTATCTCCTGGTACACGGAGATTTGAAGAGTGTTACTGTATTCCATCACACTTCTTACAAATTGAAGACTTCGACTATGATTACAAAGGGGGAGATTGTAAGGGTCGAATTGTTGTAATTAGTCGAAGTATGTTTTGGAATCTTCGAATGTTTTGTAATGTATTTTACTAGGGCGCTTTTATTCGAAGCTTTAGAGTCAATGCCTTAGTATATTTTTTGTATGCTTTCAGTTCCCTATAAATAGGGTAATTTACTAGAGTTAGATAAGAACTTTTACAGACTTGTCTACTGTACTCTGTAAAGAATTCAAAAGCATAATAGAGCATAACAAGATCATATTTACATCCTGTGTTCAAATCTCGTATTCTTACTTGAATTCATACTCTGATTAATTTATTACTCGATTCATTGGTTCATCAATTTCAATGTTATGTTTCATTTATTATCACGCTTCGGTCTCCATTATGTGACAAATAAAGTAGAAGTACAATCTTGTGCATATTGGTAGCAAGATATAAGTTAAATGTTGTTTATAGGTATAAAATAAAGTACATTGCTATTGTCGGTAAAGAAGTGTAGGCCTTTGATGAACAAAAAGTAGTTTGGGGGATCGATAATGGCAGCCATGATTTCATTCTTTAAATATTTTTTTTGTTTTCTTCTGTTTAAGGGTTTAACGTTAGGGATGTGTCGATATTTTAGCCTTAATTGAGAATGCTGAAGTATGGGTGTGACTATGGATTTGGCTGTTTATTTGCAGAAAATCATAGGACTACTATGAGATCGCCAGTTTTTATGCAAGAACTATGGCTTAAGATGTGGTATGATGTACAGCCTGATTCCTGATGAAAAATGTCAAAACAAAGATTTACCGAATATGACTTCTAAGTTTTTAACAGCTAATCATGGACTTTGAGGGATAGAGATGGGTATTGGGATTATAGCAAAGCTCGTTGTGTGTGGCCCGGCCATTGTGAATACAAGTAAATATTGTTATAGGAATCATGGGAAACGTATGGATCATTACTATTCTAATGTCTCAAAAGATTGCCCATCATGTGGCCTTCTCACCACTAATTGCTGCTGATAGCATATATTTTGCTTCAACCCACACCCAAACATCAACAAATTATGAGGGATTTCTACCCCCTACATTACAAAGAGTTTCTTTACATGTTCGATGGGATTTATAGGAACACAAGACTAAATTATATGCTGCAAGTGTTGCTACATGTTTGGATGTTTTTGAGGGTCATCAAAAAAGTTGATATGGAATTGTGGATAAACTCAACACATCTGTAGGTATCTTATTGTGGAATATTTTTTTATTCTTTTTTCTGTGGATTTTTTTTTGAAAATTCTTTCTACACTTTCAAGTAGAACTTGTAATCCTTCTTTATTTCACAGCAGGAGCAACAACCTCCACTTGAAATGATTTTAATTATTATTTTACTTTTCTTTTTATATCTTCACACATTTTATTTATTTATTTTATGTTATGGATATCCTTCTTAAGTTGGCACTAAAAATGAAGTGGCCAATGTTAAATGTTTAAATCGTATCCTATTATCAGTTTGAATATAATAATGTTCGCGATCCAACCATTATATATTTACAGAGAAACAAACAAATAGAAGGAGACACATGTGTATGCTAGATTTTCAACCGATTCCTTTTTATCTCGCATGAGCTCTATTTGTTTCCATGAAAACATATAAAAATATGAGAAGGGACAGAGATCGTATAGAAAGGGTAATTAGATATAATTGTTTGGAAAGAAGATCCATAGGTCTTTGACAAAATTGGTGGTATCCATGGTACTGGGCAACTGTCCAAAACATGGCATGGCAATACAAATAAAACGCATTAAGTAGATGACTCACCCATTTCATATTCAAACTACGTTTTTTTTGTTTTTTTTTCAAAGGACACCAAACAGAAGTCATGCCAAATGAAATGTCAAAATTTAAGCCCAAACAATTATATGGAACACGTAAAAAGATCTTGCCCAACCCAAAAGCTCAAAAGAAAAAAAATTGCCACGTGTGAAAATATGAAGAGGCTGGATTGTTAACCTTCAAGGATGCAAATTATCAAAATCTAGCAGTGATGAAATCTCATAATATGTAAATTATGATATACATAACGCGATGTCGAGAAAAATAATGGGGTTAACATAAATGTTAGTTAGAGACATTTTGGTAACTGTAGTTCTAGAAAATCCACAAACATGTAACAATTTATCTATTATGGTTGGATACTATTACCCCATCTATGCAAACTTTTTAGTATTGAGAGGTGATAGATATATTTGTGCATTTAAATTAAATTGTTCAAAAATAAGATGAAGATGAACGGAGGCTTTTAGAAAAGTAATACACCTGATGGAGGGTTAGGGTTTGCGAGAGACGTGTGAGAATAAAATATATGATAAGGAGCGGTGGTTATATATTGGGGTAGGAAACGGGAACAGTTGTGACGGTCTAAGTATGATCATAGAAGAAAACGTATCTACTAAATGGAAAACGGAGCCATAAAGGAAGCGTCATACCTTTCTCCTTGAAAACGTCGTGTATGTTGTGTTTCCTGCCATATGAAACAAGACGTGGTGGAGTCCAGTTTGATGTCCATGGCGTCGTTTTAGAAGGTAGGTGATGTGTCGTCCTACGAACCGTATGAATTTGATAATGAAGACCGGAGAATAAAAGGGTTTATTTATATAATAATGATATATATATATATATATATATATATATATATATATATATATATATATATATAGATGGAAAACCAAGTTTAAGTTTTGTAAAAAAATTGTGTAGATAGTGAAACATTCGTTCAATTAACTAACACATCTATTAGCTATTTGTTTGCACCAAGGATGTTATGACGGTTGGAGGATCTAAAATAAAAGCTTTTAAAGTCGCAAATTCTTTTAATTCAGGCTTACCCTTTTTAGGTCATATCAAATCAAGAAGCAGTACACATTGCAATAAACATCAATTTGAAACCAAGGAACAAGTGGATAAAGCATTCAGTAGGGAAATCAAAGATGATATTTCAAGATTAATGCAAATATCCATAAAATGCACTACAAATTTTGTACATAGGTTTTCATGTTTTTATCAATATGCTTTCATTTTTTTTATTAGTTGGTTATAACAATATGCTTTCATTTTTTTATCCATGCATTGTATATTGAAAATTCACCCATATATAACATTGTTTTTTTTGTTAATAGCAAAATATACTTTAGATAACTCTAAAAGAAATACTCAAATGGAAAATTCACCCATTTAGGTCTTTCTAAGCCAAAATTTTCATGGGAAATGGAATTTTAGGCAACTAAGTTGATCTTATCTAACATCATCTGAGAATAAATCTAGGTAGTCTTGAAGCAGCAGCTCGAAATGGGTCTAATTTATTCTTATTTTAGTGATAAATTTTAGTCCCTGTGTAATTATTGAATTGTGATTAGTCATAGGGTTGGTACCCATTCATGTCAATGGGACAAAAATTGCAAAATTTTTGTCCCACCCTTGTTTTTTTGTCATCTTCATGGCCTATAATTATGATTGTTAATTTGCATGAGTAGAAGTTGCTGGCTATGCAACACCTCTGCTTCCAAGTGAACCAAATCATGAGGATGAGCAATAGACACAAATGAGGAGGAACTGCTACCAATTGTCATAAACAAAAAGAGGAAATCAAAATTACATGATAGACCGAAAATGCAGGGTCCCACTTTGCTAAACGGAAAAAGCACAAAACGACAACATGTAGTTTTATTTCCTAACCCATAATAGCAATGTACTTTCATTTTTGAAGTCTAATGCTATAATAGAAAAAAGTGAGAGTAGGATGATATAACATGCCAATGAAATTTCATGTCTTTACCCGTATTAGCAACATACGCATACTTGTTTCATAACTAATAATAGCATTGTACTTGGAATTCCTTACCTATAATAGCAATGTACTTTAATTTTTTCAAAGATTTAGACAATGATGAAGGAAATAACCAAATGACCTTTCATGGGCCGTGCTAAGCACGGCCTACAAGAATGCCTAGTATGTATATATATATATATATATATATATATATATATATATATATATATATATATATATATATATATATATATATATGTATATATACACACTGAAAATGAAGCCCTTGTCTTAGCCTTTTCCCGTGAAGAAACCTGCAACCTAAAATATCAACTACATAGATACTTCAAAATCAAAGTTGAAAGCCATCAAATTTTTTGTTTTTTGAAACACACAGAAGAAAAACTCATGAAAGCAATTCGGATTCAAAACTTGGAAAGAAATAATAAGGTGAAGGTGCATCAATGGAGATGGTGCATCTCTAAGTTGATGAACTCGAAAAATCGGGTTTTGTTCTTATTGTTACAACCATAGTCGCCACTATTTTCTTGTCAATCTGATCTCTACCGGAAAAAAACCACCACCACCACCACCACCAGAGTTCTACGAAATATACAAATTATGTTGTTGCTGGAGTCCAAACTCATAGGGGTTTAACCCCCACTCCCACCGGTGCTACAACTCCTTCCCCTCTCCCTTTCTCGATGTTTTTTCCTTGTCGACGGAGAAAGTAACAAAATGGAAAGTTGGTCAAAGACTCGCCCTCACTACCATTTTCTCTCTATTCTTCTCATACCTCTCTCATCTTGCAGGTCTAAATCAAGGTAAACAACCCTCTCCTCCCATACTCCCCTCTCCACTGCCATAATTTATGATCCATACTCAACCCTTTTTCCATCATCACTTCACATCTTCGGGTTTAAGAAGGATCAGGGGAAAGGAGGTGGTGGTGGCAACTCACCTAAATCCATACAACCACCATTCTCTTTGCCGCCAGCAGCTACATCACCACCATCTACAGATGATAAGAACCCAAATTGATTTCCTTATCACAAAAAGAGATTTGAATAAAGAGGGAGTCCAGCAAACATTGATCGTTATTGAAGTACATGGGGTCCAGCATAGAGATGCACAAAACCCGAATCCGATCCGATCCGATCCGGATCCGAATCCGATCCGGTTTCGCTTACGTCATCAAAAATCCGATCCGGTTCCAACCAAAATCCGAATCCGATTCTAATCCGATTTGAAACCGGTTTAAACCGATTTTAGTGGGTTTTAATCGGATTTTGGGGCGGATTTGGATCCGGTTTTTAACGAATCCGGTATCAAATCCGATTTGGAATATAGGATTAGGATCCGATTGAAAATCCGGTTTTAAATCCGATCCGATCCGGTTTGGTCAACCGGTTTTGACCCAATCCGGTTTCGGATTGGATCCGGTTTTGAATAGTGAAATCGGTTTTTGTGTGCATCTCTACTCCAGCAAGTACATACGAACAAGAATTAGAATATTGGTGTATTTTTATTCGAATTTCTTACACAAAAGTGAAGTTAATACACAAATATGGTGTCTTATATATCTCTGTTTGTGTTTTTATGTGTGTTTATGTGTCCATAGAAAATGCCCAAATCGATGGTGAATGTGAGTCATGAGCTCGATATTTATGAACTGGATCAAAAATTGTATGGGCGTGTATTTGTTTGTGGTGAAGGTGAATGTGGGTTGTAACATCATAAAATTTAAGATTAGATTCTTAAATTAATAAAGTAAAAAAATAAAATATGATTTATATAGTTAAATCATGAAGGAATAATCATATCATTATTTGATATGAAGTTTAGAAAGTAGGGAGTGAAAATAATAACATTTCAAAAATTAAGGTGACAAAAGAGCCAAGTTGGAAAAGTGAGTTGACAAAAGGGTTGACTCAGTTAATGGGAGGGACTAAAAAAATTATAAAATGGATGAGGAATGACTTATTATGTCAAAACTTAAGTTAAAATCATAAATATTGAAGTTTGGTGGATTTTAGCCAAAACAAGGAAACTTGAAGGACCAAATATGACAAATACAAAAATAAGAAATGCATCCTCTTCATTTCATACAAATGAGCACAATGTTAGGAGAAGAGAGGAGGTTAGATGGTTATTCAAGCTCCATAGAAACCCTTGGGGTCGATCTCAAATAATTATCTTTATTTACTTCATAAAAATGTTACAATTGTTGACCATGCCTAGCGAGAAACGAGGGCGTTACAACTCTCTCCCCCTTATGATGATTCTGTCTTGGAATCATGCATCAACAAACAGATGTGGGTAGCGACTCATCATGTCACTTTCTGTTTCCCAGGTGAGATACGACCCAAACGTATGTTTCCATCGCAAAAGCACTAGTTCAACCATCTTATGTCGTAACTTCTTCGTCTTATAGTCAACAATCGCTTCGGGTTCATCAATCTTCCTCTTATTCTCATCGATCTCGAGAACATCCTCAAATAGCACACATGAAAATTGTTATGAATGTCTTCCAGTTCTTCTGGTAATTCCAGCTTGTAAGCTTGGTTTTCAGTACTCTGAAGAACTTTAAACGGTCCAATGAATCTTGGAATCAGCTTTCCTCATTTTCCAAATCTAATTAGTCCCTTCCATGGAGAAACTTTAAGCAACACTTGGTCTCCGATTTCAAACGTAATCGATTTTTGCTTTTTGTCAGCATAACTCTTCTGACGATATTAAGCTGCTAACATCCTTTCCTTGATCACTTTTAGTTTCTTAGTAGTCTGATGGACAATCTCAGGACCCATAAATTGCTTCTCTCTAGCTTCAAGCCAACAAGATGGCGTATGACATTTCTGACCTTACAACGCATGATAAGGTTCCATCTTAATGCTCGAATGCTAACTATTATTGTAGGAAAATTTTACCAAGGGTATATGCTCATCCCAGTTACCAGGAAATTCCGGAGTACAAGCTCTCAACATATATTCCAGTGTTTGAATTTTCCTTTCACTCTGACATCGGTCTGTGGATGGTAGGTTGTACTCAAACCTAGAAGTAAAATGATTGTCACAACCTAACACAATTATCAAGGGAACACCGTGAAGTTTCACTATCTCTTTCACATTAACATTTTCAAGCTTATCCATAGAGCATCTCTCATTGGCCACTATGAAGTGTGCACTCTTTGTGAATCAATACACGATTACCCTAATCATGTTGTGACCATTATTTTTCCTTGGTAGCCTGGTCACAAAATCCATGGTGATTTCTTCCCATTTACCCATGGGTATAGGTAAGGCTCCAAACTTCCATATGGTTTCTAATGTTGTGTCCTAACTCTCGCACAGGTCACACATTCAGACACATATTTTGCAACGACGGGCTTCATCGTCAACCACCAATAGTAAGGCTTTAGATCCCTATACATCTTCGTACTGCTGTGATGAATCGAGTACAAGGTCTTGTGAGCTTCTTCCATGAGAAGTTCTCTCATTCCTCCTATCTTGGGCACCCAGATCCTATTTTGGAATACCTTTAATCCTTGACTGTTTGTACCAAACACTAACGTTTTTCCTAACTGTTCTTTTTTTGAGTTATCTCCCTCCAAAGCTTCCTCCTGAGCTTTCTTGATACTTTCTACAATCTTTGAGATAATTTCAATTCTTAATTCTCTTGGCCTTTTCCTTTCCAGGTTCACTTTTTGACTCAGAGCATCAACTACGACATTCGCTTTATCAGGGTGGTAAAGTATCTCGCAGTCATAATCCTTGAGTAACTCTAGTCAGCATCTTTGTCTCATGTTTAATTCCTTCTGGTCAAATAGATATTGGAGGCTCTTATGATTAGTGAAAAGTTTACACTTTCTTCCATAAAGATAATGCCTCCATATCTTTAGTGCAAAAACCATTACCACCAACTCCAAATCATGAGTGAGGTATCTTTTCTCATGGTCTTTCAATTGTCTGGATGCATTTGCTATTACTTTATATCTTTGGGTCAAAACACAACCTAAAGCAACTCCAGATGCATCACTATAAACTACAAAGTCTTCGACTCCTTCGGGTAAAGCAAGGATTGGTGCTTCACACAATCACTTCTTTATCTTTTCAAAAGCTTCTTCGTGCTTCTCACTCTATGTATATAAAGCTCCTTTGTGGGTCAAAGTTGTCAATGGAGCAGTTATCGAAGAAAAGCCCTGGATAAACCTTTTGTAATATCCAGCTAATCCCAAAAGCTACGAATCTCAGTGGGACTTTTTGGTCGTTCCTACTTCATCAATGCTTCAATCTTTGTTGGATCAACCATTATTCCTTCTTGGTTGACCTCATGACCCAAGAATTGCACCTCTTGGATCCAAAAATTGCATTTAGAGAACTTAGCAAACAACTTCTCCTTCTTTAGAACTTCCAATACTTATTAATGTAAGTGATTTCCATGCTCCTGCTAGTTCTTTGAGTAAATCAGAATGTTGTTGATGAACACTATTACATATCTGTTGATGAAAGGTTTAAAAACCCTATTCATCAGATCCATAAATAATGCTAGAGCATTGGTAGTCTGAACGACATAACCAAAAACCCATAATGTTCATACCTCATTCTGAACGTTGTCTTCTCAACATCTTGCTCTCGTACCTTCAGCTGATGATACCCTGACTGAGATCAATCTTCGAGAAGTATCTTGCGCCTTGCAACTGATCAAGCATGCCAGTTCTAGGCAAAGGGTATTTATTCTTCACTGTTACTTTAATTAGTTCTTTGTAATTTATGCACATCCTCATGCTCACATCCTTCTTCTTTACGAATAACACCAAAGCTCCCCAAGGTGAAGAACTACGTCTTATGAAACCTTTGTCCAACAACTCCTGAAGTTGAATCATAAGCTCCTTCATCTCCATCAGTGCTAATCTGTATGGTGCTTTTTCTATCAGTATGGTTCCTGGTAACATGTCTATTCGAAACTCTACTTGTCTATCAGGGGGAAACCCATGAAGATCTTCGCGAAAGATTTTCAGAAAGTCCCACACCACGTGTATTCTTTTCGTCTCCATCTTATCATTCTTTGCATCGATCATGAACGCTAAATATGATGTACATCCTTTGGCCAAATACTTTCTAGCTTTCATTAGGGAGATAATTCAAGAATTTACTTGGCGTTTGTCCTGGTACACCACAAATGATTCTATTCTAGGAGAGTTTATCTTCACTATCTTCTTTCTATATAGTATCTCGACATCGTTTGTACTAAGCCAATCCATTCCTAATACTATGTCGAAACCATTTAACTTAATGGGTAGTAATTCCTCATGGAACTTATTCCCATTCAAGTCAATAACGATGTTCTTAATGCAATTAGTAACAGGTATGAATTTTCCAGTAGCTACCTCGACTGTTAAGGCATTATCTAGTCTATCTACAGGCAATGTTAGTCTTCTACCAAATTTGTGCGAAATAAAGGAGTAATTATCTCCAGAATCAAACAAAATATTGACAGGCAAATCATTTACTAGGAAAGTACCTGAAGCGACATCTGCTTCCTCCTATCCTTCTTTTAGAGTCATTTGGAATGCTCTTTCATTTGGCTTTGGTGACACATTTGGCCTTGCAGCCTCCTTCTTCTTTGGCCAATCCTTCTACACATGCCCTTCCTCCCCAAAACTGTAGCACACCCTCTTGTTGAATATACACTCGTTGGCATAGTGACCCTTCCTTCCACACTTGTAACAGGTCACCTCCTCACTACATTTTCCAGAGGGCTTCTTTTTTTACTTCTCACACCATTTTTCTTCACCTCCTCCTCCTCCTCCAAACTTCTTGGAACCAAACTAGATAATCTGCTTTTCTTGTTGGATCTTGCAGATCCCTTAAAATTTCTCTTCTCTCCTGACTCCGCTCTTTCCATAGCCTTCTCTTCTATTTGGGTCTCAGTATTCTTAGCTGTCCAGATGGCTACCTTCATGATGGTTGCTAGCTTCACTATTGGACTGAAATATGTCAGTAGTCCACTAGTAAACTTGTTGATCCTGGAGGGTTCAGTTGGAACCAATCAAGGAACAAGCTTCATTTTCTCCGTAAAACTTGTAGCATACTCGCTGATGCTCATCTTTCCCTTCTTTAGGTTATGAAATTCATTGTTAATCTTAAAAAGATCCTGCTCAGAGCAGTACTGCATTTTCAATTGCACAAGAAAGTCTTCCCAAGACATCTTATAGCTTCTCATTTGGGCATGGTATCATCCAGTAACTTCCACCAGCTTAATACCCCAGTCTCCAACTGCCTGACCGCGAGAACGGTCTTCTGCTTGTTGCTACAGTCGCCGCTCTCAAACACCGTCTCCATATCGGAGATCCGATCCATGACTTCCACCAGTGTTGGGCTTATAGAAAGACTTAGTGGCTTGGATGCCATGAAATCCTTGTACTTGCATCCATGTTCATCGTCTCCTTCATCTGGTTGGTTCCTTCTAACCACACATGGCTCAGCTTCGATCACAGTCTGATTATAGTTTCCTTCTTCATACTGTCCTTTATTCAGATCGGGTTGCACAACAGGTGCGGTAGGTTCATCCATATTATTCTTTAACATTTGTCTCATCTCATCCTTTTCTCGGCCATCATATACTGAATCGGTGCTTGGACTCCTGCCATCGTGATTGGTTCTTGCGAAGGAAATGCACTTGGTGTATGCTCGATTGCATGAGGCTCGGGATGCTGATTATCGTTTCCTAATCCGCTTCGAGTTCTCACCATGTCGATCAATACACCAAATCCGATGTTCAGTGTACTGAGACGAGAATTTAAGATAGCGAAGGTTTTAGATATGTTTAGATACATAACACTTCCTTATCACTCCGAAAAGTTATATGCCAGTTATAATACTGTAATTAAACATTTATAATCTCGAACATATAAAATTTCTAAATATACTTTGGCAACAAACCATTGATTTATTCAAATTATAACATCCTATGTAGGAAACCTAAAGCATCTTAAGGCATCTTATCGCTATATCATGCTTTATCATAATCGTTTAGCACATAAAAGCAATCTAGGTATCATTCCTAAAATAAGTTAGTGCATGTGCCATTTTAGGCATACAACCTTAAGTATAACAAACACTCACCTTACAATCATCACTTAGCATTCTAAGTTTAAGTCTAGAAATCCTCAAATATTCCTAGTTCACTTAAACTAATTCTTTGATATCAAATGTGACATCCCCATTTTCACGGCTAGAAAAGATCGATTTAATTATGCTTATTTCATTTCAAAGTATCATTTTTAAAGAATTATAATGCAAAATTTGTTCCCAATAATGTGATAATATTATTACCAAGCATTTCTGAAGAAATGTGTTTCATTAATAACTTCAGGATGGCATCGTCAATATAGAAACATAAGCATAACGAAAATATTACAGACCTTACAAGAGTTTATTACACTATTTCCTACAATTATCCATAAATCACTCAACATCCTTGGGACTTCGTGCCGCTAGCAGTGATACAAAGAAACGGAGTAGGTCAGGCTTGGGGTCCTGGTGAGCACATAGGGTTTTCAACCCACCTTAATTAAGTTCTTTTCAAATAATTCACCCGATTATCTATTCCCGTTATTCTCACATAGTGATCCTAATATACTGATGTAATGACGTAAAATTTTAACCAAATTTTTTACTTTTCAAAAACACATTAATTTTAATAAATAACCATAAAATGCCACATTGTCAATCCACCAAAACTCATGTTCAAAAGATAAAAGTGTATAAAACTCCAGGATCCTCTAAACCATAAAACAATCTCTGATGTGTGTACAATCAAGTCGGCGCCTTCCTGTGATCTTGAGAAGTACCTGAAACACATAACACATAACACGGTAAGCACAAAGCTTAGTGAGTTCCCCCAAAATACCATACACAGCTCATTAGCCACTCTAGGCCATAACTCAATAAGACCCTCCGGTCAATGTGTCTCAGTGGAACCCTCCGGTTCCAACTCAGTAAACTCATAGCAACAATATTCAACAATAATTACAAGACATAATGCATAATATCACAATACACAGATAAACACATAAAACAGCTCAATCATGTAAAGATACCACTCTTGGTAAGTATAGTGAGAAGACTCACCTCGTAAGTAAGCTAAGTGAATGAATACTCTCGCAAACGAATCACCAAGTCTAGCCTCCTCCTAATCAATTAGATAATTATATCTAATTAACTCTTTAAATCACACATTTTACTAAGTTATCTCTCTCTCTCTCTCTCTCTCTCTCTTGAAGTAGGAAAAGACCAATTTACCCCTCCATGGTTTCCCAAAGACAGGGTTGACCAAACCCTAAGTCAACAGAAGTCAAACTCGAGTCAACAGTTCATGTTGACCCTACTCGTCGAGTGCACTCATGGGACTCGACGAGTCTGCTCGCCATCCACAGAATCACTCAAAAGTCTGGCTCAACTCGTCAAGTTGACCAGTGAACTCGCCGAGTTGATGCACGATGAAGATCATCGGGACAACCCCATCCGACTCGTCAAGTCGGCTTCTTGACTCGGCGAGTCCATTCAGACTCATCTCTCATTCAATCGTTTTCAAGGAAGAGAACCTCCCCAAACTCTAGATCTACACTCCTAAGGCTCATCTATCACGTAAAGTCACAGGCTTTACGTTCATGCATGGCATTTTGAGCTTAAAATGCCAAAACACACCCCAAAAAGGGTTTTTACTCAAGATCACTATTATGGTTGGATAAAGCAGGGACTTTTGGACTCTAGGGACCTCACCTGGTCCGGATCTGAAGTTTAACCCTCTCAATGAGCATGGAACACTCAAGGTCCTCATATTTGGGTGGAAAAACCCTAGATTCACAAAATCATGAGATCTATACAAAATAATGAGAAAGGTGCAAGATTTATACCTTTACCAGAAGCTTTGAAGTGAAACAACCTCAGATCTAGCAGCACCCTCTTGTCCCTTAGCTTGGAAATCTTCTATTCTCTTCACAAAATGCACCAAACACTCACAATTAGCAAAGCACTCTCTCTCTCTAGGTTCAAAGGTCGTTTAGGGTTTGCTCTCAAGGAAGGGTAGCCGCAAATGAGGCTATAAGTGCCTTCAAATAGGCCCCAAACCCGGGGATTTAGGGTTTCTCATCCCAGCGCCTACTCGGCAATTCGGCTCTCGGACTCGTCGAGTAGGTCATTAATCCTACGTGGCACATCGCGACTCTACTCGACGAGTTGGAGCACCGACTCGTCGAGTAGCTCAAAAGATAAATAAATAAATAATAACAAATGATATACCTTTTAAGTCCGGATGTTACAATTCTCCCCCACTAGAATCAGACTTCACCCCCGAAGTCATGATCTGAAAATAACTCTGGATACTACTCTCGCATCTTGGACTCCGGCTCCCACGTCAACTCGGACCCTCTCCGATGTTTCCACTGGACTTGAACCAGGGGTACCTCTTTGTTCCTCAGAACCTTCACCTTTCGATCCATGATCGCAATTGGTCTCTCTATGTAATTCAGGCTCGCATCAACCTGAATGTCTTCTAATGGTACTACTGCTGTCTCGTCGGCTACACACTTCCGTAGCTGACACACATGGAATGTGTTATGAATCTGACTCAACTCCGTAGGTAGCTCCAAACGGTACGCTACCCTATCTACTCTGGCGGTCACCCTGAAAGGACCGATGTATCGGGGCCCAAGCTTGCCCCGTTTCCTGAATCGGATCACCCCTTTCCAAGGGGATACCTTCAGAAGGACAAAATCTCCAACCTGAAACTCAAGCTCGGATCGTCGCCTGTCTGCGTAACTCTTCTGGTGACTCTAGGGTGTCAGTAACCTCTGACTGACCTGCTGAATCTACTCAGTCGTCTTGAGCACTATCTCAGTGCTACCCATCACTCGCTGCCCCACCTATCCCCAACAGATAGGAGTCTGACACCTTCTCCCATAAAGGAGCTCGAAAGGAGGCATACCAATACCGGAATGGTGGCTGTTGTTGTAAGAAAACTCAGCCAAGGGCATATATTTGTCCCAACTTCCACCGAAGTCCATAACACATACTCGAAGCATGTCCTCGAGCGTCTGAATCGTCCGCTCACTCTGCTCGTCTGTCGAGCGTACTGAAGTGCAATCTCGTACCCAACTCCTCATGAAACTTCTTCCAGAACCTGGAAGTAAAGCGCACATCCCGATCTGACACTATCTGTAACATCCCGAAATTCAGGTACAACTATTTAACCCTTCTCTTTGGTCAAATTGTCAAGATTAGCCCTTAAGTGGAATTTGTAGCAAATGAGTACGCTGGGCGTACTCAAGAGTACGCTGCGCGTACTCATGCGCTTATTTTGGACGCGGAGGCGCCTAGGTACGCTGGGCGTACCCAGGGTTACGCTGGGCATAGCGAGCCCAGGTGAAAACCCTAATTTAGGGCTTGTGCACTATAAAAGGAATGTTATGGCTTTGACCTCAGCCTCCATTCCAGAGAGTGAAACCCTAAAAGAGAGTCCTCCTTCGTTTCTAGCTAGTGGGTTGGTGTCCTAAGCTTCTAAGTGTCATTTCAAGGTGGTGGAAGAGAAGAAGAGGCCATTTTGGAAGCTAGAAGTTTGTGGGAAAGAGTAGATCCGAGCTTTTCAGAGGTTGGAGCTTCTTCCTGAGGTAAAAAGCTCAAAACTTGCCTTGTCATTTGTGTTGTGTGCTTCTTGGACCAATTTCTAGGGTTTTTGGTCCCAAGATGGAGACTTTATGAGCAATGGGTCTCCATTGGCCTAGATTTATCATATTCCAGGACTATAGGAGTTGTATGTTCATAAAAACGCAATCTTGGACGTAAATGTTGAGCCATGCATGAGATCTAGACCTTTGGAGGAGAAAGGAAAGGTGTTAAAGGGTGTGGGGACCTTTACAGCCATGCAAAGGCTTAAAGGTTTCGACTTTATGGGATAAGAGGCTTAAGGAGAGTCAGATCTGGAAGTTGAAGGAATGTCTTAACCGTTTAAGACCAAAATCCATGGAATGGCTGAAACTGAGACTTACGCTGGGCGTAACTCTCAGTACGCACAACGTAAGGGTCCGAGACCCTGATTCTGGATCGCTGGAGTACGCCCCGCGTACAAGAGCTGGTACGCCCCGCGTACTGCTTGCTGTTGACTTTCGTTGACTTTTAGGGTGTTGGTCAACATGTGGACTTTTGGGTCAGGGAGGGGTAAACTGGTCTTTTACCCTTCTGTGGGATTGTAGAAAGGGATGTAGTCTAGCCGTGAGAGCCGTTAATGATTTGAAATAATTACTTTATGTGATTAGGCGGGGCTAGGTCGTTGTTTCGAGATTCAGGGATATCGAGCACGAGAGTTACTAGACATCATACGAGGTGAGTCTTCTCACTATACTGTACCTGGAAGGGTACCTATGTGTGACCGGAAGGTCTTGTATGCTATGATGTATGTGCTATACGCGGTTATGTGATATGGGTGACCGGAAGGTCTTGTATGCTATGATGTATGTGCTATACACGGTTATGTGATATGGGTGACCGGAAGGTCTTGTGTGCTATGAGATGTATGTGCTATATGCGGTTATGTGATATGTATGTGCTATGTATGTTATGTATGGTATGGACCGGAAGGTCAAGATGATATGGACCGGAAGGTCAAGATGATATGGACCGGAAGGTCAAGAGGTTATGGACCGGAAGGTCAAGAGGTTACGGACCGGAAGGTCGATACGGGTAGGACCGGAAGGTCTACCGGGGTTTGGGACGGAAGTCCCTGAGACACATGGATTGGAAGATCCTACAGAGTTATGGCCTGGAAAGGCGTATGTGTGGTATGTGGTATTTTGGGGAACTCACTAAGCATTTATGCTTACAAATGTTATGTTATGTGTTTCAGGTACGAGCGAGGATCGCGGGAAGGCGCCGGCATGATCTGTACACACTGAGAAGATTTATGTATTTGAGGATCTTGGCATTTGTTTATTGTGATATCATGAGATACATTGGATTACTGTGATGTTTTTATGAATGAAAGTATGTTTTAAAAATGAAAAATTGTTTGAAAAATTACGTCGTTACAAGTTGGTATCAGAGCCTTGGTTTGAGGGATTCGGGTGCATCCTCGGATGAACCTGAACTCAAACTGAGGAATTGAGAAAGTTTTTCATAAAATAAATAATTTTTCTAAAAGAGCAAAAGATTTTGAGAAAGGCAGAAGGAAGCAGTGTGTACGATCAGCCAGCACCCGAACGGTGATTTCCCAAAATACCCTTACATTATGTGTTATGAGATATGTTATGATATGCATGCTAGAGTAGGCTAGGTATTCATATTAGGACTAGAGTGGCCTGATTTGTGATGCCTTAGCCTAGGGAGATTTCTGCTGCCATGTGATGCTTGAGAGCGAGTAGGTAGCAGTGAGGAGCTGATGAGAGGTCTACCGAAGGGTAGCCTATGCCAGTAAGATATAGAGTACTTGTGATCTGGGATCCAAGGAGGAGGGCTTAGGGTGAATACTGATGCGGTGTGGATGGTAGTATAGGGCCCTTACTACTGAAGACACCGGAGCAGTGCACTCTAAGTAAGAATCCTTTGGGTACTAGAGAACAAGTAGGGTTGAGTGATCGAGTGCAAGTATGCTCGAGCGAGTCTCTGATATTATTATGTTGTATTTGAGAGACATCATGGTTGGGACACGTCACAGACCTGAGCCAAGTGGCGTGAGTGACGAGGAGCTTCGTCAGATGATCCACATGAGGTGGCAGCGGCGATTCGAGCCGAGATTCCGGAGATGTTTGGGTCTATCAAGACCACATTCATTGAGACTTTTGATGAGCGGTATGAAGCGGTGACTGAGGCTGCGGCTGCTGCAGCTACTGCAGCAGTGGCTGCTGCCAGACCTCAGGGAGGTGACTCGTTGTTGCTTCGAGAGTCAGCAACACGGAGCCACCAGAGTTTGATGGGACGCAGGATCCGATCGCTGCGATGAGATGGATTGCTGATATCGAGGGATGCTTCTGCACGTGTTCATGTCCGGAGCATCTGAGGGTACGGTTCGCGTTGAACCAGCTTCGATTGGGAGCGAAGGATTAGTGGAAGTTCGTGACGGCGAGCTTCACTCTTGCAGAGATTTCAGCGGTGATCTGGGAGAGGTTCACCATCATGTTTAGAGATGAGTATGTTCCCCCTGTGGAGAGGGAACGGTTGGTTCAGGAGTTCTTGACCCTCAAGCAGGGTACTGATTCGATTACTGTGGTTACCAGGATGTTTCATGAGAGGGCGATGTTCTGCCCTGAGCAAGTGTCTACTGAGCAGGCACGCATGAGCCAGTATTTGGGCGATTTGAGGAGGGATATACGGGAGTTCGTGTCGAAATCGACTTACCGGACATTTGCTGAGCTTCAGGAAAATGCCTGGAAGAGGGAGATTGAGTTGGAGACTCAGGCCAGGGAGGAGGCCGAGTCTCAGAGGATGGATCGGCGGCCGGCACAGTCTCAGCCGGCAGCCAAGCGGGCAAGGTCCGCAGATACGAGATCTGGAGGCCAGAAGGGCCGCACTTGTGTGAAGTGCGGCAAGGGACATGATGGGGTCTGTCGATCAGGTGCTTGCTACAAATGTGGCAAGGAGGGGCATATCGCCAAGGATTGCCCCAAGGGATTCATGGTTTGCGTTCATTGCAACCAGACTGGCCATCGGAAGGCCGAGTGCCCGCAGCTACATCAGGGATCAGCACAGGGATCTGCACCTGCTGCTAGGGCTACCGAGATTCGGCCAGCAAAGGCCGAGGCACCGAAGGCTCATGGGAGAGCTTTCCAGTTGACAGCGGAGGAGGTCCGCGCAGCACCCGATGTTGTGGTTGGTACTTTTCTTGTGAGTTTTGTACCTGCCTTAGTGTTATTTGACTCGGGTGCGAGTCGATCATTTGTGTCGATAGCGTTTAGTCGACACATCAGTAGCCGACAAGAGGTGTCGAGACGACCTTTACAAGTTTCCATAGCTGACGAGCGAGCGGTGTATGCTACAGATGTGATTCGAGGATGTGTACTCGAGATCTTCGGTGTTGAGTTCCCGATAGATCTGGTCCCGATAGCGATGGGGGACGTATGTGTCATAGTGGGCATGGATTGGTTGAGCCGATTGGGGCTGTCATAGACTGCGAGCGACAGTTGGTGACGATACGAGACCCCAGTGGGGGAGTACTTACGGTGTACAATGAGGGTACCCGATGTGGGTCGGCGTTTTGTTCAGCCGCCAGAGCGAGACAGAGTTTGTAGCAGGGCTGCAGCGGGTTTGTAGCCTATGTGATGGACACACGAGAGGCCGCTGGGAGGCCAAGTTCGATGGATGACGTTCCGATAGTGCGTGAGTTCCCAGATGTTTTTCCTGAGGAGTTTCCGGGTGTGCCTCCCGAGAGGCAGGTATAGTTCCGCATTGATTTGGTTCCGGGGGCAGCGCCTATCGCCAAGGCGCCTTATCGCCTTGCACCGCCAGAGATGCAGGATTTATCCTTGCAACTTCAGGAGCTGCTGGGAAAGGGGTTTATTCGACCGAGTAGCTCGCCATGGGGAGCGCCGATCCTTTTTGTCAAGAAAAAGGATGGTTCACACCGGATGTGTATTGATTACCGAGGATCGACGATTTGTTCGATCAGTTGCAGGGAGCGTCTTGGTTCTCCAAGATTGATCTGAGGTCTGGATATCACCAGATGAGATGCATGATGAGGATATCCAGAAGACGGCGTTCAGGACTCATTATGGGCATTACGAGTTCGTGGTGATGCCTTTCGGGCTCACCAATGCACCGGCAACGTTCATGGATCTCATGAACAGGGTGTGTAGACCAATGTTGGATCGTTCGGCGATCGTGTTCATCGACGATATGCTGGCGTATTCGAGATCTAGAGAGCAGCACGAGGAGCATCTGAGAGAGATTCGCGGGGTATTGAGGACGGAGAGGCTTTATGCCAAATTCTCCAAGTACGAGTTCTGGTTACGGGAGGTCCAGTTCTTGGGGCATCTCGTCAACCAGGATGGGATTTTGGTCGATCCGGCCAAGATTGAGGCGGTTATGAGTTGGGAGGTGCCGAGATCACCCACCGAGATCAGGAGTTTTCTGGGATTGGCCGGCTACTATCGGAGATTTATCAGAGGTTTTTGTGATGCTACGGGAAGCCATAGTACTCACTGGTCAGAGGTTGTTGTGATGCTACGGGAAGTCGTAGTACTCACTGGTCAGAAGTTATTGTGATGCTACGGGAAGCCGTAGTACTCATTGGTCAGAAGTTGTTGTGATTCTACGGGAAGCCGTAGTACTCACTAGTCAGAGGTTGTTGTGATGCTACGGGAAGCCGTAGTACTCACTAGTCAGAGGTTGTTGTGATGCTACGGGAAGCCGTAGTACTCACTAGTCAGAGGTTGTTGTGATGCTATGGGAAGCCGTAGTACTCACTGGTCAGAGGTTGTTGTGATGCTACGGGAAGCCGTAGTACTCACTAGTCAGAGGTTGTTGTGATGCTACGGGAAGCCGTAGTACTCACTAGTCAGAGGTTGTTGTGATGCTACGGGAAGCCGTAGTACTCACTGGTCAGAGGTTGTTGTGATGCTACGGGAAGCTGTAGTGCTCACTAGCCAGAGGTTGTTATGATGCTATGGGAAGCCGTAGTACTCGCTAGTCAGAGGTTGTGGTGATACCGTGGGAAGCCGTAGTACTCACCAGTCAATGAGAAGTTGATGTGATGCTACGGGGAAAACATAGTTCATGCTAGTCAGTAAGAAGTTGTCATTATAAAGTACTCTTTGATCAGAGCATGGTGCATAAGAGTTTTAGGCATGGGATGGCCCTAATTTACGAGTTTTTGGGCACCTGGTGGTTGGACCAGGGGCGAGACCGGGGTCTCCTCAATGATAGGGAGTAATTATGGTCTGAGTGAGGTGTGGTCATCATAATCCGAAAGAATGGGATAAGTGAGGTACGCATGGGTTACGAGAAATGAGTTCTGAGTTGAGTGCTTCGTTGGGACGAGTGGCTCCAACTCTTGGTCGGACCAAACTCTCGAGTTGAGTTTGGCTCTGGTGGTGCGTTGGATTGGCGAGATGAGATTCTGGATTCTGAGGTGGGTTCCATGTTGAGGAATATTGTTTGTCATATGATGTCTTAGACCTGTATCGGTCAGTACTCAGGTACGGGTGGTACCGCAAGTTGCATGGAACGATGGATATCAAATGATAGAGGTCGGGGTTGAGTCGATCTCCAGTTGGGAAGGTAGCATTCGCTTAGGGTTAAGCGAACTTCGTGACTTGAGTGTCACTGGGCCGAGGTAGTTGTTGTATGGGAGGAGGTGTCAGACTCCCGTTTGCTGGGGAGAGGTAGGGCAGCGCGTGACGGGTAGCACTGAGATAGTGCTTCAGACGACAGAGCAGGTACAGCAGGTTAGACAGAGGTTACTGACGGCTCAGAGTCGTCAAAAGAGTTATGCGGATCGGCGACAATCCGAGCTGGAGTTCCAAGTGGGGGACTTCGTACTCCTGAAAGTATCTCCTTGGAAATGAGTGATTCGATTCAGGAAAAGGGGCAAGGTGGGGCCCGATACATCGGTCCATTCAGGGTGACCGTGAGGGTGGGCAGGGTAGCATATCGGTTGGAGCTACCTGAGGAGCTGAGCCAGATTCATGATACCTTCCACGTGTCTCAGTTGAGGAAGTGTATAGCCGACGAGTCGGCGGTGGTACCACTGGAGGATATTCAGGTGGATGCGAGCCTGAATTATGCTGAGAGGCCAATCGCGATTGTGGATCGAAAGATCAAGGTTCTGAGAAACAAGGAGGTGCCCCTGGTTCAGGTTCAGTGGCAACATCGGAGAGGGTCGGAGCTGACTTGGGAGACAGAGTCAGAGATGCGGGAGCAGAATCCGGAGTTGTTTACAGCATGAGACTTCGAGGGCGAAGTCTGGTTCTAGTGGGGGAGAATTGTAACATCCCGAAATTTAGGTACAACTATTTAACCCTTCTCTTTTTTCAAATTGTCAAGATTAGCCCTTAATTGGAATTTGTAGCAAATGAGTACGATGGGCGTACTCATGAGTACGCTGCGCGTACTCATGCGCTTATTTTGGACGCGGAGGCGCCCAGGTACGCTGGGCGTACCCAGGGTTACGCTGGGCGTAGCGAGCCTAGGTGAAAACCCTAATTTGGGGCTTGTGCACTATAAAATGAATGTTATGGCCTTGACCTCAGCCTCCATTCCAGAGAGTGGAACCCTAAAAGAGAGTCCTCCTTCGTTTCTAGCTAGTGGGTTGGTGTCCTAAGCTTCTAAGTGTCATTTCAAGGTGGTGGAAGAGAAGAAGAGGCCATTTTGGAAGCTAGAAGTTTGTGGGAAAGAGTAGATCCGAGCTTTTCAGAGGTTGGAGCTTCTTCCTGAGGTAAAAAGCTCAAAACTTGCCTTGTCATTTGTGTTGTGTGCTTCTTGGACCAATTTCTAGGGTTTTTGGTCCCAAGATGGAGACTTTATGAGCAATGGGTCTCTATTGGCCTAGATCTATCATATTTCAGCACTATAGGAGTTGTATGTTCATAAAAATGCAATCTTGGACGTAAATGTTGAGCCATGCATGAGATCTAGACCTTTGGAGGAGAAAGGAAAGGTGTTAGAGGGTGTGGGGACCTTTACAGCCATGCAAAGGCTTAAAGGTTCCAACTTTATGGGATAAGAGGCTTAAGGAGAGTCAGATCTGGAAGTTGAAGGAATGTCTTAACCGTTTAAGACCAAAATCCATGGAATGGCTGAAACTGAGACTTACGCTGGGCGTAACTCTCAGTACGCGCAGCGTAAGGGTCCGAGACCCCGATTCTGGATCGCTGGAGTACGCCCCGCGTACAAGAGCTGGTACGCCCCGCGTACTGCTTGTTGTTGACTTTCGTTGACTTTTAGGGTGTTGGTCAACATGTGGACTTTTGGGTCAGGGAGGGGTAAAATGGTCTTTTACCCTTCTATGGGATTGTAGAAAGGGATGTAGCCTAGCCTTGAGAGTCGTTAATGATTTGAAATAATTACTTTATGTGATTAGGCGGGGCTAGGTCGTTGTTTCGAGATTCAGGGATATCGAGCACGAGAGTTACTAGACATCATACGAGGTGAGTCTTCTCACTATATTGTACCTGGAAGGGTACCTATGTGTGACCGGAAGGTCTTGTATGCTATGATGTATGTGCTATACGCGGTTATGTGATATGGGTGACCGGAAGGTCTTGTATGCTATGATGTATGTGCTATACACGGTTATGTGATATGGGTGACCGGAAGGTCTTGTGTGCTATGAGATGTATGTGCTATATGCGGTTATGTGATATGTATGTGCTATGTATGTTATATATGGTATGGACCGAAAGGTCAAGATGATATGGACCGGAAGGTCAAGATGATATGGACCGGAAGGTCAAGAGGTTATGGACCGGAAGGTCAAGAGGTTACGGACCGGAAGGTCGATATGGGTAGGACCGGAAGGTCTACCGGGGTTTGGGACGGAAGTCCCTGAGACACATGGATCGGAAGATCCTACAGAGTTATGGCCTGGAAAGGTGTATGTGTGGTATGTGGTATTTTGGGGAACTCACTAAGCATTTATGCTTACAGTTGTTATGTTATGTGTTTCAGGTACGAGCGAGGATCGCGGGAAGGCGCCGGCATGATCTGTACACACTGAGAAGATTTATGTATTTGAGGATCTTGGGATTTGTTTATTGTGATATCATGAGATACACTGGATTACTGTGATGTTTTTATGAATGAAAGTATGTTTTAAAAATGAAATTTTTTTTGAAAAATTACGTCGTTACACTATCGACGTCGACACTCCATGCCAAGCTACCACCTCTCTTACATATACATCGGCCAGTTTCTCTGAAGAAGAACTCTCACTAATAGCAAGGAAGTGAGCGCTCTTCGTCAACCGGTCCACAGTCACCCAAATTGCATCGACACCTCGCGCTGTCCTCGGCAATTTGGTGATAAAATCCATGGAAATCTGTTCCGACTTCCACTGGGGAACCTCTAGTGGCTGCAACTTGCCATGAGGACGCTGGTTCTCGGCCTTAACCCGACGACAGGTCAAGCACCTCTCGACTACCCAAGCTACGCCCCTCTTCATACAGGGCCACCAATAGTCTCTCTTCAGGTCCAAGTACATCTTAGTGGCCCCTGGATGGATCGAGAATCTCGATTTATGTGCTTCTTCCGTCAGAATACGGCGTGCTCCTCCAGTATAAGGCACCCAAATCCGCCTCGGAAAGTCATAAGCCCTCGAATATCGGTCGTAAACTCGGAAACCTGCCCAATCACCCGCTCCCTTTTGCGGTTCTCCGGTCTCATGGCCTCCACCTGGGCCTCTCGAATGGTATCCAAGACTGGAGTCATCACTATCATCCTCATACACACATCTCGGATCGGAGCACTCTCTGCCCTACGGCTCAGGGCGTCAGCTACCATAATAGCCTTGCACGGATGGTACAAGATCTCGCAGTTGTAATCTTTCACCACATCCAACCACCTCCTCTGTCTCATATTTAGGTTGGGTTGATCCATGAGATACTTCAGGCTCTTGTGATCCGTGTATATGGTACACCGAACACCATAAAGGTAATGGCGCCAAATCTTGAGGGAGAACACTACCGCCCCTAACTCCATATCATGGGTGGGATACCTCGTCTCGTGAGGCTTCAGCTGCCTTGACGCATAAGCTATCACGTGACCCCTCTGCATCAACACTACACCCATCCCTAAGATGGACGCATCGCAATAGACCATAAAGTCCTCCACTCCCTCCCGAAGGGCTAACACCAGAGCTTCACACAATCTCTGGCGAAGAGTTTCGAATGATGCATGCTGCTCAGGCCCCCAAGCAAAAGTAACACCCTTTCGGATCAATTTGGTGAGAGGAACTGCAATCTTGGAGAAATCCCTGATAAATCTCCGATAGTAGCCGGCCAATCCCAGAAAACTCCTGATCTCGGATGGGGATCTCGGCACCTCCCATCGCATAACCGCCTCAATCTTGGCCGGATTGACCAATATCCCATTCTGATTAACGAGACGTCCCAGGAACTGGACCTCTCGTAACCAGAAATCACACTTGGAGAATTTTTCATGCAACCTCTCCGACCTCAAAACCCCAAGAACCTCTCGCAGATGCTCCTCATGCTGCTCTCTGGATCTCGAATATACTAAGATATCGTCGATGAACACGATCACCGACCAGTCCAACATAGGCCTGCACACCCGGTTCATGAGATCCATGAATGTTGTCGGTGAGTTGGTGAGTCCAAAAGGCATCACCACGAACTCGTAATGCCCATAACGAGTTCTAAAGGTCGTCTTCTGAATATCCTCCTCGCACACTCTCATCTGGTGATATCCGGATCTCAAATCAATCTTGGAGAACCAGGATGCACCCTGCAGCTGATCGAATAGATCGCCAATCCTTGGAAGTGGGTAACGGTTCTTGACCGTCAACTTGTTCAACTCCCGGTAATCAATGCACATCCGGTTTGAACCATCTTTTTTCTTGATAAAAAGGATCAGCGTTCCCCATGGCGAGCTACTCGGTCGAATAAATCCCTTCCCCAGCAGCTCCTGAAGCTGCGAGGATAACTCCTACATTTTTGGCGGCGCAAGGCGATAAGGTGCCTTGGGGATAGGTGCCGCCCCCGAAACCAAATCAATCCAAAACTCCACTTGCCTTTCGGGAGGCACACCCGGTAACTCCTCGGGGAAAACATCAGGGAACTCGCATACTAGCGGAACCTCTGATACAGAACTCGGCCTCTCTGACACGGTCCGCAAATCGATCACATACGCCAGGAATCCCATACAACCCTGTTGTAAACTCTGCCTTGCCCTGGCGGCAGAGCAGAAAGCTGACCCAGATCTGGTACCCTCGCCATACACTGTAAGCACTCCCCCACTAGGGTCTCGTATAGTCACCAACTGGCGCTCGCAGTCGATCACTACTCCAAAACGGCTCAACCAATCCATGCCCACGATGACACAAACATCACCCATCGCGATCGGTACCAGGTCGATCGGAAACTTGACGCCAAAAATCTCCAGCACGCATTCTCGGAACACCTCGGTAGCAAAAACCGCATGCTCATCTGCTATAGAAACCCTCATAGGTCGACTTAACGCCTCACGTTGGTTGCCAATGTGATGACTAAAGGCTATGGATATGAAGGATCGACTCGCACCCGAATCAAATAACACTAAAACAGGTACAGAACTCATAAGAAATGTACCTAAATATAGCATTGGATAATCATAAAAGAAGCGCAGAGTAAATAAATGAATAAATAGAGAAATACATACCAGCCACAACATCCGGTGCTGCGTGGACCTCCTCCGATGTCAGCTGGAAATCTCTCCCACGAGCCTTCGGAACCTCGGCCTTCACCGGCCTAACATCAGTAACACGCAATGCAGCAGGAGTGGAACCCTGGGCTGATCTGTCACACCCCCAAACCAAAACGGCGGAAACGTTCGGGGGCGGAGGACATCATGTTTAGTATCACATCACATGTATCATAGTAATCAAAGTAACACACAACCATTGCATTAATATTAAAGTGTTTACAAAGTATGTGATTCACAAAAGTTAGACTCAAAAAGTAAATAACAAAACAAGACATGAAGCTACTATGCTCCATCTTCTGAATCCCAGCGTGTGTACCTGACTACTAGTTTCCTGAGAATACAAGTTATTTTAAAAGAGTAGATCAGCATTTAAGCTGGTGAGTTCATAAGTATTTTAGTGATGTAAAGTAAGTTGTAAGTTCTTTTAGAAAAGTTCGCTTGTTCCTCCAGAAGATCCTATATCTTCTGATGTGATGAAAGTTAAGTAAAAATGGCTCTACAATCCCATCTATGAGTACTAATTGGATACAAGTTATATAAAACCCAGAGTAAATAGACAATCGATTGTGTGAATCTGCCCTAAGCCCACAACCAAACAAGGAATAGGAAATGAGGCGGAAGTCACACATCCCGTTGTTTGTTAGATCTTCGTTGTATATAACCTTGGCGTATTCATTTGGTACTCACGGAGTTAACTGTAATAGTTCCTTTATATTTGATGAAAACATTCTTTAAGAAAAACCCTTATTTCCTTTAGTAAAAATGGTAACCACAATTGTTCCTTCTATAATCACTTAGTTTATACTAGCTATATATAATCTAATATCAAACGGATAGTTAATTGTGTGAATCTCCCTTAAGCCCACAACCAAACAAGGAATAGGAAGTAAGGCGGAAAGCACACATCCAACTGCCTATCGGATATTAATTATATATAACCCTGATGTATAAACTAAGGTATTATAGAATTAACCACCAAAGGTCCTTTAAGGGATACTGGTTTAATAAAACAGATTAAACCCTTTTACTGAAAAGTTTCTAGTTTAGCCTACTAAATGTTCTATCTGAAAGTATGTTTTTGTACTAGAAAACGGTGTATTGAATTTGCATACTTTGACTTGACCCATACCTAGTACTCCTTATGATTACTTGGTGTATATAGAATATATATAGCTAAGATCGAATAGATAGTAGACTGGGTGAATCTGCTCTAAGCCCACAACCAAACAAGGAACAAGAAATGAAGCGGAAAGCACACATCCTACTGTCTGCCGGACCCGATTAACATATATCCCTGATGTATCTACCGAGGAATCATAAAGTTAGCATTATAGGCCCCTTTCTAACTGAATGTACTAAGACTTGACTGCTCTGTTTGTCTTTTGTAATGATGTAAGTTTTCCCAAGTTTAAGACTATCTTTACTAGAAAATAGTTTGCATTACCCTTTTATGTGAGAAGATCACTATATGAATGTAATGGGAAAATGAAAGTATCCAGTAATACTGTATAAAGTAACTACTGAAACACTAACTACCTTAAAACCAGTTTGTTAATTAAGGTTAAAATGTGATGAGATTATAACCATACTTGATTGACTAGTAAACACGACGAACAAAGACGCCGAAATGGTATGACATTCGTCACCCGTAGACCTGCAGGTCCCACTGTAGCTAGCAGTAAGGTGTAGGATGGTCAATCCTGTATAGATCTATACACAAATTCTCGCTCTCCCTCAAGGAGACTCTGGTTACAAAACGTGACACAACAGTATTTTGTCGTGCCATGAAGTAGTGGCTCACATTTATAGTATTCTTGTATTTGTATAGTATGTTCTCTCTGTTCTAGTGTATAGTATGTTCTTTCTGTTTCTCGTTATAGTATGTTCCTCCCTGTTCTTGTTATTGTATGTTCTGAACCCCTAAACTATACCTATTATAGTTTACTAGTATGTTTACTTGAACTGTATCTGATTTGTAGAAAAGACTCGATTATCTACTGAGTTATGATTGTACTTTAAAAACAGAGTGTTATAAACAACGAAGTAACATAACTTCAAAAGAGTTTTTGAAATGATTTGATCACTTATAAAAACATAAGAAATCCTTTAAAATGATGTTTATCACAGATAACATTTACACAATTATCATTGTGTTCAACTTGTATTCCCCCCCCCCCTAAAAGCATTTAAAACATTTAAAAGATTGATTATAGGGGTATGAACTAACCTTATGTGGGTGATTCAATTGAAGATTCGCGTAAGGATGAGAAGTTCCACGAATTAAGTCCCGAGACACAAACGAGTCCTAAATGACGTATATTGATACATATAGGTATGTAATTAGCAAATCTAACTACAAAGGTGATTGGGAAACAGCCTAAGATCCAAGGATAACTCACCAAAGAAGTGTTGGAAACAAGATAGGAGGTTGAAGCGGTGTTCACGGCCCTATGGTGTGATCACGGCCCAAGAACACATGAAGTGTTCACGGCCCAACAAGGTTCATGGCCCAACTTGATGGATGGTTCACGGCCCAACAAGGTTCATGGCCCAAATGGTTGAGTGGTTCACGGCCTAATGATGAACATATGAAGGTTTCACGGCCCAACTTGGTGAAGAACACTTGAAGATCTTTGTGTTTTGGCTAGTGTTTAAAGATCCTAGCAAGCTTCTTTGGAGTATCTAAGGAAAGGGGTGTTTTATGAGTGAAAGATTGGAGTGTTTGTGGATGATACTTGAGAGATAAAGGGGTTGTTTGCGGCCAAGAGAAGGAAAAGTGAGGAATAAATCAAAGAAGGGTACTTATATGGGAGTGGTTCACGGCCACCCTTGGGTTCACGGCCGTGAACACCCTTTGATGGGTTTTCCGGATCTATTTCATTCCTCTAATCCTAAGCTAACACTTCTTAACATCCAATCCAAAAGTTTAATGGGCTTAGAACTCATCAAAATGACCCTTAACAAGGCTAAAAGGTAATGGAAATAAGCCTGACTTTTGGTTGATTGGATTGACTTTACTAGATAGAAATTGACCGGTTGTCACATGATACCTGAACAAGCTGAGGGCACTCGGCCTTCCGATGGCCGGTCTGATTGCAGTGGAAACATACTGCAAAACCCTTGGGGCAATCCTTCGCCATATGCCCCTCCTTGCCACATTTGTAGCAAATCCCTGCCTGACAAGATCCCTCGTGACTCTTACCGCACTTGTCACAAGTGCGGCCCTTCTGGCCTCCTGGTCTCGGATCAGCAGGCTTAGCCCGCTTGGCTGCCGACTATGACTGCGCTGGCCGCCGGTCTCTCCCCTGAGACTCTGCATCCTCCCTGGCCTGAGTCTCCAGCTCGATCTCCCTCCTCCTGGCGTTTGCCTGAAGCTCAGCAAACGTCCGGTAAGACGAGTTCGCCATGAACTCTCGAATATCCCTCCTCAGAATGCTCAAATACTGGCTCATTCGTGCCTGCTCAGTCGACACATGCTCAGGGCAGAACAACGCCCTCTCGTGAAACATCTGCGTAATCACAGTCACCGACTCTGTCTTCTGCCTGAGAGATAGAAACTCCTGGGCCAACCGTTCCCTCTCCACCGGGGGAACATACTCATCTCGGAACATCACAACAAACCTCTCCCAAGTCACTGCAGAATGCTCAGCAGGAGTAAAATTGGTTGTCGCAAACTTCCACCAGTCCTTCGCTCCCAAGCGAAGCTGGTTCAGCGCGAACCGTATCCTTAAATGCTCTGGGGATGAACAAGTGTAGAAATAACCCTCGATATCAGAGATCCATCTCATCGCAGCAATCGGATCCTGAGCCCCATCAAAATCCGGTGGCTTCGTGTTGCTGAATTCCCGGTATAGTGTTAGGTGCAATTTGTGCACCTTTTTGCACATATTTTAGTCCCCTCTTATGCATCTATTTAGCATAATTGTTCTTCATTTGTCTTGCATTTCATCATATTTCATGTTAGTCTCTAGAACAACCTTATTTGCACACTTTCATGTCTTTTTCAGGTAAACCGGAGCTTGGAATGCGCTTTGGGAGGTGCCGGGAAGCATTGGTGAAGATTTCGGGATGATCGGGCGAAGAACGAAAAAGTTGGAAAAAACAAGTTTGGAGTCGGAGTCAGAAGGGTACACGGGTCGTGTTGGATTTACACTGCAAAATCAACACGGGTCGTGTTGACCAAAAGGAAAGCTGTTGACCAAGCTGAACACGGGCCGTGTCATTTTTGCCTTATGCTGAACACGGGCCGTGTTCGACCCAAAAAAACTAACTTTTGGCAGTTTTCCTATTTTTCATATTACGGAAATTGGGTCATTTGGGGACACACACAACATATCAGAGCACATTTTGAGAGGGGATTTCGAAGGTTTTTGCAAGGATTTGATCATTTCTCATTTGGAAACATTATTTCTCTTATTTGTAAGTTGTAATTGCACATTATTTCCATATTTTATTCTTGTGATCTTGTTCTAACCATGTGTGGCTAGAACCCTAATTTCTCCAATTTCATGTTTTGACTTCTTGGTTGTGATTTCAATCATATGACTTGATGTTTGTTTTTAATTTCTATCTAGTGAATTTGATTTTGCTTTAATCGAATGTTTGATTCTAATTGTGATTCTTATTGGCCATTTGAATTATGGTTAGGTCATTCAAGTTATCTCTTTTACAAAATCCGTAATTGTTTTGTGAAATTGAACAAGTACCAACCACTAAACTGATTTCCATTAAATGAATTTAGTGTAAATCATATTCACACACTCTTACGCTCCCGAGCTTGTGAGGAGTATTGGGTGTTGTTGGGAACATTCACATAAAGCTTCATGCAATCTTTTAATCTAACTCTAAGAGCTTTTTAGATTAGGTTAGTAAGGTTAGGGTTAATCAAAGAGCTTGTTTTGGTTAATTAATGTGGTGAATGGGAAGTGTTAGAGCTTGTTAACACTTTCAAGTACCTACTTAGATAGAATTGAGCAAATATCATGTTATCTTGGAATCACATTGCTAAGTTGTCATACATGAGGTTGGAGTCCTTACCATTTCTGAATTTAATTCACTCTTTTAGTTGATTACTTGTGTTTTTAATTGTTTGTTTTAATTATTTCATTCTAACCCCCCCCCCCCCCTTCTTTACTGTTGGTGACCATAGTACCTTGCGCAAAGAGGTATAGACTAATTATCTTGTGTCTCTGTGGATCGACCCTGCTTGCCTTGTACTACCTTTTAGAGCAATATAGTAGTGTTATTTTGGAGTATATCGTACTCCTTTATTTGTTGGGTTTGACACGCCTTAACAAATTGGCGTCGTTGGCGGGGACACAATGTTACTAATTGTTTATGCCTAGATCTTTCCGTACAGGTACATCATTGCCAATTGACTCAGAGATAGAGAAGACTGCAAAGAAGTTAAGGAAGCAAGCCAAGCTTCGTAAGAGGCAACCGGTTTCCGGAACTTCTTCATCATCTACTCCTCCGGTCATCAACATTTGGGAGGATATACCCCTCTCAAGTGTGTCAGAAACTGAAATAGAAAACCCCTCATCATCATCTAAACCATCCTCACCCATAAATACCACCCCACTCTCTTCGCCTACTCACACTATCCCAAACACTACACCCACAGAAACCTCAACTCCTATTCATACCATGGGAATAACCATGGAGGGAATCCACCTCCAAACCCACCACCCGAACAAACCCTTCGCCAATAGGCGAGGCAAGAGGTTACTCAACAACCTCTTTGCATCACCTATCCAGCAGCCACAAACCTTGAACTAAAATCCAGTATTATTCACATCCTCCCAACCTTTAGAGGCTTAGAAAATGAAGATCCCCACAAGTTCCTCACAGAGTTTCATGTTGTGTGTGTTGGAATGAAACCACACAATGTCATGGAGGACCAAATTAAGCTTAGGGCATTCCCCTTTGCAGTGCAAGACTCGACAAAAGATTGGCTTTATGACCTCCCACCGGGGACGGTCAACACATGGGTAGATCTTGCACGCCTCTTCTTAGACAAATACTTCCCAAAAATGAAATCATCAGCCCTAAGAAGAGAGATAATTGGGATCAAACAACATAAGAGATAAGCCTTTCATACATATTGGGAGAGGTTCAAAAAGCTTTGTGCCCGTTGTCCCAAGCATGGAATTACAGAGTACCAACTCCTCTAATATTCCATTGAAGGAATGACCCCAATGGAAAGAAGGCTTCTTAATGCTTTGAGTGGCGGATCTTTACCCGATAAGACTCCAACTGAAATCCGCAACTTAATCAAGAATATGGTTGAAGATTCTAAGCATGCAAGTCATGATGAAGAATGGTACACGGATGCACCCCGAAGTGTAAAAGAGGTCCAAACTCCTAAAATTGAAGCTCAATTGTCCGAGCTTACGAAAGTTGTAATGATGTTGGCTAAGGACTAGGGTGTGCAGCCCACACCCCGCCCTTGTGGTATTTGCACTCAAGTAGGGCACCCAACGGACATGTGCCCTCAACTTCAAGATGAGGATTATGCGGAAGCAAATGCGTTAGGAGGATATTCTGGGTCAAACCAAAGGGGATTTGAGCACTCACGAAATGACCAAAGATGGAACAACAATCAAGGTTGGGGAGGAAATCAACAGGGAAATTATCAACCACATCAATACCAACAAAGACCACCATTTCCTCAAAATCAACAAAGACCACCTTTTCAACCTCGAAATTTCCAGCCAAGGCATCCACCACAACCACCTCCACAAGCGGGTTCATCAAGCATGTCACTAGAAGATATTGTCAAGAGCCTTGCCACTAGCACTCAAAGCTTCCAACAAGAAACGAAAGCAAGCATAAAAAGTTTGGAGCAACAAGTTTCACAACTTGCTCAATCCGTGAGTAAGATGGAATCACAAGGCAAGCTACCATCTCAAACTGAGAAGAACCCGAAACACAACGCATGTGCCATTACCTTAAGAGGTGGGAAAAGCTATGAAGGTCCAAAGATGTCGGATGAAGAAGAGGAAGAGAAAGAGATTGAGGTGGAAGAAGCTGTCAAAGAAGAGGAAAGGAAAAATACTTCCAAGTCAAAGAAACCAATAGAGACCGAAGTGAAAGTCACACCAGCTCCATTTCCTTCAAGGCTAACAAGTACAAAGAGAGAACGGGAAGATGACAAAATCATGGCAATGTTCTGAAAGCTTGAAATCAATATCCCCCTTTTAGATGCTATTACACAGATTCCTAGATATGCTAAGTTTCTTAAGGAACTTTGCACATCTAAGAAAAAGATTAAAGGAAATCAAACTGTAAAAGTAGGGGAAAACGTTTTAGTCGTGTTACAAAAAAGGCTACCAAAAAAATGCAAGGACCCGGGTGTTTTCACGGTTCCTTGTAAAATGGGTAACCTTTTTGTACCACGCGCCATGCTAGACCTTGGAGCATCAATTAATGTCTTACCCTATTCAAGCTATAAGACAATGGGAATTGGACCTTTATCAAAAACCGGAGTTATTATTCAACTTGCCGATCGGTCTTTGGTACACCCAAAAGGTGTATTGGAAGACGTGTTAGTGCAAGTCAATGAACTTGTATTTCCTGCTAACTTTTATGTTTTGGATATGGGTGATGACAACACCCCACAATCGAGCTCCATCCTTTTGGGGAGACCCTTCATGAGTACCGCAAAAACAAAAATAGACGTAGCAAATGGTACTTTGTCTATGGAGTTCGATGGTGAGGTCATCAACTTTAATATCTTTGAAGCTATGCGTTATCCTAGTGATATTCATTCTTTAAACTTCATAGATGTTATTGATTCATGCACTAATGATTGTTTCGAGTTGTCAAGCCAAGATGTGCTAACCACCATCTTGAGCAAGCATTTTGATGAAACAGGGATCAAGAATCTGGCTGATAAGTATATGTTGGAGGTAGAGTTGATTGAAGCAATCAACTCCTTGGAAAAAGCACAACCTATGAGAGTTGAACCACCCCGCATGAAGCTCAAAAATCCCGATCCGAAACTCCTTCCATCCATAGTACACCCACCGAGTCTTGAATTGAAGACTCTTCCTGACCATCTCAAGTATGTCTATCTTGGAGAGGAAGAGACATTATCGGTGATAATTTCAACCAAGCTAGCATAGGAAAAAGAAAAAGAGTTGGTTGGAATTTTGAAAAAGTACAAGGAGGCTATTGGTTGGACCATTGCGGACATAAAGGGGTTCAGTCCAACATTATGCATGCATAAAATATTGATGGAAGAAGACTTTAAGCCAACCCGTGAAGCCCAAAGGAGATTGAATCCACCTATGATGGAGGTGGTTAAAAAAGAGATCATGAAGCTCTTGAATGCAGGTGTAATCTACCCCATTTCTGATAGTAAGTGGGTAAGTCCCGTGCAAGTTGTCCCAAAAAAAGCCGGAGTCACTGTTGTCAAAAAGTCCGAGGGGGAATTGGTACCCACCCGTGTGCAAAACGGGTGGAGAGTTTGTATCGATTATAGGAAGTTGAATGCTTCCACCCGCAAAGACCACTTCCCTTTGCCATTCATCGATCAGATGTTAGAACGATTGGCCGGTAAATCCCACTATTGCTACCTTGATGGTTTTTCTGGTTTTCACCAAATTCTGGTTGCCCCGGAAGACCAAGAGAAAACCACATTCACATGTCCCTTTCGCACCTTTGCGTATAGACGCGTGCCCTTCGGCTTGTGCAATGCACCCGCGACCTTCCAAAGATGTATGGTGAGCATATTTTCAGAATATGTCGAAAATATCATAGAGGTTTTCATGGACGATTTTACTGTTTATGGAAATTCTTTTAATGAATGTTTGCAAACTCTCACCAAAATCTTACAAAGGTGCATTGACACGAACTTAGTCTTTAATTATGAAAAATGTCATTTTATGGTTGCAAGGGCTTGATACTTGGATATGTGGTGTCACAAAAAGGTTTAGAAGTTGACAAGGCCAAAATAGATGTTATTAAGAGCTTACCATACCCGACAACTGTTCGGGAAGTGCGTTCTTTTCTTGGCCATGCAGGTTTCTATCGGCGGTTTATAAAGGATTTTTCCAAGATCACGGTGCCGATGTGTCAACTTCTACAAAAGGAGGCCGATTTTGAGTTTGGTGATGCATGTAAAAGTGCATTTGATCGTTTGAAGGATTTGTTGACATCCGCCCCCATCATCCAACCGCCAAATTAGGATCTCCCATTCGAGATCATGTGTGATGCTAGCAAAACCGCGGTTGGGGCAGTTTTGGGACAAAAGGTGGACCGAGCCCACCATGTCATCTATTATGCATCCAAGACTTTGGATAATGCACAAGCCAACTACACGACAACTGAAAAGGAGTTGCTCGCCATTTTCTTCGCATTAGAGAAGTTCCGACAGTACCTCCTTGGGACCAAAGTGATTATCTATTCGGACCATGCAGCCTTGAAGCACTTACTACTCAAGAAAGATTCAAAGCCGAGGTTAATACGGTGGATGTTGCTGCTGCAAGAGTTCGATATAGAAATCAAAGATAAAAGTAGGAAAGAAAACTTGGTCGCAGATCATCTCAGCCGTATTGTGCCACCCGAAGACACAACACCAATCCGAGACACATTCCCAGATAAGCATTTATTTATAGCCAAAGAAGCACCATGGTATGCAGATATCGTCAACTACTTGGTCACGAATCAATTTCCCCCGGATTCCACATGTTGGCAAAAGGATAAAATCAAGAAGGAAGCCAAGCGATACGTATGGGATGAGCCTTACCTTTGGAAGTATTGTGCAGACCAAATGATCCGAAGGTGTGTTGAGCAACAAGAGGTACAATCCAGCCTTTATTTTTGTCATTCATATGCTTGTGGAGGTCACTTTGGACCCCAAAGGACAGCTAGAAAAGTCTTAGATAGCCGATTCTTTTGGCCTACCATTTTTCACAATTCTTATGTGTTTTGTGCACATTGTGATAAATGCCAAAGATCCGGGTCCTTAAGCTCTAGGAATCAAATGCCCCTTACCCTCATTTTAATATGCGAGATCTTTGATGTATGGGGTATTGACTTTATGGGACCATTTCCGCCCTCTTTTGGTTGTTCATATATTTTGTTGGCGGTGGACTATGTGTCCAAATGGGTGGAGGCCAAAGCCACCCGTACTAATGATTCCAAAGTTGTGGTGGATTTTCTTAAAGCATAGATTTTCTCCCGGTTTGGCACTCCAAAGGCTCTCATAAGTGACCGTGGTACTCACTTTTGCAATCGGATGCTTGAAGTTGTCCTGAAGAAGTATGGAGTGACTCATAAAGTTTCAACAGCCTACCACCCCCAAACCAATGGGCAAGCGAAGGTCTCCAATAGGCAAATCAAAAGCATTTTGGAGAAAACAGTCAATCTGAATCGCAAAGACCGAAGCATAAGGTTGGATGATGCCTTATGGGCATACTGTACTGCCTTCAAAGCACCCATTGGTATGTCCCCATATAGGCTGGTATTTGGAAAAGCATGTCATCTTTCGGTTGAGCTCGAGCACAAAGCTTTTTGGGCCATAAAGAAATTCAACTTGAATGAAGAGGAGGCAGGACACAAAAGGAAGCTAGACATCCAAGATCTAGAAGAGATCCGAAATGATGCATATGAAAGTGACATGATCTATAAAGAAAAGACAAAGTCGTATCATGACAAAATGATCTCCCGGAAGACCTTTGCACAAGGACAAAAAGTGCTTCTTTATCACTTGAGGTTCAAGTTGATTTCAGGGAAATTAAGATCAAGATGGGTTGGTCCTTTCGTAGTCACAAAGGTATTCGACCATGGTGCGGTGGAAATCACAAGCCAACAAAGTGGAAAAACATTCAAAGTCAATGGTCATAGATTGAATCCGTTTTACGAAGGATTCGAGGTGAAGAATGATGAGATAGAAGTTGTTGGGAACCCCACGTACCAAGATTGAAAGACATTCAGGGGCAAAGTCGAGCCAACGACTTAAAACAAGGGCAGCTTACCGGGAGGCAACTCGGGGGTATTTATGTCTTTTCTTTAAAAACAATTTCCATTTCTTTGAGTTTTTTGTTTTCAATGTTCCAGATGTATTCAAACATGATTTAAAATCACCAAACGGACCTTGGGATGCAAAAACATTTCATCTGAATGAGAGGGAAATTTTTGGGTTCAAAAAGTGGAAGTGGCAATCAGAAGGGTACACGGCCCGTGTTCCTTTTGCCTTATAATGAACACGGGTCGTGTTCATCAATAGCCAACAATCCCGCAGTCGGAGGAGTACACAGACCGTGTTTCTCTTGCCCTATAATGAACACGGGTCGTGTTCGTGCATATCTCAGAAATCTTGAACTCAACACGGGCCGTGTTGATTTGGCCTGTGGGGACACGGGTCGTGTTCGCACAGCAGAGCCTGTGGTTTTTAATGCTAAAAATCGGGATTTTTGCCTCATTCTTCCACACACTCATTCCAAAATAGCCCCTTTCCCCCAAGAAAACCCCAAGGTCCGATTTACATCAAAAACCCCTTGATTCTTCATGGTTTTGGCTTAAATCTTCAAAAATGTTTGATTTTCATCTTCCCCACTTCATCTCCTACATCTAATACACCATCTTATTACATTTTCATTTTGGATTTGGGGGTTTTGACAAACCCTAGGTCCGAATTTTTTTTCAAAATTTTGGTGTTTCATGCTTAATTCTTCATGTAGGCAAGCTTGGGGAGGTTGAAGAAGGTCGTTCTCACCAACAACAACACCTTTCCACTAACGATTCGGTACTTTCTTTCCTATTCTTCAATTGTGGAATTTGTATTCTTAAGGTCAAATTGCATGTATTTGTGGCCACTTTGGACTTGACAATATCTTGGAAATCATTCAAAACTGAGTTTCCCGTGAATTTTTGGTGGCCAAACTTCGGTTGACTGGACCCGTCAACAGTTGACTTTTTGACCCGTTCACCAGTTGACTTTTTGACTTTGCCCCAAATTTTGCATATGGAAGGTGAGAGTTCTAAAAGAGCTCGGCACACCAAATTTTTGGCCCGCCGTCGTAGGTCCCCATCGCCTCCGCCCAGGTCCCCGTCACCCCCACCTTCATCTCCACCCAATCCGGCACATAGTGGGGTGGTTTGTCGTGGCCCAAATTCAAGCCGCCAAACTTGAGGCCTTTCTCCAGCGCGCACACACTACCCAACAATTCGCGCATGTGCCATCTCTCCGTGAATTGCACATCTACAACCAAGTCCACACATTGTTCCAGAACATTGGATGGCAGGGGTTGTTAAAGGTCCACGAGCTCAGCTATAAAGTTCCAACAGCCAAGTTCTTATCTTCATTTGATTTGGACCACGGTGTCCTACGTTTCCGGCTTATGAACCAAGATCATGCCTTGTCCCTAGACCAAATCAATGCCATAGTTGGGGCCCCCATAGAATACACCTTTGGCCCCAATGACCCAATCCCATGATACAGTGATCTTACGTGGTAGACCGACCTTACGCGTCAGCTTCCCTATGTCTTAAGTTCTGCTAAGGCCTCATCTCTCATCCACCCTGTGATGAAAGTGGCCCACAGGATTATTGCTTCGCTTGTCATCCCTAGAGAAGAAAGAAGCACCATTAGCGCCCTTGAGCTCAAAATACTCTATGCGATGGCCCACCCGGACGATAATCTCATTCCTCACTATGGCTCATTCCTTTTGTAACAAACTCACACGCCTCAGCACATCACGGTCCGGCAAAATATCTTGTGATGGCATTGTCAGTTTATTGGCCAAAAGTGCTCCAGTCCGGGCCCCATATCCAGGAACTCACCAACCCCTGCCCGGTGAGACCTACCTTACCACGGGAGTTCTTGAGTCTATGAGAATGTTTCGGGTGGAGGACGGGAACCATAATTGGACCGTGGGTCAAAACCACGATCCAAGGTTCCTCATCACCCCGGAGAACCGGGACATCCTTGCCCTCAGGCGTCCTAACAACTTCACCGACTGGCAAATCATGTCATATCTCTTCCCCGACTCTTTCTCCAAGGAGGACGATGAGGAAGGTGGAGAGAGTGACGGGGCGGCACCACAAAACTCTCCTCCCATGGGTGGTGCTAGTTCATCTCATCATGCTGGACACCCATCATATCACCAGCAATATATGGATCAATTCCAATTGATCCATACCCACCTCGACACTTACCATCAAGATGTCACGAACCTAACCCAAAGTTTTTCCGCCTTCACCACTCAATACGCTTGAGATCAAGAGCGTCAGCGCAAACATGAGGAGGACTTTTGGGCTTGGACCCGAAATCCCAGCTACTGTCCTCCTCCTCCTCCGTAATAGGTTGTTCCGCCCTCTCCAAGCATCGGGGACGATGCTTATATTTAAGCTTGGGGAGGGGTAGAGTTGTACATTAGGTGCATTTTCATGTTCACATCCATATTCATGCATACATTTTTTCAAAAAAAAAAAAAAAAAACTTTCTTATTTTCATTTTCCTCTCATTCTGCATTTATAAAACCCAAAAATATTTTTTTTTCTTTTCTTTTCTCAAGTTTTTGCATTCCATCATTTTCATGCATCATCATCTAAAAAAAACTTTATACGAGATGATGACACTCTTTACATACGATAGCTCCATGAAGTGGGAAAACGAGAAATCAAATGAAAAAAAAATTTCGAGGTGACCGGATAGTTGCCGGAAGTGTAGAATCAGCTATCATAACTAGGGGACCCAATCACAATAATTCGAGACCCCAGCCTTAGATAATAAAAAAAATGGAATACTGAAACGTTTTTGTGGGCGGTAATAACAACTTTAGGATGATTTGCTTCTGAATGTTTAATAAGAATCTTTATCGGCAACTCTGGACCCACAGAACACGGACCTATTTGTTGACACGCGTTACCCTCGCGGTGACAGAGAGCTTAAGTATCAGATCCACACAGTCAAGAAAGAAGAAAGGGTACAACTGTCACATCCAGTACCCCAATCAGAATTTCAAGTGCCAAAACGAAGAAACTTTTCAGAAAGTCAAAAGTTGATTGAAGAATTCAAAGCTCAAAATGAAGATACAAATCCAAGTTCAATCAAAAAATCAAAAGCCGCCTCAAAGTCAAATATGGCGAATGAAAAAAAAACTGTGTGATATGATACTTGTGGCTCTCGAAAAAGTGAAAGCATAGGAGCTGGGCCCCTTCGCGTGGGCTCACTGTTTCAGCGAAAGCTGATTCGCCGTGACGGGTTCTTAAGGATGCGTCGATTCTGATTCTTGGCCATCTAGTCTTAAGGACATGAGATCTGGACTGTGTTATTTTCTCCCATAAAGCTAATTAAGGTATGAAGTTTAAATAAAATTATGGTTGGATTATTGGGTTACACCGTTTAGGGTCTTCCTTACTTTGGGAGTCTGTGATATGTGGAAGGTAGCAGGATGGTCGCCTAGGTATTAATTATTGGAGCCTCATTGATGTAAGGTCTGATCGTATATGTCCATATTTATAAAAATAAATAAAAAGATTACTTGTGTTCTTAAATTTTTCTTTGGTTTATTTTTGTTCCTTAAGTATCTTTTGTACATATGTTTCTTTTTCATGGTTTTCATTGCATGCATTCATTCCTAGCCTTTAGGATCTTTCTGTCCCTTTTTGTTCTATGTTTCTTTTTTTGCCATCTAGAAATCCTCCTGTTTCGTTTGATTCTTGTTCTTAATTGAGGATAAGAAAGGTCTAAGCTTGGGGAGATTTGTTAGGTGCAATTTGTGCACCTTTTTGCACATATTTTAGTCCCCTCTTATGCATCTATTTAGCATAATTGTTCTTCATTTGTCTTGCATTTCATCATATTTCATGTTAGTCTCTAGAACAACCTTATTTGCACACGTTCATGTCTTTTTCAGGTAAACCAGAGCTTGGAATGCGCTTTGGGAGGTGCCGGGAAGCATTGGTGAAGATTTCGGGATGATCGGGCGAAGAACGAAAAAGTTGGAAAAATCAAGTTTGGAGTCGGAGTCAGAAGGGTACACGGGCCGTGTTGGATTTACACTGAAAAATCAACACGGACCGTGTTGACCAAAAGGAAAGTTGTTGACCAAGCTGAACACGGGCTGTGTCATTTTTGCCTTATGCTGAACACGGGCCATGTTCGACCCAAAAAAACTAACTTTTGGCAGTTTTCCTATTTTTCATATTACGGAAATTAGGTCATTTGGGGACACACACAACATATCAGAGCACATTTTGAGAGGGGATTTCGAAGGTTTTTACAAGGATTTGATCATTTATGATTTGGAAACATTATTTCTCTTATTTGTAAGTTGTAATTGCACACTATTTCCATCTTTTATTCTTGTGATCTTGTTCTAACCATGTGTGGCTAGAACCCTAATTTCTCCAATTTCATGTTTTGACTTCTTGGTTGTGATTTCAATCATATGACTTGATGTTTGCTTTTAATTTCTATCTAGTGAATTTGATTTTGCTTTAATCGAATGTTTGATTCTAATTGTGATTCTTATTGGCCATTTGAATTATGGTTAGGTCATTCAAGTTATCTCTTTTACAAAATCCGTAATTGTTTTGTGAAATTGAACAAGTAACAACCACTAAACTGATTTCCATTAAATGAATTTAGTGTAAATCTTATTCACACACTCTTACGCTCCCGAGCTTGTGAGGAGTATTGGGTGTTGTTGGGAACATTCACATAAAGCTTCATGCAATCTTTTAATCTAACTCTAAGAGCTTGTTTAGATTAGGTTAGTAAGGTTAGGGTTAATCAAAGAGCTTGTTTTGGTTAATTAATGTGGTGAATGGGAAGTGTTAGAGCTTGTTAACACTTTCAAGTACCTACTTAGATAGAATTGAGCAAATATCATGTTATCTTGGAATCACATTGCTAAGTTGTCATACATGAGGTTGGAGTCCTTACCATTTCTGAATTTAATTCACTCTTTTAGTTGATTACTTGTGTTTTTAATTGTTTGTTTTAATTATTTCATTCTAAACCCCCCCCCCCCCCTCTTTACTGTTGGTGACCATAGTACCTTGCGCAAAGATGTATAGACTAATTATCCCGTGTCTCTGTGGATCGACCCTGCTTGCCTTGTACTACCTTTTAGTGCAATATAGTAGTGTTATTTTGGAGTATATCGTACACCTTTATTTTTTGGGTTTGACACGTCTTAACATATAGCAACGAGTCACCTCCCTGCGGTCTGGCAGCGGCGAGAGCTGCGGGGGCGGCAGCAGCAGCGGCCTCAGTAACACCGACATACCGCTCATCAAAAGTCTCAATCAAAGTGGTATTAATAGACCCAAACATCTCAGGAATCTCCGCTCGAATAGCTGCGGCCACCTCCTCGTGAATAATCCTGTGAATCTCATCATCACTCGTCCCACTGCTCCCGGGGTTGTGGCGTGTACCTACCATGATGTCTCTGAAACACAACACAAAATCATCAGAGACTCGCTCGAGTATAATCACACTCGACTACTCATCCTTACTTTCTCTTCAACATCCTAAGGATTCTTACTTGGATTGCGCACAGACTGGGTGCGTTCAGTAGTACGGGCCCAATACTACCTTCCACACCCCACCTGTAGTCACCCCAAGTCCTCCTCCTAGGATTCTAATTCACAAACATTCTATACCTCACGGATCACAAGCTACTCTCTCAGTAAACCTCTTTCTTAGGCTCATCTAAGTATCTCTTCCTAGATCATCTCCCGACTCAGAACTCGACACATACTCAAACAATAACAGATAACACTAATCAAAATATCTCCTAGGCTAAGGCATCACAAATCAGGCAACTCTAGCCCTAGAATATGAAATACCTAGCCTATTCTCTAGCATGTAATCTTAGTAAAATATCTCATTAATATCTTATAAGACAAAGGTAAGGGTATTTTGGGAAATCACCATTCGGGCTCTGGCTGATTGTACACACCGCTTCAACTTGTTTTCTCTTAAAACTCGTTCTTGTTTTGGAAAATTCTTTTCTTTTGAAAATCCTTCTCAAATCCCCAGTTTGAGTCCAAACACACCCGGAGGTGCATCCGGATCCCTCAAACCAAGGCTCTGATACCAACTTGTAACGACGTAAAATTTTAACCAAACTTTTTACTTTTCAAAAACACATTAATTTTAATAAATAACCATAAAATGCCACATTGTCAATCCACCAAAACTCATGTTCAAAAGATAACAGTGTATAAAACTCCAGAATCCTCTAAATCATAAAACGATCTCTGATGTGTGTACAATCAAGTCGGCGCCTTCCCGTGATCCTGAGAAGTACCTGAAACACATAACACATAAAACGGTAAGCACAAAGCTTAGTGAGTTACCCAAAATACCATACATAGCTCATTAGCCACTCTAGGCCATAACTCAATAAGACCCTCCGGTCAATGTGTCTCAGTGGAACCCTCCAGTTCCAACTCAGTAAACTCATAGCAACACTATTCAACAATAATTACAAGACATAATGCAGAATATCACAATACACAGATAAACACATAAAACAACTCAATCACGTAAAGATACCACTCTTAGTAATTATAGTGAGAAAACTCACCTCGTAAGTAAGCGAAGTGAATGAATACTCTCGCACACGAATCACCAAGTCTAGCCTCCTCCTAATCAATTAGATAATTATATCTAATTAACTCTTTAAATTACACATTTTACTAAGTTATCTCTCTCTCTCTCTCTCTCTCTTGAAGTGGGAAAAGACCAATTTACCCCTCCATGGTTTACAAAAGACAGGGTTGACCAAACCCTAAGTCAACAAAAGTCAAACTCGAGTCAACAGTCCATGTTAACCCTACTCGTCGAGTGCACTCATGGGACTCGACGAGTCTGCTCGCCATCCGCACAATCACTCAAAAGTCTGGCTCAACTCGCCGAGTTGACCCGTCAACTCGTCGAGTTGCTGCACGATCAAGATCAAGATCATCGAGTACATCCATGAAACTATAATTCACAACACCTACAAGTTGCGAGCCTGCTAGTGTTCCATTGGACTGTCTAGAATAATTTGTGGTCATCATCTATACTTTGTTAGACGACCGGTTCATCAATAGTCAAGTCCTATCATCATCATCTCATCATTTTCATCACCCATTACCACCCAACATATTTTATATAAATATATAAGAAAATACATATATGATTAACCAAGTAAAATCATATAATTTATCTAACACAGATATCAAGTAGTTCAGATAATAGGCACACATATCATTTAATCATCTAGATACTTTATATATATATATATATATATATATATATATATATATATATATATATATCTGAGTGTGTGCGTGTGTGTGTATATGTGTGTAATTTGAAAGTAATTATGCATTCACTTGTTAAATTGGATGACTGGAAAGTTGGACAATGTTTTGCTTTAGCACTTGGCTTTTCCTTTGATGTGACCTAGGTTCAATTATCACTAAGTCTTAGTTTATTTATTATTCCTAATAATAGTCTAGACTCCTCAACAATCCGAATGTTTACATCAATATCTATCAAGTAAGGGACAACCATGTAGGATTATATCAAAGGTAGGTTCCGTTTGGTATACTGAGTATACTGTTTGAAAATCTCACTTTAAACACCCCACTAAATCCAGCCTAGACATCATCCCCGTAAGTAGATCAATCAGAAATAATGACTTGGAATCACTAACAAATCTTATTTATAAATTCATAATAACGACTATGAATATAAATATAAACTACATTGAAATAATATAAAGCGTAATCTAACTTACAGAGATTCCCTAGACAAAAGTCTAGAAATTGCAATGGCAGAGCACTACTCGATGCCTACTACTTTTCGGGCACTCAGGGATTGCAGGGCTTCACCAAAATACTAATTCTAAGGAAATTTTGGGCCAATACAAAGAGAAATTTGAGAGAGAAATAAGTGAGAGGTGTGGGAAAAGTGTTAAACATTGAAAGCTATTTATACCCCAAAAAAAAGCAAAAGCACGTCGCATACCCTGTCTGGGCGTGCCACGCAAACAGTCAGGAGGGTGACGTGATAGTCATCTAACAGTGACATGTGGCGAGATCTTAGTGGTTGTCAGAGGCATGACGCACCCTTTTTCTGTGCACGTGGCTGCATGCGGATTTTTATAAAATCTTAGAAAACTTTTATCTTCTTCATACAATCTCCGTTTCGATGGGTTTTATATCCACGTGTAGCTATCGACGAGATCTAAAAATTTCATTTAGACCCTGTCGGATAATTTTGAATTTATTTTTAAAGTTATATTTTTAATAGGATTAGACTCTTAAAGTCCGTTAAAAATTAATAACTCTCTCATCCGATGTTCGTTCTCTACTGTCTTTATATCGACGGACTCCAATTAACAAGATCTTCGATTCTTGTTTAGATTTTTTCGGCTAAAAATTAACCGATCTTAAATTTGATTTTTGTGCTAACGTATTTATGTTGGAATATCAAGAAAATAATAACTTCCTCTCATGAAGTTAGATTTAGGCTTTCTCTATATTCATGCTCTTGGTTTTATGATTACTATGATTTTTTTAGATCACTTAGGCTAATAACCAATTTATCTCCGATTCGCTATTTACGACACTCGATGTCGTATCGGGTCAAACGTGAAACTTCAACGCATCATAACTTCTTTGTTATAAGTCGGATTGGAGCGTTCTTTATATATCTGAAATCCTCATCACTACTACTTCCTCTTTCCTCATGGTTATTTGGCTTAATATTATTCTATTTAAGACACATATTTTATTTTTATTTTATTATATCATTAAGTATGTATACTACATAGAACATATAATACTCAATAATTATCTTTATTTACTTCATAAAAATGTTACAAAAGTTGATCATTACAAGTATATCATCTTATTAATTCCTAGAGAGAAACACAGATGTTACAGTTAAACCCTAATGGTGATCCTCATGTGATTTAAATATTAGTGTTTTGGTTTCTAACCTCCCTTGGGTGGGTTTCATGGTTCTAATCTCAATATAATCATATAATTGGTTGATTTGATGATTTGAGTGAAAACCCTCATAAACCCTAGAAAACCCAAATTAGGGATATTGCAATTGATGATGAATTGGATTGGATTCTATGAACAAGATGATAGTTGAAAGAAATAGATCCAATTGGGATGCTTAAACTCATCCATGATGGTAGAATCATGTATAGGCTATAATTGGAATGGAATTGGGAGAAATGTGATGAAAACAATGGAATACTTTGTTTGTGAGCATTTGATGACTATATGATAATCATAAACATGAGTATATACTAATAGCATGATTTAAATGCAAGAACATGAAGGCTTGAATGGTGTATAGTTGAATTTATGGAATATATGCCCATAACGACATTTTAGGAAATCTATGGATAACTACATGATGATTGGTGTCACACCTTCTCCGGCTGTTGGCAAAAATGCCAAGTGGTGACGATGTTTACATATATTACCCAAATCACAGAGCACAAACCATAACTACCTTTTTATAAATAAAATCTATTACAAGGAATAAACGAAACCTATCTATCTATCTTCAAGCTGATATCCTTCTTTGCATTGATCCTTACTCCATCCTAGGAATACATGCGATTTTGAAAATGTCAACATAATGTTAGTGAATTCACAAGTTTTAGTTAAACATAGAATAAACTCTTTTTGAAAACTTTTTAGGAATTATTACAATGATTATGATCATTTTACTTACATTCCTTATTTCCTACACTTTACTACATTATCGCTTCCAAAATTTCTTGGATCTTGTAACTTATAAGTCTTCCGAACAGGATATTCTGCTATTCCTATCCTACTATCTTTATGGGATAATTTACCATTCCTATCTTATCATCTTTATAGGGTATTTTACCATTCCTATCTTACTATCTTTGTAGGATATATTTTACCGATCTTATCTTATCATCTTTGTATTTTAGGATATTCTATTAATCCTAACGTATTTTATTTACTACTTGAAGGCGTCCCTCGAGGTAGTCGGATCTCTAAGGTAGTTGTAATGTATTACCATGAGCCCCCATAATCGACATTGTAGACTAATAATTTCCCTGCACGACGCTTCATCGGACGTCGAATAATGTTTGAATAATAAAGAACATTATCCTATTGGGATTGTAGTTAGTAATCGCAGGTGGGGGTGTCAATCCCCGTATAGATCTAGACATATCTTTCTGGATCTCACAAGATTAATAGGTTCAGGGTAGCCGAATTTAATCAGGCTAAGGATGAATAATAAGTAATAACAGCTCACTAATGCATTAACCTTAGTTATTTCATCTTTTATTTTTCTTTCTTAGTGATTTCCTATAACTATCACAATATAAATTGTTTACTTTATATTTGATAATTAAAACTTATAGATATCATAATTATCTTGTATATATATATATATATATATATATATATATATATATATATATATATATATATCCTAATTATGGATATTTTGAAATAGGATATTTGGGCAGAGTATCGATTAGTTACACTACATATCCCTATTGTTGACCAACATTACTTCTACGTACTATGTTATCCTAGGGAATTGGCTATCATAACATCTAGGTAATATCTCTTCCTTAGACTACCGGACATCATAACTCTTAGGCATAATATCATAAATTACAACTAGGTATAGTATCTATGGCTACATTATCCTAAGGTTTCATTCTTTATATAACGATTGATATTTATAGATATAAATATATTTTGATAAAGCAATTTGATAAACATATATCCCCCCCCCCCTTAAAACCTTTAAAAATAGTGAAATGGGGTCGTGAACTCGCCTTAGTAGTGAGATCGGGTATTTCATTGCCATTGCATCCGAAGTGACGCGTCATTGGGAGGATTTCCGAGATAGATCAAGAGAGAGAGAGAGAGAGAGAGAGAGAGATTTGGGTGTGAAAAATTCAGAAAGTGATCACCTCTATTTATAGTGCTTATGCGTGCAGCGCACTTCGTGCACGCTGTGCACTCGACTTGTGGCTCCATCCAGAGTTTGCCACGTGTCACACTTTTGATGGTCCACGTCTCTCTAATCTCGACGAATCTGGGTGTCAGACGTGCGCGTCGAGCATGGCGCGCACTTGGCGTGCAACTATAAATCTTTTATAAAAAAATTTATTTTCCTTATATGAATCTTGTTTCTTAAGCTCTTTATATGTTTGTGTAGATCTCTACTAGTATTACAACTTTCCTTAAGGTTGCGTTGTCAAATTTTAACTTTTATTTTTAACTTGTATTTTATATTTTTCCAAAAATCTTATCTTCTTTATACGGACTCTGTTTTTGACATTTTTCCTTTTAAAGTTCTTATCTCTCGGAGTACTACGATTTTCCTTTTAGTGACGCTAGTCAAAACTCAACCGATTTATGTATAATATTTTGACGTTAATAGTGTTATTAGCACGGTTGATTTTTACTTTTTATAAAATCATAACTCCTTGAATCAGAGTTAGATTTTTGCGAAGTTTATATCCTTGGGACCACTTTGTTATGCACTTTCCAAGTACACTGACCATTATTAATAGTGGTGCAACTTTTGGTCACTCATTTTTTATCCTATTAACCTTATTTATAAATCATAGCGCATCTGATCATATTTTCCCGAAATATGAAAAACTGTATTATTGTTAGTTGTCGATGCTAATCTCTAGTGACGGTTGATGGCGGGAATTTCCCAATTGTCATAATTGGCATATTAGAAGCGGATGACATTCATGAACATGAATTGATAATCTAGAGATGATATTGGAACATGAATATGAAGGAATGCTAGTAAAGTTCTAGCTCTAGTGATTGTTTTGTCCCAAAGGAATATTTAAGTGAGCAATATACTAGTTAATCTTTCTTGTGGAACTTGAGGATTAATATGATCTTAAAATGTTTCATTGAGTACTTAATGGATTAAGTGGAGTATTTAAAGATGATAAAACACCTCGTAATCATGTGTAGAACCTATACAAATGGTACCAAGTGATTTGGAAGAGGGTCTTCAAGAACTATACAAAGTAGAGTGTTATTTTGAGGAAAAAAATGAGTTTAAGAATTGTGCAGCCACGTGAACACGGCCTATGTTCCCCAAGGCATAAATGAACACGGCCTGTGTTCCACCCTGTTTATGATACACTTAATTTTCTTCTAACTTTTGCATATGCACTCGAATTTACGCATGGTTTTCGCCTATATTCATAGTTTTTCATAAGGAATTAGTTGAATCATTAAAATTTAGTAATGGAACCCTTGAGGGGTATTTTGGTCATTTTAATAAGTTTCACCTACTTGTTATATAGGTGGTGTTTGAGAGTGTTTCTCTAAGGAAATGAACTAGAAGACGGCTACCCAATCTTCGTGTGATTGAGGTGAGTACGTGTTGGCATTTTTCCTACTTCGAGGTACATGACAAAATGATTTTATGTTAATGAAATACGAATTCTTTGATATAAGAAACGTTTTGAAATAAAAGTGTTAAATGTTTTTAGAAATAATGTTTTGAAAGAATGCATTGAAGGCAAGATTGAGTATTTTGATACTAACGTATGACATATGTAAAACTCAGAAAGTAATGACAAGAAATGGAAAGTAATGAAAAGTATATACTGCTCGACCCATGATGTCCTGTAACAGGATCTAGAGGAATCTATCGGGGTGGTGCCCCCTTCGCGAGATAGATGTCGATATGGAAATGATGCCTTGGTGGACTGATTTTGTTCTTTCCACCTTGGTCTAGACTTGGGAGCGGTTCATTTATTAGACGTAGGCTCTAAGTATAAAAACGACAACGGTTTAATATCAAAATTTTCCCTTAATGAAGAAATGGAATTAATGCGAAATGGAATGTCTTTTGAACTATGTTAAGTCTAGTGAAATGTTTTGATATGGAATGGAATATGGAAAAATGTCTTATGAAATGATATGATATGATATGTTATGTATGAAATGATTTTCATGAAAATTCATTGCAATGTTTTTGATAAAAATGTGATAAAGGTTTTGGGTCGCAAACCCGCATATCTCACGAGACATTATTGTCTTATGTATCTCTTTTAATGTCATGTATCCCTGGTTGTCCTGAAGGAGAAAAATGATAGATGGAAGTTAGAAGTTAAGAGATAGAGAATGGAGTGGAGCATGTCAAGTTCCTTATTCATGTTATTGATATAATTCGTATTTACTTGATATGGTTGTATGATGCTTAATGGTAACACCCAATATTTTAATTGTAAATGTTTTTATGGGACTGATTTTTGTTAAACGTGGGTTAATACCCCCCAAATGTTTTTTTTTAAACCAAAGCATTTTAAAGTTTGAAAATTTTAGGGTGTTACATGGGTGAATATCTATGATGTTCGTCGGGAGCCATTGAAATTGATTTTATTGAGTTACTGTCAGGATTTAGGTTTGGAGATGCTATGGATGAAGATACAGATGAGAGAGAGAGAGAGAGAGAGATATGGGTCCAAAGTAGGGTTAATTATTATTATTATTCTGAAATGGTTTTAATTAAACAAAAACATAAAAGAAATTAAAAACGGTAGATAAGTCTTTTTATGTGGACGAGAAACTATTTGTTAAATTTTTTGAAACCATAGGAACCATCTATGAGGTTTTTTAAACTTAAAGACTATATTCTAGATTTTGGGAAACCACAAGTACCATTTATAAGGTTTTGTCTACAAATATCATTGAAATCCAAAAATAGTCATTACTAAAATAGCTGGTCATTTCTATAAATCCATAAAACTCTTGTCATTTTCTTATATCTCACAAAATCTTGAGGCCATTTTCTTATAGTCATTTTTGTTAAAAAGTTATTGATAACTTTTTTTCAGAATACTTTTCATTCATAATTAACTAATGAACACGATACAATAAATAATAACATGTCATGTAACTAGTATTGATGTGACATTTGTAAAACTTTTGTACTATTGAGTTTTGATTTTAAGTTTGAAAAAACTATTAGACAAAATTGCAAAAATGGTCCCTGTTGTATAATTTTTTCTGAGTTTTAGGTCAAACCTCGACTTTTTGGCTATATGGTCATTTTGGCCTAGTTTGTATTTGGAAATGGTCCCTCGTAAACTGACTTTAATACCTTTTATTTTCTGTTTTTCTTTCATTTTTTAGAAATACTTATTTAATAAGAGGTCCATATCTCTTTAAAAAAAAAAAAACCCACCCCCATTCCATCTTCTTCTTCTCCAACCCATCGTGTTTCCATCTTTTATCTATGGCTGGTAAAAAAGAATCAAGAACAGATGAAGGTGTGGTTCACAAAGAAGATGATGAACAGTGGAACCCCCATCTTCTTCCTCTGATGAATCAGGTAACGGTAAGGAAAGGATCTGACCCGATTTACAAAATGAAATAAGGGGTGGAGGGGTGGATCTATGAGGGCGTTAGTTAGGGTTTTCTAGTGGGTATTGAATCATGCTTCTCCTGCTTCTTGCTTTCTTCCAAACCCTGCATAAGCAAAAATTTTATCAAATGCAATGAGGTATTGAATCAGAGGAGTAGATTTATGGTTGATTAAGGTTTAATGGAAATCAGAATCACGATCATCATATCGAAATATTGAGGCTTCACTATTAAACTGGAATCATAATCTCCATTGCCATCATCTTCTTCCTTTGATGATTCAGGTAACAGCTAAGTGGATTTTGCTTTATTTTTCGAAGATTATCTATGGTGGATTTTTTAGCAACTGAAATTATTAATGGTGGCTTCATCAATGCCATCCCGATCATTATGAATAACCACCACCAGCCCATCATTTCTATGTTGTTGCCCTCTAGAAACTTGTTTACGATTACAAACTCGGATTTGAGCGATAGTGTAGTTATAGATAAGCTTACCTGAAGAATTCAAGGGTCTTCATGAAAAATACTCGAGTAGTTGTAGATTGTTTAAATATCAAGAAGTTGTAGCAGCAACAATGAACTTCAAGCCGGATTTGTTCCTTCCATTGTTTCCATCATGTTTATTTCACCTTTTTATACTTATATGAATTTATATTCTGTTTAAAATGATTTGGTTAAATTTTCAGAGAATATTATTGGTAAAGGAGGAAACAATCAAGTGTATAGATGTTGTCTCGTGCGTGTATGAGCGGTTGTCATCAGTGGTGGCGGAGGCTGAGATGACTTCCGATGTTAGGAGATGTGGGTTTTCTTGAAGAAGAAGACCATGTGTGTGTGAGAGAGAGAGGGGTGGGTCCCCTCTTATTAAATAATGATTTAGATTTACAAAAAATGAAAGAAAAGCATAAAATAAACACGGAAGGATAATTAAAGTAATTTACATACAAACTAGGCTAAAATGATCATGAAACTAAAAAAAAATCGATTAAATGTCAGAAAAAATGCATATCAGAGAAACCATTTTTGCAGTTTTGTCAAACTATTATAATATGTTTATTAATATTGTTAGTAGTGTTACTATTATTGTTGCACTGTTACTATACTAAAGGTAAGTTACATAATGTACGTCAATAGCTATGGTTTTCCTTCAAATGTTTCATTTGTTATATAAGTGATTGCTAAAATATAGTTTTGTTGCATAGATCATCCTTTAACTGCTTAATTTTAAGATGCAACTATATAAAGCTGATGATAAATAACCATTTTGTCATCACTCATCAGCTCCTCCATTCCTTTTATCGATTTCCCCTCTCATCTTCTCAACATGAAACCTTAAATAAAACCAACACCTAAGCAATTATCACAGTTAAGGAAGTTATGGACATAAAGCCTATGTATAAGGTAATCATCATGCACCTTCAAATCAAAGTTTATTTGCTTGTTTTCAACAAAGGAACTGTAACATACACGTCCGGTTATCGTGTTATTTTAAAAGTGAATAATATTATGAAATATTATATAATTATGAGTATTGAGTTCTAAGATATAGTTTTTACTAGAAATGAAGTAAAACTATGTTTAGAATCATCCAGAATGTTTTGGAAGTCTTATGAGATTCCGAACATTAGGCAAAATATCGAAATTTAACGAAAATATAAAATTTGAAATAAGTAAAATTTTATTATGGAGAGTTGTAAAGAATCACGTTAGAAACATTTAGGCGAAAACCTCATCGAAATCCGAGTTATAACGAAGAAGTTATGACTAATCGAAGATCCGCGACAAAACCGGCACGGCGCCGAATGACGTAAAAAGTGAGTTTTTGATAAACTACTTTTTAGCCTTGGTGATCTAAATGAAAGTCGTAGTATTTGTTAAACCGAGAATTTTGATAAAAAAACGCCAAAATCTGACTTCGTATGAGGAAGTTATGATTTTTCTAAGTTTCAGCTTAGCAGTAGACAGCTAAAAACTCGAATTTTAGATCGAGTGATTTTTAGCCGACACAACCTAAACGAGAATCGAAGGTCTCGTCAATAGTAGTACAACGGTAAAAAGACAGACGAAAACGGACATCGGATGAAGAAGTTATGAATTTTTAACGGATTTTCATGTCCCGGCCTGTTAAAAATAATAATATTAAAAATAAAGTCAAAATTATCCGATGAAGTCTAAACGAAAGTTGTAGAGCATAATTTTCCCTATGCGTGAATATAAAGAACGTCAAAAACGGAGCTCGTATGCGAAAGTTATGGATTTTAGAAGATTAGGGCACAATTTTCGAGAATATTCGCATGGATAAGCTTCATCCGGACCAGCCACGTCACCCTCGCTCCGAGCTGGCCACGTATCCGAAGCAGCTGCGTCATCCGAGTCGTGGCGCGTCCAAGGAGCGACGCGTGTCGCACAGGTGTCCGAAGCCGATGACGCGTCCGAAGCGCTGGCACCTCGCATGCGCGCCATCTGTCCGAGCCACGTGCCTTCGCCTCCTGCTGCCTCGTTCCCTCGTTGCTGACTCACTCCTCTCGGCCGACCTTCGGACCTCCCCTATAAATACAAGGCTTGCGAGCCTTCCCGGGTAGTTTTGGAGATTTTGCCCTTTTCACCCCTTTTTCAATATTTTGACATCCCCCGAAGCCCCGCTATCAATTTTAACACCCGAAACACGCCCCGAAGTGCCCGTGAAGCCCGAGAAATTTATCTTTTCGGTTTGAAGCTCTACCTTTTCAGAGCCCGGTTTTTCAATAAATCTCCTGGTTTCAACGAATAAAGTCATATTTAGAGCCGAAATGCTGCACAAATTATTATTTTGACCCCCGGTTATTACAAGGTGAGTTTAATATTTAGGAACAATTGTATGTTATGTGTTATATGTGCTAAATGCTTTTCTGAGTTATTTTGGTTTTTTTTATATACTCTTGATCATGTAGAGCATGTCTCGTATCACTTCTGGTATTGGCTTTGAGCATCTGGCCATGTAGAGCATGTCTCGTATTATTCTGGTATCGGATTTATGCATTTGGCCATGTAGAGCATGTCTCGTATCACTTCTGGTATTGGCTTTGTGCCTTTGGCCATGTAGAGCATGACTCGTATAACTTCTGGTATTGGCATAGGGCTATGTAGGGCTGAAAGCATGTATATTCTAGCAAAATTATAATCAGAAATTGTATGTTTTCTATGCCATTTGGGCCAAAGTGTTATTGATGTATATCAAGTATGGAAATTGTTATGTCTCGTTGATTGTATATCTTTGAATCAAATCATTGATTGATATGGAAAGTTGGTCACATGATTCACATATGCCCTAGTTGTTTCTTGTTCCTCTTTGCTTCTGCCATATTGAAGTATATATATGGCATAACGTTATATTGTATCTATTATTGAACTCACTAAGCGTCACCGCTTACCCCTCTCAGTGTTTAACAATTGTAGGAGATAAGTAACCAGTATGGTTATATACTGTCGGAAGATGTAGAATAGTTTTTACTATTACTTTTGTATTTTGGTTTATGTTTGTATAAAATTACAATATCTTGGGTAGTTATGTAAAGTATTAAAACATAGTCGGTTTGTATCCAATCTTTTGTAATCACTTTATCAATGTAAAATATTGTTTTATAAATATGCATGTAGCATATTTTGGAGTAACAATTGTCAAGTCTGAAAGTTTGGGTCTTTCAGAAATACGAAAGTTTAGAAAGGGGTTCTTTCACTCATGGTATCAAAGTGGTGGTTTAAGTGAACTAAATTCCACGAATTGGTATTTAGACTTAAACCGTCAGAAGTTCAATATATGAACGGATTCATTACGTAACAACCACAGAGGGAAAGGGCCTTAGCAGACATGGAACAAGCGGGTACTGTGAAAGCTATACTAGATGACTTTTGTGAAGCGTCGGGGTATATGGATACAAACCATAGGAAAGACTTAAGTAAAGTATTAGGTAATAATAAATCCTAATATTCTAAAATACTATATTGCTCCAAATTTTTAGAAGAATGGCTGAACAGGAAGGTAGCCATACCCCTGAGGTGGGTGGAGGTCCTCAACCTGGTGAAGGAAATACTCCAGTATCCCCTCGAGAGGAGCGACTCTTAGGTAAACTTACTGGTATAATTCGACAGACTCTTGAAGAACACAAGAAGAATAATGATAAAGGCAAAGAGAAAGCCACTGGAGAATTTTCAAAAGGAGAGGTGAAGCGTCCCTCGTTCAAAAATTTCAAGAGTAGTGGCGCTACGGAGTTTTCAGGTGTTCTTAATCCCATTGTTACTCTTACCTGGATCCAGAACACAGAGAAAGTGTTTCGTATTTCTCATGTGGATAATGAAGACAAGGCTAATTATGCTTCTGCTATGCTCGTCGAAGAAGCCTTGGTCTGGTCGGAAGCAACATATGAAGCTCTCAACGAGTATGACCAGGAGAATTTATCATGGGAGATGTTCAAAACTCGTTTGCTAGAGAAGTATTGTCCTCTAGACATGAGGAGGAGATTGGAGAAAGAGTTTCTGGAGCTTAAGCAAGAAGGAATGACCGTGAATGAGTATGAAACTCAATTCAATCAAAGAGCACGGTTTGCCGCAAAGTATATCCCCACTGAAGACGATAAAATTCAGTTATTCTTGGATGGACTGCGGTATGAGATCCGCGATTTTGTAGCTAATCGGGATGTTCTGTCCTTTGACAAAGCTGTTGAGTATGCTCGAAAGCGTGAGCATGACTTAGAGATACGTGGTGCCACTTTTTCTATTCCAAAGCATCCACGTATCGATCAAACTGTTCCTGTTTCCTTTATTCCACCAGCTCGATCTGTTCAATTTGATTCTAATACAAGAGAGCAATCTCAGAGCGCCATTCGTGGTCGCGGTAGATCACAATCTTTTTCTCTTTAGTCGCCATCATGTATAAAATGTGGAAAGAATCACCAGGGCCAATGCAGAACAGAAAAAGCGGTGACCTATTATGGATGTGGAGAAATGGCTCACATAAAGCCTGTTTGTCCAATGAAGAGTGTTACATGCTTTGCTTGTGGTGTTACCGGCCACAGGAAGCGTTTATGTCCTACTCTTACTAGTCAAATGGCGGGAAGTCAAGCTTCCGTTCAACAACCAAGGAATACTCCAAAGGAGGAGGTGCCAATAGCTAAAGGCCATGCATTTCAGATTACCACAGAAGAGGCACGTGAGGACCCGAATGATGTGACGGGTACATTTCTTGTCAAATTTTAGACCTGCCCACATCTTATTTGATTCTGGTGCCTCAATTTCTTTTGTGTCTCATGAATTTGTGCATTCTTTTCAAATTGCTTGCTATGCACTTGTGCAACCATTTCACGTAGATACCATAGGAAGTGTATCATTACTTAATGGTAAAGTCCATAGAGATTGTGTCATGGAAGTTGAAGGTTATAGTTTTCTTGTTAACCCGATTCCCATCTTCTTGCCCAACTTTGATAATATTCCCGGCATGGAATGGTTGTTAAAGAACACACTCAGGCGTGAAAAGTTTCTTTGTGAAAACTTATGAATGGTGACTTGGGAACTGCGAGACAATACTTGGGACGAGTATGAGTAGGTGTGAATAGTAGTAGAGGCCTATACTACTGGAAGCACATGACTCACACTTGGATCAGGGAAAGTCACAAGGTTGCCAAGAAACTATTAATCGATTCCGTTTTTGTTCGAGTATGTCATTACCTTCGTTGCTGTGATGACTAAGAAGATGATTTTCGTTCAGACCTTAATGGTCGTAAAGAATCGAGTCTGACTAAAATAGATCTGTGAAGTGAGGTGATTGGTTCGGAGAACTATGTCTCGTGTAGTGACGGAATTTTAGTCAGAGAATTGAAGAATGAGATGTTCAGAAGGAGAGAACAATTCAAACGGTAGAAGATATGTTTTGTGCATATGTCTTGGAGTTGGTGCACGTCAAGTGGAAACACCATCGAGGCCCAAATTTTTAATTAGGAAAATAAGAATGAGATAAGAGAGAAATATTCCCAGTCATTTTTATCGTTATGATTTCGGGGACGAAATCCTCAAAAGTATGAGGTATTTGTAACATACACGTTCGGTTATCGTGTTATTTTAAAAGTGAATAATATTATGAAATATTGTATAATTATGAGTATTGAGTTCTAAGATATAGTTTTTACTAGAAATGAAGTAAAACTATGTTTAGAATCATCCAGAATGTTTTGGAAGTCTTATGAGATTCCGAACATTAGGCAAAATATCGAAATTTAACGAAAATATAAAATTTGAAATAAGTAAATTTTTATTATGGAGAGTTGTAAAGAATCACGTTAGAAACATTTAGGCGAAAACCTCATCGAAATCCGAGTTATAACGAAGAAGTTATGACTAATCGAAGATCCGCGACAAAACCGGCACGGCGCCGAATGACGTAAAAAGTGAGTTTTTGATAAACTACTTTTTAGCCTTGGTGATCTAAATGAAAGTCGTAGTATTTGTTAAACCGAGAATTTTGATAAAAAGAACGCTAAAATCTGACTTCGTATGAGGAAGTTATGATTTTTCTAAGTTTCAGCTTAGCAGTAGACAGCTAAAAACTCGAATTTTAGATCGAGTGATTTTTAGCCGACACAACCTAAACGAGAATCGAAGGTCTCGTCAATAGTAGTACAACGGTAAAAAGACAGACGAAAACGGACATCGGATGAAGAAGTTATGAATTTTTAACGGATTTTCATGTCCCGGCCTGTTAAAAATAATAATATTAAAAATAATGTCAAAATTATCCGATGAAGTCTAAACGAAAGTTGTAGAGCGTAATTTTCCCTACGCGTGAATATAAAGAACGTCAAAAACGGAGCTCGTATGCGAAAGTTATGGATTTTAGAAGATTAGGGCACAATTTTCGAGAATATTCGCATGGATAAGCTTCATCCGGACCAGCCACGTCACCCTCGCTCCGAGCTGGCCACGTATCCGAAGCAGCTGCGTCATCCGAGTCGTGGCGCGTCCAAGGAGCGACGCGTGTCGCACAGGTGTCCGAAGCCGATGACGCGTCCGAAGCGCTGACACCTCGCATGCGCGCCATCTGTCCGAGCCACGTGCCTTCGCCTCCTGCTGCCTCGTTCCCTCGTTGCTGACTCACTCCTCTCGGCCGACCTTCGGACCTCCCCTATAAATACAAGGCTTGCGAGCCTTCCCGGGTAGTTTTGGAGATTTTGCCCTTTTCACCCCTTTTTCAATATTTTGACATCCCCCGAAGCCCCGGTATCAATTTTAACACCCGAAACACGCCCCGAAGTGCCCGTGAAGCCCGAGAAATTTATCTTTTCGGTTTGAAGCTCTACCTTTGCAGAGCCCGGTTTTTCAATAAATCTCCCGGTTTCAACGAATAAAGTCATATTTAGAGCCGAAATGTTGCACAAATTATTATTTTGACCCCCGGTTATTACAAGGTGAGTTTAATATATAGGAACAATTGTATGTTATGTGTTATATGTGCTAAATGCTTTCCTAAGTTATTTTGGTTTTTTTTATATACTCTTGATCATGTAGAGCATGTCTCGTATCACTTCTGGTATTGGCTTTGAGCCTCTGGCCATGTAGAGCATGTCTCGTATTATTCTGGTATCGGATTTATGCCTTTGGCCATGTAGAGCATGTCTCGTATCACTTCTGGTATTGGCTTTGTGCCTTTGGCCATGTAGAGCATGACTCGTATAACTTCTGGTATTGGCATAGGGCTATGTAGGGCTGAAAGCATGTATATTCTAGCAAAATTATAATCAGAAATTGTATGTTTTCTGTGCCATTTGGGCCAAAGTGTTATTGATGTATATCAAGTATGGAAATTGTTATGTCTCGTTGATTGTATATCTTTGAATCAAATCATTGATTGATATGGAAAGTTGGTCACATGATTCACATATGCCCTAGTTGTTTCTTGTTCCTCTTTGCTTCTGTCATATTGAAGTATATATATAGCATAACGTTATATTGTATCTATTATTGAACTCACTAAGCGTCATCGCTTACCCCTCTCAGTGTTTAACAATTGCAGGAGATAAGTAACCAGTATGGTTATATACTGTCGGAAGATGTAGAATAGTTTTTACTATTACTTTTGTATTTCGGTTTATGTTTGTATAAAATTACAATATCCTGGGTATTTATGTAAAATATTAATACATAGTCGGTTTGTATCCAATCTTTTGTAATCACTTTATCAATGTAAAATATTGTTTTATAAATATGCATGTTGCATATTTTGGAGTAACAATTGTCAAGTCTGAAAGTTTGGGTCTTCCAGAAATACGAAAGTTTAGGAAGGGGTTCTTTCAGGAACCAAATGAATATGCCATTGTATATGGTAATTTTAATGAATAACTCTTTATCGTGGCTAAAATGAACTCCAATACGTACAATATGCATACTTTTGTATACATTGTGTAAAATCTATTGGTATATTGTATTTGTGTTTTTATTTATTCGCAGTGCATTTTAAGTTATTAATTAGCCATATTATTATTTTGTTACTAATTTTACCTAAAAAATGCAACAGATGGGAACAATCATTGGTAGATTTTACCTGAAAACAGGAATTGGGAATTCATGGTTAAATTAGCTACAGAATGTCCATCACACTACATGATTTTCTATTGGTGGATTTCTAGAAGGATAGCAAGCTTTATTGACTTATTTGTTATATTACTACATAATGCTATAAGAAAACATATGAAATGTTGCTTCACGAGAAGGCATTTATTGAGTACATATTATTAGTATGCATCATAGGATACCTCTGAAATGTAAAACATTGAAAGTAGTACACCAGATATGGAAATTTAAAGACAATTCTCCATTAGCAGATTTGAAACTTGGCGCATTGTTGGCCTTGTATGTGGGTTGGAGTTCAAACATGCTCTTGAGAGACTCATAACTAACTTAACTTGTTTCTCAACTAGTGATGATGGAGGCGGTATCCGAGGATCTCCCACATTTGCTGGCAATAGATAATCAGCAGCCAATGTTGGCAAAGATGTAATGAGTTCTTGAGGATGCTTTCCCATGATCACTTCTAGTGCAACAACTCCAAAGCTATACACATCGCATTTCTCAGTGGCCACCATAGTATAAGCAAGCTCTACATCAAAAAAAAGAACATGAGATAATAACTAAAAAAACTATATCAACCCCATAACATTCTAAATTTTATATATATATATATATATATATATATACATATATATATATATATATATATATATATATATATATATATAGGATCGTGTAGGAACCCAACAATTAGTAGAAACCGCGAAGACAAATCTAAACCTTTAATCTAAAATTTTAAATGGCTAAGATAAATCAAACAATTTCTTTTTATTTTAATTCTGATAATGACATTTTTCATAATTGTTATTAAAAAAATCAAAATTTCTATATAAGGGCGAAAGAATGGGGTTAATATTGTCAAAGCTAGAAAATCAAATGGAATCCATGTGAGTATGGTTGTCTTCTCTCTCTTTGCCAGGTGGCTTTCTTTTAATGGTTGGTTTATTTTATTTTTTTCATTCATCTTGTTTTTTGGCCATAACTTTTTTTTCTTTGAATTTTTTTTTTTTAAAAACCAAAGTTCTTAAAATTTAATTCTCTACAAAATGAGCATAATCATTAAATTTTTGAAAAATAAAATATTTTTTTTATTTTTTATATTTATAATAAAACACAGAAAAAAATTCTCCAAAAATTATAAAAATTTAAAGAATACTTCTATACACTATTCTAATGACTTTGTAAAAAAGAATATTTAAAAAAAGATGTTTTAGATACCAAACTTGATTTTAAAAGATTAAAAATTGTAAAAAATTGTTGAGCATAATATGATCCAAATAGAGATGATTCAAAATATTTATGATTCGAAAATAATATGATTCAATATATTTATGATCCTTAACTTCTTATGATCTAAAAATATTTTGATTCACATATTTAATGATCCTTAATTATTATATTTTTTATGATTTAAAATTAAATAATTCAAAAAATACAATGATTCAAATGTTGTATCGAACAAAAACTTTATTTAATTCAATATTTATTGATCCAAATTAATATGATACAAAAATGTATGATACATAATATCGTTATGATTCAAAATACTATGATTCAAAATAACTTGATTCAAAATTTTATGATCCATAAATAATATGATTCAAAAAAAAGTATGAATGAAAAATATTATGATCCTTAATACTCTTCTTATTTAAAATTTTATAATTGTTAAATATTAAAAACTCAAACCGATATTTAGCTTAAAATTTTTTTTAAAAAAATACAAAAATAAAGAAAAAACTCTAGTATCTTCAAGTATGTAGTAAAGATATTAAAAAAAGGAAAAAAAAATAATAAAAAATAATAAAAAAAAATAAAAAAGAAAACGAAAAATTTTAAAATTTTAAAAATTAAAAAAACATTAAAACCGAGCATATATCTATTTACTTTTTTTTAACGAAAAATAAAAATAAACGAAAAAACCCAAAATAAACGAAAAAGAAAAGAAAAACCCCATTTAAATGACGTTCGTCGCACATGATTATTCCTAGAGGTCGAAAAAGTAATGGGTTTGACGTTTGTGCCCTTGACGAAATGATTGGAGAAGAATAGTCTTTGCGGTTCCTATCAAATTTTGAGTTCCTACCTGAACCGGACTATATATATATATATATATATATATATATATATATATACACACACACACACTTGTATGCGTGTAACTTGAGAAGATGTAGAAGAAACATCACAAAATTACATTACCTGGCGCGATATAACCATAGGTGCCAGCAATTGCGGTCCAGTTGGATGAGTCTAGCTTTAAAAGCTTGGACGTGCCAAAGTCAGCAATATGTGCCTCATAGTCAGAATCGAGTAGGATGTTGGCTATCGAAATGTCTCTATGAATGATAGGAGGTGAACAATCATGATGCATATAAGCCAAACCATTAGCTACACCCTTTACAATTATGATCCTTGTCAACCAATCCAATTCCTTTGCCAAGATATCGCTACTTAAGATTGATCCAATGCTTCCCTTTTCAAGATATTCGTAAATAAAAAATGAGTGGAGGGCATGGGAACAATATCCATAGAGTTTCACAATGTTTCGATGCCTTATGTTCGTTAATGCTCGTACCTCGTTAAGGAAACCCTTACGATCAACATTACCAGATGATGAGTGAAGTTTCTTGACAGCTACTACGTTGTTAGGTTGTAGTTCAGCTTTGTATACAACACCATATCCTCCGGTCCCAATACAGTATGCATCATCAAAGTCATTTGTTGCTTTCAAGACTTCATCATACACTACTCTTCCATCAAAACTTGATATTGAGAAGAAATCATCACCTTCTTCGTCCGATGGTTGCCGTGGAGATATTTTCTTTTGTCGTTGATAAGCTATGAGGCCACACATGAGTAAACCAAGTAAAAGTGCCCCGAAAAGAGGGAGCACAATTACAATGACGAGCTTATGATGAAAGGAATCTTTTTTCTTCATCATATTTTGACTTGGACAAAGCTTTAGCCCAGTAACATTTCCACACAAACCCAGATTGCCTTGAAATACTTGTATCGACGCATTGACAAAGATCGCATAAGGGGGAACTGGACCTGTGAGCTCATTGTAAGACAAATTGATATCAATCCCACTAAGGAGCTTTTCAAAAGCATCAGGAATAGAACCCGATAGCCTATTGTGAGAAAGATTCAAAATTTTCAAATTTTGCAAACTTTGAACTTCAGATGGTATCGCTCCCATGAGCAAATTATGAGATAAATCAAGTGTTGTCAGTTGACTTAATTTACCTATCTCGGAAGGGATTTTTTCACTGAGCTTGTTATTACTAAGATTCAAGTAATACATGTGTGTCCAGTCACCAATATTTCTTGGTATCGACCCATTCAATCTATTTGTGGTCAGATCGAGAGCAATAAGATCACGCAGTGATCCGAGCTCATTAGGTATAATACCTGAAAGTTGGTTATCAGCCAAGGACAAATACAACATACTTTTCATCTTCCCAATCTCCTTAGGGATCTCCCCAACAATATGATTTGAAGTAAGATCAAGCCTGCTTAGTTGAGTTGAATTTCCAAACTCGGGTGGAATGCTACCACTGATGTTGTTATATCCGATCCCTAAGGCTGTCAAATTCTTGCATTTACTCCAGTTTTCAGCAAGCTGTCCGTAAAACTTATTGTGACTGAGATCAAGGTAATCTAAGCTTGGATAGACCCCAAAGCTATTCGATATATCTCCACTGAATTGATTGTCATCAAAGAAAGCTCTAATTAGGCTACGACAATTCCTTAAACCTCTTGGAATAGGACCAGTGAGCTGATTACCACTTAGTGATAAAAATCTAAGGTTTCCCCCACGACACAAATCTTTGGGCAAATGACCAGACAATTGATTTGTGTCCATTTCTAGCTCAACCAAATCTAGACTTCCCAATCCTTGTGGTATATTCCCAGATAATTTGTTGTCACGGATGGAAAGATATTGTAGGCTGCTCAGGTTTTCTAGTGATGAAGGAATAGGGCCACTAAGATGATTTTCACTCACCGCAAGTTTAGTGAGAGATTTCAAATTCCCAAGTTCAACAGGAATAGAGCCAGAGAGTTGATTTTGGTACAAATGAAGAAGATTCAAAGATGTCAAATTACCCAAAGATGAGGGAATTGAGCCAGACAGATTGTTTGAGAAGAGGCTTAGGTCTACAAGTGAGACCATGCTTCCTATTTCTTCTGGGATCGAACCGTTAAGCTGATTTTGAAAAAGGTACAAGATGGTTAGCTTTCTCAGCTTTCCAATGCTAGGTGGGATGGGGCCATGAAGTGAATTTTGAGTGATATAGACTTCCAAAAGATTGACAAGTTGTCCAAACTCTTGAGGAATTGGACCCGAAAGCTTATTGTTATCGAGATAAAGATAAGCCAAGTTTTTCAAATTTCCCAATGATGGAGGTAATTCTCCTTCAAGAGAATTATCATACAATGCAAGCTCATAGAGAGAGGTTAATTGGCCGATCTCTTGTGGTAGTGAACCACTCAAGTTATTTTCATTCAGGTGGAGGGTTTCAAGACTGGCTAACATCCCTATCTCAGGTGGAATTACTCCAGAAAATCTATTTGCTGAAAAATCAAGATATACGAGTTTGGACAGGAGCTGGATTTCTGGAGGGATTGGGCCAAAGAAGTTGTTTACACTGAGCTCAAATTTCGTAAGATTTTGTAACAAAGTGAATGGAAATTGGTGAAGTGTACCGTTTATTCCTGATGATGTGAGGTTCAACGTTTGAATGCTCCCATCAGCATTGCAAATTACTCCCAACCAAGAAGTGCATGGAGCCGAAGTACTGGAATTCATAGGGAGGCATGAAGAAACCAAGGAGTTGTTTGGGATTTGAAGGCTTGCTTTCCATTTAAGAAGAGCATTTGCTTCCTCCAAAGAAGCACAAGCAAAATTCGGTATGACTGAGAGTGGAATGATCAGTAGAGCTAAAGAAAAAAGTAAGAAGTTTGAAGAAGACATTGTTTGCTTTGGTGTGTTTTTATAAAATTGTGGTTTGTGTGATCTTATTTATACTTGAACTATCCTTTTCTTTTTTGTTTTTGGTTCCCTATTTTCTAAATACAAAATTTGACTGTCATATTATCCCACAAGAGTGTCTCTTACTTGAGAAATAAATTAGAGTGTTTCTTACTTGAGAAATCAATGCCATAATTTTCCACAGGGAGTGTTTTCCACAAAAAAGTGCATTACACGCTGAGAAGTCAATGCCATATTTTTCCGCAAGAAGTGTATTACACTTTCAAATGTATTCCTCATGACAATCTATGAAAAAACATCGTTAGTACCAGACTTACAATCAGTAAGGATTTAATGGTGCGATATAACTTTATTTGACTTGTTAGGCACATTTAATTTTGTTCCGGTTCATTCTAAAAAGAGTTTCAAATGTACGTCTCAAACAGCGTAAGTGTGAAATTGCGTATAATTGGTTCTGAAACAAATCTGTTTGAATCATTATTGTTTCAAACTAAAGACCTTACTAATTTCTGAAAAAAAAAAAAACAGAATTTAGCTTGGTAAATCGCAAACTTACAAAATAATTAAGAGATAATCATGAAAATGACCACATTCATTAAATAGCAATCACTTACAAAATAGTTAAGAGATAATCATGAAAATGGCCGCATTCATTAAATAGCAATCACAATGTGGCGACTTTTTTAACAAAATGCAAAAATAACCACCATTTTCACAACTTCCTATGGTAACTTGATCCTAGAACTCATTACAAACTGCACCCATGCTGCTAAATTTCATTTAAAAATGCAACAGATGAAATGTGGTGAATTTTTAGAAGTACGGCAATTTGCATCAACTTATTTGTCTTAATAACTACATAATGCTATAGGAAATCATATGAAAAGATTCTTAACCAGAAAGCATTCAAATGAAGAGAAAAGTAAAGAACATTGAAAGTAAACTTTATCAGGCAACCAGAGATGTCAATTCAAACCCAATCCTCCATTAAAAGATTTAAAAGCTTCCCTTTTCAAGGTATTTGTAAATCAAAAAGTAGTGACAAACATAGGGACAGTATCCATACAGTTTATCTAGGTTTCAATGCCTATAGTTCACTAACACTTGTACCTCATTAACGAAACCCATGTGATCAACATTCTCACATGATGAATGAAGTTTCTTGACAGCTACTATATTGTTATTTTGTAGTGTGGCTTTGTACACATTACAATATCCTCCAGTCCAAACACATTAAGCATCATCAAAATCATTTATTCCCATCATAATTGCATCAAAAACTACTCTTCCATCTAAACTTGTTATGGAGAAATAATAAGTCACTGGTTTCGGTGGAGAAGGGTTTTTTTTTCTAAGCAATGAAGAAATATGTGAAGAAACCAAGTGAAATTAGCCCCATGAGAGAGAGCATAACTACAAGGATGAATCTATGATGAAACAGGTCATTAATCTTCTTCATAATTTGATTTGCACAAAGTTTTAGTCCTGTAACATTTCCGAAACATAGATTATGTTGTATGGACGCATTCACAATGTTAGGGCAAGGGGAACCGGCCATGTGAGCTTGTTATAAGAAAGATCGAATTTTGCAAACTTTAAACTTCAAATGATATCTTTCCCGCGAGCAAATTCTTAGATAAATCAAGTTTCGTATGTTAACCACTCTAGTTTTGTAATTTCAACTCAACTACAAAGATTCGTATGAGTTTAGGAAGATTAAGAGTATGTTGTATTTATAACCAACTTTCAGGTAATAACAAGCTCCGTGAAAACTCAAAGACTTCGAGAATTGGTAAACTAGGTTTGTGGAAATGTTCCAGGACTAGAACTTTGTGCAAATCAAATTACCAAGAAGTCATGATTATTCTCCATAACAAGTTTTGATGGAAAAATAGTCTATGGAAATCATCAAAACAACAAATGATTTTGAAAAACTTACTCTATTGGGACCGGAGGATACGGTATGTTACCACTGATGCTACACAGAACCTTAGTCGCAGATGAACCCTAATCAGAGAACTCAGGGGAAGATAGAACCCTAATCGCAGAAACTCATCGGAAGATAACCCTAATGGAGTTTTGATTCGGTTTTGAGAGGATATCCGATACAGGTTCAATTTGGTTTTGCTTACTGCTGAGAGCTTGGTAGTTGTTAGTGTTACTGTGGGTGGTCATAAATACATGGGGTCGAAGGAGATAAAAGGGAAACACTCGGGGCCAATATGTCAAAAATCGGGAACTTTGACAAATATTTTAGAAAAATGTTAAATAAACTCTTAATATTTTAGGTTAGTGGTTTAACGACAAAACTGTAAATTTGGTTCTTGTGGTATTCAAAAAACTTTAAATAGTATCCAAAAAGTTTTCAACTTGTATAGAAGGTCCAAAATCAATAATTTTCTATGATTTTGGTCCAAAAAAACTTAAAAGACGGTTATGCCCTTTTATTTTCTTATTTTCTTTTTTATAATTATTTTAATACTATTTTGATTTTTAAAAAAAAACAAAAAACAAAAAGAATTTGCTACCAACCACCCCACCATACTCTCTCTCTCTCTCTCTCTCCCATCTTCTTCTTCTTCGTCTATCATCTGCAAATCGAGGAAAAAACCCAGATTTTTTACTATTTTACTACTAGATTATACGTATAAGTTGACCCCAACAAACCAAATTCTTCAATTTTTTTCCCAGCTTCAAAAACCAATCGTATTCCTCTCAACATGTTCAATAAGGTTAAACTTCTTCTGGTCTATTTTTGATGACTGCAACATGCTCTCACTCCAGATTCCTTCTTGGCTGAACAATGAACTCATTCCCGATTCCTTCACTTTTCTTTTCTGATATGTGTTTGTATTTTAGAAGTATTTCATTTCTAGAACCTCAGTAAAGGTACTTTTCTTTCATATATTGAAATATCTGAAGGTACTTTTCTGATATGTGTTTGCAGTTTTGTCGTGGTTTAACCTCAAATTAAATTTTGTTTAGACAAAACTGCAAAAATGATCCTTGTGGTATGCATTTTTTCCGAGGTTTAGTCCAAACCTCTACTTTTTTGGCTTTGTGATCCTTTTGAGCTAGTTTCGTTGCGGATTTGATCCATCAGTTAAAAAATAAGAGGTCTCTCTCTCTCTCTCTCTCTCTCTTGTGTGTGTGTTTACTATGTGAAAAATATTCTCTCCAAATAACCAAGATAACCATCGTCTGTGAACACATCCACCACAATGCTCTTGAACTTGAAACCTACCTTCAACTCTCACCCGTCGGAGCGGTCACTAGAGCTGGAGGAGACGATGTCGCACCCCGAAACCGATGGCGGAAACGTTCCGGGGCGGAGGACGTCATGCGCAGTATCACAACAGTTGTATCATAGTAAGCGAAGTAAACACAACCATTACATTATAAGATGAATATTTACATTGTTCGAAAGCATGGTTTATATATAACAGTATATAGCAAAAATAAAAAAAAAGACGTGACTTCAGAATGTTCCGTCTTCTCCAAAAGTTCATGCCCTGAGAATACAAGCAGTTTTAAAATATCAGCATAAAGCTGGTGAGTTCATAAGCGTTTAATTCTGGTGAAAGAAATGTTTCTTTGATTCTTTGAAAAGTTGTTTCCCAAGAAAATCCTATATTTTCTTATGAAAGAGGTTTGATTATCCATTAGTTACACGTTAAACAGCCTGTATATGAAAGGTTAAGTTATCCCAGGAAAATCCTATATTTTCCTTAAGAGTTGATAGTCGATTTTTGATTCTGATATGAGGTGTACAAGTATCTACCATACTTGTATCGATAGATGTAGTTTCCTTGAAAAACCCTGGTTATTCGTTGTGAGATGTATTAACCTTATTACATAAATAAAACTAATAAAATAGGTAGTGAACTAGATCCTAAGGGCGTTACTGATGCCCTCTAGTAATCAAATCAGATATTACTTTGAGGTTAGTTCACTCGTTTCATTATTACAAAAGTAAATTCTCGTTACCTAAGTTGTGAGTGCCATAACCGTACTTATACTGGATAAGGCACGAAACGGGGGCCAATATCTTTTATGACTTTGTCACCCCACGAACCTAATGGTTCCGCTGTAGCTAGCAGCGAGGGTGCGGGATAGTCAGTCCCATATAGATCTATACACAATAGTCACGTTCTCCCTCCAAGAGATTCTGGTTATAAGTCGTAGTCCTCCACTCATGAATCCGATGGAGTGTTACCAAGGACATGTCTCAAACTTAGCCTAACAAATTTACAAGTAATAGTACGAAAATCCTGCTTATGATTTACATGAATCCTTTATAAGATAATACATTTTATAACATGATTCACAAGTTTCTTGCTTTAGATTTGAAAACTGTTTCTACGAGTTGATTTCTTAATCGATTGGTAAAACGGTTTTCTGAGTTAAAAACATACTGAACATAAAATCATTCTATGCAAAATGAGATAATTTGAGCACAATTTCCTTGTACTTTTGCTTGTATTCCCCCCTGAAAACATGAAAAACTCGGAAAAAGCGTAGGGGTATGAACTCATAGATTATCGTAGGATCCGAAAGCACAATTGGTTACGAGTGTTGAGTGTCAACCGATGTTTCGTACGCAAGAGGATCCTATTAACATGTGATAACACATATGTGTGTTAGAATTAGCGTGTTTCATGGCTAAACATGACGGGAAACCACCCTAAGGACTTGGAAATGCTTGTCGGGACCCTATATGATCAAATAAGGGAGGTGTACGACCATTTGAGTGGGTGTGCGGCCAGGCTGTGTGTGCGGGTGCACACAGGAGTGTGCGGCCATACAGAGGGTGTGTGCGGCCGTACACAGGAGTGTGCAGCCGTACACTCCTCATTTGTGCCCGAAATGTCGATTTTGAGGTGTTCTTGTGCTAATACCAAGTCCTACTAGTGAATGAAGGCCAAACTCTTCACTTTGGAGAGCTTTAAGGTGTATGCGGCCACCTTATGAAGGTGTGCGGCCGTACACCTTCAAAGGATAAAGAACACGAAGAACACTATGCATTTTAGGCCTAGATTCAGGTGTCTTACCAATATAACAAGCTGAATGATGAAGTAGTTCACGTTTTTGAGGCCTATAGAGTGTTCTTGGATGAAGTTTTTAGAGAGAGAAAGTAGAGTGCAGCCAAAGGAAAGAAATGAGTGAAGGGGGTCTCCTTATATATATAAGGGGGAGTGTGCGGCTGGAGGGTGGGTGTGCGGCCGTGCACACCTCTCAGGAGGGTGTAAGGCCCGGTTTTGTCTCTATACGACTTGTTGACTCATTTCTAATTTCATTCCCGACTGTACTCAAGCTTAGAACACTTAAACTAACTCTTAAACGGTGTTAAAAGATGATAAAATCGAGTTTAATATTGATATACAGATCAATTGCACAGGATAAAAGTTTCGGGTTGTCACATCATCCCCCCCCCCCCCCCGTTAGAGGGAATTTCGTCCCGAAATTTGAACATAGAATACAAATCATGAATTTAGGGAAAGAGATGTGGATACTTTAGTTTCATCTGATCTTCGCGCTCCCAAGTGAATTCCGGTCCCCGCTTGGCATTCCAGCGAACCTTCACTATCGGGATGAAACTTTGTTTTGTTCGCTTGATCTCCCTATCCATGATTTTGATTGGTTCTTCCACAAAGTTTAGATTCTCGTTGATTTCAATCTCATCGAGAGGGATAGCAAGAGTCTCGTCGGATAAGCACTTCTTCAGGTTCGAGACGTGGAAGACGGGATGAATGTTACCAAGCTCTTGAGGTAATCGGAGTTTGTAGGCTACAGGACCGATCCTGGCGAGGATCTCGAATGGTCCTATGTACCTCGGGTTTAGCTTTCCACACTTTCTGAAGCGTATCATGCCTTTCCAGGGTGAGACTTTTAGCAGGACACGGTCTCCAACCTGGAATTCCAAGGGTTTTCGTCGTTTATCGGCGTAGCTCTTTTGTCTATCTCGAGAGGCCTTAAGTCGTTCTCGGATTTGTACGATCTTTTCTGTGGTTTCATGGATGATTTCTGGACCAGTGAGAGTGCTATCTGGGATTTGCCCCTTGGCTAGTTGCGTGTCGCCCACCTCAGCCCAGCACAGAGGGGATCTGCACTTGCGGCCATAGAGAGCTTCGAAAGGCGCAGCCTTGATGCTAGTATGGTAACTGTTGTTGTAGGAAAATTCAACCAAAGGAATATGAGTGTCCCATGACGCGCCGAAATCGATGACGCAGGCTCTTAACATGTCTTCCAAGGTTTGGATGGTTCTCTCACTCTGTTCATCTGTCTGAGGATGGTAAGCTGTGCTCATATCCAACTTAGTTCCAAGAGCCTTCTGTAGTGACTGCCAGAACCTCGAAGTGAACCTGCTATCTCGATCGGAGATAATGGACACAGGCACACCATGCAGTCGAACTATCTCTCGGATTTAGATTCTCGTGAGCCTCTCCATTTTGAAGTTTTCCTTGATTGGTAGGAAGTGAGCGGATTTAGTTAGGCGGTCAACTACTACCCAGATGGTGTCGTGCCCACTCGGAGACTTGGGTAATTTGGTGATGAAATCCATAGTGATCCTCTCCCACTTCCATTCGGGTATTTCTGGTTGTTGGAGTAGACCTGAGGGTTTCTGATATTCGATTTTTACCTTGGCGCAAGTCAGACACTTGCCCACAAACGTAGCGATCTCTGCTTTCATGTTTGGCCACCAATATAGTTTCTTGAGATCGAGGTACATCTTGTCCGATCCTGGGTGAACAGAGTATCTGGTCTTGTGAGCTTCATTCATTACAACCTCTCTATAACCACTGAATTTTGGGGTCCAGATTCGATTCATGAAATAATAGACTCCGTCACCCTTGATCTCTAGGTTCTTATCCATTCCTCTCAAGGCCTCATCCTTGACGTTTTCTGGTTTTAGGGCTTCCAGCTGAGCCTCTCTGATTTGTGCGGATAAATGGGAATGGATAGTCATGGTCAGTGCCTTCACTCTACGACATGAGTACTCCTTCTGGCTGAGGGCATCTGCCACCACATTGGCCTTGCCGGGATGGTAGCGGATTTCGCACTCGTAATCGCTGAGTAGCTCAACCCATCGTCGTTGTCTCATGTTCAGCTCCTTCTAGTCGAAGATATGCTGCAGACTTTTATGGTCAGTGAAGATAGTGCACTTGGTTCCGTAGAGATAATGTCTCCATATCTTTAATGCGAAGACCATTGCTCCTAATTCCAGGTCGTGCGTTGTGTAGTTGACTTCGTGTGCTTTCAGCTGTCTTGAAGCATAAGCAATGACTTTTCCCCGTTGCATGAGCACACTGCCTAGGCCCTGATTAGATACATCACAGTAGACAACGAAGTCCTCCGTCCCTTCGGGCAGAGACATGATAGGTGCGCTGCATAGGGCCTGCTTCAATGTTCGGAACACAGCGTCTTGCTTTTCACTCCAGCAGAAAGGTACACCTTTCTGAGTCAGAGTGGTTATGGGTTTGGCAATTCTGGAGAAATTTTGAATAAATCTGCGATAATAGCCAGCGAGACCCAAGAATTGACGAATTTCTATGGGCGTCTTCGGTGCTGACCAGTTCTCTATCGCTTTGATTTTGGAGGGGTCCACGTGTATGCCTTCCTTGCTTACCACGTGTCCTAGGAAGGTTACTTTTCGAATCCAGAATTCACACTTGGAGAATTTCGCATATAGCTTCTCCACCCTTAATGTTTCCAGCACCTGTCTCAAGTGCTGTTTATGATCGTCTTCACTCCGAGAATAGACAAGTATATCGTCGATGAACACGATCACGAACTTGTCTAGGAAAGGGCGGCACACTCGATTCATCAGATCCATGAATACTGCCGGCGTGTTGGTTAGACCAAAGGGCATTACTACAAATTCGTAGTGTCCATAGCGAGTTCGGAATGTCGTTTTAGGAATATCATCCTCGTGAACTCGCAACTGATGGTACCCTGATCTTAGGTCTATTTTAGAGAAGTAGCTGGCTCCTTGAAGTTGATCGAAGAGGTCGTCGATTCGAGGAAGAGGGTAACGGTTTTTGACTGTGAGCTTGTTCAGCTCCCGATAATCGATACACATCCGAAAGGATCCATCCTTCTTTTTCACGAATAAGATCGGGGCTCCCCAGGGTGAGGAACTCGGTCTGATGAATCCTTTGCTGAGCAGCTCATTGAGCTGACTAGATAGCTCCTGCATTTCTGCTGGCGCTAGGCGATATGGAGTTTTAGCTACGGGGGTAGCTCCGGGGACTAAGTCGATACGAAACTCGACTTGGCGTTCAGGAGGGATTCCCGGAAGCTCTTCGGGAAAGACATCAGGAAAGTTGCAGACTTCGGGAATGCTCTCAAGGTCTTTAACTTCCTGTTTTTCGTTAACAACATGGGCTAGGAATGCATGACATTCCTTTCGCAGGAGTTTCTGGGCTTTGATGCACGAAATGATGCGAAGGTTTGTGCTAAGTTTATCGCCATAAATTATGAGGGTTTCATCAGAGGAGAGGTTGAGACGGATGGCTTTTTCGAAACAAAGGATATCAGCACGATTGGGGCTCAACCAATCCATGCTGATGATGACATCAAAGCTTTTTATAGAGACTGGCATAAGATCGATGGGAAATGAATGGTCGTTCAGAGTAAGGGTACAACCCACGAATATGTCATTAGTGCTCTCTTTCTCACCGTTAGCCATTTCGACGGTAAACGTTTCGGTTAATGGTTGGGATTTATGTTTAAGAAAATGCTTGAATGCATGACTAACAAAACTTCTTTCAGCACCAGAATCGAAAAGAATGCATACATAAAGAGTTATCGAGGAGGAACGTACCCGTCACAACGGTAGGGTCAGCCACGGCTTCCTCTTGCCCCATAGTTAGTACTCTCCCGGTGTTGCCAGGTGTTGCTGCTTTGGGGCAGTTCCTCTTGTAATGCCCGATTTCCCCACAACCGTAACAGGCTTGACCAACACCTGCTCCAGAGGCCTGATCGGTTGGTTGGACTGGGTTTTTGCAGCCTCGAGCCAGGTGGCCCTTTTTACCACAATTGTTGCAAAGCATCTCACGACATGGAGCAGGGATGCGGTGATGATAACTGCACTTATTGCACCAGGGGAGGGTACCAGTATACCTACTGGTAGGTGCTTGAGTTGCAGGAGCAGCGACATGGGTAGTAGCAGCGTGGACTGCCACCGTTTGCTATCTCTTTGAGGGCTCTTGCGAAGATTGACCTTTTTTCTGCTTCCAGAATTTTCTCTTCTCATCACTCCCTTTAGCCGGTTCAGGAGTGGCGGTCACTTCATCGAGATCGATTCCATGATCGATCAGAGTCTGCGCCAGGCACTTAGCGCTGTCGAAGGTGTTTGGCCTAGCAGCCAAGACATTTCCTTTGGTCGGCGGGGTCAGCCCCCAAATGTATCTTTCAACCTTTTTGCTTTCCGGGGTGACCATCCCCGGGCAGAGAAGCGCTAGGTCTTCAAACCTAGATGTGTAGGCGGCAATGTCGGAACCCTTCATCTTTTGGTTCCAGAGTTCGTGCTCCAGTTTCTGCATTTCACCCCGTGGGCAGTATTCAGCAAGCATGAGCTCTTTCAAGTTCTCCCAACCCATAGCATTTGCTATTGGCAGGGTTAGGGACTTGACCCGGCCATTCCACCAGGTCAATGCTTTGTTGGCGAAAGTGCAAGCGGCGAATTTCACCTTGTTAGCTTCAGAACAAGAGCAAATTTTGAAGATTGACTCAATCTTTTCGAACCATCTAGTCAGGGCAATAACACCTCCAGTGCTGTCGAAGGATGTGGGTTTCGCGTTCATAAAGTCCTTATAAGAACACTCCTTCTGGTGTCCTTGACCACCTTCTTGATTTTGGGGATGAGTACCACTTCCTTGCCCACTAGATCCACCAGAATTAACTTGTGCCATCGCGGCAGCCACAACAGCAGTAACAACTGCTTGGAACATAACGGGATCGAACTGAGGGGGCGGTGGTGGTGGTGGAGCGTTGTCATTCCTTCTGATAGGTCTTTTTCGGGGAGGCGTCTTGTTCTAGAAACAATCAGGAAAAAGAGGATGGTAAGTCCTCGAGATATATGAAACAAAATATATCTCATCCTGATAATAAAGTGTTCTACCAAGCGATAAGCAAAGGAAAGGTTACTAATGCAAGTAAATTATCGCTAAGAAACGAATAGGTAGCAACACTAGGATTGAATTTCTACAATGTATTTAGCTCTGACTGAAATACTCCTATAGTATTTTAAGTTGTATGGATACTGGGTAAGTTTTAGGCCTGTTGCAACACCACAGTCACTCCCAAGCACATGTTGGTCATGTCTCGAATGAATATAGTTGATCAGGCTATATTGACCCTAGACATGATTACATAACTGCCCAGGTTCAACCGTAGTGTTCAACATCCAAAATACTTTTGTTTTGTTCTACTCATGACACGGATTCTGGTACTCGGGTATACTTGTAACGCCCCGTTCTAAGAGTAATTATTCATGGATCCCCGAGATCAAGAGTAAGGGCGTTTCGGTCTTTTATGGGCAATGGGTTTTATTCGAGAAGGTTTCATGTCGGGGTGTGTTGCTAGAAGCGTAGGGCTTCTCGCCACCTTTTCGTGGATATAAAGTTCGTCGGAAACGGGCTTAGAATAAAGGAGTTATGACACTTTGAAGATAGTGTCAATAATGGTCCCTAAAGGAAATATTTGGCAAAGGGGTCCTAGGCATGCATGGAGTGCATGCGTTTAATTGGTTGGGTACGCCCAGCGTAAGCTAGGTTACGCCCAGCGTAGAGCGGTTAAATGAACGCGGGTGTTGGGGGCGTACGCCCAACGTACGTCCAGTGTCCAGAAACCCTAATTTTAGGGTCAGCCACTATATAAGGAACATTATGGTTCCAACCCTAGCCTCCATATCTGCTCTCTTACTCTCAGAAACCCTAAGTAGCCGTTTTCTTCCATGATTGTGGATATTTGACCTTGGGGAGCTTGGTTTGGCAAAGGAGAGCCTAGGAGAAGAAAGAAGAAGTTGTCAAGGAAGGAGTTGGGTGGCTGGAGCTCGTAGATCTGGGAAGGCATCATCTTCTGGAGCCCTTTTGAGGTATAAAGTCTCTTGCTTGACATCTATTTTGTGTAGATCTAGGTGTTATGAGGTTTTGACACCATTTCTTGTCCCAAAAACCCCAAAGTGATGCATGATGCGAGTTGGTTGAGATTAGCTGTCCTTTCAGACCTTAGGAGAGGTCTTGAGTGAGAAAAATGAGGTCCCAAAGGCTTTGATTGTCTCATGTGTGATGTAGGTGGGTCTTAATGGATTAAGACCTTGAGTTAAGAGCTTTATGGACGTCCCAAGTAATAAAGTTTGAGACTTTATGAATCCTAGGAATGTTTGGTCGATGGATCTGAAGTTTGGGGTAAGAGCTTAAGCCATTAAGAACTTATGTGGAATTTTAGTTCAGCGAGATTACGCCCCGCGTAAGCTGATGTACGCCCAGCGTAGTGGGTCAGTGTCCCGTTCCCAGTCTGCGAGAATCGAAGTACGCCCAGCGTACCAAGAGGGGTACGCCCAGCGTTCTCCCTCTGTTGGGTTTTTGATTTTGGACCTTAAGTGATTGGGCTGTTTATGGGCTAGTGGGGCTTGGGCCGTGACTAAACATTATGGATGGAGTAATTTAGACCCAATAATTATTATGGACCTTGGATCTAGGCCCATTTGGTGAGGTGGGCCCAATTTAGTAAATTGGGCCAATATTGGGCTTTGCATGAGGATTTGGTTTTGGGTCTTGCCCCAATAAGAGGATAATGGACTTAATGAGTGTTGTGGGCCCTTGGCCTAGAAAGTCATGTTGGATTCTAACTTGGTGATTATCATGTGATAGTTGGGAGTCCCGGTGAGTCAGCGGTCAGAGATTTGCAGGATTTCGGCAGTTGCAAGGTGAGTTATCCTCACTATATCGAAAGGGTCTACGGCACCAAGGCCGGCCCTTTATCGGATGGAAATCCGGGTATTGTTTGTTATGTTATTGTTTTGCTAGATCTGCATCCTGGTATTTAGGATGGTGTTATGTTAGTGACATGGTTAAGGTCGGTACCCGGGATATAGGATAATGTTATGCTAGTGACCGGTTAGGTCGGAATCCTGGTTAGGATGTTGATATGCTATGTGATCTGTTAGACTGTTTGTCTGGTTGAGGATTGTTATGTGATTAATTGTTGTATGTGCACATGGTTGTTTGACGGGGGTTGGGTTGAGGCGGGTCCTGCTTTGTGCTGTAGGCCAACATACCCAGGGCGGACCGGATGTTCCGAAGGCCCAGCGAGCGGTCCGGATAGGCTGATGGCCCCAAGAGGGCGGACCAGACGTGCCGAGGCTCGGAGAGTGGACCAGGCCGACTGAAGGCCCGGTGCGGGCGGACTAGTCATACTGTAGACTCAGAGAGTGGACCAGGTGTATTGAAGGCTCGGTGCGGGCGGACCAATCACACTGTAGACTCGACGTACATGGCTAGACTCGGAGGGTGGACCAGGTGGACTAAAGGCCCGGTGCGGGCGGACCAGTTACACAGTAGACCCGATGTGCATGGTTGTTCTATTTATGATATGTTATGAGTATGATATGTGTGGTTGGTATTTTGGGGGTAACTCACTAAGCTTTCGGGCTTACAGTTTCAGTGTATTGTTTCAGGTACTTCAGGAGATCGTGGCAAGGCGAAGGCGTGATCGTACCGCTCCTCATGTTTTATGATTTATATGATATGGTTCTGGGGGATACTCTGATGTTTAATCTATTTTGAAAACGAGTTGTATGAACGTAATGGTTTTTGAATGATTTAAAATGTTTTAATTTGGCTCAAATTTTATGGGTGTTACAATACTTGTATACTTTTTGTAAAAATACTTATATTTTAGAAGTATACTTTTAGTTCAAAGCACTTCAGCCCCTTTATGTTTATAGTTGTATACCATGTAAGGTTCGGTATACTTAGTTCACTATAAACAATAGCTCTAATACCAATCTGTCGCACCCCGAAACCGATGGCGGAAACGTTCCGGGGCGGAGGACGTCATGCGCAGTATCACAACAGTTGTATCATAGTAAGCGAAGTAAACACAACCATTACATTATAATATGAATATTTACATTGTTCGAAAGCATGGTTTATGCATAACAGTATATAGCAAAAATAAAAAAAGACGTGACTTCAGAATGTTCCGTCTTCTCCAAAAGTTGGCAAGAGTACCTGTCTATTGATGCCCTGAGAATACAAGCAGTTTTAAAATATCAGCATAAAGCTGGTGAGTTCATAAGCGTTTAATTCTGGTGAAAGAAATGTTTCTTTGATTCTTTGAAAAGTTATTTCCCAAGAAAATCCTATATTTTCTTATGAAAGAGGTTTGATTATCCATTAGTTACACGTTAAACAGTCTGTATATGAAAGGTTAAGTTATCCCAGGAAAATCCTATATTTTCCTTAAGAGTTGATAGTCGATTTTTGATTCTGATACGAGGTGTACAAGTATCTACCATACTTGTATCGATAGATGTAGTTTCCTTGAAAAACCCTGGTTATTCGTTGTGAGATGTATTAGCCTTATTACATAAATAAAACTAATAAAATAGGTAGTGAACTAGATCCTAAGGGCGTTACTGATGCCCTCTAGTAATCAAATCAGATATTACTTTGAGGTTAGTTCACTCGTTTCATTATTACAAAAGTAAATTCTCGTTACCTAAGTTGTGAGTGTCATAACCATACTTAGACTGGATAAGGCACGAAACGGGGGCCAGTATCTTTTATGACTTTGTCACCCACGAACCTAATGGTTCCGCTGTAGCTAGCAGCGAGGGTGCGGGATAGTCAGTCCCATATAGATCTATACACAATAGTCACGTTCTCCCTCCAAGAGATTCTGGTTATAAGTCGTAGTCCTCCACTCACGAATCCGATGGAGTGTTACCAAGGACATGTCTCAAACTTAGCCTAACAAATTTACAAGTAATAGTACGAAAATCCTGCTTATGATTTACATGAATCCTTTATAAGATAATACATTTTATAACATGATTCACAAGTTTCTTGCTTTAGATTTGAAAACTGTTTCTACGAGTTGATTTCTTAATCGATTGGTAAAACGGTTTTCTGAGTTAAAAACATACTGAACATAAAATCATTCTATGCAAAATGAGATAATTTGAGCACAATTTCCTTGTACTTTTGCTTGTATTCCCCCCTGAAAACATGAAAAACTCGGAAAAAGCGTAGGGGTATGAACTCATAGATTATCGTAGGATCCGAAAGCACAATTGGTTACGAGTGTTGAGTGTCAACCGATGTTTCGTACGCAAGAGGATCCTATTAACATGTGATAACACATATGTGTGTTAGAATTAGCGTGTTTCATGGCTAAACATGACGAGAAACCACCCTAAGGACTTGGAAATGCTTGTCGGGACCCTATATGATCAAATAAGGGAGGTGTACGACCATTTGAGTGGGTGTGCGGCCAGGCTGTGTGTGTGGGTGCACACAGGAGTGTGCGGCCATACAGAGGGTGTGTGCGGCCGTACACAGGAGTGTGCAGCCGTACACTCCTCATTTGTGCCCGAAATGTCGATTTTGAGGTGTTCTTGTGCTAATACCAAGTCCTACTAGTGAATGAAGGCCAAACTCTTCACTTTGGAGAGCTTTAAGGTGTATGTGGCCACCTTATGAAGGTGTGCGGCCGTACACCTTCAAAGGATAAAGAACACGAAGAACACTATGCATTTTAGGCCTAGATTCAGGTGTCTTACCAATATAACAAGCTGAATGATGAAGTAGTTCACGTTTTTGAGGCCTATAGAGTGTTCTTGGATGAAGTTTTTAGAGAGAGAAAGTAGAGTGCAGCCAAAGGAAAGAAATGAGTGAAGGGGGTCTCCTTATATATATAAGGGGGAGTGTGCGGCTGGAGGGTGGGTGTGCGGCCGTGCACACCTCTCAGGAGGGTGTAAGGCCCGGTTTTGTCTCTATACGACTTGTTGACTCATTTCTAATCTCATTCCCGACTGTACTCAAGCTTAGAACACTTAAACTAACTCTTAAATGGTGTTAAAAGATGATAAAATCGAGTTTAATATTGATATACAGATCAATTGCACAGGATAAAAGTTTCGGGTTGTCACATCATCCCCCCCCCCCGTTAGGGGGAATTTCGTCCCGAAATTTGAACATAGAATACAAATCATGAATTTAGGGAAAGAGATGCGGATACTTCAGTTTCATCTGTTCTTCGCGCTCCCAAGTGAATTCCGGTCCCCGCTTGGCATTCCAGCGAACCTTCACTATCGGGATGCGACTTTGTTTTGTTCGCTTGATCTCCCTATCCATGATTTTGATTGGTTCTTCCACAAAGTTTAGATTCTCGTTGATTTCAATCTCATCGAGAGGGATAGCAAGAGTCTCGTCGGATAAGCACTTCTTCAGGTTCGAGACGTGGAAGACGGGATGAATGTTACCAAGCTCTTGAGGTAATCGGAGTTTGTAGGCTACAGGACCGATCCTGGAGAGGATCTCGAATGGTCCTATGTACCTCGGGTTTAGCTTTCCACACTTTCTGAAGCGTATCATGCCTTTCCAGGGTGAGACTTTTAGCAGGACACGGTCTCCAACCTGGAATTCCAAGGGTTTTCGTCGTTTATCGGCGTAGCTCTTTTGTCTATCTCGAGAGGCCTTAAGTCGTTCTCGGATTTGTACGATCTTTTCTGTGGTTTCATGGATGATTTCTGGACCAGTGAGAGTGCTATCTGGGATTTGCCCCTTGGCTAGCTGCGTGTCGCCCACCTCAGCCCAGCACAGAGGGGATCTGCACTTGCGGCCATAGAGAGCTTCGAAAGGCGCAGCCTTGATGCTAGTATGGTAACTGTTATTGTAGGAAAATTCAACCAAAGGAATATGAGTGTCCCATGACGCGCCGAAATCGATGACGCAGGCTCTTAACATGTCTTCCAAGGTTTGGATGGTTCTCTCACTCTGTCCATCTGTCTGAGGATGGTAAGCTGTGCTCATATCCAGCTTAGTTCCAAGAGCCTTCTGTAGTGACTGCCAGAACCTCGAAGTGAACCTGCTATCTCGATCGGAGATAATGGACACAGGCACACCATGCAGTCGAACTATCTCTCGGATGTAGATTCTCGTGAGCCTCTCCATTTTGAAGTTTTCCTTGATTGGTAGGAAGTGAGCGGATTTAGTTAGGCGGTCAACTACTACCCAGATGGCGTCGTGCCCACTCGGAGACTTGGGTAATTTGGTGATGAAATCCATAGTGATCCTCTCCCACTTCCATTCGGGTATTTCTGGTTGTTGGAGTAGACCTGAGGGTTTCTGATATTCGATTTTTACCTTGGCGCAAGTCAGACACTTGCCCACAAACGTAGCGATCTCTGCTTTCATGTTTGGCCACCAATATAGTTTCTTGAGATCGAGGTACATCTTGTTCCATCCTGGGTGAACAGAGTATCTGGTGTTGTGAGCTTCATTCATTACAACCTCTCTGTAACCACTGAATTTTGGGGTCCATATTCGGTTCATGAAATAATAGACTCCGTCACCCTTGATCTCTAGGTTCTTATCCATTCCTCTCAAGGCCTCACCCTTGACGTTTTCTGGTTTTAGGGCTTCGAGCTGAGCCTCTCTGATTTGTGCGGATAAATGGGAATGGATAGTCATGGTCAGTGCCTTCACTCTACGACCTGAGTACTCCTTCCGGCTGAGGGCATCTGCCACCACATTGGCCTTGTCGGGATGGTAGCGGATTTCGCACTCGTAATCGCTGAGTAGCTCAACCCATCGCCGTTGTCTCATGTTCAGCTCCTTCTGGTCGAAGATATGCTGCAGACTTTTATGGTCAGTGAAGATAGTGCACTTGGTTCCGTAGAGATAATGTCTCCATATCTTTAATGCGAAGACCACTGCTCCTAATTCCAGGTCGTGCGTTGTGTAGTTGACTTCGTGTGCTTTCAGCTGTCTTGAAGCATAAGCAATGACTTTTCCCCGTTGCATGAGCACACAGCCTAGGCCCTGATTGGATGCATCACAGTAGACAACGAAGTCCTCCGTCCCTTCGGGCAGAGACATGATAGGTGCGCTGCACAGGGCCTGCTTCAATGTTCGGAACGCAGCGTCTTGCTTTTCACTCCAGCAGAAAGGTACACCTTTCTGAGTCAGAGTGGTTATGGGTTTGGCAATTCTTGAGAAATTTTGAATAAATCTGCGATAATAGCCAGCGAGACCCAAGAATTGACGAATTTCTGTGGGCGTCTTCGGTGCTGACCAGTTCTCTATCGCTTTGATTTTGGTGGGGTCCACGTGTATGCCTTCCTTGCTTACCACGTGTCCTGGGAATGTTACTTTTCGAATCCATAATTCACACTTGGAGAATTTCGCATATAGCTTCTCCGCCCTTAATGTTTCCAGCACCTGTCTCAAGTGCTGTTTATGATCGTCTTCACTCAAAGAATAGACAAGTATATCGTCGATGAACACGATCACGAACTTGTCTAGGAAAGGGCGGCACACTCGATTCATCAGATCCATGAATACTGCCGGCGTGTTGGTTAGACCAAAGGGCATTACTACAAATTCGTAGTGTCCATAGCGAGTTCGGAATGCCGTTTTAGGAATATCATCCTCGTGAACTCGCAACTGATGGTACCCTGATCTTAGGTCTATTTTAGAGAAGTAGCTGGCTCCTTGAAGTTGATCGAAGAGGTCGTCGATTCGAGGAAGAGGGTAACGGTTTTTGACTGTGAGCTTGTTCAGCTCCCGATAATCGATACACATCCGAAAGGATCCATCCTTCTTTTTCACGAATAAGATCGGGGCTCCCCAGGGTGAGGAACTCGGTCTGATGAATCCTTTGCTGAGCAGCTCATTGAGCTTACTAGATAGCTCCTGCATTTCTGCTGGCGCTAGGCGATATGGAGGTTTAGCTACGGGGGTAGCTCCGGGGACTAAGTCGATACGAAACTCGACTTGGCGTTCAGGAGGGATTCCCGGAAGCTCTTCGGGAAAGACATCAGGAAAGTTGCAGACTTCGGGAATGCTCTCAAGGTCTTTAACTTCCTGTTTTTCGTTAACAACATGGGCTAGGAATGCATGATATTCCTTTCGCAGGAGTTTCTGGGCTTTGATGCACGAAATGATGCGAAGGTTTGTGCTAAGTTTATCGCCATAAATTACGAGGGTTTCGTCAGAGGAGAGGTTGAGATGGATGGCTTTTTCGAAACAAAGGATATCAGCATGATTGGGGCTCAACCAATCCATGTCGATGATGACATCAAAGCTTTTTATAGAGACTGGCATAAGATCGATGGGAAATGAATGGTCGTTCAGAGTAAGGGTACAACCCACGAATATGTCATTAGTGCTCTCTTTCTCACCGTTAGCCATTTCGACGGTAAACGTTTCGGTTAATGGTTGGGATTTATGTTTAAGAAAATGCTTGAATGCATGACTAACAAAACTTCTTTCAGCACCAGAATCGAAAAGAATGCATGCATAAGAGTTATCGAGGAGGAACGTACCCGTCACAACGGTAGGGTCAGCCACGGCTTCCTCTTGCCCCATAGTTAGTACTCTCCTAGTGTTGCCAGGTGTTGCTGCTTTGGGGCAGTTCCTCTTGTAATGCCCGATTTCCCCACAGCCGTAACAGGCTTGACCAACACCTGCTCCAGAGGCCTGATCGGTTGGTTGGACTGGGTTTTTGCAGCCTCGAGCCAGGTGGCCCTTTTTACCACGATTGTTGCAGAGCATCTCACGACATGGACCAGGGATGCGGTGATGATAACTGCACTTATTGCACCAGGGGAGGGTACCAGTATACCTACTGGTAGGTGCTTGAGTTGCAGGAGCAGCGACAGGGGTAGTAGCAGCGTGTACTGCCACCGTTTGCTGTCTCTTTGAGGGCTCTTGCAAAGATTGACCCTTTTTCTGCTTCCAGAATTTTCTCTTCTCACCACTCCCTTTAGCCGGTTCAGGAGTGGCGGTCACTTCATCGAGATCGACTCCATGATCGATCAGAGTCTGCGCCAGGCACTTAGCGCTCGAAGGTGTTTGGCCTAGCAGCCAAGACATTTCCTTTGGTCGGCGGGGTCAGCCCCCAAATGTATCTTTGAACCTTTTTGCTTTCCGGGGTGACCATCCCCGGGCAGAGAAGCGCTAGGTCTTCAAACCTAGATGTGTAGGCGGCAATGTCGGAACCCTTCATCTTTTGGTTCCAGAGTTCGTGCTCCAGTTTCTGCATTTCGTCCCGTGGGCAGTATTCAGCAAGCATGAGCTCTTTCAAGTTCTCCCAACCCATAGCATTTGCTATTGGCAGGGTTAGGGACTTGACCCGGCCATTCCACCAGGTCAATGCTTTGTTGGCGAAAGTGCAAGCGGCGAATTTCACCTTGTTAGCTTCATAACAAGAGCAAATTTCGAAGATTGACTCAATCTTTTCGAACCATCTAGTCAGGGCAATAACACCTCCAGTGCCGTCGAAGGATGTGGGTTTCGCGTTCATAAAGTCCTTATAAGAACACTCCTTCTGGTGTCCTTGACCACCTTCTTGATTTTGGGGATGAGTACCACTTCCTTGCCCACTAGATCCGCCAGAATTAACTTGTGCCATCGCGGCAACCACAGCAGCAGTAACAGCTGCTTGGACCATAACGGGATCGAACTGAGGGGGCGGTGGTGATGGTGGAGCGTTGTCATTCCTTTTGATAGGTCTTTTTCGGGGAGGCGTCTTATTCTAGCAACACTAGGATTGAATTTCTACAATGTATTTGGCTCTGACTGAAATACTCCTATAGTATTTTAAGTTGTATGGATACTGGGTAAGTTTTAGGCCTGTTGCAACACCACAGTCACTCCCAAGCACATGTTGGTCATGTCTCGAATGAATATAGTTGATCAGGCTATATTGACCCTAGACATGATTACATAACTGCCCAGGTTCAACCGCAGTGTTCAACATCCAAAATACTTTTGTTTTGTTCTACTCATGACACGGATTCTGGTACTCGGGTATACTTGTAACGCCCCGTTCTAAGAGTAATTATTCATGGATCCCCGAGATCAAGAGTAAGGGCGTTTCGGTCTTTTATGGGCAATGGGTTTTATTCGAGAAGGTTTCATGTCGGGGTGTGTTGCTAGAAGCGTAGGGCTTCTCGCCACCTTTTCGTGGATATAAAGTTCGTCGGAAACGGGCTTAGAATAAAGGAGTTATGACACTTTGAAGATAGTGTCAATAATGGTCCCTAAAGGAAATATTTGGCAAAGGGGTCCTAGGCATGCATGGAGTGCATGCGTTTAATTGGTTGGGTACGCCCAGCGTAGAGCGGTTAAATGAACGCGGGTGTTGGGGGCGTACGCCCAACGTACGTCCAGTGTCCAGAAACCCTAATTTTAGGGTCAGCCACTATATAAGGAACATTATGGTTCCAACCCTAGCCTCCATATCTGCTCTCTTACTCTCAGAAACCCTAAGTAGCCGTTTTCTTCCATGATTGTGGATATTTGACCTTGGGGAGCTTGGTTTGGCAAAGGAGAGCCTAGGAGAAGAAAGAAGAAGTTGTCAAGGAAGGAGTTGGGTGGCTGGAGCTCGTAGATCTGGGAAGGCATCATCTTCTGGAGCCCTTTTGAGGTATAAAGTCTCTTGCTTGACATCTATTTTGTGTAGATCTAGGTGTTATGAGGTTTTGACACCATTTCTTGTCCCAAAAACCCCAAAGTGATGCATGATGCGAGTTGGTTGAGATTAGCTGTCCTTTCAGACCTTAGGAGAGGTCTTGAGTGAGAAAAATGAGGTCCCAAAGGCTTTGATTGTCTCATGTGTGATGTAGGTGGGTCTTAATGGATTAAGACCTTGAGTTAAGAGCTTTATGGACGTCCCAAGTAATAAAGTTTGAGACTTTATGAATCCTAGGAATGTTTGGTCGATGGATCTGAAGTTTGGGGTAAGAGCTTAAGCCATTAAGAACTTATGTGGAATTTTAGTTCAGCGAGATTACGCCCCGCGTAAGCTGATGTACGCCCAGCGTAGTGGGTCAGTGTCCCGTTCCCAGTCCGCGAGAATCGAAGTACGCCCAGCGTACCAAGAGGGGTACGCCCAGCGTTCTCCCTCTGTTGGGTTTTTGATTTTGGACCTTAAGTGATTGGGCTGTTTATGGGCTAGTGGGGCTTGGGCCGTGACTAAACATTATGGATGGAGTAATTTAGACCCAATAATTATTATGGACCTTGGATCTAGGCCCATTTGGTGAGGTGGGCCCAATTTAGTAAATTGGGCCAATATTGGGCTTTGCATGAGGATTTGGTTTTGGGTCTTGGCCCAATAAGAGGATAATGGACTTAATGAGTGTTGTGGGCCCTTGGCCTAGAAAGTCATGTTGGATTCTAACTTGGTGATTATCATGTGATAGTTGGGAGTCCCGGTGAGTCAGCGGTCAGAGATTTGCAGGATTTCGGCAGTTGCAAGGTGAGTTATCCTCACTATATCGACAGGGTCTACGGCACCAAGGCCGGCCCTTTATCGGATGGAAATCCGGGTATTGTTTGTTATGTTATTGTTTTGCTAAATCTGCATCCTGGTATTTAGGATGGTGTTATGTTAGTGACCTGGTTAAGGTCGGTACCCGGGATATAGGGTAATGTTATGCTAGTGACCGGTTAGGTCGGAATCCTGGTTAGGATGTTGATATGCTATGTGATCTGTTAGACTGTTTGTCTGGTTGAGGATTGTTATGTGATTAATTGTTGTATGTGCACATGGTTGTTTGACGGGGGTTGGGTTGAGGCGGGTCCTGCTTTGTGCTGTAGGCCAACATACCCAGGGCGGACCGGATGTTCCGAAGGCCCAGCGAGCGGTCCGGATAGGCTGATGGCCCCAAGAGGGCGGACCAGACATGCCGAGGCTCGGAGAGTGGACCAGGCCGACTAAAGGCCCGATGCGGGCGGACTAGTCATACTGTAGACTCGGAGAGTGGACCAGGTGGATTGAAGGCTCGGTGCGGGCGGACCAATCACACTGTAGACTCGACGTACATGGCTAGACTCGGAGAGTGGACCAGGTGGACTGAAGGCCCGGTGCGGGCGGACCAGTTACACAGTAGACCCGATGTGCATGGTTGTTCTATTTATGATATGTTATGAGTATGATATGTGTGGTTGGTATTTTGGGGGTAACTCACTAAGCTTTCGGGCTTACAGTTTCAGTGTATTGTTTCAGGTACTTCAGGAGATCGTGGCAAGGCGAAGGCGTGATCGTACCGCTCCTCATGTTTTATGATTTATATGATATGGTTCTGGGGGATACTCTGATGTTTAATCTATTTTGAAAACGAGTTGTATGAACGTAATGGTTTTTGAATGATTTAAAATGTTTTAATTTGGCTCAAATTTTATGGGTGTTACAATACTTGTATACTTTTTGTAAAAATACTTATATTTTAGAAGTATACTTTTAGTTCAAAGCACTTCAGCCCCTTTATGTTTATAGTTGTATACCATGTAAGGTTCGGTATACTTAGTTCACTATAAACAATAGCTCTAATACCAATCTGTCGCACCCCGAAACCGATGGCGGAAACGTTCCGGGGCGGAGGACGTCATGCGCAGTATCACAACAGTTGTATCATAGTAAGCGAAGTAAACACAACCATTACATTATAATATGAATATTTACATTGTTCGAAAGCATGGTTTATGCATAACAGTATATAGCAAAAATAAAAAAAGACGTGACTTCAGAATGTTCCGTCTTCTCCAAAAGTTGGCAAGAGTACCTGTCTATTGATGCCCTGAGAATACAAGCAGTTTTAAAATATCAGCATAAAGCTGGTGAGTTCATAAGCGTTTAATTCTGGTGAAAGAAATGTTTCTTTGATTCTTTGAAAAGTTATTTCCCAAGAAAATCCTATATTTTCTTATGAAAGAGGTTTGATTATCCATTAGTTACACGTTAAACAGCCTGTATATGAAAGGTTAAGTTATCCCAGGAAAATCCTATATTTTCCTTAAGAGTTGATAGTCGATTTTTGATTCTGATATGAGGTGTACAAGTATCTACCATACTTGTATCGATAGATGTAGTTTCCTTGAAAAACCCTGGTTATTCGTTGTGAGATGTATTAACCTTATTACATAAATAAAACTAATAAAATAGGTAGTGAACTAGATCCTAAGGGCGTTACTGATGCCCTCTAGTAATCAAATCAGATATTACTTTGAGGTTAGTTCACTCGTTTCATTATTACAAAAGTAAATTCTCGTTACCTAAGTTGTGAGTGCCATAACCGTACTTATACTGGATAAGGCACGAAACGGGGGCCAATATCTTTTATGACTTTGTCACCCCACGAACCTAATGGTTCCGCTGTAGCTAGCAGCGAGGGTGCGGGATAGTCAGTCCCATATAGATCTATACACAATAGTCACGTTCTCCCTCCAAGAGATTCTGGTTATAAGTCGTAGTCCTCCACTCATGAATCCGATGGAGTGTTACCAAGGACATGTCTCAAACTTAGCCTAACAAATTTACAAGTAATAGTACGAAAATCCTGCTTATGATTTACATGAATCCTTTATAAGATAATACATTTTATAACATGATTCACAAGTTTCTTGCTTTAGATTTGAAAACTGTTTCTACGAGTTGATTTCTTAATCGATTGGTAAAACGGTTTTCTGAGTTAAAAACATACTGAACATAAAATCATTCTATGCAAAATGAGATAATTTGAGCACAATTTCCTTGTACTTTTGCTTGTATTCCCCCCTGAAAACATGAAAAACTCGGAAAAAGCGTAGGGGTATGAACTCATAGATTATCGTAGGATCCGAAAGCACAATTGGTTACGAGTGTTGAGTGTCAACCGATGTTTCGTACGCAAGAGGATCCTATTAACATGTGATAACACACATGTGTGTTAGAATTAGCGTGTTTCATGGCTAAACATGACGGGAAACCACCCTAAGGACTTGGAAATGCTTGTCGGGACCCTATATGATCAAATAAGGGAGGTGTACGACCATTTGAGTGGGTGTGCGGCCAGGCTGTATGTGCGGGTGCACACATGAGTGTGCGGCCGTACAGAGGGTGTGTGCGGCCGTACATAGGAGTGTGCAGCCGTACACTCCTCATTTGTGCCCAAAATGTCGATTTTGAGGTGTTCTTGTGCTAATACCAAGTCCTACTAGTGAATGAAGGCCAAACTCTTCACTTTTGAGAGCTTTAAGGTGTGTGCGGCCACCTTATGAAGGTGTGCGGTCGTACACCTTCAAAGGATGAAGAACACGAAGAACACTATGCGTTTTAGGCCTATATTCAGGTGTCTTACCAATATAACAAGCTGAATGATGAAGTAGTTCACGTTTTTGAGGCCTATAGAGTGTTCTTGGATGAAGTTTTTAGATAGAGAAAGTAGTGAGAGAAAGTAGAGTGCAGCCAAAGGAAAGAAATGAGTGAAGGGGGTCTCCTTATATATATAAGGGGGAGTGTGCGGCTGGAGTGTAGGTGTGCGGCCGCACACCCATGTGTGCGGCCTTACACACCTCTGAGGAGGGTGTAAGGCCCGGTTTTGTCTCTATACGACTTGTTGACTCATTTCTAAACTCATTCCCGACTGTACTCAAGCTTAGAACACTTAAACTAACTCTTAAACGGTGTTAAAAGATGATAAAATCGAGTTTAATATTGATATACAGATCAATTGCACAGGATAAAAGTTTCGGGTTGTCACATCATCCCCCCCGTTAGAGGGAATTTCGTCCCGAAATTTGAACATAGAATACAAATCTTGAATTTAGGGAAAGAGATGCGGATACTTCAGTTTCATCTGATCTTCGCGCTCCCAAATGAATTCCGGTCCCCGCTTGGCATTCCAGCGAACCTTCACTATCGGGATGCGACTTTGTTTTGTTCGCTTGATCTCCCTATCCATGATTTTGATTGGTTCTTCCACAAAGTTTAGATTCTCGTTGATTTCGATCTCATCGAGAGGGATAGCAAGAGTCTCGTCGGATAAGCACTTCTTCAGGTTCGAGACGTGGAAGACGGGATGAATGTTACCAAGCTCTTGAGGTAATCGGAATTTGTAGGCTACAGGACCGATCCTGGCGAAGATCTCGAACGGTCCTATGTACCTTGGGTTTAGCTTTCCACGCTTTCCGAAGCGTATCATGCCTTTCCAGGGTGAGACTTTTAGCAGGACACGGTCTCCAACCTGGAATTCCAAGGGTTTTCGTCGTTTATCGGCGTAGCTCTTTTGTCTATGTCGAGAGGCCTTAAGTCGTTCTCGGATTTATACGATCTTTTATGTGGTTTCACGGATGATTTCTGGACCAGTGAGAGTGCTATCTGGGAGTTGCCCCTTGGCTAGCTGCGTGTCGCCCACCTCAGCCCAGCACAGAGGGGATCTGCACTTGCGGCCATAGAGAGCTTCGAAAGGCGCAGCCTTGATGCTAGTATGGTAACTGTTGTTGTAGGAAAATTCAACCAAAGGAATATGAGTGTCCCATGACGCGCCGAAATCGATGACGCAGGCTCTTAACATGTCTTCCAAGGTTTGGATGGTTCTCTCACTCTGTCCATCTGTCTGAGGATGGTAAGCTGTGCTCATATCCAGCTTAGTTCCAAGAGCCTTCTGTAGTGACTGCCAGAACCTCGAAGTGAACCTGCTATCTCGATCGGAGATAATGGACACAGGCACACCACGCAGTCGAACTATCTCTCGGATGTAGATTCTCGTGAGCCTCTCCATTTTGAAGTTTTCCTTGATTGGTAGGAAGTGAGCGGATTTAGTTAGGCGGTCAACTACTGCCCAGATGACGTCGTGCCCACTCGGAGACTTGGGTAATTTGGTGATGAAATCCATAGTGATCCTCTCCCACTTCCATTCGGGTATTTCTGGTTGTTGGAGTAGACCTGAGGGTTTCTGATATTCGATTTTTACCTTGGCGCAAGTCAGACACTTGCCCACAAACGTAGCGATCTCTGCTTTCATGTTTGGCCACCAATATAGTTTCTTGAGATCGAGGTACATCTTGTCCGATCCTGGGTGAACAGAGTATCTGGTCTTGTGAGCTTCATTCATTACAACCTCTCTGTAACCACCGAACTTTGGGGTCCAGATTCGGTTCATGAAATAATAGACTCTGTCACCCTTGATCTCTAGGTTCTTATCCATTCCTCTCAAGGCCTCATCCTTGACGTTTTCTGGTTTTAGGGCGTCCACCTGAGCCTCTCTGATTTGTGCGGATAAATGGGAATGGATAGTCATGGTCAGTGCCTTCACTCTACGACCTGAGTACTCCTTCCGGCTGAGGGCATCTGCCACCACATTGGCCTTGCCGGGATGGTAGCGGATTTCGCACTCGTAATCGCTGAGTAGCTCAACCCATCGTCGTTGTCTCATGTTCAGCTCCTTCTGGTCGAAGATATGCTGCAGACTTTTATGGTCAGTGAAGATAGTGCACTTGGTTCCGTAGAGATAATGTCTCCATATCTTTAATGCGAAGACCACTGCTCCTAATTCCAGGTCGTGCGTTGTGTAGTTGACTTCGTGTGCTTTCAGCTGTCTTGAGGCATAAGCAATGACTTTTCCCCGTTGCATGAGCACACAGCCTAGGCCCTGATTGGATGCATCACAGTAGACAACGAAGTCCTCCGTCCCTTCGGGCAGAGACATGATAGGTGCGCTGCATAGGGCCTGCTTCAATGTTCGGAACGCAGCGTCTTGCTTTTCACTCCAGCAGAAAGGTACACCTTTCTGAGTCAGAGTGGTTATGGGTTTGGCAATTCTGGAGAAATTTTGAATAAATCTGAGATAATATCCAGCGAGACCCAAGAATTGACGAATTTCTGTGGGCGTCTTCGGTGCTGACCAGTTCTCTATCGCTTTGATTTTGGAGGGGTCCACGTGTATGCCTTCCTTGATTACCACGTGTCCTAGGAAGGTTACTTTTCGAATCCAGAATTCACACTTGGAGAATTTCGCATATAGCTTCTCCGCCCTTAATGTTTCCAGCACCTGTCTCAAGTGCTGTTTATGATCGTCTTCACTCCGAGAATAGACAAGTATATCGTTGATGAACACGATCACGAACTTGTCTAGGAAAGGGCGGCACACTCGATTCATCATATCCATGAATACTGCCGGCGTGTTGGTTAGACCAAAGGGCATTACTACAAATTCGTAGTGTCCATAGCGAGTTCGGAATGCCGTTTTGGGAATATCATCCTCGTGAACTTGCAACTGATGGTACCCTGATCTTAGATCTATTTTAGAGAAGTAGCTGGCTCCTTGAAGTTGATCGAAGAGGTCGTCGATTCGAGGAAGAGGGTAACGGTTTTTGACTGTGAGCTTGTTTAGCTCCCGATAATCGATACACATCTGAAAGGATCCATCCTTCTTTTTCACGAATAAGATCGGGGCTCTCCAGGGTGAGGAACTCGGTCTGATGAATCCTTTGCTGAGCAGCTCATTGAGCTTACTAGATAGCTCCTGCATTTCTGCTGGCGCTAGGCGATATGGAGGTTTAGCTACGGGGGTAGCTCCGGGGACTAAGTCGATACGAAACTCGACTTGGCGTTCAGGAGGGATTCCCGGAAGCTCTTCGGGAAAGACATCAGGAAAGTTGCAGACTTCGGGAATGCTCTCAAGGTCTTTAACTTCCTGTTTTTCGTTAACAACATGGGCTAGGAATGCATGACATTCCTTTCGCATGAGTTTCTGGGCTTTGATGCACGAAATGATGCGAAGGTTTGTGCTAAGTTTATCGCCATAAATTACGAGGGTTTCGTCAGAGGAGAGGTTTGTGCGAAGGTTTGTGCTAAGTTTATCGCCATAAATTGCGATTCCCGTTCTGGCTCTCTAGAACCTGAAAACTCTAGTGGTCTGTCTCCCTGTCAGACCACCCTTGCAAGATATCATCGTGTTAACCGCTCATCGAATAACAGGCCCTGATACCACTACCAACCCTGATTCTCTTGTTGCGACTAAAGGAAACAAGTCGTTGACCAATAATTGGCTACCGATCACGCATACCCGATATACTAATCGATCCAGATCGTAGCTCAGAAGGAACGGAAGGGTCACATCCCATCTGCGACCCACCACCTGAATAGCTATCAGAGCTCATCTGAAAGAATGAACCTCAAAAATATGTCCTCAAACACAAGAAAACGACCATACTTGCTCGGAGCAATCCCCTGACATCTATAATCATGAGCCCCAGATTTATCTCAAATGATCCTCCCGACACTGAGCACCAGGTCAACTCCCGACCCAACAGTTAAACCTCCAAAGGCTACTCATTGCACACCCAATAAGACAACTTTATAACTGCTCTCTCACAATAGCTATCTCAGCCCATCCTGTGGCACACAAAATCACGAAGTTCTCTTTTCCTCAAGCGGACACTACAACCTCATCGGATGTCGCCTCATCCGACCTCTGTCATCAACTACTTACTACTTCCATGCACCTCGTGGCCCTTCCCATACCAACGAACTGACCCACTCTGGTCTCAGACATCAGATGAAAACCAATACTTCTCCTAATGTATCCTATCTAATAATCCGAAATCTCATCCCGCCTACTCAATATACAAATTGATCCGAACTCAAGCTCGAGAGTCTGATTCGACCGCAGAATTGGAACCACTCATTTCCAATCAGATACTTAACTCGTGACTCGAGACCCGCAGATTCATGCGTACCCCATTTCTTCAATCCTTCCGATTGCGATAACCCTCCCTTAATTCAAGATATAACGATTCCCGGCCATCACGGAGACCCCCAGTCTCGCCCCTAGTCCGGCCACCAGGTTCCCGAAGACTCAATTATAAGGCTACCCAAGCCTAAGAACTCCTCTGCTTCATGCTCTGACTAGTGAATAATACGGCTCCCCACAGCATTACGATACTGTCTTGCTGACTAGTGAATACTACGGCTACCCACAATATCACAACACCCTCTCGCTGACTAGTGAATACTACGGCTCCCCGCAGTATCACGACAATCTCTCGCTGACTAGTGAATACTACGGCTCCTCGCAGCATCACGACACTCTCTCACTCGTCGTGGGCTCACCCCACGGTTTTTTTCCCTGACAGGCCCAAGTGATTACTCCCACTCGGATCAACTCGCTCTCTTATCACCCCACAATCTCATCCTCGAGTCATCACCCCACTGAGCCCACTAGCTCATGCTCCGTAGTCCAATCATAGATAGGTACAAACACCCACCCAGATTAAGCATCTCTACTCCTGAAGACAATCGCCACAACAAGACACTTTCTCCTGCCACAATTCACATTCTTGGATAATCCCATCCGATGACAATTAGCTGAAGGGATCCCACTGGAACAATGGTCACTCAGTACTCCACTTGCCATCTCACAAACTCAAGTCTCAAAATAATACAAAAATATTTAGGGCATCATACTCGGATACCGCAATACACCCTCTCAGAATCTCACAATGTCTTGCCTCAACCAATGATCTTCTACTCGCACAACTCGTGACCTCGAAATGCTTTAACTCACGACTTGAAACACGGAGGAATCGTCAATGACTAAGAACACGTTGATGAAAATCTAAAACCCCATCCTCTACTGCTCAAAACCATGTGAGAATACTCATACCGACTCTAGAGTTGGTTGCCAAAACAACAGCTGCCCTTCCTGGAGTGCATATAACAACCCATACATCGAACCAGAATTCTCAACAGTCGAAACTGGACCTCAACGAGCCAACCGTCTCAAACTCAACCACTACAAACTGAACACGAAGAGTTCCTAACCATAAAAGGTCCCTGGCCAACTGCTACTCGTTGTGGATACCCTCCTCCTTTCCTGAACACGTGCAACATGCATCATCTCGCTCTGCCCTCGCCTCATCCACCAATAACCAAATTCTCATGAGTCCGATCCGCAGATCTCCATAACCAGTTCTCTAACCGCTCTTGAACAGCTTGTTGATCCTATCAATAGAATACCCAGTTCTCCCCCACTCAGGGTTTGAACCATCACCAATTGGCATACCAACAGTCTATTCCATAGACTGTTTCACCAGATACATCACACTTGACTCTTGGAATCGTACAACGTAACACTCGATGATCTTCCCGATAGAGACCAAGCAACTCCAAATATCCCGAATCTCAGATGAAATCCTCAGAACCTTCCCAACGTGACTGCCTCTAGTCATCCCAAAATCTCATACCGACACATCGCCAGATATCCCAACTGTCCTGAACTAGTCACGACTCTCAATCTGGAAGTAATGCACTATCACACACCGTGTCTACGATCCCTCAACCAACATTCCATCGCGTGGATCATCATAGAAACAAGAGACCCCACTCTCACAGTCGATACAAAACGTAGGCAACGAGGGCCGCCTCCCCGGTATACTCCTCTTGATCCCCTGAATCTGCTGCTAAAAAGTATGCCTTACTCGACCAAGGAATCTCCTTGTCCTCATCCATCTCAGTCCCCACCAATGACTCTTTCACGGTATAAGAAATACCTCGCAGCAACATATCACAATCACTCTGATGAAAACATCGCAACTATATGATACCCCACATAATTATCTCCAAACTCTGAAACCGGAAGCTCGTTATCTCGTTCGCTCCTCACGAGAAGCGGAAATAGTGTAATCTTCGTCAAAGGATGTGACATCTCAACCATCGGTCGATCACTCAACCCAGACCGAAATCCTCCTTAGTGTATCACCTCCACTCTTCCTCAAGTCCTGCGACTCCAACTGGCAGCCTACCAATCAACTCCTCGGGATCTAAACTCAATTCCCTCACAAGGTACACTCCATCGAAGCTCATCGACATGGCCCCCCGGCCCCACAGTTTATCATATCCTCTCTCAATCCGAACACCCATCGTCGGATAACTATAAAGATGAAAATATCCTCTGCAACGAACCATGGTACCCGAACCATGTTATCTCCCCTTAACCTGCTATTTAGAACCTCTGGGATTCTCCCTGTTTCGAGTATGGGTCCTCTGCTTTCAGTAGTACGGGCCCATACTACCTGCCACATCTACCCATACTTTTCACACGGATCGTCCCAGATTTCCTAAGTAGTTGCTCAACCTTTTGATCACCAATCTCATTACACATGGTCGCTCTCCAGTGAATACTCTCCTCTATCAGCGTACTCATCTTACTAAAGTCACTCCCCAGGATCTTCCTAGGTTCTCACACTTCTCTGCCATTAGCTACTAAAGAACTCATCATGATGTCAGCCATCTACCTCCTGAATATCGTCATATTCACTTGGTAGCTAACTCCCATCATCAACAGTTCCACAAAGCAAAAAGCAAGCAGCATTCGGGCATCGAATAACCTCCCCAAGCACGTAAAACCACTGGCATATAACTCCTCTCGCTCTATCCACAACTCAAAGGGCATCGCCGACTCAGGCAACCCCACCCCTCGTGGCATCTAACTACCCTCTCAGTAGATTCCTCCAAAAGCACATCTAGGTATCCCTCCTAGATTACTCCACTATTCAAAGCTCTCTCTAAAAGATTCCTGCTAGATACTCCTACTCAGCACATAATCAAGGCACAAACAACTCCTAGGCTAAGGCAGCATAAATCAGGCAACTCTAGCCCTAAAATATGAAATACCTAGCATATCCTCTAGCATGCATCACTAATATCTCATAAATATCTCATAACACAAATAAGTAAGGGTATTTTGGGAAATCACCGTTCGGGCTCTGGCCGATTGTACACACTGCTCCAACTCGTTTTCTCTTAAAACGCTTTCTCATTTTAGAAAAAACATTTCTTTGAAATTTTTTTCTCAAATCCTCAGTTTGAGTCTAGACACACCCGAAGATACATCCGAATCCCTCAAACCAAGGCTCTGATACCAACTTGTAACACTGTAAATTTTCAGACAATTGTTTTTTCGATTTTTAAATCACATAAATCTCATCAACACATTTCACAAAATCCCCAATTGTCAAATTATCGAAAACACATTTTCATAATTGTTGAATAAAAATCCAGGATCCTCCAAAAATATAACTCCATCTCGGGTGTAAAATCAAGCTGGTGCCTTCCCGCATTCCTGAGAAATACCTGAAACACATATCACATAACACGGTAAGCACGAAGCTTAGTGAGTTCCCCAAAATACCTCATACACAAATAATAAGCCTCTCATGGCTATAACTAGGCATGGACCCTCCGGTCTCATGCGTCTCGGTGTGGACCCTCTGGTCATGTGTCTCAGTGAGGACCCTCCGGTCTCATAGCTCGGTTTGGACCCTTTGGTCTTGTCTCAGTGGAAACCCTCCGGTTCCACAACTCGGGTTGGACCCTCCGGTCCTATCTCAGTAAAACACAAAATATAGCATATATATATATATATATATATATATATATATATATATATATATATATATATATATATATCACACAGACAAAATGCATAATATGACATAACTCAAATAAGCACAAAAGACCCTCCGGTCACACATAGATACCACTCATGGTAAGTATAGTGAGAAGACTCACCTTGCAAGTAAGCTAGGAAAACGTGTACCCATGAACCGTCTAGTCCCCGCCTACAAGTAACAAGCATCTCTAATTAACACTTAAAATCACAACTCTAAATAAACTTATGCTAGCCCCTCTCTAACTCTGGGGAAGGGTAAAAGACCATTCTACCCCTACATGGTCTCCGTTACTCATGTTTGACCAATCCCTAAAGTCAACACTCGAGTCAACTATCCATGTTGACCTGACTCGCCGAGTATTCTCCCATGAGCACCTCTTAACCACTGAGCCTTGCCGACAGCCCCTTACTCTCTAATCTAGCACCATACCGCCAAACCGTTGGAGCTCTTCAATATGTCACTCTTTCTAGACCAGATATCACCTTTGCTGTGAACAAAGTATTTCAGTTCGTGCATGCACCAACAGATACTCAATGGTCTGCGGTAAAACGGATTCTATGGTATTTGAAACGTTAAATTTTGGTCTCTTTATTTGTCGTAACTCCGGATCCTCGCTTCAAGCTTTCACCGATGCATCTTGGAAAAATGTGGTTTCTCTTGTTGAAGCCTACTCTGATGATGCTGACTGGGCAGAGGATCCAGATGACCGTTATATTCATCTCTAAGTCCTGAGATGACTAGCATAACAAGATCTTTATCTTTTACCTCTTCTCCAATGTTGGCCAGGGCAGTGGCGTATTCATGTGCACGGGTAAGATAGGTGATTGAAGACTCATCACCTTTCATCTCAATCTTGAGAAGTTGAGTCTTCAGAATGTACTCTCTCGATGAGTTGTTGCGTGCATATGCTCATTCTAATGCAAGTCAAAGTTCTCTAGATGTTGTACCTTGAACATGTTGAAAGGAAGCTTCAGAAATTGTTGAGATGATTACCATTCTGACGTGTGCATCGTTGGAGATCTAATTGAGATAACTAGGTTTATCAATAAGAACGGACTGCTTGAATCTTTTGGGTTGGACACTGAACTGTGCCATCTACATAGCCGAAAAGGTTGGTGGTTATCAAGAATGGTTGGATCATTACCTTCTGGTACCCGTAATTTGTGGGTGATAAGGTGAAGGCAAATTTGTGAGAATTATGGGCTATCTTTTATGTAGAGGCGAAGGCTGTAACAATGGCCATGGTTAATTGGAGTAGCCGACAGATAGATTTAGGGCAGAAAAGTTGACAGCTGCTAGGGTTAGTGGTGATCGGGCTCTGATACCATATAGAACCAAATATCGGAGTATAGATATAGAAGATTGTAATTGATTCTCTTACACTTAAGTACCCAAAACTTAGCCTAAATATAGTTGATAGTCTAACTTGTCAGCATATTCCTGACGTGTTTTGTTGCATCTTGATTTGCCTATTTTCTTGGCGATTATGTAGAAAATTCTTTCACAAATAGTATGATTTTTGTTTGCTTTCATGTTTTGCTTGTTTTGGTGTCATGTTGATCGGTGTTGTTGTGAACATGTATGCTTGCCATATCCTTAGTTAAGGATTAATAAATAATCTGATGTGTAGCATCATGTCATACTAGGTAAGGCATCTGATGTGTAGCATCATGTCATACTAGGTAAGGCATTTATTGAGTACATATTATTAGGATGCATCAGAGGAAACTTCTTAAAAGGAAACATTGAAAGTAGTACAACAGATATGGAAATTTAAAGCTAATCCTCCATTAGCAGATTTGAAACTTGCCGCATTGTTGGCCTTGCATGTGGGTTGGAGTTCAAACATGCTCTTGAGAGACTCAGAACTAACTTTACTTGTTTCTCAACTACTGATGATGGAGGCGGTATACGACGATCTCCCACAGTTGCTAGCAATAGATAATCAACAGCCAATGTCGGTAAAGATGTTATGAGTTCTCCAGGATGCTTTCCCATCATCACTTCCAGTGCAACAACTCCAAAGCTATACACATCGCATTTCTCAGTGGCCACCATTGTATAAGCAAGCTCTACATCGATAAAGAACATGAGATAAAAACTATAAAATCTATATTAACCCCACAACATTCTAAGCATAGATACCCATATATAAATATACATAAATACGCCCATACATATATAGACGTGTATGTGTGTATAACTTAAGAAGATGTAGAAGAAACATCACAAAACTACGTTACCTGGCGAGATATAACCGTAGGTGCCTGCAATTGTGGTCCAGTTGGATGAGTCTAGCTTTAAAAGCTTGGATGTGCCAAAATCAGAAATATGTGCCTCATAATCAGAATCAAGAAGGATGTTGGCTATGGAAATGTCTCTATGAATGATAGGAGGTGAACAGTCATGATGCATATAAGCCAAGGCATTAGCTACACCCTTTACAATTTTGATCCGTTTCAACCAATCCAATTCTTTTGCCAAGATATCGCTACTTAAGATTGATCCGACACTACCCTTTTCAAGGTATTCATAAATCAAAAATGAGTGGCGAGCATGGGAGCAATATCCATAGAGTTTCACTATGTTCCGATGCCTTATGTTCGTTAATGCTCGTACCTCATTAAGGAAACCCTTACGATCAACCTTACCTGTTGATGAGTGAAGTTTCTTGACAGCTACTACGTTGTTAGGTTGTAGTTCAGCTTTGTATACAATACCATATCCTCCTATCCCAATACAATATGCATCGTCAAAGCCATTTGTTGCCTTCAAGACTTCATCATACACTACTCTTCCATCAAAACTTGATATTGAGAAGAAATCATCACCTTCCTCATCTGATGGTTGTTCATGTGGCAAAATTTTCTTTTGTCGTCGATAAGCTATGAGGCCACACATGAGTAAACCAAGTAAAAATGCCCCGAAAATAGGAAGCACAATTACAAGGACGAGCTTATGATGAAAGGGATCTTTTTTCTTCATTATATTTTGACTTGAACAAAGCTTTAATCCAGTAACATTTCCACACAAACCTGGATTGCCTTGAAATACATGTAATGATGCATTGGCAAAGATTGCATAAGGGGGAACTGGACCTGTAAGCTCATTGTAAGAAAAATTGATATCAATCCCACTAAGGAACTTTTCAAAAGCATCAGGAATAGACCCCGATAGTCTATTGTGAGAAAGATCCAATTTCACCAAATTTTGCAAACTTTGAACTTCAGATGGTATCTCTTCCTTGAGCAAATTATGAGATAAATCAAGTGTTGTCAGTTGACTTACTTTACCTATCTCAGACGGGATTTTTTCACTGAGTTTGTTATTACTAAGATTCAAGTAATACATGTGTGTCCAGTCACCAATATTTCTTGGTATCATACCATTCAGTCTATTTGTGGACAGATCAAGAGCAATAAGATCATGCAGTGATCCGAGCTCATTAGGTATAATACCTGAAAGTTGGTTATCAGCCAAGGACAAATACAGCATACTTTTCATCTTCCCAATCTCCTTAGGGATCTCCCCAACAATATGATTTGAAGTAAGATCAAGCTTGCCTAGTTGAGTTGAGTTTCCAAACTCGGGTGGAATGCTACCACTAATGTTGTTATATCCTATCCTTAAGGCTGTCAAATTCTTGCATTTACTCCAGTTTTCAGAAAGCTGCCCATGAAACTTATTGTGACTGAGATCAAGGTAAACTAAGCTTGGATAGACCCCAAAGCTTTTCGATATATCTCCAGTGAATTGATTGTCATCAAAGAAAGCTCTAATTAGGCTACGACAATTCCTTAAGCCTCTTGGAATAGGACCAGTGAGCTGATTACCACGTAGTGATAAATATATAAGGTTTCCCCTGTGGCACAAATCTTTGGGCAAATGACCAGACAATTGATTTGTGTCCATTTCTAGCTCAACCAAATCTAGACTTCCCAATCCTTGTGGTATATTCCCAGATAATTTGTTGTCACGGATGGAAAGATATTGTAGGCTGCTCAGGTTTTCTAGTGATGAAGGGATAGGGCCACTAAGATTATTTCCACTCACCGCAAGTTTAGTGAGAGATTTCAAATTCCCAATTTCAACAGGAATAGAACCAGAGAGTTGATTTTGGTACAAATGGAGGAGTTTCAAAGATGCCAATTCACCCAATGATGAGGGGATTGAGCCAGACAGATTGTTTGAGAAGAGGCTTAGGCGCTCAAGTGAAACCATGCTTCCTATTTCTTGTGGGATTGAACCATTTAGATGGTTTTTAAAAAGGTACAAGATGGTTAGTTTTCTCAGATTTCCTATGCTAGGTGGAATGGGACCATGAAGTGAATTTTGAGTGATATAGACTTCAACAAGATTGACAAGCTGTCCAAACTCTTGAGGAATTTGACCCGAAAGTTTATTGTTATCGAGATAAAGATAAGCCAAATTCTTCAAATTTCCCAATGATGGAGATAATTCTCCTTCAAGAGAATTATTATACAATGCAAGCTCATAAAGAAACGTTAATTGACCGATCTCTTGTGGTATTGAACCACTCAAGTTATTTCCATTGAGGTAGAGGGTTTCAAGAGTGGCTAACATCCCTATTTCAGGTGGGATTACTCCAGAAAATCTATTTTCTGAAAAGTCAAGATAAACGAGTTTGGACAGGAGCCGTATTTCTGGTGGGATTGGGCCAAAGAAGTTGTTTACACCGAGCTCAAAATGTGTAAGATTGTGTAGCATAGAGAATGGAAATTGGTGAAGTGTACCGTTTATTCCTGATGATGTTAGTAGGTTCAACGTGTGAATGCTCCCATCAGCATTGCAAATTACTCCCAACCAAGAAGTGCATGAAACCGATGTACTGGAATTCTTAGGAAGCCATGAAGAAACCAAGGAGTTGTTTGGGATCTGAAGGCTTTCTTTCCATTTAAGAAGAGAATTTGCTTCCTCTAAAGATGCAGAAGCAAATTTTAGTATTGAAGAAAGTGTAATGATTAGTAGAGCTAGAGAGAAAAGTAAAAACTTTGAAGAAAGCATTATTTGCTTTGCTGTGTTTTTAGAAAATTGTGGTTTGTGTGTAGTAATTTATACTTGAACTATCCTGTTCTTTTTGTTTTTAGGTACCTATTTTCAAATGGAAAATTTGGATGTTTCATACTATTCCACAAGAGTAGACTTGAGAAGTCAATGCCATAATTTTCAACGAAGGAGTGTATTACACTGAAAAGTAAACGCTATATTTTTCCACAAAAAATGTATTACACTGAAAAGTCAGTGTCATATTTGTCCACAAATGTACACCTCATGACAAACTATGAAAAAACATTGTTAGTTAGTTACCAAACTAACAACGGTAAGGATTTAATAGTGCAATAAGGATTTAATAGTGCAATATAACTTTATTTGATCTGTTATGCAATTCCGGTTAAATCTAAAAAGAAATTCAATTTGAAAGCAAATGTACCTGTCAAACTAATAACTGTGAAATTGTGTATAATTGGTTTTGAAAACAAATCCCTTTTAATCATTATTGTTTCAAATTGACCATGCTAATTTCTAAAAATAAAAAAAAAATTAACTTGGTAAAACGTTAACTTACAAAATAATTAAAAGATAATCATTAAAACGACAACATTCATTAAATAGCAATCACAATATGGCAACATTGTAACAAAATGCAATAATGACCACCATTATACAACGTTAAAATTTTCAAACCACATAGGAGTTTTAAACTCCATGTCTTCTCAACTTTCTCTTTGTTTTGAACCCTTGTGATATTCCATCTTTTCTTTCTTTGTTTTTTACAAGGTTGTAAACATATCATTTTGGTTCATATCCTATCTTTAATTGTTGAAGATTCAGCTTGCTTTCTACAGTAAGAAGAGTGCATCCATGGTTCTACCATGGTAGCAGAACCCTTGTTTGATTTATGGAAGCAATGTTGAAAGACATGGAATAGAAATGCCTGGCCTTTGATCTTCAAAAGGGGTCCTAGCAATACTTCAACCCTCAACCTATTGGTTGTGAATTGTGATACAGTTTTACAAACTGCACCTATTCTTGGTCATAAACACATATCAAGGTGTATATACCATCTGAATGAGCATACAAAAAATGGAGTTATTAATGTCAATAATGGTTTTCGGATTCATTATGCAGAGTCCAGGATCACTATTATAGCATGGAAGTGCATATATTACATACTATTCAGGATTATACCACCCATACTATATGCAACCTCAATAGCATAGGACAATTAAGGTGTAGATAATCAAATAATGTTATTTTGTTACTAGTTGTACCCCAAAATACCAATGGATGGAAAAAGTTTTTGCTAATTTTCATTTAAAAATGCAACAGATGAAATGTTGTCAATTTTTATAAACATGGCAATTTGCATTGACTTATCTCAATGCCTAGAGTCCGTTAACACTTATACCTCATTAACGAAACACTTAAGATCAACACTCTCAGATGATGAGTGAAGTTTCTTGACAGCTACTATATTGTTAGTTTGTTACTTTGTATTGTGGTTTTGTACACATTACAATATCCTCCGGTCCAAACACATTAAGCATCATCAAAATCATTTATTGCCTTCACGATTGCATCATAAACTAATCTTCCATCTAAACTTGTTATGGAGAAGTAATAACTCATTGGTTTCGGTGGAGATGTTTTTTTGTCAGTAAGCAATGAAGCCATATGTGAAGAAATCAAGTGAAACTAACCCCATAAGAGAGCATAATTACAAGGATGAATTTATCTTCAAATTTTGATTTGCACAAAGTTTTAGTCGTGTAACATTTCAACACAAACCTGGATTACATTGATGGAAGCATTCACAAAATTAGGGCAAGGGGAACCAGACATATGAGCGCATTATAAGAAAAGTCGATATTAATCATGTTAAGCAAACTTGTTAAAGCATTAGGAATAAAATCAAATAGTCTATTGTGAAAAAGATCCATTTTTTCAAACTTTGCAAACTCAGAACTTCAAATGACACCTCTTCCGTGAGCAAATTCATAGATAAATCAAATTTCGTTTGTTGACTAAACCACCATAGTTTGGTAATTTCAACTCAAGTAAAAAGGCTCGGAAGAGTTTGGGAAGATTAAAAGTATTTTGCACTTATAAACAACTTTCAGGTAATAACAAGCTCCGTGAAAAAACAAATCACATCTGAGATTGGTAAACTAGCCTATCTTATGAAACTTGATATACCCAGAATTTGCTCAAAGAAAGATAGAAGCTCAAAGATTGCGAGAATTGGATCTTTTTTATGATATTATTAATGCTTTTACAAGTTTGCCTAGCAGATTAATTAATCATAAAATTCAGTACTCCTCGGGATAAAATTTAATCCAAGTTTGTCGAAATGTTCTAGGACTAGAACTTTGCGCAAATCAAATTACTAAGAAGGTGATGATCTGCTCCATAACAAGTTTTGATGGAAGGGTAGTATATGGAAATCATGAAGGCAACAAATGATTTTGAAAAACTTACTGTATTGGGACCGGAGGATACTGTATGCTGCCGTTGATGTTGTTACAGGACGAGGAAGACGAAGAGAAAGATGAACCCTAATCGCAGAACCGGGGATAGAATTCCACCTCGCTTTGCTTGTCAAGAACCCTATCATCTGCAACCACTAGCGTTTACGGTTTCTTTGGAGTTTGGTCAGTTTCTTTGATTCAGTTTGAGAGGTTAGGGTTTCTTCTAACCCTATCTTATTTATATCCTTTTTAGTGATTACTTCAAATATAAAAAAAATAATAATAATAAATAATACTATTTATTTAAAAAAAATTAATAATGTTAAAATTCTAGTTCCATTGTAGTTTTTTTTTATACTTCTATTTTATTTGTAGATTTGTATTTAGATATAATATTGAATATTTGTAATATTTTATTATATATTAAATTTTATATATTTAAAATATATTAAATTAATATTTTTAAATAAAGTTAAAAATCTAGTTATCGAGTTTTTTTTATATTTTACATATTTTTATTTTATTTTTATGTATTAGTTATTTAAATATAATATTTAATATTTATAATATTTTGTTATATATTAAATTATATTAATTAATTATAAATAAGAAGTTTAATACTTATGTATCGAGTTCATATAATAAATTAAATACATATTAAAAAATTAAAACACGGTAGTGTATTTTATAAAAGCTTAAGTACATGCATTATTTTACATAATATAATAATCGGTGATAAACATGATCTTGTTGTACCAATTGAAGTTACAAAAGAAGTGTTATCGATAGAGGTTAAAACGACAATGGATGAAGACAATTAAATCCAACAATTTATTGTTCAATATAAATGTATAAAAAATAAAGAAGCTCATTTCGGTCTACAAATTGTGTCAGATGATTATGTATGAGAAATTTATTCCAATGCATAAATATGTATTAATTTTTTCAAATGTATGTGTAATACTTCTATAAGATACATGTATAATATTTATTTAAAGTGTGTTATAAATATTATCTTATTTATTTAATAATTTCTGTAATAAATTAATAATTAATTGAAACTAGTATTTAAGTCACCTCGCGTGTTGCAACGGAGAACTCTTTTGGAATTAATAAAAACAAAGACTACAAAGAGTTATGTAAGGACCAAAAACGTAAATTTATTTAGCGGACTAACTCCTTTGCAATTCGTATATAAAATATGATTTACAAATGTCAAGAATTCATATGTAGCGGGGTAACGATTATACATTATCAAGTGGATCACAAAAGTATCAAAAAAATCATTTTGATCCAAACAACGTAAAGTTTATAATGTTTAAACAAAAAGTAACATTAATAAAAACGAAAACTATAAAAAAAATAATGTAAAGGACAAAAAACGTAACTTTAAATTATAGTAAGCGAACAAAATCGTAACTTATAAATACCAATAATTTAATTTTAAATTAGAAAAAACTACAAAAATGGTCTCTATTGTTTGCATTTTTTATGGGTTTTTGTCAAAACCCCAACTTTTTTGGATTTGTGGTCCTTTTGACCATGTTTGTGTGTGGGTTTGGTCCCTCCAAAAATTAAAATAAATATTATACCCTTTTGATTTTATTTTTATATTTTAATAATTAAAAAATAAAAGAGTGCCCACATCTCTCTCTCTCTCTCTCTCTCTCTCTCTCTCTCTCTCTCTCTCTCTCTCTCTCTCTGTGTGTGTGTGTGAAAACAGAGTTACTTCACTTGATTGTCAAACATGAGCATCCATGGCTTTGTTTCACATGATATCTCGTCTCTTAACAGTCTTACTAAGCTTTCCCTCGATGACAATAACTTCATCGGAAAAATCAATCTCTCCAATTTAACATCTCTTCCGTTTCTAAACATATCAAACAATGCATTTAATGGTGGGTTAGAATGGAATTATGCAAACCTCCAAATTTTTGAGGTCCTTGATGCATACAACAACAATTTGTCGTTTCCACTGCCAACAGGAATCACTGAGCATAATGAACCCTTATCGTTCGCCATTTGTTCTTGTTCTTGGATCTGGAAGTAAAGAGAGTTCTCGAGATATTGTAGTTGAGCCCACAATTCAAAGGGTGAGTTTTCATTAACTATTGAGGAATCCCAATCTGAATCCGACCCTGTTAATTCGGGTCAAAACGAGGTGAAAGAAGAAGAGAATAAGGAGATCAATCTGGATCTGGAAACATTGTTGACACAGTCTAAAATGTGAGAGAAGTAATGGAAAAAACTAGGGTTCTAACAAACATGGATGAAGATGAAGTCTTCATATTCGCAAAAGAATTAGGTGTACCTTATGACATTGTTGTAAAAACCTAGAAACTGGATAGGCTTCTAGTAGTGAAATAGAATCTGATATGTGGGTTTAGGTTTTCTTACTTTGAACCCTCAAAAACTGTAACGCCCGCAAGATAGGGCTAGATGATTAAGGAATAAAAGGATAATTATTCGTCATGGTGATAAATAGATGTTTTTGGTAGAAGGTTATTTAGGATAAATAATCTAAAAAAAAAAGTTGTAGTAATTGTAAAACCGAGTGTATGCATATAGAGAACGTCCAGATCTGACTTCATATGAGGAAGTTATAATTTTTTGAAGTTTCAGCGCAACAATACGCGAGCAAAAACCGAAATAGAAATCGGTTGATTGTTAGCCGAAACAATCTAAACGAGTGTTGAAGATCTCGTAGATACAATTCCGACAATATAAAGACAGTCGAGAACGGATGTCCTATTGAAGGATTATGATTTTTATATGGACTTTAACAATATAAGTTTGTACAAATATAACTTTAAAAATAAAGTCAGAATTAGCTGATCGAGTCTAAATGAAATTTGTAGATCTCGTTGATAGATATGTGTGGAAATAAAGAACGTCGAAAACAGAGCTTGTATGAAGAAGTTACAGAATCTACAAAATCTATGTTTTGGGCGGCACGCATAGGTGACAATGCGGACCACAGAGAAGCAGACACGTGGCACGAAATGGCAGGGGAGACGTCGTCTTTAGCGCGTGATGCGTATATGCAAAATCAGCTTATAAGTAGCAGCAGCCCCTCATTCATTCTCTACAACCCACAATATTTCTCTCTGAACTCTAGAGCCAAAATATCGATATTTCCTTAGGATTTAGGGTATTTAGCTAGGCTATGAAGTATTTAAGAGCCCGGAAAGTAGAAGCTCTCGAGTCAGACTTCTGCCAGTGCAATTTCCGACTTTTCGCTAGAAATTCTCTATAAGTTAAGCTACACTTATTTTAATTCCAGTGTAACTTACATTTATATTCATAGTCGTTATTATGAATCTATAAATAAGATTTATCATTAATTCCATGTGTAACATCCCGAGTCCCGGGTATATTATCTAATTATTTTTATATTCATTTTGAAAGAGGAACTCGACAAGTTGGAGGACACAACTCGTCGAGTAGAGTTTGAGATAGCCACGAGATTTTAGAGTCAACTCGACGAGTCGGAGGACCCCGACTCGACGAGTAGGTGTTGAGTGAGAAAACCCTAATTTCCAGGGTTTGTGTCATATTTAAATGACCTTAAGCCCTCATTTCCGCCACCCTTGTCACCTTAGAGCTCTGTAAGAAACCCTAGACCAGTTCCACTCGTTGTGAGAGATAGAGAAAGGCTAATTTGAGTGTTCTTGTGCATTTTTGGAAGGAGATTTGGAGAGCAACACGAATTGGATCGAGGAGTGACTTTGGATCCAGTGTTCTTCAGTGATTAGCTTCTATTTGGAGGTAAAAAGCTACCATCCTGACAATTTCTTTTGTTAGATCTCATTCTAGGGAGTTTTAGGGTTTTCACCCATCCATCTTTTGGTTATTGAGTCATTTGAGCATGACATGAGGTTGAGACATCACATCTGGACTTAATGAGGTCCCTTGAGTCCAAAGATCCAAGCTTTATCAAGTTATTGGCAAGCTTCTATGCACTAAAATTTCTATAGAGTCTTGTTTTGGCATTTTGAGCCATAAATGTCATGCATGAACGTAAAGCTTGCAGCTTTACGTGGTATCTCAGCCTTGGGAGGCTAGATCTAGAGTTTGGGACATTATTTCTGCTTAGAATCGACTGAATGAGAATTGGCCAAGAGAGACTCGACGAGTACATTATTTACATGCATGCATACATACATACATACATATATATATATATATATATATATATATATATATATATATATATATATATATAGGCTTAGGTTATTGTGTTTTTACTAACTATTGTGTGTCAGAATGCACAGATCTGGACCACCGGATGGAATAAAATCAAAGGTCATGATCTGAGATTATATGATATTACAATAGGGTAACATGTACCATATAATCACATATATTTCAGCATAAAGGTATTTTTGTCAAATGACCTATATTAAAAAAGGAAATTTTCGGATTTTAAGGGATAATTAGATCTTTATTTTTTTTAAATCTGATTTTTTTAAATTAATTCAAATTTAATTCTAATATAGTTTTTAAAATAACCGATTTTATTATGTCAGAATGATAAAGTCAACCATAAACTAGTAAAGATATTTTCGATTTTATTCTTGTAGAATATGGTTATATTCAAGGTATTTTATTTATAATTAACATGCTTAAAGAATTGTACAACATATTATGAAGAATAACATTTTCTAAAGAATACAGATTTTATTCTTTAAGAATCACTAATTACATTAATTCGTAAAGAATAAAACTATAAACAATTACTACATTCATTCTTAATATATATATATATATATATATATATATATATATATATATATATATATGACTAGTATTGGTTCAAGAATTACAATTATTCTTAAAGATTAAAACTAAGAATGGTTAAAAAAGAAAAAAAAATCAAAATATAACAAAAACACTAATTCATTCTAAAAGAATAATATTGACAAAGTAACACTGTATACATTCTGGCAGAATACATTCTGGTAGAATACAGTCTCGTTCTCCATGTTTTCTTCCTTTTCCACATCAATAGCAACATCTTCAAAACTTAAATTCACAAAGAAAACATAATTAACTTTCAAATATTTAAAAAATCCAATGCAATCTTAGAGAATAAATATAAATTCTAATATTAAATAATTTTAATTTATTCTAATATAATGTAATCCACAAATCACTAGATAAGAAAATAAAGTGTATGAAGAAGTGTGAACTTGTTCAACCATTTTGATATAATGTAATCCTCGAATCACCAATTTTTAATCGAAAAAAGACTCCAAAAACATAAAATACACCAAATTAAAGAATTAAAATTTATCAAAAAATATAATAAATGGCAAACAAAGATTCTATAAGAACACATATACTTTATTCTAACAGAATATTACTTAGAGTCTAATAGCTATCAAGAAACATGTTTATTCTGCAAGAATGATACCGTAAAAATTCTCCAAGAATGGTTTTGAATATTCTTAAAGAATTTGTATTATCAAGAGTATGAAATAACTAATCATAAGCAAATTAAATCATCATGTTATTGGAATAAAAAAATTCACTGTGAATAAAAAAAATTGTTAAAAATTTGACCTCAATTGGCTATAGCTGTATACCTTAAACCATTACCTCAACTAAGATATTTTAATTGTTATTTTATTAAACCATTAGTTAGAAAGTATCTCAGTATACTCGTTGAGATGCAAAAGTTAATATTGAACGACATAGCTAAGAGGACGACATAATATTGGACCTCTATATATTTTAATGAATTTAAATACATTCATACGTATCGGTCAAACATTTATTATAAAATTCAAAGAATTAATTCAATATAGGACAAAATAATAATTAACAATTAAGCATGATTATACCTGTTTTGATGATTATGCCGTCGAGATAGTGTGGAAAACGCAGCAATCTCTTTGTTCACAAGACACAAAATCAAACATGATGGAAGCGACTAGCGGAATACCGGCAGTAAAGAGGACCATTGAGGTTTTGTGGTCGGCGATTGAAGGTTTGGGGATCGGGTCGAGGTTGACGTTTAGACGAAGAATGGGAGAAATTAATGCCGATGGGTATAAAAGAGACAGATTAGGTCAACAAATTTATTTTGTTTCCTTAATTGCAGGGATTTAATTAAATGATCCCATTAATTGCAAGTGCAAAAAACCGAAAATACCCATTTTGATTTAATTAATTATTTAATTATTTGTTAATTTCTGATTGGTGCATTTAGGAACACAATAATTATTAGAAACATTTGAACATCTCTCTCTCTCTCTCTCTCTCTATATATATATATATATATATATATATAATCACGCCTTACAAACGACGTGGTTCGTCATGACTCGTAAAAACTTGAGCATTGACATTGTCGTCAAGTCACATCTAACGTTATTTAGAACTGTGTATATTATTACATAATGCTATAACAAAACCTATGAAAAGTTGATTCACGAGAAGGCATCATTTTTAGTACATGCATATTATTAGGATGCATCATAGGAAACTTTTGAAAAGTAAATCATTAAAAGGTACACCAGATATGGAATTTTATAGCCACTCCTCCGTGAGCAGATTTGAGACTTGGCGCATTGTTGGCCTTGCATGTGGGTTGGAGTTCAAACATGCTCTTGAAAGACTCAGAACTAATTTAACTTGTTTCTCAACTATTGATGATGGTGGCGATATACGGCGATCTCCCACATTTGCTGGCAATAGATAATCAGCAGCCAATGTTGGTAAAGATGTTATGAGTTCTCCAGGATGATTTCCCATCATCACTTCCAGTGCAACAACTCCAAAGCTATACACATCACATTTCTCATTGGCCACCATCGTATACGCAAGCTCTAGATCGAAAAAGAAAATGAGATAAAAACTAAAAAAGTTATATCAACCCCACACCATTCTAACATATATATATATATATATATATATATATATATATATATATATATATATATATATACATACATACATATACATAAATACGTACATACATGTATAGACGTGTATGTGTAGATGTAAAAAAGAACAGCCCAAACTTAAGTTACCTGGCGGGATATAACCATAGGTGCCTGCAATTGTGGTCCAGTTGGATGAGTCTAGCTTTAAAATCTTGGATGTGCCAACATCAGAAATATGTGCCTCATAATCAGAATCGAGAAGGATGTTGGCAATGGAAATGTCTCTATGAATTATAGGAGGTGAACAATCGTGATGCATATAAGCCAAACCATTAGCTACACCCTTTACAATTTTGATCCTTTTCAACCAATCCAATTCTTTTGCCAAGATATCACTACTTAAGATTGATCCAACGCTTCCCTTTTCAAGGTATTCGTAAATCAAAAATGAGTGACGGGCATGGGAGAAATATCCATAGAGTTTCACTATGTTTCGATGGCTTATATTTGTTAATGCTCGTACCTCATTAAGGAATCCCTTACGATCAACCTTACCAGATGATGAGTGAAGTTTCTTGACAGCTACTACATTGTTAGGTTGTAGCTTGGCTTTGTATACAATACCATAACCTCCTGTCCCAATACAGTGTGCATCATCAAAGTCATTTGTAGCTTTCAAGACTTCATCATACACTACTCTTCCATCAGAACTTGATATTGAGAAGAAATCATCACCTTCTACGTCCGATGATTGTTGTGGAACAATTTTCTTTTGTCGTTGATAAGCTATGAGGCCACACATGAGTAAACCAAGTAAAAGTGCCCCGAAAAGAGGAAGCACAATTATAAGGATGCGCTTATGATGAAAGGGGTCTTTTTTCTTCATCATATTTTGACGTGGACAAAGCTTTAATCCAATAACATTTCCACACAAACTTGGATTGCCTTGAAATACTTGTATCGATGCATTGACAAAGATTGCATAAGGGGGAACTGGACCTGTGAGCTCATTGTAAGACAAATCGATATCAATCCCACTAAGGAACTTTTCAAAAGCGTCAGGAATAGAACCCGATAGTCTATTGTGAGAAAGATGAAATTTCTCCAAATTTTGCAAACTTTGAACTTCAGATGGTATCGCTCCCATGAGCAAATTATGAGATAAATCAAGTGTTGTCAGTTGACTTAATTTACCTATCTCGGAAGGGATTTTTTCACTGAGCTTGTTATTACTAAGATTCAAGTAATACATGTGTGTCCAGTCACCAATATTTCTTGGTATCGACCCATTCAATCTATTTGTGGACAGATCGAGAGCAATAAGATCACGCAGTGATCCGAGCTCATTAGGTATAATACCTGAAAGTTGGTTATCAGCCAAGGACAAATACAACATACTTTTCATCTTCCCAATCTCCTTAGGGATCTCCCCAACAATATGATTTGAAGTAAGATCAAGCCTGCTTAGTTGAGTTGAATTTCCAAACTCGGGTGGAATGCTACCACTGATGTTGTTATATCCGATCCCTAAGGCTGTCAAATTCCTGCATTTACTCCAGTTTTCAGAAAGCTGCCCGTGAAATTTATTGTGACTGAGATCAAGGTAATCTAGGCTTGGATAGACCCCAAAGCTATTCGATATATCTCCGGTGAATTGATTGTTTTGAAGAACAGCTCTAAATAGGGTACGACAATTCCTTAAGCCTCTTGGAATAGGACCGGTGAGCTGATTATCACTTAGTGATAAAAATCTAAGGTTTCCCCCGCAGAAATCTTTGGGCAAATGACCGGACAATTGATTTGTGTCCATTTCTAGCTCAACCAAATCTAGACTTCCCAATCCTTGTGGTATATTCCCAGATAATTTATTGTCACGGATGGAAAGATATTGTAGGCTGCTCAGGTTTTCTAGTGATGAAGGAATAGAGCCACTAAGATTATTTTCACTCACCGCGAGATTAGTGAGAGACTTCAAATTCCCAAGTTCGACAGGAATATGACCAGAGAGTTGATTTTGGTACAAATGGAGAAGATTCAAAGATGTCAAATTACCCAAAGATGAGGGAATTGAGCCAGACAGATTGTTTGAGAAGAGGCTTAGGCTTTTAAGTGAAACCATGCTTCCTATTTCTTGTGGGATTGAACCATGTAGATGGTTTTGAAAAAGGTACAAGATAGTTAGCTTTTTCAGATTTCCTATTTCTTTTGGGATGGGACCATGAAGTGAATTATGAGTGATATAGACTTCCACAAGATTGACAAGTTGTCCAAACTCTTGAGGAATTGGACCCGAAAGCTTATTGTTATCGAGATAAAGATAAGCCAAGTTTTTCAAATTTCCCAATGATGGAGGTAATTCTCCTTCAAGAGAATTATCATACAATGCAAGCTCATAGAGAGAGGTTAATTGGCCGATCTCTTGTGGTAGTGAACCACTCAAGTTATTTTCATTCAGGTGGAGGGTTTCAAGACTGGCTAACATCCCTATCCCAGGTGGTATTACTCCAGAAAATCTATTTGCTGAAAAATCAAGATATACGAGTTTGGACAGGAGCCGTATTTCTGGTGGGATTGGGCCAAAGAAGTTGTTTACACTGAGCTCAAATTTTGTAAGATTTTGTAACAAAGAGAATGGAAATTGGTGAAGTGTACCATTTATTCCTGATGATGTGAGGTTCAACGTGTGAATGCTCCCATCAGTATTGCAAATTACTCCCAACCAAGAAGTGCATGGAGCCGATGCACTGGAATTCATAGGGAGCCATGAAGAAACCAATGAGTTGTTTGGGATCTGAAGGCTTGCTTTCCATTTAAGAAGAGCATTTGCTTCCTCTATTGATGCAGAAGCAAAATTTTGTATAATGGAGAGTGGAATGATTAATAGAGCTAAAGAAAAAAGTAGAAAGTTTGAAGCAGACATTATTTGCTTTCGTGTGTTATTATGAAAATTGTGGTTTGTGTGTTGTAATTTATACTTGAACTATCATTTTTTATTTTGTTTTTAGTTGCCTATTTTCAAAATGGAAAATGTGGATGTTTCATATTATTCCACAAGAGTAGACTTGAGGAGTCAATGCCATAATTTTCCACGGAGTGTATCACACTCTGAGAAATCAATGCCTTATTTTTCCACAAAAAATGTGTTACGCTATTAGAAGTCGATGTCATGTTTTTTCAGAAGTCTAGTACACTGTGATTAGTCAAGGTCGTTTTTTCAGAAGTCTAGTACACTGTGATTAGTCAAGGTCGTATTTTTCCATGCCAAAATTTTCCACAAAAAGTGTATTTACACTTACAAATGTATTCCTAGGACAATCTATGAGAAAACATTGTTAGTTACCAAATTAATGGTAAGGATTTAATAGTGCAATATAACTGTATTTGATTTGTTAGGCATTTCCAGTTAAATCTAAAAAGAGTTTCAATTTGAAAGCGAATGTACCTATCAAACTAGTATGAAATTGTGTATAATTGGTTTATGAAACAAAACCCTTTTAATCATTATGGTTATCAAAATGAATCAAATCATTATGCATATTTAGGTGGGAAAATAAAAAAACAGGGGTATGTGTTCTAAAAATATTCTTTTGTTATTAGATAATATTGTACTTTGAATGTACAATGCTATAATTGAGAAGCCTTTTCCATGTAGTCAATTTACATAGAATAGGAAGAAAACTACACAACCACAAATAGTTTTAATTATTTCTTATACTCACAAATCGGCACAAAGAGATAGCAATTTGTATTTATACATCATTAATGTCAAATCTAAACTAACAAAACCCATGATGGAAAAAAAATCAAAATAAACATTAGATAGCAATATGCATTTGTACATCAATGAATAATCTAATAATCAAGACGATGTTACTTCCTTTTTTTTTATCAAAATATATAAAACCCAAACAAAATGAAGACAATTAAACAATTACAAAGTTATAAATGTACATATTTAAAAATCAAGAATCAAAATGATTTTTAATAACTAATACTATGGGCATATTGTCTTCAATCGTTCTAATTGGATGGTATTTTTTATTATAACTAATGATAAATGGGAATACTGCATTCAATAGATTTTTTTAAAGGAGAAAAAATAAATAGACGAACAACCATAGAAGAAAATTTTGAAGGTTGGTTGTATTGAAAAATATTGAAAGTTCGTTATACCTTTAAATAAATAACACATACAAACAAAAATATTATAATAAAAATGATGAAAAGTGATGGACATTTACCATATCTAACACCTGCCCAAAAAAACATATAATATAGAAACCAACTTCTACCGGTACCTTATAGTAGTTCCCTCAAGAACTACGTGTAGTTCCCTCAAGAACTACGTGTATATGGACGAAAAACATGTCTCACCGTGGTTGAGAAAGAAAATTGGATAAACTTTTCAAAAGTACAACGCTTTTAGTTGGTAGTCCATGGCTAATTTCTAAACTGTTAATGAATAGACCTCTAGATGGTAGTTCATGGCTAATGTCGCAGCTGTCCACTTTCCCTTGCAATTACAACTTTATACACCTGCACAAATTGACAAATTGGCAAACAATGGTCAGATTTTCCATTTATCCTGGTTTTTCTCTTACAATCTCCCAAATATTGTATTAAATATAAAATTGTTCAACTACAACCACATGATTAGACTTCTATAAAGATCAGATCGTACTTTCATTTAGTCATATCATACTTTCATTATGAAGAATTTTATATATTTATGAACAATTTTATACTTTCGACATTCGATACCCATATCATACTTTCATTACGTCATATTACATCATTCTACTTTCATTTTTTCCTTATTAATGCATTGTGTTATTAAAAATCAATTCAATCATAGCATTGTACTTTCAATTCCTTTTTCTCCATAGGACATTACACTTTAAAAGATCAACAATTTTTTTATTTGGATGGCATTACTATAATTGGGTAGATTATCTTAAGGTAAAAAATTGCAAAAATAAAAGTATGATATAACGCAGACAAATTGACAATTATATTGTTGTTTTTTTTGCATTTACACCTACAATGTATAATCCTTGCAAGTGTAGTATATAGAACACATACCATAAGGCCGGGACCCAAAAAATTCAAGGAACTCATTCACACCGGACAATTTGATATTGTTGGTGGCGACCAAATTGCAGCCAAAGTCATTTGGCAGATAAATAAAAAAATTAATCAAGTAGTACTGTTAATGATTGGATATAACATAAATAAATTCATAAATTTTATGATCAATACCATACACAAAAGTAGGACATGTTGTTACTATTTCAATGCAATATATTAAGTTTCATCATTTAAATTTAGAATCGACAATAAAAGATAACAAGTTAAAAGTTTAACATAAAACACAAAATAACATATTTCAACATCTCAAATGAAACATAATTTAAGGTGAACGCAAAATAAAGCTTCTCAGTTAACTTTTCGGTTATTAGTTGAGCATTATAAAGTTCTTGATGCTCCATCATTTGTTGTTTACAGAGTTAGAATATCACTATTGCTTATAGTTATTCAACAGAAATCAGAAACCAATTGTGAATTATATGTCTAGATTATACCTTTCCCCTGGATTTATAATCAAGTTCCATATATTCTATTTTTTTCCAACCATTTCATGCATGAAAATCAAATAAAACATAAAAGATCACACAAACTTCAATATTGATCGCTAAAATTTAACTATTTTAACTTTATGGTTATTAAACCAGTGAATAAATAACTGATCAACTTAAAATCAGTTTTTTAATAAAAGCTACAAAAAACTAACCAAAAAATGTATTGACAATGATCATATTCAACTTCGTTTCTTATAAAGAAAAAAAAAACTAAGAAATACCTGATGAGAAAAACATGAGAAATGTGGAAAGAGTGTGATGTTGAAGAAATGTATCAAAGAACCTCTCGTATAAATTTGAAGTCCTCGAATCTTTGCCAAAGAAAAAAAGGAGCATACAATATTCAGTTCAAATATTACATCTAGGGGTGGAAAAAAAGACCACAATAATGAAATTGGGAAAAGAAGAAACCACCTGTATGTTCAATTACTTCTCCAAATCAATATCAAAACCCTAAATATAAAGAAAGAAGTGAGATTTGGGGAGCCGAGAATTAGGGATTTCAAAATTGAGTCTCATGAACAAAAGTAGATACATTGAATTGACAAAGTTGTTACATATAATATTCGGGTGCAATTGATAGTAATCCCAAAAAATTAGGAAATTTGTTACCAGGGATAGATTGATAGTATTTGAAAGCACGAATAAAATCTTAAAACTAATTTGCTGATTAATAGGAGAGCTGAGTTTTGACTTCATGGGTGAGAAAAGCAGACTAAACACAGCTGTGGTAATGACACGTGGCAAGAAGCTGGTATAAAATGGTGACATGTGGCGATTTAGGGATTCTTTTATCTTTTATTAAGAATAGATAAGCATATCACTTAGGTTAATGTCCTATCTCTAACTGTTAAGGATTCTGCTTGCTTTCAACAGTTTAAAGGTGTATTCATGGTTCTACCATGGTAGCAAAAACTTGACCCTTGTTTGGGCCACATACCCAATTACCCATTAGTTTGTGTTTTTTCCTATTGTTATGCATACTTCCTACGAGAACTTGATCCTAAAACTCATTACAAACTGGATGAGCATACAAAATGGAGTCATGGATATAAATAAGGGTTTTTTTGGATTCATTATGCAGAGTCCATGATCACTATTATAGCATGAAAGAGCATAAATTTGTACTCTCACTATTCAAGATTATATCAACCAGAATATATGCAACCTCAATAACATAAGCCGACTATAGTGTAGACATTTGAAGAAACAGGTCATTGTTAAGCTTTCATGCTTTCTTTTTACTAGTTTCTGGTTATGGTTCTCAATTTAAAGCATGGTTAAAAATTCAAACAGATTTGTGCATTCTAGTTAGGAGATGAATGTATATAGCCCTGTCCAATACCATGCTCTTATGTTAGTGTTAAGATTCTTCCACATGTAACTGATATAATTTATGTATTTAACTAGAAGGCATTCAAATGAATACATATTATCACCAGGATGCATCATAGGGAACTTGAGAAAAGTAAACAACATTGAAAGTAAAATTTATCAGTAAACCAGAGATGTCAATTCAAACCCAATCCATAGAGTTTAACAGATTTAAAAGCTTCCTTTTTTCAAAGGTATCTGTAAATAAAAAAATTAGTGGCGCGCATAGGAGCAATATCCATAGAGTTTAACTATGTTTCAATGCCTAGAGTCTGTTAACACTTGTACCTCATTAACAGAACCCTTAAGATCAAAAATCTCACATGATGGGTGAAGTTTCTTGACAGCTACTGTATTGTTACTCTGTAGTGTGGCTTTGTACACATTACAATATCCTCCGGTCCAAACACATTAAGCATCATCAAAATCATTTATTGCCTTCACGATTGCATCATAAACTAACCTTCCATCTAAACTTGTTATGGAGAAATAATAAATCACTTTTTTCGGTGGAGATTTTTTTTTTTTTGAAACTACCCCATAAGAGAGAGCATAATTACAATTTACAAGGATGAATCTATGATGAAACAGGTCATTAATCTTCTTCAATTTGATTTGCACAAAGTTTTAGTCATGTAACACAATATAGGGGCAAAGAGAACCGAACATGTGAACTCATTGTCAGACAGTTTGATATTAATCATACTAGAAAAACTAGTAAAAGCATTAGGAATAAAACCAATAAGCCTTGATCTTTTTTCAAATCATTTGGTTGGGGATATCCGAAGGAGTTTGGTAGGATTAGAAGTATGTTGTATTTATAACCAACTTTCAGGTACAATGAACTTGGATCGCTGCATTTTTTCCTCTGTCCACATAGATTGAATGGTGCACACATCTATGACTTGAACCTCAGTAATACAAGCTCCTTGAATAAATCCAATCGGAGATTGGTAAACAAGGCTAACTTATGAAACTTGATTTGCGAACGTTGGATCTGTGTAGATGATTTGGTATTAACCTTAATGCTTTTACAAGTTTGCCTAGTGGGTTAATATCGACCTGTCTTAAAATGACTTCACTCCATACAAGGTAATCCAGGTTTACGCAAGTGATTCATGAGTAGAACTTTGTGCTAATCAAATTACAATAAGGCGATGATTATTCTCCATAACAAGTTTTGATGGAAGAATAGTCCATGGAAATCATGAAAGCAACGAATAATTTTGAAAAACTTACTGTATTGGGACCGGAGGATATAGTATGCAACCACAGATGTACTGATGTTATAAAGGAACGACGAAGATAAACCAGGGGTGAACCTTAATCGCAGATGAACCCTAATCGCAAAACTCAGGGGAAGATGAACCCTAATCGCAAAACTCAGGGGAAGATGAACCCTAATCGCCGACACAAATCTTATATAAAAAATCTTCCCCACCCACCGCTTGTCAAGAACCCTATCCGTTCACGGTGTGCGGAAGGCTTCGATTGTTTTGTGGTCGTAAATACATAGAGTTCGGGGATAAGAGAGACACTTTTGGGTATTTTCACAAAACTGTATAATTGGTCCTTGTATTTTCTAAAAAGTTTCACTTTCAGAACAATATTGAAAAACACTACACTTCCAGTCCTTGTGGTTTTTAAAGGAGGCGTAATTCGCTCTTTTGTGAAACACCCTAAATAATTTCATTATTAAAAGACATTTTTACCCCGTTTTGTCTCTAGGGATGAGCGTGGGACGGAACCGGTACCGACCCGTACCGTTCCCGATTTCCTGAAAACCGAATTTTATCGAAAATCAATCACGAGTACCGAACCGAATTAACATCATTGGTACCGGTACCGGGAATGGTACATGTTTTCAGTACTAGTACCGGTACCGGTGGTACCGAATCCCGAATTTCATATATTTTGGAGTACCAAATACCGTCCCATATTTTCAAATTCGGTACGGTTCGGTACCGGTTCCGTACCGGAACCGGTACGTGATTGGGATCTGGGACAAACTGTTCATCCCTATTTGTCTCTTTCCAACTTTATCATTTTACCATCAAACCAAATTAGTGAAAACTAAAAATTTACTCTCTCAGCTATTCGAAGAAGTTTACCCGCGTCGAAAATTATCTTACATAAACAGGAATTTGATACATAGATGATAGTAGGTAACAAAAAATGTAAGTTGTTACACAATAAGAGTACATAACAATAGAAAATATAATAGTTGGTGAAAAAAAATTAAATGATAGCATAGATAGCAGTTGAGGTGCGTCAACAATCTTTAATGCGTTTTGAGGACTATTGTTTAGAAAGATAAATATGAACAAAAGATAGGAGGATATTTAATTTTTCAATTAGTATATATAATAATATAAACTACAGGAGCTTTTCTAAATAAAAAAAAAAAAAAAAAAAAAAAAAAAAAAAAAAAACCTTGAACTCAATACTAACATGATATCTCCTTCTCAATTACCTCCAAGCTACCCACGAAACCCATCCTTCACCGCTCACTCTGACTCTGGCAGTCATATAGTCTAATAAATTGAAACACAAACACATATAGATTGAAGCAAATTTGATTCCAAATTCGAACAAACCTAGATCTCAAGAGAAAAAATGATTCTTACTTGTGGTTAGGATTGTATGTATCCATGGACAACCAAAATCTAATTCAAAATCACATCTTAAAAAAAACAAACTCATCGATTTATCGTTTGCATTCATGAACACAACCAAAATCCGCCAAACCTAGATCCCAAGAACAAAAACAAACCCAAATGTCAAGAAGAACCCCGTTGATTACTTAGTTTGTTCAAATTTTCAAGATGGTGAAGACAACCCTACTGAGGATCAAAACGACAAAAGAATATTCAATGCGGAAATTGATTACCAAGTAGGTTTCTAGTCAACACCTTTTTTGGTTTCTTATTGTTTTTTATGCAAATAGTCAGTACTTGATGAAAATTCAAACAATGAATCAAGTTTGTCATAAGGGTTCTAATATTTTTGTATTGGATGAAGTCGATCAGAGATGGGGAGTCGATGTGATGTGTTGGTTAACAAGAGAGGATGTTGGCGGTGGGGTTGTAAATAGCATTGGCAGTGTGGAAGGCTGTGGGAGGGCGAACAATGGGTGTCGAGAAAATTAGGGAGTTAGGGCTCTGACTTGATTTTCTTTTTATTTGCATAATTGTCCATGTAGTTTATATTTTTACTAATTTAGTGTAAGGGCAACATAATAAAGTTGGAAAAAGACAAAATGGAGGTAAAAAAACGTCATTCTATACTAACTTAAAAGGTTAGTTATTAACAGTGTTAGCCACAAGGAATACACGTGCAACAATCATAATTCATGTGGTATTTTTTAATAAAAAGATATTTCTTACCCAAATAACCCATGATAGGTTTTGCTATGATTTTCATCACTTTTCTCTATAAAATAACTATTTTACGCTTTTTATATATACACACACAGTAGGTAAGTTATGAGGCCTGTGGACTGTGGAGGGTCAATTGGGCATTTCTTTCACTATTTTGTGAATGTTTGAAGAAATTTAAATATATGGTCATTATGGGTAAGGAAATCTTAGTGTGTTATTATTATTATTAGTATAGAACCAAGTATGTTGCTATTACTAGTAAGGAATAAAAGTGCATTGCTATTATTGGTATGCAAATGAAATTACATTGCTATTAAAGGTAAAAAAAATTAAAAAATAATTTTAAAAAAAAGTACACTGTTATTATTTGGAATTCATGATTTCTAATAGCTCTATAATGAAATTCAATGTACCTAGACCAGTCGTCTATGTAATTAACATTGACAAGCCTGGAGAATTTTCTGATGAATAACAAACAGTGGTTAGTGGGAAAATTATGGCAAAGAAAGACACCATGACTTCCATGTTTCATTCAAAGTTACCAAAAACTAAATGAGGGCAGATTGGTCTTAAAAAAGGTTCTTCAAATGCAACAATCTTTCAAGTCCTGCAAAAGAAATAAAGTTACAACATAGGCATCAAATTCCCTGCTATAAATGGGTAGATTGTTTCAAGCATATAATTTCCTAAAAAGATAACAATTAAAAGTATGATGCTATAGTTGGGTTAAATTTTCTAGGTAAAATGCCGTACTAAGAAAACAATTGAAAGTACAATGTTATAATTCAGTAAATTTTTCGAAGTAAAATGCCATACCAAGAAAAAAAAATTGAAAGTAAATTACATATTTGATCCCTAAGTAATAGCTGATTATTGCAATCTTGGTCCAAAAATGTTTTCTCCTGCAACTTTGGTCCTTATTTGAAGTTCTTATAGCGTTTTTGACCCATTTCCAAGTAAAAATCCTATTTTTGGTCCTAAGTATATCGATTTTTGCAGTTTCGGTCCCAAAAATGTAGTTATTACATTTGGAAGAAAGACTAAAAACGTTACAAAAACCTCAAAATAAGGACCAAATTGCAAGAGAAAACTTTTTAGGGACAAAACTGAACAAATCAGATGTACTCAGGGGCCAAAGATGTAATTTACTCTATACGTAAATAAATACTAATGATAAAACGAAAAAACAGATATGAGCTCCAATGTTATCAATCCAAGTCGTGCGCACGAGGCGGGATTATTAGCAATTAGAGCATGCACTTGAGGTTGGCTTTGTGGGGTCACAGCAGGGTGTTTCTGAAATATATAAAATAGAAAAAGAGTAATTCACAAAATTTAAAATAAAAAACGTTATTTAAAATATCCATACCAGAGTGCAACTTTTTGCACATTTAGAATCTTGGTCCCACTAAGGTTGTCTCGAGTGGAACCATGGACATAAACACTTCTTCTACCAATAACCCCAAGAATGTATAGATTGCCCGGGAGACACATCAATATGTTGGGCAGCTTGGGCAACCCAAAATCAGAAATATGTGTCTCATAATCATAATCAAGAAGCTGCTCAACCGTGATGCATGTAAAGCCAAATCATTAGCAACAGCCTTTACAAAATTGAAACTTGTCAACCAATTCAATTCTTTAGCTAAGATAAAAGGTACTTAAGATTGATCCAAGGCTTTCTTTTTACATGTATTCGTAAATTAAATATGAGTTATAGGCATCGGAGCAATATTCATAGAGTTTAGCTATGTTTTGATACCTTATGTTTGTTTATGATTGTACCTCATTAAGGAAACCTTTATCGATCAACATTCTCGGATGATGAGTGGAACTTCTTGACAGCTACTACATTGTTGGTTTGTAGTGTGGCTTTGTACACATTACCATAAACAACACGAAAATCATTCGTTGTCTTCATGATATCATCATAGACTACTCTTCCATCAATCAAATTGTCATAGAAAAATAATCATCATCTATTTCATCCAATGGTTCCTATCTTTCGTTGTTGATAAGTAATGAGGTCATATGTTAATAAACCAAATAAAACTACCCCGATAAGTGGGTTCATAATTGCAAGGAAGAGCCTATGATGAAGGGGATCACTTTTTATCTTCATAATTTGATCTGCACAAAGTTTTAACCCTATAAAATTTCCACACAAACCTGGTTGCCTTGTATAGATGCATACACAATGTTAGCACAAGGGAGAACCAATGACCTTATGAGGTAACTGTAATCAATCAATCCCACTAGGAAACGATCCTTTTTGAACTTTGAAAATGATCCTTTTTTTTTTTGCAAACTTTGAACTTCTACCATCTCATGTGAGTAAACTCTGAGATAACTAAGATTTCCAAGTTAACCTAATCGTTAGAGTTGTAAATTCAAGTCAACTACAGAGTTTGTGGATGCGTCCATACAAGTAATCCAGGTTTTGTATGGAAATGTAACAGTGCAAACCAAATTATGACAAGAATAATGATATATTTCATCATAGGCTCATCCTTGTAAGTGTGCAATCTACTATCGGGCAGTTTTACTTGGTTTATTCACGTATGGCCCCATTGCTTAGAGGGGTGAGAATCAAGGAGAGATGAACCCTAAGCACAGAGATCTGGGAGAGGAGTCGTTGCCGGAAGAAGATCGTCGTACGGTAAGAGGGGTAATTGGAAGGAGGTCATCGACGGATCGTTGCGATGAAGGTAGAAAGCACCATCGTCTCTTTTGTGTGAACGAAAGAGGGGAAAATATTGGAAAAGGATAATGGTTTGGTGGGCGAGAGCATCTTCCTATTAATTTTCTATTATTATTATTATTATTATTAGTCTGATAAAAGAACTATATTTAATTTTTCTAACAAGTTGGGCTAGTAAATGCGGTTAATATGGAATTCTAATCTAACTATTATTATTAGTCTGAATAAAAGAACTATATTTAATTTTTCTAACAAGTTGGGCTAGTAATATGGAATTCTAATCTAACTATTAATTAGGAAGTCTTAGGTTCAATCCTAGGCAGAAGATATTTATATTTATTTGCCATTCAAAAAAAAATTTAATTTTTTCGTAATAATTATTTAATTTTAATTTATATTAAAAGATATATATTTACAAAAAATCTTTCAGGGTCATTATGAGGTGTAAATATCAGTTTTGCCGGTATTTTTTTTCTATAAAAAGATATTCATATTTTCAAAAATATTAGATCTGAAATTATTTGTATTTTTTTAAATAGGGTAATAGTTTATCGAAAAAAATTAATATATCAAAATTTATAAGTTTTTGTTCTCTATAAACAAACATCTATATCGATATATGTTGATACCAAACAATAAAGTTCGGTTTTTTTAGCTATAATCAAATACAATTAAGCCCTAATTCTTGTGTTTTAGATCTAAAGTATAAACAAATTGGTATTAGAGCAACTACGATCTGAAAATGACAACAACACACTCAACATCCAATCGTATGGATGAATGTCATGTAGTAAATCGAGTAGAAGAAAGAGAAACAAGTATCAGATCTATGCAATTAGAGATCATCTCATTGAAAGTGAAATTCCAATCACAGATGGACGTTATGTGGTTATTGGAAGCGATCGTCATATTATAAGAGGTCTGGCCGAATTTAATCAATTTTTTGAAGAAATGAACATATCCTTGATGATGCTTTTTAGAGAAGTTATGACTTTAGAGGGGAGGGTCATGGTCGGGTCAACTTTTGGAGAGAGAAAGTTATCACTGGATTGAATTTCATTGATTCAATTGTTAGTAAAGGAATACAAAATTTTGAAATCCCATTCTTGTTTGGTGTTCGGGAATCGGGAAATAGTGGAGGAAGATGATAGAAAGTTTAACAACAATCAAGATTCAAGTAGCTTTACTAAATCAGGAAAAATTGATAACATTGTTCAAACTGAGAACAAATAGACAATATTGATGATGCAAATAAGATATAATGATAATCAGGTGAAGTCAATAGTGGTCAATTGTCGTTGCCCAAACGAGTTTATTTTGATTTTGATAGAGGTCAGGAATACCATTTTTTGTTTTTCTTTGCCTTCACCATGAGGGCAAGGTGTGTGTGTGTGTATATATATATATATATATATATATATATATATATATATATATATTAATGGACATCTATTGTACGAATGTAGAAACCAATCACAATTTAGTAAAAATTAAATTATTAATTGAATCAATAAGGGTATATTAGTAATGTTACACTAAGGTGTTGTTTGTTTTTTGAAGCAAAAATTCATAAGATCTACGGACCACATCTACAACCCTCTGCAGCATAAGAGGTGGACCAAACGGTTACAGATTGTAATAAGAAGCATGTTTGTATTTTTAACATCTGCAGGTTGCTGCAGATATTAAAAAAAAAATAAACTGATTTAATAAACCGAAAATAATTTTTCAATACCGAAAATTTAATAATTGTAGTCTTAAAACAATGAAATAAAATTCATACAACCAAATTAGTATTACACTAACATTTTGAAATAAAATTCATACAACCAAACTTTAATAATTCTCATTCCATATTTTGCATTAATTATTCGGCAATTTCATCCCGTAACTGGGTTATATATTCATGGTCTGCTACAATACTATGTGTTGTAATCTCATCTTCATCATCATCAACGACTGCATTGTTATTCCGAACTGAGACATTTGGTTCATCATATTGTGCAAAAAACTCATCACGTAGTCTCTCTCTTGTTATAAATTATGAAGTGTGAAACATGCAAGGGTAATGTTTCGTTGTGTAACCAACGAGAATGGTGTCATCCTCTTCACTATAAGGAATCTGACTTCGTTAAAGGAAGTTATGATTTTTCTAAGATTTGGCATAACAGTATGCAGCCCGGAAATCGAATTTTAGATCGATCGACTTTTAGCCGACACAATCTAAGCGAGAATCGAAGATCTCGTTAATAGGAGCTCAACAATATAAAGACAGATGAAAACCGACGTCATATGACAAAGTTATGAATTTTTAACGGACTTTATCCGTCTAAGCCTGTTAAAATATAACTTTAAAAATAAATTCAAAATTAGCCGACGGAGTCTAAACGAAAGTTGTAGATCACATCGCTACCTACGCGTGGATATAAAAAACGTCACAAACGGCGCTCGTATGCGAAAGTTACAGATTTTAGAAATAAGTAATTTTCTTAATTAACTTCGGAGGTGACACGTGGATGAAGCAGGACCGTTGCTTACTCCCCACACCTTGCCACCGGATCGCGACATGTGTCCCGTACGCCCAACGTACCAGGCTTGGTACGCCCCGCGTACCGAGTACGCCCAACGTACGTCGATATTATGCCTAACGTAATCCATTTTCCCAGCCTATAAATAGAGGCGCAAATCTTCCATTTTCTTCACATCAAAACCATTATATCTCTCTCAAATACCCTCCTCGGCCCTCCCATTTCCTATCACTTCCCAAGTGTTAGAGGCGATGCCCGGAGCGCCAAAAGGCTCCGAGAAGAAGAGCTTTCAGCTCAGAATTATGCCCCTACAGAGTCCGACTCCTAGCTAAAACCCCATTGTAAGTAAGTTATGCTTACCATGATTTAAGTATAACTTATGTATAAGTTCATTATCGTTATTATGAACCTATAAACAATATTTATCAGTAATTTAAAGTCGTTATACTGATTGATCTACCTACGGGGGAGGTGTCTAGAATGGTCACGTTGGGCTTGGTTGTTGGATTTTAGAAAAGCTATATGCCGAAATGGTCCTGCCTCCCAACTATCCCGTCTGGTTGATCCCTACTTGATAGATCATGACGTAGACCTTGAGTTAATGATAAATCTAAACTAATAATTAGTCGCAATAAATATTAGACTAAAATCTAGTGATAATGATACTAGGTTTCGTCGAAGGAAAACAAAATTGTTAGAAGCGAAGCGCTGTCCGAGTTTGGAGTCATCACTTTAACAAGTGAGTATTTAATATAAATTACGTGTTATGTGTGCATATTATCTGTGTTTTCTTGATATTTATGTTGGATGAACAAATTATACATGTTTTATTCGATTTAAACTGTATATGTATTTTATACTTATAATTATGATGGGTAAAGATGGGTAGATGATATAAATTATGAAATAAATGATGAGAGACCTCGATGTTTAAGATGATCAGTCATCTAGCGGAGTATAGATGACAACCATAGGCTATTCTAGACAGTCCAGTGGAACGCTGGCAGGCTCGCAACCTGTAGGTGTTTTTGAACTACGTGTTCACCAAGTGTACTCCACCCCCCTCATGGTTGCCTTATTGACATATATTGCTAAGGAATCCCCTAAGCAGTGTTGTCCATCCCGATGAAAATCCTTAGGCTAGGTCCCTTAATTTAGATGCTTTAGGGACAGAAAGTGAGGATAACGAGAACAGGTAATCGGGTTGATTGATTTGATGAAATTAATAAACTTAATTATTATGGGTTGAAAACCATATGTGCTCACCAGGCTCTCAAGCCTGACCCACTCAGTTTCTTGTATTACAGGCAGTGGTAATAGAGCACATAAGTGATGATCTGATGAGAGATCAATAGATTATAGGTCATTAGAATAATAGATGTTGTAAGGCATGTACTATTTCTGTTTATGTGTATGTATTGTATTGACAATGACATCCCAACGTTTTTAATATAATGAAAATACATTTATTTGGAAATGCTTTGATAATTTACTTATCATATTTTTTGGAACAAATTGCGCAACATATTCTTCAAAAGGATACTATAATTTTCAAATAAAGCATAAACAAATCGGTCTTTTCTGGCTGTGAAATTGGGGATGTCACAAAATGAAAATACATTTATTTGAAAATGGGACATGTTTTCGAGTTTGAGAAATCATGGGAGTTGTTGCGAGCGGATCCAAAGTGGAATAAAACTCCTACATCATCGGAGGTTTAATCCAAAAGGTCTCGCAATTCGAGCTAGGTCGACGTGTCGGATACACGGACTCATATTGACCTAAACGCCAACACCGATGACATCCTATATGATATTGAGGAGATATCCCCACCACAACGACCGCCCGGACGCGACAAAGAGAGACGCGTTGTAAGGCATGCAGAGGAGGTTGAGGCGAAAGCAAAAGATACGACGGAAATGAGAGCGAAATTCGATGAGCACAATTTATTAATAAAAGAAAAAAATGGCTTGAAACGTCGTCACTTGGAGTTTCTATAAAGGCAAGCACGAGAGAAGCAGAAGCAAAAATAGAGAGAACTAATGACACATCAGTTGTCAATTATTTGGACTAGCGAGGAGGGTTTGACGCTTGAAGATCTAACGATGCTACAAGCAATGAATGATCAAATTATGAAGAATTATTTGGGTTAATTAGGATTAGTAGTAAAATGTTATGGTTTTAGGTTTAATTTAAATGTTATTTTGGTTAATTGGGACTTGGAAAAAAATGTTATCTTTTGAAATTATGTCTTTTTTTTTAATTTGTAATCTTAATTTTAGTTTTTAAATATTATGTCTATTTTTTTTAAATATTATATTTTATAAAAATGTATTTCTTTTATTAATTAAAAAAAGACAAATGAAAAAAGTAAAAAAAAAAAAAACTCAAAAAAAAAAAATCTGACATGGAAAAAGTTGGTGTTACATTTTGTTATAACATGAAAACCATTTACCCACTTGGTATCAGTGACGGAGCTTGAACAAATGAGTTGGGGGGGGGGCGAAAGTAATATATATATATATATATATATATATATATATATATATATATATATATATATATATATATATATATATATATATATATATATATATATATATATATATATATAAAAGTTGAAGAACAAGGGGGGCCATAGTCAAATTTTTTTGTTTTGGGTCTAATATGTAAAGTTTTTAATACTAATGGACTTGTTCTATAAAAAACAGGGGGGGCCACAGCCCCCCCCCCCCCTCGCCCTTATGAAGATCCGTCAATGCTTGGTATCATAACACCATTGGTGATGTGACATGTAAGGTGATATCAATTTGGTGTTACATCTAGTCGCCTACACTCAATGTTCTAAGCTTTTTCTTTGTTTTTTTTTTAATTTTCTTTTAATTTTCATCCCAACCAATTAAAACAATTGGTCACCAATGGGAGTAGCCTAAGTTTACTGTGGTTTTCTTAAACGTTAAGTTGGAACTTGGAAACTTAAAATTACCTAGTGAAATATTCATATCTAATGCCATCTTAAATTCGCATCAATTAATGGTACTTATATAGATGAGGATGGTAACTTGGCTTTAGATTGGTTGGAAGTAACTTTCTTTTTGTGCTGCATTATAGTGATCGTGGGATAAAGGAGCTAAATGGGCTAACTTGGAGCGGGTTTGAGGACATGGGCTTTTTCGTGAAAGAAAGCGTATGAGGTTGTATGTTGGAGGGCAGTGGATGAAGTATGGCGATATTTGGAGTACCAAATACCTAACATTTGAGCGGATAGTATTTAAGGATTGGTTTCGTTTCTTCAAATGGCTCTCAGATACTCATACGTACAACTGTGCGACTCTCTCAAATCTCAATAACTGGTCAAATTCGAAGTACATATCCCCTTCGATGAATGCCCGGAAAAATTGAAATAATGAATATTCTCTGCTATTTTGTCTTAGATTTAGACTTTACTCACTGTAAACCTTCTTAGGGATTGTTTATTGTTTAATCATTAGGTTACGCTTGTCTTTGTAATCTTTCTTAAGAGGTATGTTTTGTTGTTCTGGTTTAGGCAAAAGTTTTCTCTGTTGCATCTGCCATGGCGGTGGAAGAGTGTAGGGTTTAGGCTGTGAATCTGTTAGGGTCGGCCCTTGGCATCTGCATCTTTGTTTGTCTTTTCTGCTTTACGTAGTTTTTCAGTAATCAACTATATTTTCAAGTTTCCCAGGTTCGATAAGAATGAGACACTATAGTGACTAAAGACTAGAACTACTAATAGAACCCCTAAGTTAAATGTTGCCCATCTCAAGATAGGTGGAAAGACTTTGAAATTCTCAAGTTTAATAAGAATGGACTGGGCAGTTTATTCTCATCAAAATATGGATACAGGATACTCTAGTTGCTCGAATTTCCTAGTGATGATGGAATAGAACCACTAAGTTGATTATAAATAAAAATTACGTTGCCAGGATTTTTTTTTCTTTTTTTGTACTAAAGCTCAAAAAACTAAAACTTTAAAGTACACACCTTTTTATTAAAATATTGCGGAAGCTTTGTTACAATGGTGGTGGTGATGATTGTAGGTGAATGGATTCGATGATCCCAAAACTTAGAACATATGCCCTTATATAGATGGGCTTACAAACTATTGGACAAGAATAAAAACGTAAGCGATGACGTTTAAACAAGGGCCATTATTTAATTTGTTACATGTGGCCGACAATCTTGATAATTATAAAGATACTTTTAACAAGTGGTGGGGACTTCTTGAGGATTTGTGAACATCCAAACAACTCATCTTTTGAAAACCCGTGATATGTGAAATAATTTCACATACGGGCCTTTCTAGCTTTTGGATAAAGGTATGGATCCATGGGACGATTCAATTTTATCGTTTTTAGACAATAATCATCCCACCCGGGGTCCACAATAAAAATTGAATCGTCATTACTGATGTCACTATCTTCTAGAAATCCTTTGCTGTTGTAGCGGCATTTGTTTTCTTTTTGGTTATTGTCTTGGACTTCCATGGGCTTAGATATTATTGCGGCCCAATCGTTATGCGAGGGATTCCAGTTCGATGAGGATTCTTCGGGCTTCTTTGTTTTGGATTCGAACATCTTCCTTTTGGTCAGACCAATGGTTGTCTCTTGTTGATTTTCCAAAGCAGACTTGAGCTTTACACTATATGATTGCTTGTAAATTTCGCATTGCTTTGATTGCTTCTTTTGCTGCTGATAATTCGATATCTTGGGCGACTGATCTCCATGCATCAGATTTATCCATTCTGATTGGGGTTTGATTGGCTCTAAGCTGGTATTGTCTGTACATTGCTCCTGGTTCTTCCAGTGTGAAGATTGTTTTAGTAAAGATTCTTGGGAGTGGTTGAAAGTCTTCATGATTTCTTCGCAAGTAATCTTCATATTCTTCTGAGAGGCAGAAGGGGATTGTAGAACTTCCTCCACTGAGTAAAGGGCTGCTGCTGCTAACCGTTTCATTTCTCCTGTGCATTCTGCAAAACAAAGGTTAACAAGTCTTGAGAGAGAATCAGCTAGTGTATTATGTTTCGCAACGATTGGGCCGCAATAATATCTAAGCCCATGGAAGTTGATATCGCAAATAATATCTAAGCCCTTGAGGATTTGTTGCTATTAGCTTTGTTGTAAAAGCTAATAATGGCTTGGCAATCTGTCCTTAAAGTGATTTCTTGTTTATCAAGGTAGTAGATTTTTAGTTTCTCCAAAGTGTTAATGTAGGCATTGATTCCAGCATCAATTGTGGATTGGGTTGTTGAGAACTTGCCACTTGCATATGCACAAATCTTTTCTGAGCTTCTTGGTCCTTCCTTTTTGTTCTTCCATTTGACTATACCTCCCCATCCTTCCATACATCCGTCTGTTTCTAGGATGATATAAGCATCTTCAGGTGGTATCTCAAGGTCTGGGAGATTCTGAACTTGCATCTTGATCCTTTTGATTAACTCATAATCAGAAGGCTTCAATCTTTTGTCTCCATGAGCATTTGTTTTTTCGTAAAGTGGTCTTAATAGTATCCCAAGCTTTGGGATATGATTACGAGCATAGTTAAGGATTCCTAAGAATGACCTCAACCCCTTTTTTGTCTTCAATTCTTCTTCGTTGAAGTTGACAATCTTCTTTATGATATGCGGTTGCAACCTTATTGTTCCTTCTCCTACGACTACTCCCAGAAAATCTATTGTTGGGACTGTTATCTTCATCTTTGTTGGAGATAGGACTAGGCCATTATCCTCACATATTTGCGATATCAACTTCCATGGACTGTTATCTTCATCTTTGTCCTATCTCCAACAAAGATGAAGATAACAGTCCCAACAATAGATTTTCTGGGAGTAGTCGTAGGAGAAGGAACAATAAGGTTGCAACCGCATATCATAAAGAAGATTGTCAACTTCAACGAAGAAGAATTGAAGACAAAAAAGGGGTTGAGGTCATTCTTAGGAATCCTTAACTATGCTCGTAATCATATCCCAAAGCTTGGGATACTATTAAGACCACTTTACGAAAAAACAAATGCTCATGGAGACAAAAGATTGAAGCCTTCTGATTATGAGTTAATCAAAAGGATCAAGATGCAAGTTCAGAATCTCCCAGACCTTGAGATACCACCTGAAGATGCTTATATCATCCTAGAAACAGACGGATGTATGGAAGGATGGGGAGGTATAGTCAAATGGAAGAACAAAAAGGAAGGACCAAGAAGCTCAGAAAAGATTTGTGCATATGCAAGTGGCAAGTTCTCAACAACCCAATCCACAATTGATGCTGGAATCAATGCCTGCATTAACACTTTGGAGAAACTAAAAATCTACTACCTTGATAAACAAGAAATCACTTTAAGGACAGATTGCCAAGCCATTATTAGCTTTTACAACAAAGCTAATAGCAACAAATCCTCAAGGGTCAGGTGGATAAAGTTTGCAGATGCAGTCACAGGAACAGGCGTCAAGATTAACATAGAGCATATAGAAGGGAAACATAATACACTAGCTGATTCTCTCTCAAGACTTGTTAACCTTTGTTTTGCAGAATGCACAGGAGAAATGAAACGGTTAGCAGCAGCAGCCCTTTACTCAGTGGAGGAAGTTCTACAATCCCCTTCTGCCTCTCAGAAGAATATGAAGATTACTTGCGAAGAAATCATGAAGACTTTCAACCACTCCCAAGAATCTTTACTAAAACAATCTTCACACTGGAAGAACCAGGAGCAATGTACAGACAATACCAGCTTAGAGCCAATCAAACCCCAATCAGAATGGATAAATCTGATGCATGGAGATCAGTCGCCCAAGATATCGAATTATCAGCAGCAAAAGAAGCAATCAAAGCAATGCGAAATTTACAAGCAATCATATAGTGTAAAGCTCAAGTCTGCTTTGGAAAATCAACAAGAGACAACCATTGGTCTGACCAAAAGGAAGATGTTCGAATCCAAAACAAAGAAGCCCGAAGAATCCTCATCGAACTGGAATCCCTCGCACAACGATTGGGCCGCAATAATATCTAAGCCCATGGAAGTTGATATCGCAATAATTATACATATATTTCGAGCGATATTTATGTATTTTTAGCTATATTTTGGTATGATTTAAGATAAAAGGTACTTATAAAGTTTGAATTTCCATTTTACAGCTAAAAAGCATTTCTGAGGAAAAAGGAGAAGAAAACGTGCAAAAATCCGCAAAAAGAAGTGAAAGAAATTACACGAAGAAAATCGAGATCAAAAAGTCAAAGAATTCAAAGATAGCCGCGTTGGAAAGACGAGAAAACAAAATAAAAATATAAAAAGAAATTTAAATTAATTAATGAGGTTTAATTAAAATAAATTATTGGGAATTATTTATTTAATTTCTAAATAATTTATATTAATTAAATTAATTTAATTTAATTTAATTTGTAAAAAATAAAAATATAAATATAAAAAGAATTTAAATTAATTAATGAGGTTTAATTAAAATAAATTATTGGGAATTAATTATTTAATTTCTAAATAATTTATATTAATTAAATTAATTTAATTTAATTTAATTTGTAAAAAAATAGAAAAATAAAAAGGAAAAGAAAAAGAGCCCAAAAATCAGGATTTAGCCCAAAACCCGGAGCCCAACAAAAACAAGGCCTGATCCGTCCACCTCAATCCGGTACCCGATCCGACCCGCGAACCGCTCCGCCCCGCTTCCATTTTCCCTCACAGAAAGATCCGATGTTACCGACCCGACCCAGAGATCCGAACCGGTTTAGATCCGCGTTTTTTTTAGCATGTGACGTCATCCGTGACGTCACCTGATCCGATCCACGCCCAGATCCGTGCCCGATCCGACCCGAACTCCGATCCGTTTCGTCTCACATCAAGGTCCGCGCCTTGACCCGGTTTCGACCCAAAATCCGATTCGCACTGTTCATCCTTCTAAACGACGTCGTTTTGGTTACCAGATTTGCCAATTCATTTCCTTTACGTTTTTTAACCAATTTTTCCCACTTTTTCCTATTTTAAACCCATTTCTTTCCAACCAATACTCAATAATTCACCACCTTTAAACTTTCCAACCATTTATTCCCATCTTTTTATTTCTTTTGAATTCTTTTTCATTAGATCCAATCTCAATTTATTTCTTTTTGGTATTTAATTTTCCAAATTTTTACTATAAATACCACCATTTTTCACCACAAAAGATCCATCATACACTTTGATACACAAATTTCTCCATACAATTTCTTACCATATCACCACTATACCAAATTCCATCCAACCTTTGAACCACAATTGGGGATTCAAGAGTCAAAAAGCTAAGGAATTGAAGATTGCAGTGGCATTAGGGACTACATCGGGTTTGTTTTATCGACATGTTTAACATTCTCAATATGTTTTCTATGTATGTTGTAACCTTAATTATGAGCTAAATTCTCTTTGCTTTCACTTGGATAATGAAACCTTGAAAATATGATTTGATTTATATTATTCGGATATTAATTGTTATTTATTTTATCATGCATATTTGATCATTTATTTGTATATGTTAAGTTTTTGTAATTAATTTTCCCATAACTAAGTTAATATTTTTAAAAGATCACTTTAATTATATTATCTTGAATCATAAATTTTTCATAACCATTGATATTTATGACTAGTAAAGGACAATATTCTAGGAATTGGGCAAAATAAAATACTAAAAATTTAACATGTATATTTTATATCGTACGACCAACTTACGATTCCTATTTGTTTTACTACCACTAAAATGAATAGTTTGATCAAATGTTTGCATGATACGAATTAATTATTGTTAATAAAATTGTTAATTGCATGACAATTGTTTTTAATTAATTTTATTATCAAAACGGTAAAAAATTTAGATCATGATTTTTAACCAATTTTAGAAATCGGTAAATAACTAATAATATCCATTGCACTTAATATAAATCATTCATTACTAAAAGGTGGAATTAAATCTAAGTGAAAGCATCCTTATCATTCTTGATTCTTAAAAACCAATTCTTGTTCTATATTTATTCTACACTTTAATTGTTAAAATTCTCATTATTGTCTTGTTACTAGAAATTCCCCCAAGTTACTTATCTTTTAAGTTAATTAGCGACAAATAGTCTAATATTAAATCATACTCGTTTCCCCAAGTGTTCGACATCCGTTCTTACCATTGCTATATTACAAATTCAATTAGGTACACTTGCCTAAGTCGATAGTAAATTCTAGTATCAGTAATTTCAACCTTATAAATTTAAGACTAGAGTGAATTTAACACATCAAGTTTTTGGCGCCGTTGCCGGGGAAACGGTTTTATTTGGAAAAGATGGAGAAAGCTTTAAGGTAAATGGACATCGAGTGAAGCATTACCAGGAAGGAATGTTAGAAGAAGAAGAGAAAGAGGATATACCCCTCCAACTCACTGAAAACAATTAAGTGAGGGGTAGAGTCTGGCTCATGACTCAGTTAAAAAGAAGCGCTTGCGGGAGGCAACCTGATGTTTGTTTTGATTTTTAAATTTGGTGTGTTTATTTTCTGTATGTTTGGTGTGAATTTTCTTTTTAGTTTGTGTTTTCAATAAAAGTGCTTTTTAATGGTTTTATTTTTCTGTGAAAGTTACTTTTCAGCTTAGAAACAGGTGATGGTCAGAATGGTGTAAAGTAAATTTCTGAAATGCAAATTACAATAGGAGAAGTGGCATCACATAAGTGTGGGGTGATTCCCCACAAAGAACAGGATGAAGAATTGAAGCTGATACTGACCAACGGGAGAGTTTTATTCGAAGGATAAAGCAAGTGTTCGGCCGACACAAGTCAAATCAAATTCACTCAGCGAAAAGAAGTAATTGTTCTAATAACGCAATGTGTACTTGGCCAGTATACACAACGTTAAATTCAAGAAACGCGTAGAGGATCCCAATAATTGCATTACGCGACGTGTTCAAATATTATACGCGACACGTAAATGCACCTGTTCAGAGAAATTGTGCGAAAAAAGACTCAGATGCCACTTTTTCCTAAATATCCAGCTGGTTCAAAAAGAAATGAGTTACATGCACTTCAACAACACAAACAGAAAAGTGTACCAAACACTTGTCCCACGCAGATCAGAATTTCGACCTCGCCACTACAATACCCCAGGGGAGTCTGTTCCTTTTTCTCCCTTTTTTACCTTTATGTTCTTTACTTTTGCATACAATGGGGACATTGTATGATTTAAGTGTGGGGTAGGGGGTCGAATAAGGAAACCAATTTACTAACGTTGTGTGGGATGATCCAATGCGAACTCAAATGTTTAATTGAACCAATAGTATGTTATAGTACATTTGTGTTTTCCCTATCCTAGTGAAATCATGGAACAAAAACACAACCTTGCTTAGTTTGAGGTCCATAATATGTTTAGCATCGTGTACCATAAATATATCCAGGAAAGCTTATGTAGTCATTGCACTATAGACTAATATCTCTAACCAATAATGGTTGAAGTTAAGTTCCCTTGCTTAAGCATATGTTTTTTTTTTAGGATTTTTAGTTAAAAAAAAAAAAAAAAAAAAAGAAAGAAAAAAAAAAAAAAAAAAAAGTCTACAAAGCTATGAAGATCAAGAAATATCATGAAGAAAAATTCCAAAAATCAATGAAGACTCTAGAATAAAGGCAATTTGCCAAGTTATTAGTTATTGTAATTTTTATTTCTAGGTTATTTTTCCATATGTATGCTTGGGGACTTAGTAAAAATACTTTGAGGTTAAGAAAGATTTCTGAGGATATATTCGGAGGGATGCATAAAATGAATGTTGTTCAAAAGAAGTGGGCAAGTGTTTATGAAGATTGTGAGTATTTAGGATTGGGGAAGTTTTAAGAATCATTAGACACAAATGTATGCATTGAGGTTTCGATGTAATGGCTGGGTTCAAGTTGGATTGTCTTAAACAATGTTGGCGATGAAGGTTTTGATATGATGACATGCTAAAGTTAGTTTTGCTTGAGGACAAGCAAAGTTCAAGTGTGGGGTATTTTGATATCGCAATAATTATACATATATTTCGAGCGATATTTATGTATTTTTAGCTATATTTTGGTATGATTTAAGATAAAAGGTACTTATAAAGTTTGAATTTCCATTTTACAGCTAAAAAGCATTTCTGAGGAAAAAGGAGAAGAAAACGTGCAAAAATCCGCAAAAAGAAGTGAAAGAAATTACACGAAGAAAATCGAGATCAAAAAGTCAAAGAATTCAAAGATAGCCGCGTTGGAAAGACGAGAAAACAAAATAAAAATATAAAAAGAAATTTAAATTAATTAATGAGGTTTAATTAAAATAAATTATTGGGAATTATTTATTTAATTTCTAAATAATTTATATTAATTAAATTAATTTAATTTAATTTAATTTGTAAAAAATAAAAATATAAATATAAAAAGAATTTAAATTAATTAATGAGGTTTAATTAAAATAAATTATTGGGAATTAATTATTTAATTTCTAAATAATTTATATTAATTAAATTAATTTAATTTAATTTAATTTGTAAAAAAATAGAAAAATAAAAAGGAAAAGAAAAAGAGCCCAAAAATCAGGATTTAGCCTAAAACCCGGAGCCCAACAAAAACAAGGCCTGATCCGTCCACCTCAATCCGGTACCCGATCCGACCCGCGAACCGCTCCGCCCCGCTTCTATTTTCCCTCACAGAAAGATCCGATGTTACCGACCCGACCCAGAGATCCGAACCGGTTTAGATCCGCGTTTTTTTTAGCATGTGACGTCATCCGTGACGTCACCTGATCCGATCCACGCCCAGATCCGTGCCCGATCCGACCCGAACTCCGATCCGTTTCGTCTCACATCAAGGTCCGCGCCTTGACCCGGTTTCGACCCAAAATCCGATTCGCACTGTTCATCCTTCTAAACGACGTCGTTTTGGTTACCAGATTTGCCAATTCATTTCCTTTACGTTTTTTAACCAATTTTTCCCACTTTTTCCTATTTTAAACCCATTTCTTTCCAACCAATACTCAATAATTCACCACCTTTAAACTTTCCAACCATTTATTCCCATCTTTTTATTTCTTTTGAATTCTTTTTCATTAGATCCAATCTCAATTTATTTCTTTTTGGTATTTAATTTTCCAAATTTTTACTATAAATACCACCATTTTTCACCACAAAAGATCCATCATACACTTTGATACACAAATTTCTCCATACAATTTCTTACCATATCACCACTATACCAAATTCCATCCAACCTTTGAACCACAATTGGGGATTCAAGAGTCAAAAAGCTAAGGAATTGAAGATTGCAGTGGCATTAGGGACTACATCGGGTTTGTTTTATCGACATGTTTAACATTCTCAATATGTTTTCTATGTATGTTGTAACCTTAATTATGAGCTAAATTCTCTTTGCTTTCACTTGGATAATGAAACCTTGAAAATATGATTTGATTTATATTATTCGGATATTAATTGTTATTTATTTTATCATGCATATTTGATCATTTATTTGTATATGTTAAGTTTTTGTAATTAATTTTCCCATAACTAAGTTAATATTTTTAAAAGATCACTTTAATTATATTATCTTGAATCATAAATTTTTCATAACCATTGATATTTATGACTAGTAAAGGACAATATTCTAGGAATTGGGCAAAATAAAATACTAAAAATTTAACATGTATATTTTATATCGTACGACCAACTTACGATTCCTATTTGTTTTACTACCACTAAAATGAATAGTTTGATCAAATGTTTGCATGATACGAATTAATTATTGTTAATAAAATTGTTAATTGCATGATAATTGTTTTTAATTAATTTTATTATCAAAACGGTAAAAAATTTAGATCATGATTTTTAACCAATTTTAGAAATCGGTAAATAACTAATAATATCCATTGCACTTAATATAAATCACTCATTACTAAAAGGTGGAATTAAATCTAAGTGAAAGCATCCTTATCATTCTTGATTCTTAAAAACCAATTCTTGTTCTATATTTATTCTACACTTTAATTGTTAAAATTCTCATTATTGTCTTGTTACTAGAAATTCCCCCAAGTTACTTATCTTTTAAGTTAATTAGCGACAAATAGTCTAATATTAAATCATACTCGTTTCCCCAAGTGTTCGACATCCGTTCTTACCATTGCTATATTACAAATTCAATTAGGTACACTTGCCTAAGTCGATAGTAAATTCTAGTATCAGTAATTTCAACCTTATAAATTTAAGACTAGAGTGAATTTAACACATCAAGTTTTTGGCGCCGTTGCCGGGGAAACGGTTTTATTTGGTTTAATCTTATTGTTTGTTAGTTAACATATATTTAAAAATATATATATATAAAAAAAAAATTTTAAAAAAAAATATAAATTTTTTTTTTAGTCTTATTGTTTGTTAGTTAACATATATTTAAAAAAAATATTATTTATATATAAAAAAAAAATTTAAATAAAAATTAATAAAAAAAGGACGAAATTGATTTAAAAAATTAAATTTACCTATAAAAAAATTTTAATAAAATTTTTTTTTTTTAAAAAAAAATATATATATATATATATGTATATATATATATAAAAAATAAAAAATTATAGTCTTATTGTTTGTTAGTTAACTAAAATATATATATATATATATATATATATATATATATATATATATATAGTGTTGCATAAATTTCCTTAGTTGTAAGATAATTATAGATTGTTAAATTCCCTTAGTTAATTATAGATTGTTAAAATCCTTTAGTTAATTATAGATTGTTAAATTTACTAAAAAAAATATATTTATTTAGTATTGCATAAATTTCCTTAGTTGTAAGATAATTGTAGATTGTTAAATTCCTTTAGTTAATAATAGATTGTTAAATTTACTTAAAAAAAATAATAAAAATAAAAAAATAAAAAATTAAAAAAATATATATATGGTATCAGAGCCATGTTTATATTGCATTAATAACCTTATTTAATTCGCGTGTAATACGAGTAATTCTACTTACCAGAACGGTGTTTGGAATTGGTACGTTGGCTTTGGTTGTTGGATTCCAGAAAAGTTATAATTATAATATACATCGAAATGATCCTGCCTCCCGGCTGTCTCTCTCTGTCTGTTCTCTATTTGATAGTCAAAGTATTACACAAAAAAATTAGATAAATAATTTATGCAGTATAATCAATTCGCTTAAAGATAGAATTTCCTTAATATATGACCCGAAGTTCAAATTTCACTTTCGTTCCACCTTTAGAAGAGCCCGAACGCACGTTTCATCAACTAATCCGAGAAAACCAAACAATGACCGATCTAGCCCTCCTTTCATTAGAGGAATATACAAGCCGTACTAGAGACGGAGATGATCATGGAGTCATTCGTCCAGCGATACCAGCCCAAACAAATTTCGAATTAAAAGGACAATTTCTTCACCTTCTACGAGAAACTCCTTTTGCCGGAAGAGAAGATGAAGATGCGAACCAACATGTCGAAGCTGTACTCGAAATAGCTGACTACTTCAACATTGTTGGAGTAAGCAAAGATGCAGTCATGCTTAGAGTGTTTCCAATAACACTACAAGGAGCTGCAAAACGTTGGATAAAATCTGAACCTACGATTACCACATGGGAAGGTTTAAGATCAAAATTTACAAAACAATTTAGCCCACCATGCAAAATTGCGAAGATGAAAATGAAAATTCAAAATTTTCAGCAGCTTGAAGATGAGACACTGTATGATGCTTGGGACCGTTATAAAGAAATGCTGCAAAATTGTCCACAACATGATCTAAATCCACATCAGGTCGTGCAGACTTTCTATAACGGGATCGATGTTTGTACCCGTCAGTTAGTTGGCTCTCAAGGACCCATTCCTAAGAAAAATCCAGCTGACGGGAAAGCAATAATCGAGGAACTCGCCCAACACTCACATCAGTGGCATTCTTCACGAGATTCATCTTTCCGAAAAAGATCAACAGGAGAGAGCTCAGATGGCTTGGCAGCATTAAATGCAAAATTGGATGCATTAGGAAGAGACATGAAAAAGGTCAATCAGACAATTCATGCTATCCAAGTCGGCTGTGACAACTGTAGTGGACCACATCTTGAAAGAGATTGTCCATTAGATCAAGATGGGAATCAAAAGGTTGATGTATGCTACTCATCTGGAGATAGATACGATGAAAGGAAGCCTCGGAACAACTGGAAACCATTCGATGAATACAAGAAGGAAATGGAGATGCAAGGGAAATGGAGACAAAGCGGTCAAGGTTTCTACCAAAAAAACCCACCATTGGAGCAAATTGTGCAAGAAAAGAAGCCAACTTTCGAAGAAATGATGGCCAGATTTGCAGAAGCATCTGATAAAAGACATCGAGATACAGAAGAGTTGGTGAAAAGAATCGGATCAACAACTGAAACTGCTCTAAGAAATCAGCAAGCTTCGATGTTGAACATCGAAAACCAAGTCGGGCAAATTTCGAGAGTACTACAAGAGCGATTTCCTGGAACATTACCAAGTAACACTGAGACAAATCCGACTGCTCATGTCAAAGCAATAACAACTCGAACTGGAAAAAATCTTGAGCCGTTAGTTCCAGTTCATACTAACGAACCTTCTACTATTTCACAATCCCAAGAGAAGGAAAAAGAACCAGTTCCGGTTGAGACAACTACATCCACTCCAGTTGTCAAACCATATAGGCCACCAATTCCTTTCCCTCAACGCTTGAGGAAGGAAAAAGAGGAGGAGGACTATCGCAAATTCATCGATCATATCAAATCCTTGCATATCAACATCCCATTCATTGAAGCTATGGCTCAAATGCCCAAATATGCAAAATTTCTGAAAGATTTGCTTGTTAACCGAAAGAAAATGGAGGAAGCTTCAAGTGTAGTATTAAACGAACAATGTTCAGCAGCCATGTTGAACAAACTTCCTCAGAAAATGAGAGATCCAGGAAGTCTGACTTTACCGTGCCAATTTGGTAATTTGGGTCTCAGCCATGCTCTGGCTGATTCAGGAGCAAGTATAAATCTTATGCCATATTCGTTTTACAAGAAACTTGATTTACCTGAACCAAAACCAATTCGAATGGCAATCCATCTGGCAAACAAATCAGTGACGTATCCAAAAGGGATAGTGGAGGACTTACTGGTGAAAGTTGACAAGTTCGTATTTCCTGCAGATTTTGTAGTGCTTGATATGGAAGAAGACAATGAAGTTCCTATTATTTTGGGAAGACCATTCTTAAGCACTGCAAGAGCATTAGTTGACATTCATGGATCAAAGTTGACACTAAGAGTCGGAACTGATGCTATCACCTTCGGTCTTGATAGAGCAATGAAGCACTCCAAGGTGAGTGATGATGAAGTTTTCTTTGCTGATGTTTTTGATAACTTGTTGGAAAATGAGATATTGGAAGTAAAAGATAAAGACATTGAAAGCATGATGCAACTTGGAGAAGATACGTTTGATGCTAAAAAAGATCTGGAAGAACTGGAAAAGCTGCTGGAGGAGATTAATCAAAAAGAAGACTACACGGATAGTAAATCAGAAAAAGAGGAAGCACACCACAAAGAAACACCTTTTGACTCCGATGTCAAAAGTGAGTTGAAAGTTTTACCTGATCATTTGGAGTACGCATACCTAGGAAATAATGAGCAATTCCCTGTGATCATCGCTGCAAATCTCTCACCGCATGAAAAAGAGAGGTTGATTGAAGTTTTGAAAAAGAGAAAGCAAGCTATAGCATGGAATATTTCTGATATCAAAGGAATAAATCCATCCTATTGTTCTCACAAAATTTTGATGGAAGAAGGATCAAAACCAGCAGTCCAACCACAAAGGTGATTGAACCCGAAAATGCAAGAAGTTGTGAGAAAAGAGATCGTAAAACTCTTAGATTCGGGAATGATCTACCCTATTTCAGACAGTCCATGGGTAAGCCCCATTCACATTGTCCCAAAGAAGGGAGGAATGACCATCATAATCAATGAAAAGAATGAGCTGATACCAACAAGAACAGTTACAGGGTGGCGAGTGTGCATCGATTATCGAAAGTTAAATGATGCATCCCGCAAAGACCATTTCCCCCTTCCTTTTATCGATCAGATGCTAGAACGTCTTTCTGGAAATGCTTACTATTGTTTCCTATATGGTTTCTCAGGATACTTTCAAATTCCTATCGTTCCTGAAGATCAAGAAAAGACAACATTCACTTGCCCATACGGAACTTTTGCATACAGACGAATGCCATTCGGACTTTGCAATGCTCCTGCAACCTTCCAAAGATGCATGACAGCCATTTTCCACGACATGGTGGAAAACTTCATGGAAGTGTTTATGGATGATTTTTCAGTGTTTGGAGATTCCTTTGATGCATGTTTAGCTAATCTAGACAAAATGCTTGCTAGATGCGAAGAATCAAATCTGGTTTTGAACTAGGAGAAATGTCATTTCATGGTGCAAGAAGGCATTGTACTAGGGCATAAAATCTCCAAGGAGGGGATTGAGGTGGACAAAGCGAAAATAGAGACAATATCAAAATTGCCACCTCCAACCAACGTCAAAGGGGTCAGAAGTTTTCTAGGTCATGCAGGATTTTACAGAAGGTTCATAAAAGATTTTTCAAAAAATCACGCGCCCTTTGACTCAACTTCTGTTAAAGGAAGCAAAGTTTAATTTTTCTTCAGATTGTTTAAATGCTTTCAACAATTTAAAAGAAAAATTAACAACAGCCCCGATAATGGTCGCTCCAAATTGGAATTTGCCATTTGAATTAATGTGTGATGCTAGTGATTTTGCAGTGGGAGCAGTTATGGGATAAAGAATTGAGAAACATTTTCAGCCAATCTACTATGCCAGCAAGACGTTAAACCCCGCTCAAGCAAATTACACCACAACTGAAAAAGAATTGCTTGCTGTGGTTTATGCTTTTGAGAAATTTCGCTCTTACTTGATCTTGTCAAAAACTATTGTCTTTACTGATCATGCAGCCTTGAAGTATTTATTCAGGAAAGAAGACTCTAAGCAACGATTAATTCGTTGGATCATGTTACTCCAAGAATTTGACATCGAGATTAAAGACAAGAAAGACATGGAAAATGTGGCTGCTGATCATTTGTCCAGATTAGAGAATCCCAACATCGAAGAACTCAAGGAGTCTGAAATAAATGACAAATTTCCAGATGAATCCTTGATGATGATAGGTGAAGAGGTACCTTGGTATGCAGACATTGTAAACTACTTGGCTGCAGGATTTCTTTTTAAAGGAATGACACATCAACAGAAGAAGAAATTTTTTTCGGACCTCAAGCACTATTATTGGGATGACCCTTACTTATTCCGAAGTTGCGCGGATAATGTAGTAAGGAGATGCGTATTCGGAAAAGAAAGTCGTGAGATCATGAAAGGATGTCACGCTGGACCGACTGGGGGGCATCATGGTGCTAATTACACAGCAAGAAAAATCTTTGATGCTGGATTTTACTGGCCTACGATTTTCAAAGATGCTCACATCTTCGTGAAAGAATGTGATGCATGTCAAAGGGCCGGTAACATCTCTTCCCGAAATGAGATGCCCCAAAACAGCATCCAAGTATGTGAAATTTTTGACGTTTGGGGAATCGATTTTATGGGACCATTTCCTTCCTCACGAGGAAACAAATATATTTTGGTAGCTGTTGACTACGTATCAAAGTGGGCTGAAGCGAAAGCTTTACCCACTAACGATGCTCGTGTAGTAGTCAAGTTTTTAAAGAATCTGTTTTCACGTTTTGGTTTCCCTAAAGCTCTGATCAGTGACAGGGGTACACACTTCTGCAATACCCAACTGGAAAAGGTTTTGCAAAAATATGGTGTTCACCATAGAATCGCAACGGCCTATCATCCACAAACCAGTGGGCAAACTGAAGTCACAAATCGAGCTTTAAAAAGAATTCTGGAACGATCAGTGGGAAGTAACAAGAAGGAATGGGCAGATAAACTTAATGATGCGCTGTGGGCATTTCGAACTGCATACAAAACACCTATTGGTAGTACACCATATAGGATGGTCTTTGGAAAAGCATGTCATTTGCCAGTCGAAATCGAACATAAAGCATTTTGGGCATTGAAATCATGCAACTTTGATCCTGTGGAAATTAAAACTAACCGTCTTATGCAGATGAATGCTCTGGAAGAATTAAGGGATGAAGCTTATGGAAACTCTCAAATCTACAAAGAGAAATCAAAGAAATGGCATGATAAAAGATTAAGCAGAGACAAAAAGTTTACCCCTGGAGAAAAAGTATTGCTATTCAATTCCAGGTTGAAACTTTTTCCAGGTAAACTGAAGACGCGTTGGTACGGTCCATTCACAATAAAAGAAGTCTTTTCACATGGTGCAATCGAACTAATTGGAAAAGATGGAGAAAGCTTTAAGGTAAATGGACATCGAGTGAAGCATTACCAGGAAGGAATGTTAGAAGAAGAAGAGAAAGAGGATATACCCCTCCAACTCACTGAAAACAATTAAGTGAGGGGTAGAGTCTGGCTCATGACTCAGTTAAAAAGAAGCGCTTGCGGGAGGCAACCTGATGTTTGTTTTGATTTTTAAATTTGGTGTGTTTATTTTCTGTATGTTTGGTGTGAATTTTCTTTTTAGTTTGTGTTTTCAATAAAAGTGCTTTTTAATGGTTTTATTTTTCTGTGAAAGTTACTTTTCAGCTTAGAAACAGGTGATGGTCAGAATGGTGTAAAGTAAATTTCTGAAATGCAAATTACAATAGGAGAAGTGGCATCACATAAGTGTGGGGTGATTCCCCACAAAGAACAGGATGAAGAATTGAAGCTGATACTGACCAACGGGAGAGTTTTATTCGAAGGATAAAGCAAGTGTTCGGCCGACACAAGTCAAATCAAATTCACTCAGCGAAAAGAAGTAATTGTTCTAATAACGCAATGTGTACTTGGCCAGTATACACAACGTTAAATTCAAGAAACGCGTAGAGGATCCCAATAATTGCATTACGCGACGTGTTCAAATATTATACGCGACACGTAAATGCACCTGTTCAGAGAAATTGTGCGAAAAAAGACTCAGATGCCACTTTTTCCTAAATATCCAGCTGGTTCAAAAAGAAATGAGTTACATGCACTTCAACAACACAAACAGAAAAGTGTACCAAACACTTGTCCCACGCAGATCAGAATTTCGACCTCGCCACTACAATACCCCAGGGGAGTCTGTTCCTTTTTCTCCCTTTTTTACCTTTATGTTCTTTACTTTTGCATACAATGGGGACATTGTATGATTTAAGTGTGGGGTAGGGGGTCGAATAAGGAAACCAATTTACTAACGTTGTGTGGGATGATCCAATGCGAACTCAAATGTTTAATTGAACCAATAGTATGTTATAGTACATTTGTGTTTTCCCTATCCTAGTGAAATCATGGAACAAAAACACAACCTTGCTTAGTTTGAGGTCCATAATATGTTTAGCATCGTGTACCATAAATATATCCAGGAAAGCTTATGTAGTCATTGCACTATAGACTAATATCTCTAACCAATAATGGTTGAAGTTAAGTTCCCTTGCTTAAGCATATGTTTTTTTTTTAGGATTTTTAGTTAAAAAAAAAAAAAAAAAAAAAGAAAGAAAAAAAAAAAAAAAAAAAAAGTCTACAAAGCTATGAAGATCAAGAAATATCATGAAGAAAAATTCCAAAAATCAATGAAGACTCTAGAATAAAGGCAATTTGCCAAGTTATTAGTTATTGTAATTTTTATTTCTAGGTTATTTTTCCATATGTATGCTTGGGGACTTAGTAAAAATACTTTGAGGTTAAGAAAGATTTCTGAGGATATATTCGGAGGGATGCATAAAATGAATGTTGTTCAAAAGAAGTGGGCAAGTGTTTATGAAGATTGTGAGTATTTAGGATTGGGGAAGTTTTAAGAATCATTAGACACAAATGTATGCATTGAGGTTTCGATGTAATGGCTGGGTTCAAGTTGGATTGTCTTAAACAATGTTGGCGATGAAGGTTTTGATATGATGACATGCTAAAGTTAGTTTTGCTTGAGGACAAGCAAAGTTCAAGTGTGGGGTATTTTGATATCGCAATAATTATACATATATTTCGAGCGATATTTATGTATTTTTAGCTATATTTTGGTATGATTTAAGATAAAAGGTACTTATAAAGTTTGAATTTCCATTTTACAGCTAAAAAGCATTTCTGAGGAAAAAGGAGAAGAAAACGTGCAAAAATCCGCAAAAAGAAGTGAAAGAAATTACACGAAGAAAATCGAGATCAAAAAGTCAAAGAATTCAAAGATAGCCGCGTTGGAAAGACGAGAAAACAAAATAAAAATATAAAAAGAAATTTAAATTAATTAATGAGGTTTAATTAAAATAAATTATTGGGAATTATTTATTTAATTTCTAAATAATTTATATTAATTAAATTAATTTAATTTAATTTAATTTGTAAAAAATAAAAATATAAATATAAAAAGAATTTAAATTAATTAATGAGGTTTAATTAAAATAAATTATTGGGAATTAATTATTTAATTTCTAAATAATTTATATTAATTAAATTAATTTAATTTAATTTAATTTGTAAAAAAATAGAAAAATAAAAAGGAAAAGAAAAAGAGCCCAAAAATCAGGATTTAGCCTAAAACCCGGAGCCCAACAAAAACAAGGCCTGATCCGTCCACCTCAATCCGGTACCCGATCCGACCCGCGAACCGCTCCGCCCCGCTTCTATTTTCCCTCACAGAAAGATCCGATGTTACCGACCCGACCCAGAGATCCGAACCGGTTTAGATCCGCGTTTTTTTTAGCATGTGACGTCATCCGTGACGTCACCTGATCCGATCCACGCCCAGATCCGTGCCCGATCCGACCCGAACTCCGATCCGTTTCGTCTCACATCAAGGTCCGCGCCTTGACCCGGTTTCGACCCAAAATCCGATTCGCACTGTTCATCCTTCTAAACGACGTCGTTTTGGTTACCAGATTTGCCAATTCATTTCCTTTACGTTTTTTAACCAATTTTTCCCACTTTTTCCTATTTTAAACCCATTTCTTTCCAACCAATACTCAATAATTCACCACCTTTAAACTTTCCAACCATTTATTCCCATCTTTTTATTTCTTTTGAATTCTTTTTCATTAGATCCAATCTCAATTTATTTCTTTTTGGTATTTAATTTTCCAAATTTTTACTATAAATACCACCATTTTTCACCACAAAAGATCCATCATACACTTTGATACACAAATTTCTCCATACAATTTCTTACCATATCACCACTATACCAAATTCCATCCAACCTTTGAACCACAATTGGGGATTCAAGAGTCAAAAAGCTAAGGAATTGAAGATTGCAGTGGCATTAGGGACTACATCGGGTTTGTTTTATCGACATGTTTAACATTCTCAATATGTTTTCTATGTATGTTGTAACCTTAATTATGAGCTAAATTCTCTTTGCTTTCACTTGGATAATGAAACCTTGAAAATATGATTTGATTTATATTATTCGGATATTAATTGTTATTTATTTTATCATGCATATTTGATCATTTATTTGTATATGTTAAGTTTTTGTAATTAATTTTCCCATAACTAAGTTAATATTTTTAAAAGATCACTTTAATTATATTATCTTGAATCATAAATTTTTCATAACCATTGATATTTATGACTAGTAAAGGACAATATTCTAGGAATTGGGCAAAATAAAATACTAAAAATTTAACATGTATATTTTATATCGTACGACCAACTTACGATTCCTATTTGTTTTACTACCACTAAAATGAATAGTTTGATCAAATGTTTGCATGATACGAATTAATTATTGTTAATAAAATTGTTAATTGCATGACAATTGTTTTTAATTAATTTTATTATCAAAACGGTAAAAAATTTAGATCATGATTTTTAACCAATTTTAGAAATCGGTAAATAACTAATAATATCCATTGCACTTAATATAAATCACTCATTACTAAAAGGTGGAATTAAATCTAAGTGAAAGCATCCTTATCATTCTTGATTCTTAAAAACCAATTCTTGTTCTATATTTATTCTACACTTTAATTGTTAAAATTCTCATTATTGTCTTGTTACTAGAAATTCCCCCAAGTTACTTATCTTTTAAGTTAATTAGCGACAAATAGTCTAATATTAAATCATACTCGTTTCCCCAAGTGTTCGACATCCGTTCTTACCATTGCTATATTACAAATTCAATTAGGTACACTTGCCTAAGTCGATAGTAAATTCTAGTATCAGTAATTTCAACCTTATAAATTTAAGAGTAGATAAATTTCACATCAGAAGTCCAAGACAATAACCAAAAAGTAAACAAATGCCGCTACAACAGCAAAAGATTTCTAGAAGATAGTGACATCAGTAATGACGATTCAATTTTTATTGTGGACCCCGGGTGGGATGATTATTGTCTAAAAACGATAAAATGGAATCGTCCCATGGATCCATACCTTTATCCAAAAGCTAGAAGGGTCCGTATGTGAAATTATTTCACATATCACGGGTTTTCAAAAGATGAGTTGTTTGGATGTTCACAAATCCTCAAGAAGTCCCCACCACTTGTTAAAAGTATCTTTATAATTATCAAGATTGTCAGCCACATGTAACAAATAAAATAATGGCCCTTGTTTAAACGTCATCTTCAAAGGTTTATATTTACAAACTTGTTTTAAGACTCACCAAACGAATAACTTCATACACTTACCGACTCTTTCGGTACTTTTTAATAGAAGCAATTGCGCTGTCTTTTATCTAAAAACAAGGGTTTTTATGAAGTTTTTAACAGAAATGTTACCGTAGAAATACAAGAAATTGATAAAATAATACCTTTATTGTTTTTCCTGAATATACCTTAGGAGTTTAGCCTTCCACAGAGCTAAGAACGTTTTGATTCAAAGCTCTGATACAAAATTGGTACGATAATTCACGAACTGTGGATCCTGAGTATATCATTTTTTAAAGAAAATAGTTCTAAACCTACAACTACCGATTTAGCCAATAATTTAGCTTGTATTTATAATCGTTTAAATCTCTTTTCTAAAGTAGCACTTAAGAATTTTAAAAGTATTTCTGAAAAACAAAAAGATCTTGAGTCAAAAGTCCAAAGTTGTCAAGAGAAGCTTGAATCCTGTGAAGAGTTATTAAGAAAAACTCAGAGTGAAACCAGAAAAAGCTTTCAACAAATCTCAACTGAGATCCATCAATCTAAACCACTCACAAAAAGAGAAGTCCTGAGCCTTGTTCAAGAAATAGCTGAGCAACCAAAATTAGTTGAGAAAGAAGCCCTCAGACTAACAGAAGAACTCAATCATAAAACCCAGAAGGTTGAAAATCTTCTTCACGAAGTCAAGATGTCAAATAAAGTACATTCAAAGATGTCAAATCACCCAATGATGAAAAAAATTGAAAACTTATATGCTGAAAAATCAAGATATACAAGTTTGGACATGAGTCATACGATTGTGTAGCAAAGAAAAAGAAAATCAGTGAAGCATACCATTTAATCCAGACAACGTGAGGTTCAACTTCTGAATGCTCTCATCAGCATTGCAAACTACTCATGGCCAAGAAGTGCATGAGGACGATGTACTAGAATTCATAGGGACGGGAAGGCATGAAGAAACCAAAGGAGTTTTCAGAGATTTGAAGACTTGCTTTCCATTTGAGAAGCTTCTTAAGGAGAGCAGCCAATGCTTTTCTTATATGGAAAGCAAACCTTCAAACCATCAACAACTCCTTGGCTTCTTCATGGCTTCCTCCAAAGAAGAATAAGCAAAAGCAAAATCTTGTACATAAGAGAGTGTAATGATCATTGGTAGAGCTAGACAGAAAAGTAAAAAGATTGATGAAGAACAGGTTATTTGTTTTACAATGTTTCTTTAAATGGTGGTTTGTGTCCCCTAATTTATACTTGAGTTATCATTTTCTCCTGTTTTATATATTCATTTTTCTACAAGGTAGTTTTGACCAATGTCATATTTTTTTCCACAAGAAGTTTCTTTTACTGAAGAAATCAATATCATATTTTTCCACCTAATGTGTACACCTTGAAAGTTTGAATTGTATTCATCATGACAATCTAGAAAAAGTTAATGGTTAATAAAGATATTAATATAGTTTATTATATAAAAAAGCACAATGGTATCATATGTTAATGATGGATTTAACAGTGCGGTATTAGTATAACTTTAATGGATTTGCTCGACATTATTGTTTTTGTTTTTCAATTAATCTTGATAAACAATACTAATTTCTAAAAAGACTGGAATTCAACTTCATTAGTAGAAAAACTTACGACTATAAAAGTTAGTTGATATGAGTGTTGTTAAAGGCTGCTTTATTGCTCTTTACTACCGTTTAAAATAGTTAAAGTATAAAACCTAATAAAAAAAAACTCTTAATCTCATTACATTAAAAGCAACCAACGTGACGTGTTGAAATTCACTATATTCTTCAAACCAAAGAATATGTTATTTCCATAGAATTGTCCATTTTGTCGTTGAACTTTTTTTTTTCAAACCCACTAAAAAACCTGAAACCCACGCTCAAGCTCCTTCCATGATAACACCCACACACAATTTTCTGAGTGTGCATATATATCATTATCCTTTGACAAAGAAAACACCCGATGGATGGACGTTGTTCTTCCATAAACTAAGATACTAATTAGATGGGTTCTTTATTATAACTAATTAATTCAAAATAATATAATAGTTGGCTAGCTGCGATTTCAAAATAATAAAATGATCTAAAATATGGAATTTTTAAATACGGACACTATATCTAGTTTTAGATGGTGCAAATTGTAAAAATGACCCATGTATATGATTATACATGATTTTCTTTGGTTATATCCTACAATTAATACTTATGTAAAATCTTTTTTTATGATCGTGGTTTTGGCATTCTCATTAACACTGTATTAAATTATTGTGAATTGACTAGTTTACCATTAATAGTTTAATACTAGGCTTTTATTTTTGTTATTATTGTTATAGGGTTTAGTGGGGCCCACGGCCCACCACACCTTCAATTGGATGCTTTTTTCAGTTTATTAGGTTAATTGATTCGGGTTAATGGAGTGTAAAGTGGTCGCATAACCCGCCCGCAAACCAAACCACATAAGGGTGAACGAAGTGGTAATCGCTTTGAAGGAAATTAGGGGAAGTATAGGGGTACCTCCAAGATGACCACTCCTACTGAAAGTTGGCATCACACAAAGGAAGAATAGTGGGTTACATAACCCGATTCATTGTCTCCCTCTCTCTAGATTCTCTATCTACTCTTTCATGCTTTGAACTTGTTCTTCATGCATAAATACTTGTACTTTGTATGTTTTTAATTGAGTGAGTTGATAATGATAACATTTTCATGTGTTGTGGATTGAAAAAGATGAAAGAGAGAAGAGAAAGAAAAACTAATGTAACACTGAGTTTAGTGGTTGGGAGGAAAACACTTTTTCCACCTAAGATGGGGCTTTGTTGATTAAAATTGGGTGCGATTTTATATTTTGGTTTGTTTAACAACGTAATAGTAATTTTTTTTAAAAAAAATTGTTGGTCAGTTTTTAATGATTGAAATAAGGATTTTTCAACAAATTAATAAGTATTCAACTAGTAGAATGTTAAAAGACTTTACTATTAATTATTTAATATGTTTTATTACATATAATACATTTTTTAAAATTAATATTAGTTTATTCGGATAAAACTAGAATGATACAAAGAAGATTTGCATTACCCATGCGCAAAGAGGCATGCACAAATCGAACTATGGTAAAAAAAAACCCTTTAAACCGAGCATTGAACCTCTAAACTTAATAAATATATGGTTTCAACCAACCACTGAACCCGACCACAATAACATGAACCAATGAACCAATTAACGTGATTAAGTTTTTGGACGGTTTTGTCATTTAAATTAAATAATGCAGATGTGTAGCCTTTTCTCATTCCTCTTTCTTGTTTCCCCACGAGACATAAATGTTCCATCAACTAATGTCAATCATAACCTTAATTTATGATCACACTTGATTTTTTTTTTTTTTACATCTTACAAAGTTAGGTTTTTATTTTTACGGTGGAAAAACCAGATATATCAAAATTTATATGTTTTAAAAATAGACATCTCACAACTATATCGGTATATAAAGCCTTTTTTTTGTTAAATATTTTAGCTTGTAGACATTCATAATATCAGTCTAAATTATATTTATATAAATGATCATTAATATCAACATTTGAACTTTACATATGAATTCAAATAGATATCTACATTTGCATGTGTACTTTTTAATTTTAACCAAGTTTTGATGAATGAAGCTTGTGGTCTTAAATGTGATTGGAGTTATAAAGACTATATACATCTCTTATCCATAAATATGAAGAAACTTTACAGATGAGGGAAAAATAAAAGTATAAATAATGGCTTTGTTGCCTCTCTCATTAATGTCTTTATACAACAATTGATGACCCTAACGTAGGGTGCAAGATAATAACAACTAGCTAGATAAATACAAATATGATAATAATGATAATGACTAATAGTCTCCCACAGTCTTAGTAGGAGGTCCTCGAATGTTAAGACTGTCTCGAAAACCATCAAACAGAAGGCGATGTAATCCTTTGGTGAAGATGTCTGCAATTTGGTACCGATAAGGCACATAAAGTACTCGAACATCACCGCAAGCAACTTTTTCTCTGACGAAGTGGATATCTATTTCTACGTGTTTTGTACGTTGATGTTGAATCAGATTGTCCGAAAAATAAATGACAGTAACATTGTCGCAATATACGATGGTGGTTATGGTGAGCGGACAATGAATTTCAACTAGAAATTTTGTAACCAACAAGACTCATATACAAACAAGGTGGGTAGTTCCAAGGAGACAGGTTCCAATCCCAAGGGGGAGGGGGGATAAACCCAATGTTGCTGTGGGTTGGGTTTGTGGCGACCTCTAGTTATCATTTATTACTCTATTTGTAGGGTGGAAGATAATGACAACCAACTAAATAAATACAAAGCTAGATCAATACAAATAGGGTAATAATGATAATGACTAATAGAAAATATATTAGAAAATAGAGTATATTACACGAATGATCCCCATGGTTTGGGATATTTTGCGTGTTTGGTCCCTAACTTATTTTTTTAACTCGGAAGGTCCCTACTTTTTGCTTTTGTTACACGCTTGGTCCTTACTGTTTGTTTCTGTTATGCGTTTGGTCTCTGTTTTACCTAAAAAGACTATTATTTAAATAGAGAAAAATGGTGGTGTAGGTACGGTAAGGTGAGGGGAGTGGGATTGGGGGTGTGTTTATTTAAATAAATTAAAAAATTAAGGGAAAAATAATCATTTTAGGTAAGAAATAGACCAAGCGCGTAACAGAAACAAAAAGTAGGGGCCTTCCGAGTTAAAAAAATAAGTTAGGGACCAAATGCGCAAATTATCCTAAACCATAGGGACCATTCGTGTAATTTACTCTAGAAAATATATGGTCATAATTTGGTAACATGGACATGAACAGATGGCAAAATAAAAGGAATATGTAAATGAAAGTTAAACTTCTAAAGATGATAATTTTGGAATGATGATGATTATACTGATGGTAAGAAATAAACTTGAACAATAATGCAAATAGGTGTAATGAACTTAGAGATGACAATTGATGACATGACATAACAAAACACAGGACACGAAATGAAATTGGGAATGAACTTATGAACTTATGATAAGTAGGATGCCTTATTAGGCAAAGTGAGAATGATGAGGATTGAAGGTCAAATTCTTGACGAGATAAATTTATGGTACGAAACAAGGTTTAATTAGCATAAGAAGGTTTTAGGCATTAAAGAGTAAATACCATATTTTCAGTTCAGAAACCACACGACAAAACATGTAATTTACTCTAAAGAAAATCAACACGTTAAGTGGAGTGTGAGTCAACAAAAAGTTGACCCTGTGCTCTTCACGTGCTCATATCATCGACTTATCATGTGACTTCTCCAGTCCCCTCCCTTCCCTTCCTCTTCCCCCCAATCATAACCACTCTCTCTCCACCTGTATTTCCCCCCTCACTAAAATAAGCTTCATCACACGCTCCATCAACCCCCAAAACTTCCCACACTTCTTCATCTCTAGGGTTTTCATGCATTACAACCAACACATAGTATTTCCTTTGAAATTTATGTGAAGAAATCATCAGAAATGGGCTGTTTTCAGTCCAAAACTGCCAATGTTCAATCTCCTGACCAAGTTCCTGAATCCAAACCAGATCCAGGTACCTCATCACCTTATACTCCTCTTGCTTCACAAAAACAGCTATCCTTTTAGCTTGTTATGTCGAACTTTGTGTTTATCAATGTAAAATCTTTCTTTTTAGTTTAAGGACACCAGTACACCACCATTATTCTGTTTGTTGTACTTTTAATGAAATACCCAAGTCTTCGAAGTTGACAGTTCAGTGTAACTCGACTTTTTGGCATTGGAGTACGATTCTGTATTTCGATTTTGATAATTTGTTGTTGATTGGTTTGATATTACGAATTGATGAAACAAAAGGTGACGGGGAGCAAGGATTAGGTCAACAGGATCAAGAGCAAGTCGTTCCTGCATTCAAGGAGTTCGAACTTACGGAGCTTCGAGCTGCTACGAATGGGTTCAGCAGTGAGCTTATAGTTTCCGAAAGTGGTGAGAAAGCTCCCAATGTGGTTTATAGAGGAAAGCTTCGTAGCAATAAAGTCGTTGCCATTAAGCGCTTCTCCAAGCTCTCTTGGCCAGACCCCCAACAATTTGTGGTATGTATCATCCACACGCACCTGCATCTATGTTTTTGGGGTTGTTTTTTTGGATTTAATTTTCAATTTCAGTGTTTTTCCTTAAATTTGTACAAGAATATGGTACACATAGTAGTGGTTGACGACTTGACGTGCAATAAACCCTTGTACGTGACCTATTGTTACGAATTTAAAGAAAAGCTTTTTAGGAAAGTGATATGATGATTTATTTTCTGTTGCTTTTCTGGTTGAAAGAAAAAGTCATCAAGTTAGATTTACTTAAAAAGAGGCTACTTAAAGGAATTTGGTAGCTTTTTGTAAGGGCAACCCTTTCTAACTAACATCTAAAAGTAAACTAAAATACTAAATGAAACTTTTTTTTTTTTTTTCTTAATTTGCATTTTGTTCCCTAAAAACTGCATTTTGCTTATGACTTTGACTAAAAAATGTAGCTTTATCAAACATTAATCCTGAATTTATGATTGTTGTTTTTAGCAAAGAGTGAGTTCTTGTGATGTTTTGGATCTTTATGGGAAAAGTGCTTTAAAACTTATTAGTTTGAAATATCTAAGCTTCTTAAAGATTATTTTGACTGAAATACCCCTCTCCAATGTTTCAATGAAGTCGCTCTGAAGCTTGTTAGTTGACAAAAAAATTGAAAAATGGTTTTCACACTCCGATTTCTTTTTTTGGGGGGAAATGTAATTTTCCAAATTTACCCCTTATGTTATTCTCAATGGACATTTTTTTATAGGCAGAAGCTGCTGGAGTTGGCAAGGTTAGGCATAATAGATTGGTGAATCTAATTGGGTGTTGTGCTGAGGGCGATGAGCGTCTTTTAGTGGCTGAATACATGCCTAATGATACTCTCTCAAAACATCTATTTCACTGTATGAATTCCAAGCCATCCTTGATTTTCTATGCTAGCAAACTATTTAGACTCATCCAGATGTAAAAACTGTTTAACCATTTATTATTGGTATATAGGGGATAAGCAGCCTTTGCCATGGGAAATGCGTGTTAGAGTTGCCTACCATATTGCACAAGCACTTGAGCATTGCAATGCGGAAAATCGGAAAATTTATCATGATCTGAATGCTTATCGGGTGATTTTCGATGAGGTACATTTTTAATCACAACTTTAGATCTCAGCTAAATTTATATAAAGTTAAGGTAACAATAAATCAGTAGCGTTTTAATGATGTTAGTATTCATATTATGTTTTCTCATTAATGAAGTATTAGTTTGTTTCCTTATATGATGAGCTAAGTGAGTTAGGTAAGCGTACATGTGCATCTCTTTAGGTCTAAATATTAGTGTAAATGTAGTCAATGTGAGGCTTCACCAACCTAAACATGTTTCCAATACCTAGTTTGAGTATGCTCTATGAGTGAATTTCTTGATTAACTGTTTTGCAAGACTATGATTGATCTTATGTATAGCCGGTTGATATGTTGGATATTAATTCTCCAACTCAAGGAGTACTAAGCAAATATGAGTATATGACCCAGCAAATTGATTGCAAAAGGTACATACTTTCATTCAATTTCCATTATTAGGAACATAACTTCAACAACTCTTTTGGGATCAATAGTTTCATAAACATGTATTTTAGCACCTAATTGATTAGTTGGATGTAGAATTGCACATGGATGGACCCGACCCAAGCTTAAAAAATCTGGTCCGGTCATAGCTCGGGCAATGTCAACTCAAATTATACATTATACACAAGTTGAATACTCGATTATAAATTACTTAAATAATTATTGAAAATAAGCAAAAGAAGATAAAAAGAGTTTAAAATTCGAAAAATGGGTTATATAAATATAATTGAGGAAAAAGACAAAAATATATGAAATTTAGATGCAATTAATTATCATCATTACTATTATTGTATTTGTTATTAGGGTTAATTTCACAAAAGCTATTATATTTTCAACCTTTTACTCAAATAACCATACTTTATTTATTTTTTCGTTAAAGCCATTGATATTTTGAAAATTTTGTAGTTTAGCCGTTGCCATTTTAAATTTTTCGCAATTTAGTCATTCTTGAGGCTCCATTTCTTACTATGGAGGCTTTCTTTTTTGATAGGACTCAATGTCAATAATCTTCTCTTCTTCTCTTGAGCATATGCCGTTATTTTAGCCTATGTATAATATAAACAATCATATTAGTTGATAATCAAACCAAATTACTCTGAATGCAAAGAAAAGTGCATTTCTTTTTATACATTTAGTTTCATACCTAAGGTTATTTCTTGTTATTTCATTTTATAATAGTCCAAATTGTAACTTTTTGAAACATAATTGGCTTTTTCTGAAAAAGTAAAGAAATCAATGCCTTTTTTTTTAATAAAAAGTTGAAAATAAGGCTAAAGGGGGTGATAATGTTTTTGCCTTCCAAAAAAGTGTGCCACATAGTCGTCACATAAGCATTTGCCATTTTTGCCACAATTCGCCTATGAGTGGGGTGTGGTGATGTTTTTGCTAACCTACTTTTTTTTTAAATGTAAAATTTACTATTAAAACAAAAAAACATAAATATTAATTAAAATAAAATAATATTTCATTAAAATTAAAAACATCACATTTAATTTAAGAAACATAAAACAAAATTTAAAATAACTATAACGTAGAAATGATAATCCAAATAACATAAAAGCTTTCGGTCTGAATATTCGTCGATATCATTGTCGAGTGGCTCATTAAAATCAATTTGATTAATTCGATATATATATATATATATATATATATATATATATATATATATATATATATATGTTCCGCCAAATTGCTACGAAGCTCGTGATGTTTTTGACTGTTATGTATTGCCCTTCTTCTTACACGCCATAAGGAACCAACCGATATTGGCACGCATGAGGATACATTTTCATTTCTTGATACCGACAAAATCGATCTGCCCTCGTCTTCTAAAATCATATTATGTAAAATGATACACATGTGATTGCACAACAGCCTGATTAACGGTTAGCAACAACTTACAATTTACTAATGGATTTGCCATTTTTTGAGAGTGGTTGTAAAAAAAGTTTGGAAGAAAATGTATATAAAGATGTGTATTGTTTAGGTGAATGATTGGTATATATATATATATATATATATATATATATATATATATATATATATATAGTGGTAGTAAATTAAAAAAAAACATTAAATGGCATTTAACTCCAACGGCTAGAAACAACCACCAGTCCACCACCACCGTCTCTTTTTTTAACGGAAGAAGGTTGCTATTGGCATGCTGCTAGCGAAAAACCCATCAGGGACGGTGTTTGCCGCCAACCATAAATGCCTCGTTGGTATACCGACTACGATTTCATCATGACACCGTGCAGTCTAATAGAGGAAGTAAAGAGTAGAATGAAGCATCTCTCGTATGAGCTATTTGAAAATAGTTTATAATATTCAACTTTAAGAGTTTAATGAAGTTTAACCATCTTAAAAGTGTGTAAATTTGGTCCTAAAGTTTAAATACAAATTTGTTTAAATGCAAAGAAGTAACAATTAATTTCAAAATCAGTAGTTAAGTATAGACATAACATCAACGATGTCTTCTAAAAGTCCAAGCCCTTTTATGATTCTATCCTCAACCTTCCACTCTAAGCTAACTAAGTTGCAAGTACATGTCAAAATATAAGTGTTAGGCTTGGAAAGTCTAGTGAGTATACTGATGTTAACTATTCGATTGTAAAGGATGAGTGCTATCATCCAATCCTAAAGTTAAACCCCACAAAATAGTTTTCTAAATCATTAATGATCAGTAGGATCATATTTGAGAACGGCAATATTTCAAAGGAATATCTTAGACAAAAATAACAATTCATAAAAATGCATCAACAATAGGAAATATGCAATGCATACGCAACTACCCCCAAACCCAAGTCATTTTGATAATCCTAACTCACCAAAAATGGCTAGAAAACCTAAACAAGGTTAGGACATCTATTAAACTCATATAGTGGAGTCAAAATTTGAATTCACCATAGTTAGGGTTTGAAAGTTCAAAATGACACTCAAGCTCCCAATCAAGCAATATGCGAGTAGTTTGAGCGTAGGGTGATGAATAGATTGTGGAAATAAAGCTAAAAACCCATTTATAATCTCCTATTAACAATAATTTCGGATTTGGGGACAATCCCCAAACCCTAGGTCAATTTATGAACAATAAGGAAGAACTATACCTTCTAATTTTCCAATGAAGTGATTCTAGCTTTTCTCCGGTTACACCTTAGTTTCACTTCTAGCTCTTCTCTTATCACAAAATCGTCATTCTCTTCCTCTCTAGTTCTCTCTAATTGTTTGTGTTAAAGTGAAAGGAGGTAAAGAGAGATATTTTCTTCTTTATAATTTGCAAATTAAACCCTTAACTTTCTTTTATTTTCCTTTTGACCACAACTAGACTTTATCCAGGGCGGAGCTAGCTTGGAGCCAGCCGTGCTACCCCTTGGATTTGTTCAGGAACAAGACTCTATTTGGATGCTGTCGATTTCTATATAAGGTGCTACACCTAGATAAGTGAGGAATTTGGAGAAATTGACATCCATCAGATTTTGGAAATTGGTGAAGCTGGCAACCATCTGCGGTTTAAATCAGCCGAATGGTATGAATTGCTTTCTTTTATTATCTTGTCTCTATAATCTCCATACCCTGTTTAATTTCATTTGAATAAGCTTGCTTCTTCTCAAATAAATACATAACTTTATATGTACATCAACTGTTTGATGAAATGTCTGAATGAGCAATTTGGTGTTAGAATAATGTTTGTGAGGAAATTAATGAACGACATCAAGAATCCAGTCATATTGTTACCGGTTTATCTTTATATGTTGTTACTCAGTTTGTGGTTCCAGATGCTACTTTTGGAATGTACCTCTTATCTTTAAATAAAGGCAGACCCAATATGCAAAGGAGATAGGTTCAGAAAATAAGCCAGGAAGTAAGCTACAAGAAGTTAAGCTTGAAGGATCAAATGAGATAGCCGGGAAGAATGAGAATAGTGGTGTAGTTTTAAAGGAAACAAAGCGGTATCAAGAAAAACATTCAGGATCAAAATGAAGTTGAAAGAGAAAAACATTAGTAATGAAAATGAAAACCATTGTAAAGTCAAAAAGGATGCTCTGAAATTAAGTAACAAGAAGTTGAAGCTTGAAGGGTCAAATGACATAACAGTCTCAAATGAGTTGTTACTTAATTTCAGAGCATCCTTTTTGACTTTACAATGGTTTTCATTTTCATTACTAATGTTTTTCTCTTTCAACTTCACTTTGATCATGAATGCTTTTCTTACCCCTTTGTTTCCTTTAAAACTGCACCACTATTCCCATTCTTCCTAGCTATCTCATCTGACCCTTAAAGCTTCAACTTCTTGTAGCTTACTTTTTGGCTTAATTGCACCAGTAATTCCACTTCTTTTGGCTTATTTTCTGAAACTATCCCCTTTGCATCCATGGGTCTATGGGTCTGCCTTTAACCGAAGGTAAGAGGTACATTCCAAAAATAGCATCATGAGACTGGAACCACAAACTGAGTAACAACATATGAAGATAAACCAGTAACAATATGATTGGATTCTTGATGTCGTTTGTTAATCTCCTCACAAATATTATTCCAACACCGATATGCTCCTTCAGACATTTCATCAAACAATTGATATACATATAAAGTTTCGTATTTTTTTGAGAAGAAGCAAGCTTATTCAAATGAAAGTAAACATAGTATGAAGATTACAGAGACATAAGATAATAAAAGAAAACAATTCATACCGTTAGACTGATTTAAGCCGCAAATGGATGCCATCTTCACCAATTTCTCCAAAAGCTGATGGATGCCAATTTCTCCAAATTCCTTAACTACTCATCCAGGTGTAGCATCTTATATAGAAATCTACAACATCCAAATAAAGTCTTGTTCTTGAACAAATGTGACAGGCTACCCCTGGCTCCTATAGCTAGTTCCGTCTCATCCAGGTGTAGCATCTTATATAGAAATCTACAACATCCAAATAAAGTCTTGTTCTTGAACAAATGTGACAGGCTACCCCTGGCTCCTATAGCTAGTTCCGTCCATGTGAATTCAGTACATTAGTACATAAAGATTGAACTTTATTTTTATGATTAATTATATAATTTAATATATAACATGATATTATAAATATTAATTATTACAATCAATACAACCAGTTTAAAATAAATGTATAAACTTAAAATGATAGGGACTAAAATTGATAACCAAACGACCATTTCATTTTGGGTCAAATGAATAGTATTACTCCATACAACTCATTTACACCAAAATTGAGTGAAAAATGGCATGGACTTGGAGAGGAATGGAGTTAGACTTAGACCTGGTGTGGGAATTGGGAAATAGGATTTGGAGTGGGGTTTGTGATGCCCTAAGATTAATCACTTGGATAGTATTGTCTATCAAATTGCTTTCTTAAAAGATTACTGACTTTTACTACAATATTTCATCATAAGTCCTTCAGTCAACTCTTAACAAAGTTTATCATATTGTGTAATAATAATAAGTAATAACTTAATTTAGTTAAAATTGGTTATTATGCTTAAAGTTTGTTAAGATCAATGTTATCAAGTCTATACCTTAAAAAACCTACAATTCAGTAGCTCAGTACTAAATTGTGTGTTTTTGAAAATGTAGACCCCAAAAATGTTGATTTTGACAGTTTGTTCCACCAAATTGTAACAAAATGAAAGTCCATACCTTTTGTATGCTATTTGTCTTATATGATATTGGTATTGGTTATATATATCTAAAGCTCCTGGAGCATAAACATTAAACATACCCATTACCCAACCCTAAGGAGGGTGATATACATACAAAATATTAGTATATACTCCCATTTCTTATAACATTATTTTGGTCCATTTATTGACCTCTGATAGAGAATGTGCTATGGGTCTTATATAAATATATGGGTAAACATGGGGGACTTAATTGTAATATCTATAGCATAAATAGAGTAGTGATAGGAGTAGTGAGGTATTGAGTATTTTGTAGCTTTGAGTATCGGCTTTAGCTTGGGCAGGAGGTTTCTCTTGAGAGAACTTCTCTGATTAGGGCAGGAGGACAATCATTTGGATTTCCTTTCTGATTTGTTCTTATTTCCATTTAGTAATCAAATAGCTACCTAGATCTATATATCTCATATTTTAGTTTCATTTATCTGTTATTGGATTCACGTTCTTATCAATTGGTTCCATTGCCGGGAAATCAAATCAACCATGGTTACACCGGAGTCTCAAACTGTTACTCAACTTGAAGCAAGGATGGATACGCATGATAAAAAACTTGAATCGTTATCAGATCAGTTAAGGGATCTTACCTCTTCAGTGAGATCGATGTGTGAGGCTCTTAATAACCTACCCAAATCACTCGAAAAAATGACGGAAGGCTTACATCGACCCACATGCAAGCATTTTACTCCAACTATGGAGACAGAGACTTCATTCTTCAGGGGACCGGCCATTAGCAACGATTACACTCTGATCGATGACTTAGGATCGTTGAATCAGGAGGGGTATGTAAAAGAATACATAGAGAAATTCCAAGCCCTATCAGCTTTTCTTCCATACCAATCAGAGGAACAACGACTTGGAATATTTATTCGTGGTTTGCAAGCGGACATAAAGAACTGGCTTAGGTTACTCCGACCGACCACCTGTGAGAAAGCAATTGATCTCGCCCGACATGTTGCCACCGCCATCACCGCTCCGGGAGAACGTACAAGCGTGAATGGTAAGGTATCGAACTATACTTATGGCTCCAATTTCAATTCGCACTATGGCCCTCATGATTTGACCGAACAGTCAATTGGGCCTAATTCACAGACCACTGAAGCACTCCTGCCCAATACTGCGTATCTTCAATTACCACTAAAACCCTACAAATCGCCAAAATTGATTGTCATCCCTATTTGTAATGTCATTACTACGAGCCTGTTTAAACAAGAAGGGGAAGACGAGGATTCAAATTTGAAATGTAATTATTCAACTTTCTTGAAATCTATGACTTCGAATTCTGAGTGGGAAACCAAAACACAGCACCATGATCTTCACGATGAGGACTCTTGTCTCATCGTGAATTTAAAAGACGAATTACTTGTACCTGAAATCTCCCTGCGGTCTATTGATCGCTTAATCCAATTTTATAAACCCACGTGTAAGATAAAAGCATCAGATATATACCAAGAATTGGCTACCAGTAGTATTGAAAACTCTGGTTTGAACAACAAAATTCATGGAATTCTCTTTGAAAATCGATGCAAATCCCTCAAAATGGTTGAGACACTATTATATTTGGATTGTTTGAAGAAATGGGCATGTGTTACTGGTTATTCAAATCTTGTTTTCATGAAGGATGATACAACCAAAGCTTATGGAGACCTTGAAGCCAACAGTTGGACCCATCAGAAGATCTTATTGTTGCGAGAAGCTATGAAATTCTTCCATAAAGATAAGATAGAGATTGCTAAACGGAAATTAAACACCAGATTGAAGGGGGACAAGGTCATCCCTACAGTCATACTAAAATATGGAATTGGAGAGAAGGGAAAAACCGCATCTATTAATGAAGGTTCCATCCCTGCAAATGCTACACTACAAATAATATCATGGAGGGTCCCTACAGATATTACAGATGACAAGAAAGTCCTCCAGAAAAGCTTGGAAGAAGGGGCGGGATTCCAGCTCCCAAATGAAGGGGTTGTTTTTCAATTTAAGTTGGTAGATAAAGAGCAGGAAGTTGATAGGCTTGAAGAATTTGTGATGATGATGAAGAAAGGTGAAGTAGCTCTTCTGAGTATTGCACAAGAATATGCTTTTGGTTTTATCGGTTTCAAGCAAGAATTAGCAGTATTGCCGCCTAATGCCACTGGTACATATGAAATCGAGCTTGTCTCTTTTCTTAAGGACAAAGAATCCTGGGACATGAACACCACCAAAGAGAAGATTATAATTTTTGGCAAATATAAGAAAGAAGTGGAAGAATATCGAGCTATGCTCAAGCTTTTCATCTATTATACCTTAAAGGTTGCTATAAAGTGCAGAAAGCTGTCATCTTTTGGCCGGCCATCAATGACAGAAGTTGTGTTGATTGAATCCAATGAAAGAGAGGAAACTAGTTGTGTTGACAGCAAGGTAAAACAAAGGAAGCAATGGCTGATTCCATGGCAACAATGTCCAATCAAAGAAGCAAAAATGCCTTTCAAACAAAAAGTCAATTTCCTAACTCCTGGCTTGAGGACAAGCCTCTTCTTCAAGACGGTGGTATTGATAGAGAATGTGCTATGGGTCTTATATAAATATATGGGTAAACATGGGGGACTTAATTGTAATATCTATAGCATAAATAGAGTAGTGAGGTATTGAGTATTTTGTAGCTTTGAGTATCGGCTTTAGCTTGGGCAGGAGGTTTCTCTTGAGAGAACTTCTCTGATTAGGGCAGGAGGACAATAATTTGGATTTCCTTTCTGATTTGTTCTTATTTCCATTTAGTAATCAAATAGCTACCTAGATCTATATATCTCATATTTTAGTTTCATTTATCTGTTATTGGATTCACGTTCTTATCAACCTCATTAAAATCTGAGTTGCTTTTGTGCATCAGGATGGTGACCCCCGCTTATCTAGTTTTGGTTTAATGAAGAACAGTCGAGATGGGAAGAGCTATAGCACTAATCTGGCTTACACTCCTCCCGAGTTTTTGCGCACAGGTACACCTTAGAAAGATCGGAATGGAATCTGCTTTCCATCATAACTCCTCATTCCATTCCAGCATGGTATTTTGGTTTCAATAATATGTTAAGGATTATATTCTACCTATTCTATTTCAGGCAGGGTAATTCCAGAGAGTGTGATTTACAGTTACGGAACAGTCCTCCTGGACCTATTGAGCGGGAAACACATTCCTCCAAGCCATGTAATAACATACTTGTACACATCTCTTTTCTCAAAATTTCTAATTTTCTTGTTATGAAAGTTAAAAAAAAAAAACATTTTGTTTTCTTGATGATTTTCTACAGGCATTGGATTTAATACGTGGGAAAAACGTTTTATTGCTGATGGATTCATCTTTGGAGGGACAATATGCGGATGAAGATGCAACCGTGATGGTGGAACTTGCTTCAAAGTGTCTTCAATACGAGGGTAGAGATCGTCCTGATGTCAAATTCCTTCTTACAGCTGTCGCACCCCTTCAAAAGCAGAAAGAGGTGATTTCTGGTGATGACCATTAGAAGGGCATTTTTGTCTTTTTACAGCCCCACCTTTTTCACTAGGTCAAACGAATTGCAATTTTTGTCCCATGTTGTGTTCTGTTTTTTCTTGTCCTGAGCCTAAGGGGCTGTTTCTTTTTAACCTACTGAGCATTATAGGTTAAGCACTTAATCTGGATGGCTATTTCTTTTTGACTTAATTATTACCCTTTCAGCCACTTTTTACTCATACAGGACTTAATGGGAAACCCTCAAATTGTCTTTTTGGGTTTGTGTAGGTTGCATCACATGTCTTAATGGGTCTGACAAAAACACCTGTAATTGTTCCAACTTTACTTTCTCCTCTCGGGAAGGCATGTGCACGTATGGATCTTACTGCAGTACACGACATTCTCTTAAAAACCGGATATAGAGACGAAGAGGGCGCAGAAAACGAGGTTTTCATAAACTATTTTCCCCCTATAATCTGTCACATAACTGTTTTTACAATTGTACTTATTATCATCTTTATGAATTTAAGCTATCATTTCAAGAATGGACACAACAAGTGCAAGACATGCTAAACACAAAAAAGTTTGGAGATATCGCGTTTAGGGACAAAGACTTCAACGGTGCAGTTGAATACTATTCAAAGGTATTTTCTTTTCTTTATATAAATTGAACCTTAAATGAGCATTAATGTATTATACAAACGGATTTATATAACTTTTAAAATGCAGTTGGTTACGATGATGTCGGTGCCTTCGGGGACAATATTTGTGAGGCGGGCCCTGTCTTATTTGATGATTGGACAACCGGAATTGGCATTGAGGGATGCAATGCAAGCTCAGGTATGTTTGCCGGAATGGCCAACTGCCTTTTACATGCAGGCATTGGCTCTCTCGAAGCTCGGAATGGAAACAGATGCTCAAGATATGCTGAATGACGGCTCGTCCTTTGAGGCAAAGAGACAAAACAGCTGGCGGAATTAAGATTCCAAAGTTTCAGATTCTCCAAATGCTGTGATGGCCAAGGGTCGTGTGATGAGGTATCAGGTAATGTTTATTTGAAATTACTACCCACTTGTATGTCTGTCATAGACTACAGTTTTTTTATTTTATTTTATTATTATTATTTTAGTTTGTATAAATCACTTTTAAAATGCCTAAAAATTAGTATTTGAGTTATTGTTATTTACATGCCATTTGCTATAGCCTTATCTTGGAAGTTCTTAAAAGGGTGTGTTTGTTACATGGGACAATGTTGGACTGAACAAATTTTCTATGGCTTTTTTTTTTTTTTTTTTTGTGTGTAAATGGGATGGAGGGTATTTACGTCTTTTGTACAAACGGGATATCGAGAGTGATTTGTTTTCCCTCCCTTTTTTTGGGTGGGATAAAAATTGCAATTCTTGTCTCATTGATATGACTATCAGGTCCCAAAGAGTAGTAGTACAACCTGTTTTGTCATTGTTACATCTTGTCATGTCCTAACAAGAAGGTTATCTAGACCTTAAACTTTGAACCTAAAAGGTTCTTCATGCATTAAAGCACAGTAAACATATTTGATATTTGTAACTATCGTTTTGGTTCACATATAGTTTTTTATTTTATTTGACATTTTAGATCTTTGATTGAAAGTTAAAATTTTAAACTCAATTACGTGTCTAGTGGTTAGATGCAATGTTTTAAAAACCGGATTGAACCGCCGGTCGAACCCGTTGGATTGAGAACCGGAGAAGGAGCGGTTCAACTAGCACCGGTTTATGTCTATTTCTGAACCAGAATGAACCGGCCGGTTTTTACAAAAATCCGGTTGAATCGGTTAAATTAAATAGAAACGAACATTAGTGTTTTTTTTTTTTTTACATGTGTAGATTTTTTTGAATAAAAACACATGATAAATGTTATAAAGTTTTTTAATGCGTTTTTATTCATCTAAAACTATATTTTGTTCCTGTATTATACTTTAATTTATTTATGATGTATGTAGATTAATGTAAAATTTACGGTTATACTTACGGTTATGTGTTTCTAATATATTTGGATTGATTTTCAATTTGTATTTTTAATGGACAAAATTGCAAAAATAGTGCCTGTGGTATGTAATTTTTTGGGGTTTTAGTCCAAACCCCGAGTTTTTTGGATTCATAGTCATTTTGGAGTGGTTTGTATGTGGAAATGGTTCCTGGATTTAACTTCCGTTAAGTTGTTGCTGTTAACCCCCTCATGTGCCTCCCACATGAGGGTATATTTGTCTTTTCACTTCTAAGGGACCATTTTTGCAATTGAAAAAAATATATCCCCATTTAAAAAAAATTAATACCTATTTATTTATTTTAATAATTAAAAAATAAAAGATCTTTCTCTCCCCCTCTCTCTCTCTCTCTCTCTCTCTCTCTTACACACACACACACACAACACCTTCAAATTGGGGCAACCGTTCCTTCAAAGATCTTGCAAACCCCAATCCTCAAAAATTCAAATTCCAGTTTTAATCCAAATGGATTATCATCAGTCAATCAAGACTCAACAAAAGTCTGCCTACCAATCTGATCCATCAACCTCTGGTTTCCGGTCTTAGCCATTGCAGCACTCTGCATCGTAGCAACAACTTTCTTGCTCGTTTCCTACTACTTTTTCGTCACCAGAGGCTGCTTCAACCGACAACAAGTGAACCCATTAAGACGCTTTTCCATGTCCCGGGAACGATCCATACTCGACTCCTCCATGAAGCATCAGAATAGCAGTAAATGTCGTATTACCCCCAATTTTTCTTCTAAATCCTTTAAACCCAAAACTGAAATCCATCACACCTACCTTGAAACCCATGAAATTTCAACATCTGGGTCTTTCCATGTCTGTAGTGGAGGACTACTCTCGAATGCTTAAGAGGTTGTACAGTACAAGTATTTGATTCTCTACACAATACATAATTTGTTCTTGTGCTATGTCACAACACAGGTTCGTATCCCATCTCTTTTGACAATTGAGGGTAGGTGTAGGGTTTCAATGTGCTATGTTACCTGGAAATTTATGTATCATTAGTTATCGCACAATAAGATTGGTCATCAATGTTGATTCATATAGAGAGAACTTACGATTTCATGAATCAAAGGCTTAAGAAACGGTACAAGGAAATAATGAGAAAAAAACGATGAAACGTTGTAATGTTTGGATTATCATCAGTTCCCCTGCCCTCATACACAACAAATCATACCATTCTTATTATAGGGACATATCTAAATCAAGCAACAATTTTTCATTTCATTGAGAAAACCTTCCAATTTCATCTAACTGTTACGCAAATAATGAGAAAAAAACTAACGATTTCAAAAAAAATTTCTAGGTATTTTTTTTGTTCTTGGTCTTTTTTTTTTCATCTGGGACTGAAATGTGTAGGTTGGAATTGAGAGAGAGAGAGAGAGAGAGAGAGAGAGAGAGAGAGAGAGAGAGAGAGAGAGAGAGAGAGAGAGAGAGAGAGATCTTTTATTTTTTAATTATTAAAATAAATAAATAGGTATTAATTTTTTTTTTAAATGGGGATATATTTTTTTCAATTGCAAAACTGGTCCCTTAGAAGTGGAAAGACAAATATACCCTCATGTGGGAGGCACATGAGGGGGTTAACAACAACAACTTAATGGAAGTTAAATCCAGGGACCATTTCCACATACAAACCACTCCAAAAGGAACATGAATCCAAAAAACTCGGGGTTTAGACTAAAACCCCAAAAAATTGCATACCACAGGGACCATTTTTGCAATTTTGTCTTTTTAATGTTTAAACTTGTGGATGTTTATGTGTGCATAGGAAAATAAAAAAAAAGATGAAAATTATAGAAACCGGTTGAAACGACTATTGAACCGGTTGAATCGAAAACCGATTATCATACCGGTTCAACTAAAAAACCGGTTTTTTAAACATTGGTTAGATTTCTTTTTGGACGCAATGAGTCGCCCCAAGAAAGTATAGCAATCTTGGTTTTTAGTTGCCTTGAAAGGAATGCATCTTATTAAGGGTGTGTTTGGCAAAAGTAGATAATTGAAGCGGGTAACGGGTAGCTGGTAGCGGGAAGTTGTAGCTTTTATTTGTTATATGAGTGTTTGGCAAAAATAGTTGAAAGCTTTTGAAATATATAAAATTACGTAAAAGGACAATTGATTAAAAATAAATAAATATACAAATATATTTTTAAGGTTAATTGTGGAAATTGATTTTCAAAAGCTCAGTAGTGTTTTGTTAAAAGCTACATGAAGTAACTTTTAAATTTGGAGCGTTTTGTTTAAACTAAAAGTTAAACGTTCGTACTGCCAAACGAAAATTTTAGTTTAAAATCGAGCGTTTTGTCAAAAGCTAAAAGCTAAAAACTCCTAAATGCTTCCAAAAGGTCTGTGCCAAACACGCCCTAAATATTCTAATTCATCTTTAGTTTATTTGTTTATTAACACTTGTTGCGATTTTTTTGTGAGATTTTCATTTTATATGGTGTCAATTGGAAGTACTCCTTTATCTAAATAAATATAACGTTTACATTGTTTTATAAAAACAAGTTCATGCCAAATTTTAAAATTGTCGCATTGTCAGTCTTTACATTGGCACTTCATTATAGATATGGTACGACCCGCTTTACTTAAAATTGCAAGTTTAGTCCAAAATATGAAGTTATTTTATACGGTTAAGGGACCATATTTATATTAAAAAAAAGCAACAACATTAAGAAAATTTGAGATTATGGACAGAACTTGTAACTTTGGGTAAAATATAAGGATTAAATTTGTAATTTACCCTAATAAAGTTTAGACCTAACCAAGCCAAATCATTAGGTTTGAGTTAATGAGTTTACACGTTTTTATTGGTTTTAGCAACCTGTTTCTTTAGTTTTTTTAGTGTTTATAATCCGAATTTATTTTCTAACTGTTTCATTGCAATGGTGGAGCTATTCCTTTTCAAACTTGAATTTAAATTGTCCCCAAGTCAGCATGCACGTTAACTTTGCTCCGAGAGTGCTACTAATCATTTTCCACCAAAAGTGGGCTTCTTCCGTAAGTAAATTTGTAGCGTATTCCACCTTATCCTCTTCTGGTTTGAAACGTGTTCTCGGCGTGTTAAGCAGGTCATAGTTATTACCGGGTGAATTTATAACCTAACTAATTTAACTAATATATGTACGTATAGACAGTGTACCTAGTCGGATTATAGAATAGCTTTGGTAAGTCGGGTGTCGAACACAGGGAACGAAATATAATTAATTAATATAACTACTTCTAATTAAGCTAGAAAACAAACTTAAATTGAGGGGTTTTTACTGATATCGCAAGATCAAAAGAACTTAAATTAAACTATCAAATTACCAACTAAGCAAGCAAATAAACACGAATTTACTTCAAGATTAAAGAGTACTTCTGTTCAGTTCCGATTTCACCTTCTCCTATGGTTGATTTCTAGTGGATGAAATATATTAATTACCAATTTGTTAACTACTATTATGATAAAATATCTATACATACCAATTCATGAATTACTATGCAATGATTAAGCACAAGTTAAATACCAGATCGATTATGAGCACAAATTGGACGATGAGTGATAGTAGTTACTTTCCTATGATCAAGTTAAGCAACCTAGCACAAATTAAGATTAATTATGCTCTCTAACACAATTAAAGTTACTAGCTTTAATTACTTTATCTTGAATGTGATTTATCCTAGCTCTAATTATTTAATTATCATAAACAATTAGGTTACAAGTTCATGCAATTAGAATGATCAACTATCACACAAAAGTTGATTATTAAGCAATAAAAACTAGAACTAAAACATGTTAGGGTTTTAATTATCAAACACAATTAAAATCAACATACATCATCCAATAATTGAAATCAACACATAAAGATTAGGTTCATTGGTGGTTGTCGAGGCCAACAAAATAAATACCCTAAATATTACACACTAAAACAGTGTATAGTGGTAAAGGGGTCGAATCTACGAAGATTGATTCAATTCGTTACTTCTATGAAAATCTTGTTGTACAAACACTTGTAAAACTAAAATAAAATAAAAATGGGGGATTTTGATCTTTTGAGATGTTTAAAAGAAAACTAAAATTACACTAAAATTTAAAAACACAATTCAACAAAAGCAAAGTTTGATGTAAAATCAATAAGATAAAGATGGCTGACTTTGGACTTTCATTACTTGAACATTTGGTTAAATAATCATGAGAATACCAAGGTGCAATACTTGTGTTTATAATCTAACTTGGCTATAGCAATTTATAAGCATAACTTGCCTCAACTCTTATTTTGTATTAGAATGACTAGAGAAGCTCATAACACCTTTCCTAAATCAAAGTCACAAAACTAATGAAACATGTAATTTTGTGAAAATCAATTAGCATTAGGTTTTAAGAGTCACCAAATCCAAAGAGTAATCTATTGCTTTCATTACCATTATGGAGAAAATATTTTCTCAGTCTAAATGAAATGAAAACAAACATTTAAACTAATTGTTGCTTGTTAAATTGAAGACCCATTACTTAGCCAAGAATTTAACAAATAACATTCACATATCAATATTCATGACTAGAGATATATAAACATGAAGGAAGTTTTCATAGAAAATATAATCATAGATATTCAACACAAGTTCATGGAGTTCTTCAAAATAACCAAAACATTCAAGAAATTACATCTAATTCAACCAAATATGAGTCTAGCCAAGCATGGCCAAAATGAAAGAAATGCAAAGTAGATTAGTGATACCAAACATTGTTCAAGATGCAAGTTGGAAGAAAAATTGCTCCAAGCTTCTAAATCTTCCAATCTTCTAGAGAGGAAAAGTGTTTGTTCCTCCAAGTATCCCCCCCTTTTCTTCCTCAAAAAACCAGTAAATAGGTGTAAAAATTCGGATCTAAAAGTCCCCCAAAAGCATTCCACCAACCTTCCCAAAATAGAGTCAAAAAGTCAAAAAGTTGGATTCTTCACAGTGCGATCCACGCGGACCATTTGTAAATCCACGCGGACCGCGTGGATTCTGGGCCATTTGGCCCATTTGATTGGCCTTATAGTTTTGCTCCTTTATTTCTTGGTCCAGTCCACATGTAAAGGTTCTTGATAGCCTAACTGTGTCTTCTTGACTCTCCCAAGATGGGCCATTGCTTCCTTGATCTTCTATAGCTCAAAATTCTCTTCACATCATCATCATTCTTCATATAAAATTAAGCCCAACTTGCTCCTTTTATTATGTTGACAACATGCCCAATCACACCACTTCAAGTCCACAAGCAAACCGCAAGCCTCCAAAATTCCCGCACTACTTCCATACCTCCAATGACAAATAGTCTTCGGTAAATCCTGCACTTAAGCTCAAAAGACTGGAAAGCACCCGATAAAGGAGAAAAATAATAAAAAGAGAAAATATGCATGAAGATTAACTAAAATGAGATGGTTTTAACTAAAAATAAACTATGAAAATAAGTAATAAAATGAAGCTATCAAATCACCCCAAGCTTGAACCTTACTTGTCCTCAAGTAAGACAAGACTAAAATGAACTTGGGACGAACTATCCTAAATAAATAAATAAATAAATAAAAAGAATGGACAAAACCATAGAACCTGATCACCGTTAGTCAACATGGTCAGAATTGATCTTATTATTATCCCAAGAATTTTTCATTCGATGACAATGAAACCATAAACCACAGTTAGGACTACTCCTATAGGTGAGTAAGGAGGGATGGTCAGTCGCAGCCTCAATGGAACATGCATACAATGAAAAACATATGTAGTAGGGAGAAAGCGAATGGATGGGCTCTTGTGGAGATCTTCTTTTAAGTGTACACTCTTATCACGAAAGTTACGTGATCTCACGTCTGTCGGCCACTCTCAAGTGTGATTGGGTTTCGTCGTTCAGGCACCGTTGTAGGAATCAGTTCACTTAGTGTTTGCCCAAACCTCCCGTAGTATCTGACTCAACAGTCTCCTTAACATCACCAATTTGCGAAAACAACTCGATCTATATACAATAAAACAAACCTATATAAATGAATATCAAACGTCGGGTGACCAAAATGTAAGAAAATTTGTTCAATAGTTGAACCGGTTACCCATCTAAGATAATGTCAGCTTGGGATTGCTTGTTTAAGCTTTTTGTTTTTTTTTGTTTCCTTTTTTTTCAAATACAAAACACATACTTGAAGGTAGTGCACTAACATATCGATTTTTTTATGAAGAAAACTTTTTGACTCGAAATTTGGTTCCCAAAATTATGTAAGTGGAACCGAAAGATAATAATAATAATCTGAATGGTCTAAGTGCGAAAATGACCATGTGTGGAGCATAGAGATGTAGGCTCCTTTTCAAACTTGAGATTTTCCAAATATAATTAAAATGCCCAAATGTGGGCTAAAAGACTCTCTAAAAACCTAAGGAAATCACAAAAAAAATATGGTGATGTAAAGAGACCGGATATGGATTCTACTCGGGGACAAGCACCAGTGCTTCATCCTAACGATTCAAACATGATCAAGTGTGATCCTCTCAGCGGCATGGACCGCAGGGCTAAAAACATCCATTGCTATAGTATATCCTACAGTTGTTAGTATTGCATGTATAATTCTTCATGAAAACTATCTGGCCATGATCACTTACCCCTTTATGCTCCAGCAGTTGATCCCAAGTATGAAGTCCCAAACTATGACTAATGGTCCCGATTCGATATGTGACATAACAACAAGATACTAGACCAATAATGATACAATAACTATGAACCTGTTCCATGGCATCCAAAGGGGGTGAGAATAAACAGACAACAAAAATGTATGAATGCTAATACCCTAAGCTAAATGTTATGCAAAAAATAAAAAGGTGAAAAAGAAGAAAATAAAATCTTTTTTGGAATTTTATAAAATAAAAAAATGAATGCAAATTAAGGCTAAAATGCTATGCAACCTAACTAAAATGCATGAGAAAGCAAAAAGAAAAGGAAATACCCCACCCCAAGCTTAGAAATAAGCATTGTCCTCAATGCTTGGGGCGAGGCGAAAGTACCTAAACCGGGGGATCCGGAGGAGGATATGGGTATTGATTCTTGAGAGAGAAAGAATGCATAGAGAGAGGGAAACAACTGGTGTGCTAATGAAGAAGAAGGATTTCATGTCACTTAAGTTATTTGGTCAAAAGTTAATGGAAGTCAAAGCTGGTCAACGAATCCACGTGGACAAATTTTAGAGTACACGCGGACCATTTCAATAACCCACGCGGATGACCCCTCGAGTACACGCGGTCAGCGTAAAAAGGTCTGTAACCATCCATATTTGAAGAATGACGCGGTCGATTTTTTTTGGCCATATGCGGTCCGTTTTTATAACCCACGCGGACTACCCCTCGAGTACACGCGGACCGCGTGTGTCTTGCTGAAACCTCTCAATTCTTCGCCCTTGACCAAAACGAACATCGGGGCTTAAAATTCAACACTCTTTTACTGCAAAAAGGAAGAATAAGAAATGTGAAATGCAAAAATGATTTATCTAAAACATTTATTCGGAATTAGAAAAAAATGAAAACATTAAGTTTTCCAAAAATCCCCTTCTTTAACGTCTTTGGCGAGACGTCCTTTGTAACACCCCGATTCTCAGCTTTGGAAGAGGATTCTTGGGGAGAAGAGCTTGGGGGAAAACAAGGGGATTGAAGCAAGGAACTCGTGGGAATTAAGATCTACTTCATTTGGCATCTTTTGGGAAGGTATTAAGCTGTTATCCTAACCCCCCTTTTCATTCTAGATCTATTTTGGGTGGATTTTAGGGCTTTTCTAGCTTATTAGGAAGCCTTTCTTGTGTTTGAGCTCAGATCTGAGGTTTGCAACCTCAGATCTGAACTCTATTGGGTCTCTAAGTCCATAAAGTTTCCAGCTCTTGCAAGAATGAGACACTCCTAATGTGTAAAGCCCCATTAGAAGCTTAGATTGGTCATTTAGAGTCTCTAGGGCCTTACATGCACGTAAAGTTTGCAACTTTACGTGATAAAAATGCCTTAGAAGCTTGGATCTGTAATATGGAGCCGTTGCATGGCTTAAAAAGTACCTGTATGGATGAAGGTCTGAAGGGACTCGGCGAGTTGCATAGTCAACTCGGCGAGCCACGTGAAGATGGTCCTATACTCGACGAGTTGGGTGAACAACTCGGCGAGTCCGATGAAGATTGCCTTGGGCCCGGCGAGTCAGTCGAATGACTCGGCGAGTCGGCTAGGGTTTCTCCCAACCTTTGGACACGCATTAACTCGACGAGTTATAGGGGAACTCGACGAGTCAACCAAGGATTTCACGACTTCTCGAGTTCAGGAAGGACTCGACGAGTCGGGTCAACATGGACTGTTGAATTTGACTGTGGACTTTGACTTTGGGCAAGGGTTGCCTATTGGACTTCTGGAAGTATCTTGGGAACCTATGAACTTTGTGATGTGTCGGATATAGGTGGTGGAGTTTGTGGTGGTGATCCGGGAGTTGAGCTTTCTAGCTTCAGACGACAGTTGCGAGGTGAGTTATCCTCACTATACTAAGGGGTCTAAGGCACCAAGGCCGGCCTATTGAATATGTTATCCAAGTAGTGTTATTGTGTTGAGTGCGGATTAGTGATTGCATGCTAGTGGTTATGCCAGTTGGGTAGATCTGTAGGGTTACCGACATTCTTATATGTTTAATTGCATGCATAGTGGTTATGTTTGTATGTGGACATGTTATGTGGGATGGGTTGAGGTGATACTGCTCCGTGCGGTAACCAACAAACCCGGGAGCATTCCAGATGCGAGCTAATGGAGACTCGTACGGTGGGCTCGAGAGTATTCCAGTTACGAGCTGAGGGAGACTCGTACTGTGGGCTCGATGGCAAGCCAGATGTGAGCTGTGGGCCAGCAAGGCAATCCAGACTCACACTGTCGGCCCATGGGGTAATCCAGTCTGTAAAGCTGTGGACCCAGTACATGTTGTTGTTTATATATGTGTTATGTGCAGCGTATCGGTATTTTAGGGGCACTCACTAAGCTCTCGGGCTTACAGTTTCAGTTTATTGTTTCAGGTACATCAGGGGATCGCGGCAAGGCGAAGGCGTGATCGTACAGCTCCTCATGTTTTGTTGATGTTTCTGGGAAAACTCTGATATTATACATTTTGAAAATCAGTTTGTAATGTTCGATGAATTTGGAATGAGTTTTTAAGTTAAATTTGGAAAAAAAAAAATTATGGGTGTTACAAGTTGGTATCAGAGCCTTGGTTTGAGTGAATTGGAGGAACATGCGTGTGAATCCAGTCTCAAATCAAGGAAAGGTTTTCAAATGATTTCAAGAAAAATGGTTTTTTTCAAAATAAATAAATAAGGATGCAGGGTGTATGATCAGCCGGAGCCAGTAAGTAGACCCCAAAATGCCATACAATTATTTGATTATGTGATATGTTAGAACAACATGCTAGAGATAGGCTAGGGATCTTCAGGAATTGCATGATAGAATTGCCTGATTATATGATGCCTGCTAGCTTAGGGTTTTCCTTATATGAAATTGACATCATTACTGTAGTTGCTTAGTGTATGCATTACGGTTATACATAATTAAGATCTTATAGCCTGAGAATGTTTGATTTGGCCTTATGTTCTGTTCTTGTTTGATTGGGAGCTTAGGGTAGGATTGGATATTCGAAAGTCTATAGGGTCCAGTATTATGTATGGCTAGCATACACTAGTGTTGCAGGGTTGGTGAAAGTTTCATGGATGGGTGGGTTGTGAGAGGCCGGGAGGCCAGCTATGAGATATTTAGTATTCCTCTAGGAGTGGAGATTGAACGCTCGCTACGCTTATGTATTATTAAGGTGTTGTGGTGATACTTGAGACAAATATGGGTAGGTGTGGAAGGTAGTATGGGCCCGTACTACTGAAAGCACAGGACCCATACGCGTATTAAGGAAGTCACAACCCCTAGGGTTAGTCGGGAGTTGGCTCCCAATTATTTATGTGGATTATCTGATATCTTGTGGTATGTTTCAGAATGGTGACGACGAGACGCTTTGTGGCTGGATCCGGTTCAGGATCACGATCAGGAGATGGAGGCCAGGAGGGGCCAACAACACAAGAGCCCGTGGTGCAGATGAGTACAGAGGAGTTGGATGCCAGGATTAGGGAGATCATGCATGATGAGGTTGCTGCTGCGTTCCGGGCGCAGATGCCGGAGATGTTCGGGTCGATTAAGACCACCATGGTTGAGTACTTTGATGAGCGCTACGCGGCTCTTGCAGAGACAGCTGCCGCAGCAGCTGCATCAGCTGTATCCGCGACAGGGGGGGGGGGATTTAGTAGGGGCTTTCAATACAGGGACTTCGATAACACGAAGCCCCTTACTTTTGATGGGACGCAGGACCCCATCAAGGCTATAAGGTGGATCTCAGATGTGGAGGGGTGCTTCTTTACCTGCTCGTGTCCTACTGACCAGAAGGTCAGGTGTGCTCTGAACCTGCTAAGATCCGGGGCCAAGGACTGGTGGAGATTTGCGACTGGGTCGTACACTGATGATCAGAGAGCTGCTGTTACTTGGGAGCAGTTCAGGGACATGTTTCATGCCCGTTACATTCCGCGGGTCGAGCGGGAACGTTTGGCACAGGAGTTTCTGAGTTTGAGACAGGATGGGGAGTTGGTAACAGAGATCACCTGTATGTTCACTGAGAGGGCGATGTTTTGCCCAGAGTTTGCTTCCGAGCAGGCCCAGATGACCCGTTATCTGAGCATGCTCAAGACGGATATCCGTCAGTTTGTGTCTACCCAGCGATGTGATACTCTTCTGGAGTTGCAGGAGGCCGCTAGACGGCGTGAGTTGGAGATTGAGCTGTAGTTAAGAGAGCAGCGGCAGGCCCCGACACAGTCTCAGCCGGTGCTGAAGCGGTCTAAGACCGTTGATACTAGGACCGGGGGTCAGCAGAGCCGCACTTGTGGGAAGTGTGGCAAGGGTCATTCTGGTGTGTGTCGAGCTGGTAGTGGGTGCCACAGGTGTGGCAAGGAGGGACATTACGCGAAGGACTGTCGCCAGGCAGTCCCAATTTAAGGTATGAGGTTATGTTATCACTGCGATCAGGTTGGCCACGTGATGGCCAACTATCCGTTACTTGCCGCTAAGCCGGCGCAGGCTCCTACACCGGCTACACTGAGGATTACTGATGGGAGGTAGGGTAGGGCAGAGCCCCCGAAGGCTCAGGGGCGTGCCTTTCAGCTTACGGCCGAGGAGGCCAAGGCAGCACCGGATGTGGTTGCGGGTACATTTTTAGTGAACTCCTTACCTGCTCCTCATGTTTTGTTGATGTTTCTGGGAAAACTCTGATATTATACATTTTGAAAACCAGTTTGTAATGTTCGATGAATTTGGAATGAGTTTTTAAGTTAAATTTGGGAAAAAAAATTATGGGTGTTATATCCTTCCAGCTTGATTTTAGTATACCGGGGCATCTAAAAGGATGACATCTAGGACATTTGCATTAAAACCTTCATAGAAAGGTTTCAAACGATGCCCATTGACTTTGAAGATTTACCCCGTGTCGATATTTTTTAATTTCCACGCCTCCATTAGGATTCCTTTCTTGTATTTTACTTTCTTTTTACGAGAGAACCATATCGGACTTAGACCTTTGATAATAACAATCATCCAACTGTATTCTTTCTTGTACTTGTTCAATAAGGTGACTAACTCTTCCCTCTTTGACATGGTGGTTGAGTAGGTGACCGGTTGGGCGTCTTCTTTCTCGGGATACGTATCCTTTGAAGGGTCTGACAGATTTATCGTTTCTGGATCTTGTGGTTGTTCTACCACTGGAGTTAGTTTCTCAATGGTAGTGGGTGGCTCAATCTCTCTTTCGTTAACCCCCAACACTTCCTCTATAGTTTCATTTTCAACTTTATCAATGTCTTCTTCTTCCTCCTTGTTAGCCTCTTCCACTTCTACTCCTTCTTCCACTTCTTCATATAACACTCTTAGGCCATCAAAACTTTTCTGATCTTTTAAAGGAATGACACATGTGCTATGCCATGGGCTCTCTTCAGATGGTAATTTGTCTTGAGCTTCCATTATACTTATTGTTTGAGCAAGTTGTGTTATTTGTTGCTCTAAGCTTTTGAGGTCAACTTGCATTGTTTCCTAGAAATGTTGGGTAGAAGTGGCAATGCTCTTCACAATCTCCTCTAAGGACATGCTTGGCGTTTCAGGTTGTTGAGGAGGTGGAGGATATGGATGTTGGAATTGTGGAGTTGGTTGGTATTGGTCACTTTTCCAAGCTTCGTATGAGCTTTGGTATTGGTTGTATCCCCAAGCTTGGTTGTTGTCCCACCATTAATCATGTTGAGGTTGATCATAACTCCATTGGTTTGACCAGTAGTAGCTTCCCTTTTCTTGTACTTCTTCCCATTCTCCTTGTAAATATGGACACATCGGAATGATGTCCATTTTGGGCGCAATTATCGCAAGGAAGAGTTGTGGGTTGAACACTTTGGTCACTTCCAATCATCATAACTAACTGATCTAGCTCAGAAAGTTGGTCTTTAATGCAAGGATTGTTCATTTCCAAACCATACTTTTTTTTTTCAATTTTTGAGTTTTAAACTAGAGTACCTGCACAATGAGATCTAGGCATAGAGAAACAAACCGATTAAATATAAACCAATCCCCGGCAACGGCGCCAAAATTTGGTGGTTGTCGAGGTCAACAAAATAAATACCCTAAATATTACACACTAAAACAGTGTATAGTGGTAAAGGGGTCGAATCCACGAAGATTGGTTCAATTCATTACTTCTATGAAAATCTTGTTGTACAAACACTTGTAAAACTAAAATAAAATAAAAATGAGGGATTTTGATCTTTTGAGATGTTTAAAAGAAAACTAAAATTACACCAAGATTTAAAAACACAATTCAACAAAAGCAAAGTTTGATGTAAAATCAATAAGATAAAGATGGTTGACTTTGGACTTTCATTACTTGAACATTTGGTTAAATAATCATGAGAATACCAAGGTGCAATACTTGTGTTTATAATCTAACTTGGCTATAGCAATTTATAAGCATAACTTGCCTCAACTCTTCTTTTGTATTAAAAAGACTAGAGAAGCTCATAGCACATTTCCTAAATCAAAGTCACAAAACTAATGAAGCATGTAATTTTGTGAAAATCAATTAGCATTAGGTTTTAAGAGTCACCAAATGCAAATGAGTAATCTATTGCTTTCATTACCACTATGGAGAAAATATTTTCTTATTCTAAATGAAATGATGTCACACCCCCGGACCAGACGGCGGAAACGTCCGGAGGCGGGTGAGTACATCTTGCAGTATCATAACAATTGAATATAAATGAAACAGAGCAATGCAAACATCATACATTGAGATAACAAACTTACATTGTTTACATATTGTATTGGTTCTTCGAGTTACACAAAAGAGACATAAAAAATTCCAAACTACCGCTAAATAGTCTTGCATCCGCGTCCCTTGTTACCTGCTTACTAGATCCCTAAGAATACAAGTAGTTTTGAAAAGCGTCAACTAAAAAGTTGGCGAGTTCATAAGCATTTTTGTATAAAGTAGTTTTACACTTGTTTAGAATCGTTCTTATTGTACTTTTAGAAAATCCGATATTTTCTATGAAATCGTTTTGAAGCCTTGCTTTGAAAATCATGGATATATGTGTGCATGTCGTTACTTTTGTTCATCCTTATAAGGAGTGATTATGAAAAGTAGTGTAATTTTGTAAAGGTGAGCTGTGGTCGAGAATAGTTCTTTTGTGTAGTAAGAGTCAACCGTTCCCAGAAAATCCCCTATTTTCAAAAGAGAATATAGTTGTAAATCTTGTTTTTCTTATCGAGTAAAATCGAGTGTGCGTTCTAGTTTATCGTTATCGAAATCGTATAAAATCGTTTTCTCCAGAAAATCCTATATTTTCTGCTATAAAATATTCGTAAGTTTTGTTTCCAACTGTGTAAACTTGCATATGTGTGTGTGTTAGTTTATCGTTTTCAAAAATCGTTTACAAACATTTTCCATAAGTCATACGTTTTCTGATTTGTAAAATAGCAGTATTAGGACTCTATACTTGTTAGATGATAGAATCAACATGGCGAATTGTGGACGTTCAACGCAATGAAAAAGGACAGTCAACGCAACAAATGCGGACCATCACCTGTCATGAGTAGGACAGTCAACACAACGTGCCAAAATTTATTTATGAGGTTTTTCCCTTACATAAATTTCAAGATAACATAACATATTCTAGTGAGTCGTTATAACCATACTAATATGACAGAATCCTGTTTTGGCGTTTCTCAGGCGCCCTCGATTTGGAAAAAGACATTTGTCACCCTAGACTGGCCGGTCTAGCTGTAGCGAACAACGAAGGTGCGGGGTGTCAACCCCGTATAGATCTATACACAAATTCCCGCTCTCCCTCCAGGAGACTCTGACTATAACTCCTTACAGGGCTTTAGACGTACACTAATATTTTTATATTTAGGTACTTTTGAGATTTGTCTAACTAGAATATTAACAACCTTTTGAGCAATTGTTAGAGATCCATTATTTGTTAGATAAATAATGAAATCGTACTCATTGAATAGAAATATCGTTCGCGTTCCATATCGTTGATTGTGCTCGTTAACTGGGTGCTCGTGTTCGTTCCTTTTCGTTTATTGAAAAATAAGCCCTTTTGAACGTTTATCAAAATGACCCAACATTATCGGAATTGACAAAAATGGTCTTTCCTTTCTATAAATTGTCGGCTCAGGCCCATTTTAGTCAAAAGAAAAAGTGTCAAGTTATAATTTGTGTAAATTTATAACTGTAGGTTTTGACATGCATTTTCTGTTTTATGACATATAGAACATTACTTATGTTCTAGCAGGTTTTACGACAGCAGTTTATGACATGTAAATATTTTTGTCATGAAAACTCTGTTTTCGTATATTTTCCCTTGATAAAAGTATTTATATTAAATAATTATAAATATTTACAACTAGTTTGTTAGTCTGGTAAAAAGTCATGAGTATGACATAATATTCCAAGATAACCCTTGTATTTATGTTTGGCCAAAAATGATCCAAAATATTATTATTTCCATACTTTAATCACTTTCAAAATATTTTGCTCAACAACTTGTTTAAGCGAATACTAAAACAAATCCTTATAGTTGTTGTTATAAAAATTTCGTGACTAATACTTGGTAACATACTAGTTCTTGATTCCAAACGTGATTTGTGAGATATAATCCAAACTCTTGAGACTTAACCAAAATCTTGAGTTTTTGGACTATTTACAAGATTTTTCATACTTAAACACATGTAAGATGGAATGCATACACAATAAGCAGATAAATCATGATTTACATAAGACTTTGACTTGCATTCTCCCCCAAAAACCATAGAAATCTCGAAAAAGTAGGGGTATGAAGCTCACCTTGAGTTGGTTGATGAGTTGTTTGGAGTGATGGAGTGAAGCTTTCAAGCCTAAACCTTTGGCTGAGATGAGGAACTTCCTGGGTGGAATGTTGTCCTAAAGGTGATCATCACATATTATTATGAGTAAAATAATATGGATTCATTTTGGAAATTATATAAAAATTAGATGAGTGGAGAAACTTACTTAAAACTCTAGAGAGAAGTTGAGAATTTAGTTTTCAACCAGATCTTGTTCTTGCTTTTGAGATGAGTTCTTGAGAGAAAATGAGAGGAGTTTGTAAAGGAAAAGATCTTGAAGAAAGATGAAACCTCCAGGGGGAAGATGGAGTAAAAGTGAGGACCAGTAAGAAGGAGTTCTTCTTTTGTAAAAAGGAAGGGGAGTTGATTTGATGTATGCTTGGAAGTCTGGAGGATATTACTTGTTTATTCGTGAACACTTTGGAACTTGTTGAAATGTTGCATCAAAAAGGTCAAAGGCATTTGTCTTATTCACATCTCATGGTTTAAAATAATATCTTTTGAAATCTTAAATATTATTTTATGTAAATATGATTTAAATAATCAAATTTGGCATAAAGTAAGGGTTTATGGGGTCTAATTTACGAAAAACACGAGTTTGGTGGGAATCCAGACGTCAAAATGCCTCAAAATGACGAAATGGTCCGAAATAGTCCGAAATAGTCCAAAATCCGGAGCCAAAAGGTGAATTCCGGAGCTATATCTCAAATTCCGGAGTGGAGGGTTAAGTCTGCGAGGGTCCGAAGTCATGGCTCAATTCCGGAGCACTTCCCTCGGATGCGAAGCTATCAGGTCCGGACCGAGGTGCGAGGTTGGCCAGAAGTTCCGAAGCAAGCCTTTAAGCGAGGTTTTCCGGAGCTAACTCTTCCGGATCATGCGAGGAGACCCGAAGCAACTAAGGCATTCCGGAATCCATCAGAAGCTCCGAAGTAGAGAGGGGTTCCGGCCCAAGAGGTTCCGGACCAAGAGGGTTCCGGACCAAGAGGGTCCTTTTGGGTTTTCTCCTTCGGTTTTGGGTTGTTTTCGACTGAGGAAGGTACATAGACAGATTTGGGAGAGATTTCACATACTTGGAGAGATTTGGGAGAGATTTCTCATACTTGGAGAGATTTGGGAGAAATTTCACATACTTGGAGAGATTTGGGAGAGATTTCACATGCTTGGAGAGATTTGAGAGAGATTTCACATACTTGGAGAGATTTCACATACTTGGAGAGATTTCACATACTTGGAGAGATTTGGGAGAGATTTCTCATACTTGGAGAGATTTGCATTCTAACTTTACATGGTCCATTAGGAACCATAATGTACCCTTTTAAATGTGTTAGCACAAGCCTCACAATAGTTATTGCTTTCATGAGGACGAAATTTCCTAGCCAAAATGCTAGTTGTGACATCATCCCCCCGTTAGAGGGAATTTCGTCCCGAAATTCTTTCGAAAGATAGGGTCATGAATATGGAAATAGGTGAGGATACTTTTGATTTATCTGGTCTTCGCGTTCCCAAGTGAATTCCGGCTCACGTCTAGCGTTCTCTCGAACCTTCGACAGAAGTCTCCCCATCCGACCTAATGATCGAATACTTATAGTTGCCTAAAATATGATCACCACGACGTGGTTAACCGTCACCATGTCGTAGTCTTCATGAATATCCCGTATTCTCCAAGTCAGCTTATTGGTCAGGAATCTTCCAGTCGCCACGTCGTGGTGGAATATCGCCACGTCGTGGTCTTCTGTCTTCGAGCCTTCTTTGTCTTCTTTTTGCCTTAGCCCACATTTTCCTGATTCCAGCTCCTCGTTTGCTTCCTTTTTATCCCGAGCATGTCTTTGCTACTACAAAACATATTTCAAACTTAATAAGTACCCTTTTGTCCCAAAATAAACATAATTGTAGTTAAAAGTATTAAGATAGTCTATGAAATATATAGTTAAATATGCACATATCATGGACCACCACCACCCTTCATGCTCCGAGTATTAACCATCTTCAAAGTAAAATAATCAGAATAGTTCAACTTAACATGATGCATTCGTCTCGATAATTGGTACATATCATTTGTTTAAAATTAGCATTTACCCTACTAACTAATATTCTAACTTCTACAACAACTATCTTAAGATAAGAAATCATTAACAATTTTCACGATTCAAGTATAGTATCCTGCACTTAAGGACCTAGTTAACTTAAACCACAACGCTAGTATAACTTATAACACCCGGTAATTCAACATAAAGCACAACCAAAAAATTTCACTTTTTAAACAACAAAACACTAGATATACCTTTATATTAAACCACAATATACAAGTAGTTATCAATGTATACAACAAAATATATCTAGGAATTGAGCTGGATAGTTGGAATTATTTTTACATCCAAAAAAGCAAAGCTATATGGAACTAATAAGTCTTCAATCACTCAGTTGTGTCCTTACCTCTATCAATGTTACTTGGCTCTGAAAAGCAGTTTAATCAACAAAAGGTAACTTTGCAAGCTTTGTGTGTAATTATGTCAGTATACTAACACAAATAATAATATCTAATATGAGTAATATCAATATATACAACAATGACATACATCATACATATTTTCGGTTACTATATAAATTTTAAGTATTTACAGTTCTAATCAGCTATAACTGATCATGTATAGCAATCTCAACTTTAAATTAATACAAGATGGCATGTATAACAATCTCAACTTTAAATTAATACAACATTCCGGTTATATTCAACTATAACTAGTTGTGTACGCCAACGATAGTTATATTCTCCAACTATATATAAAATCTCAATTGCCAACTTGTACGTTATCGGTAGTTACATTCAACTATAACTATTTGTGTATAATAATGATAGTAATATTCAACTATAACTATTCATAACTATTCATGAACAACTATTAAATTACTTCTGCTTGTCCACTATTAACATTTAATATACCAAGTTATATTATATAACATGTATAATAATATTTGTCCCATATAAAGGAACTGTGTGATTGATTACTCACCGTTGAGTAGTTTGATCACTTGAGGCTTCAACGCTTGTATTCCCGTCTTCAAATTTTTTTCCAAATGTGTTACAAGGATACATATAGCTTGAGTAACATTACTCAATACACCTTCCATATACTCATGAACTTAACTTACATTCTTATTAAGTTCATAATCCTCATCATATACATTAGCATTAATACACCATACCTTTAATGTATTCACCCATCTTAACTCATTAAGACATAATTTAAGAATTTTTTGTTCTCTTATACCATCGAATCTACATACCATAGCCGGTGGCGAATCTAGAATTCAAAATCAATGATGTCCTACTTAAATAAGGTAACAAAGTAATTGAGACGAAAATTTTGGTTATCCTTGGTCGGGTTGTCAATAATGCAATTTAATGCAAGTGCAGTACAACTTAATACCAAATTATAAACAACAATTTAAATACTACTACTACAAATAATATGTATGTTATATTTATTAAAGGCCAATTTTCATATTTTAAATGTAATATCATATACAAAAAAAAAGATACATATATAAGTAATAGACAAAATAAACAACGATTCTAGATATTTTAAAACAAATTATAAGTATAATTACGGAATTACCAATCAAATTAAATGCTTATCTTTTAAGGGATAAAAAAACTATAACAATATTTAGTTAATTGTTATTTGATGTCCATATTAAAATATATATATATATATATATATATATATATATATATATATATATATATATATATATATATATATATATATATATATATATAGGGAAGGGTTATTTGGAAAACAAAAAAACCCCAAAAATCATAAAAATGCATAAAAAAATACCTAGAGATCACAAAACTTTTTTTTAACATTTTTTATGAAAAAAGCGCAGGTTTTTAAAGAAATTTGCTGAAAAAAATTTGAAAAAAAAACTTTTTTTTTTATAAAAAAAAAATTGATTTTTTATTTTTTTCCAGCGAATTTTAATAAAAAATAGCGATTTTTTATAAAAAAAATTAAAAAAAAAGTTTAGTGATCTCTAAGTATTTTTTTTATGCATTTTTATGATTTTTAGGGTTTTTTGTTTTCCATAGAACCTAAACCTATATATATATATATATATATATATATATATATATATATATATATATATATATATAGGTTTAGGTTCTATGGAAAACAAAAAACCCTAAAAATCAAAAAAATGCCTAAAAAAAATATTTAGAGATCACAAAACTTTTTTTTGAATTTTTTATGAAAAAATCGCAGCTTTTAGTATAAAATCGCTGAAATTTTTTTTGAAAAAAAAACCAATTTTTTTTATAAAAAAAAATTAATTTTTTATTTTTTTTATAAAAAAAATTAATTTTTTATTTTTTTTCCAGCGATTTTATACAAAAAGCTGCGATTTTTCTATAAAAATATTAATTTTTTTTTTGTGATCTCTAAGTATTTTTTTTATGCATTTTTAGGGTTTTTTTGTTTTCCAAATAACCCTTCCCTATATATATATTCTTATTAATTTATGGATTAAATCTATAAAAATTATTATGATTCTAGTTTTTGTGTAATTAAAATATGAGAAAATTACAAATATAGCCAAAAATTTTAATTACTTTGTGGAAAATAACCAAAAAAAACCCAAATTACAAATATATCCATGAAAATCGCAGATGTATTAAACCTATCTACGAACGTACAGGTCGTTAAGGCATAGTCGTGCTTTAGCGACTTGTACGTCCGCATGTGTTTTTTTTTTTTTTTTGATTTTTCCGTATAAATACCTTCATCTCTGACTAAAATCGCAGATGAACTAAGTTTATCTGCGATTTATTTTCATCCCACTCGCGATTTTTTTTTTTTGTTTTTCAACTACAAAATTGATAGGGTTTAACTATGAAACAACCTTATTATATATAAAGTTTTGCAAAAAATTATCAATTTAGTTCTTATTGCTTTGGAATATTTGTTTAAAACGTCTCTAATAAAATGAATTATCCAACAAAAACTTTGAAAAATGAAATCGTCCATAGTGCCTACAGAGAGAGAGAGAGATCTCCAAAAAAAAGTTTGAAAAATGAAAGAAGAAAAAAAATTACGTTTTTATACCCCTGAAAAAGGGGAAATCACAGATGGACAAGTAAACTCGCAGATGGGCTGAGTTCATCTGCGATTTTGATGACTATTTTTGTAATTTGGGTTTTTTTGGCTATTTTCCACAAAATAATTAAGGGATTAAACTATTTTTGTAAATTTCTTTTAAAATATAGCATCAAATTTGTAAAAATTATTATGTTTCTTGTTTTGTGTAACCTGTAGGTGTGCATTTTATTCTTTTCTTTTTCTTTTAATATTAACCACATATATCCATCAAATAATTAGACACATATCCATCTAAAACGTGTAATATAATCTATATAAAACTTTCAAAAACCAAGGGTGTCCATGGCCACCCTTAACCTTCATGTAGGATCGCCCTTGACCATAGCATATCGTACAAGTCCCTTAAGCATAACCTATTGACATATCTTACCACTTTCCTTCAAAATGATCATACTTCATGTATAAGTTTTTTAAAAGCTTCGATTCATCCATTTACAACTTCAATTTCACCATATTATGATTTACCAATTGTAGGGTTCATACACCACTAATATTACAAAAAACGAGTGTTACACCGACACCTTTGTTAAATGCGTTTATATCTTGAAGGTGTTAAATGCATTTATATCTTGAAGTATTAGACCGAGGGGTGTTCCTCCACAATAGGATGCAATGAGATGAGGTGACCTGTGGGCAACACCGCCCCTCCTTTTTCACCATACAAACATCCCCCCTACGACAAGATTTATCCGCTTCTTATGTTTGTACACTATAACTCCATGATGAAATGAAAGTGAGAGACAACTATTTCCTAGGTGAAAGAAAAAAAAAGGATGATCATGTAGAATGATGACGCTATAATAATATATAAATGATGTAGAAAAGTGAGATGTTAACGGTCTATCATTTTCATTTTAGATAATACGTTAATATGATACGTTATCAACAATTAATCTTTTAGAAGTTTAAAGGATGGAGAATTGTTTTGAACTTCGAGTGTTTGATCCAAAAAAAATAAAAATAAAAATAAAGAAAATTACACTGAAATAACAACACAACAAAACCTTAAAATGTCTTCATGCGGTCAAAGTCAAACAATACGTCACTTTCTTCCCCATCTCACGATATATATAAATTATCCAACACCAACCCAACAAAGACTTCATCAAAGCCCTTAAAATAACAGTGAAAGTTAGAGAGAGAAAGTTTTGTTTTTTCTTTGGAGAGAGAGAAGAAGAGAGAGGGATTCTTCAAACCCTCTCTCATGTCAGAGTAGACTGAACCCACAGAGTCTTCTTTTCTTCCAATTTCGATTATTTCAGGCGAAAAGATCATGAATCCAAGCAAAGTTGAAGAGGGTCTGTTTCATCATCACCTTGATCCGATCGCAGAACCTGAGCCGTTGATTTTGGATCACAGCCACCACGAGGAGGAACCCCCGCCGCCGCTGGAGTTCTGTCTACCTCCCTTGTCGGAATTCGACTTGTTTCGTGATGACAATGATGAAGATTCCATCAGCCGCACCTCCTCCGAAGCAGACGGTGCTCCACCAGCTACAAATAATAACGACGTTTCTTCCCAAAAAACAAACCCTAGACCTGAATACGTTAACCCAGAGCCTCACATATCCTCTCAATTTTACACATTTAACATCGAATCTCACTCCTTGATGATCCGTTGTATACTCGAAGGCCGTCTCGCGAATCCCGACGAGATTAAGGCGGCGACGCCTCAAGCTGTTCTCGCTAGCTGGAGGTCAGTCTGGAAAGACCGCAACGAAGACACCGCCTACCTGACGGCATGGAAGCGAATTCAAGAGAAGCTCACTGTCCATAGAGGCCAACACGGTAATGAATTCCTTTGTTCCAAGAACAATTCCAATAATCAATTTGTTTCACATACCAGTCAATGGCAAGAAATCGTCATGAATTTTCATGGTGATGCTGATTTGAAGCACCTAGGGTTGAAAGAAACCATAGAAAGAATCAAACAAGTTTGGACAATAGGTGCTAAGTTCTACGGGATACCTGAATCTTACATTAGGGCTTGTGTAGCTGCTTGTCCTATTTGTTCAGATTCAAACGGCTCTGGTGGGGGACGATCAAAAAGACGTAGATTTGAGTACACGGAATCATTCGATGTCCCAGCAAAAGATGTACCTAGTAAACTGCAACAATTGGCAACTAAACATAAGGTTGTTTTATGTATAAGACAAAAGTACATTAGATATAAGCCATTCATGGCAGAAGTTAAAGATTACGCATGTCATCGAGCAGGGGAACCCGCTTCATCATCTAAAAAATCAAGAATCTTGAAAAGGGAACCTTATGCTTCAAAGCGATGTGGATGTGGGTTTCGAATAAGGGCAATTGTGCCAATTTCTAATTACAATGAGAAAGATAAAACCTTTGTATATCAAGAAGAGGGAATGGCTGTTTTCAAGCTCTATGCTGTTCATTCAGGGCATGAACCTGGTCCATTGGATGGAAATGCAAGAATCATGCATAGAATTGTTGGGCATAAAGGCGGATTGTTAATCGATCAAGATCTGGTTTATGGAATGAGTGATGAAACTGATAATGAAAACTTCATGGGGAAAGATGATAGCGATATGCAACATACGGTTTTGCAGCAAGTAAAGGAGTTAAAGAATGAAGTTGGGCTTCTCGAAGCTAAAATTACCAAAATGCCACCTGAGCTTTTGAGTTCCATGTCTCAAGAATTGTTTGATGTGATAAGCAAAGTTAGAAACATAGGAGAATATGGATCAAAATCATTAGGGCTAATGTCTGATAATGATTTGGTAGATTGGAGTGGACATCAAAGGATTTATGGAGATGGAAAAGATACGGATTTGATTGAAGATGATGACGACAGTTTTGAACGGACACTTGGCGATGTTGGATCTTGGGATGACACCTGTAAACCCGAAAAATGGCTGAAATGCAATGGATTTGATGAAGATTCCAAACTTACAAAACCCATAAGACATGATGAAACAGAAACAGATAGTCTTGTTGGTTTGCAAGTTGACAGTTTCTACCCTGAGAATCCTAAATGGTATGATTCCCCTTGTGGTTTGGACCCTGGAATGGAATGTGGGAGTAATGGATTCCGACATGGGGAGATTGTGTAGAAAGTGATAACTTAATGATGATGAGTTTAGTAGGTGTTATTTGTGGGTGGGTGGGTGTATATTTGTGTACACAGAAGAATGAAGCGGCTTATATGCTTTATTTAGAGGTCTTTGCTGCTTGTGACTATGTAAAGTATAGCCATTTGGGCTTCTTTGCACATACTTCACTGTGACTATATCTTAATTGTGTTGTGAACTTTAATTTAGGACTTCATTTATTACATCAATGAACCTATTATTTTCTTCCAATTCATGTCTTTTTTGGTTTTTGTCCCTTTTTCATATAATTCTGAAGTATGTTGCTATGATCGAAATATTTGGTAAAGTACGTTACTATTTCTTTCTATTAAACCTTTCAAAGAAGAGTCATTCTCAGGAGGCACACCTTTTTTCTTTTGATACATTATATCAGTAACAGTTGAGCCTTCTATAATCTGTTATGGAGAACAGACTTTTTGCCAGGTGGAATAAGAAAAAAGTGAGCTGGTTTTGCAAACAACAGAAACGCGAGTCTTTTTTGCTGCTTTGTGTATGGAGGCTCTATAAGGTTCCCCCTTAGGGTTATATCTATACATTTTCTCTCTAATTGCTGTTACCTGCAGACATTTGTATTGTATGATGTTCACTTAGGACAACATGATGATGATGATCATGGACATGCTTAATGCCAGTAACTTGGCTACTTTGGTTTGTTGGTGTTTGTTCTTCAGCAGGATGATGGGTGTTTTGGACATTTCAAATGAGAGAGGAATGTTTGGGTAACCAAATATCATGGAGATGTTATCTTGTTGAAGAAGTAGGAGTAAATAACTTATTTGATCATGTATATGTATCGCAATGGATTGTATATGGTAGATGTCAAGATTGGTCTCTATCTGTATAGAAAAAAAAGTAATTTTTGTGTATTTTTTTTAGTCAAAATAAAGTAGCTTCCAACCAAATAAGTTTGGTTTAAAAAACAAATCTACCAACCACCAATTGAGATATCTGGCATATGACTGATTAATAAAATCAGTTAAAAATAAATTATAATCAAATCATGTGACAATCATGCTCTTACTGAATCATAGTTTAGATTAGTTCGTGTCTCACACGCATGCACATGCACATGCACACTCACACACAAACAAACATGCACATGCTCTTTTACTGAATCTGTCCTCCCTTCAAATCACAGTCGTCGGATGTATTCCATACAAGGGGCGTGATTGACTCATATTGTGCTTCAGTCTTGTACTTTCTGCTTTGTTTCTTGTATCGTAGTCTAAGTTGTTTCATTACATGTACATAGTAACATCCTCATTTTCTGATAAAAACGGACTTATATGGTACTTCAGTTCCTGTACCCCTCATGTTTTGTGGATGGTTGTTGCGGTTGTATGCAACCTGAATGTATTGAATGAAATACAATTTTTGAAGCAATTGTATTGAATTGTAAAAATTATCTAGTCATTTGTACAAGTATTTGATGCATAAGAATGCTTTGGTGAAATGTGACACATCACACAAGTATTGCTTAATAAATTACTATTTGGTTCCTAGGAAGTGTCGTGAAATGTGTATAGGGTTGGTGCGTGGGAATGGTCGCTACAAATGAAAATTACCATCCCTCAATTGAAAATTCCTGTGAAATCTTACTGATATTCATGTTTCCCTCATCTTCAACCTATTTTCAGAAAACCTAATTTCGCCCTCACTGACCGGACTTCAGGTACGGATCTACCTTCAGTGAGTTCGTCGCCACCTACTAACCTTCAACTAATCTCCGATCGACGCCTACTAATCGTTCAATTGATTTCAATTTGTGCTTACAGGTCTCGCCATCCATCTCCTGCTGCCATTTTCTTTTATGACTTTTATTTTGTCTACTTGCTACCTTTTTCTCCATCTGAGTTACCTTCACTAGGTATGTATTACTTATTCTGTTTTCGCTTTTTTTTTTCCTGGTAGTTTGTATGCTAGCTATTATGTTTCTCATTGTGAGGCACTGAGGCCTTATTAAAATTTTCTCTGCTGTGAGACTTGGTTATACTAGTTTAATTTGTGTTGTTATACTTCAATTTCTGTTTCTTATTGTTAGGCCTGATAAAATTTTTGATTTGTATGCATACAAGATATATACATATTGTTGGTGATGCTCTCTGCTATGGTTTAACCCCAGTCCCGGTGGACCATTTCTGTAAAAAACGGTCCCTTTGTAGAATTGATTTTTTACAGAAATAGTCCCTGGTAAATTTACAAAATAGGTCCCAATATAGAGAAATAAATTACAGAATTGTCTCCGTGTAAGAAAAAGTTGCAGAAATGGTTCCTATAAGTCACAATAGGTTCTTTTGCAGAATTGTTTTTACAGAAATGGTCCCCTGGAAATTTACAGAATACGTCCCTGTGCAGAAAAATAAATTACAAAAATGTCACTGTTTAATAGAAAGTGGCAAAAAATGGTCCCTGTAAGTCACAAGATGAGCTTTTACAGAAATGGTGCCTGGGAAATTTACAAATAGGTCCCTATGCAGGAAAATAAATTACAAAAATGTCCTAATTAGTCAACTAACCTTTGTCCTTCAATCTTTGATCTGTAGTTTTTGCTATGTTTATGTTTTATATCCGTTTGCTGTGTTACTGCTGCTGTGTGCCTGTGTTAAAGGAGGGATATGAGTTTATTGTGTTACTGGTGTTATACTAAACATTTGAGTTGCACTTATTTATTTAGTTGCTTTTAAGTTACACTTGTTTGCTTGCTATTGTTTAGATGCTCCCCAAAAGGCCAGAGGTTATAGCCAAAAAGCCGAAACTTGCTATTATTGTTAATGACATTCTCAGTGTGAAAGAGATTAAGCGAATACCATATCTGTTGTCTAAGGGATCAAAAAATGGCTGATTTGGAGGTGGGTATATTATGCAATCATATACTTTTTTCATTGTAAAAGAAACCGGTTGATATTTTATTATTGTGCATTTTTTATAGGCATTGCCAAACGGGAAGTGGTTTTGCTTCACAGATTGTAAGAGAATTCATTATGTTTTGCAAAATTTGCTAACTCAAAAACCGGAGATTGTTGATGATGACCTGTTGACTTTTATGAAGGAGAAGCAAAAGGATAAGGAGGAGGAGGGGGACAAGGACAAAAATGTAATTTCTAAAATGAAATTTGATCTTTTAAGTGAGAAGAATGCTACCCATGAAACCAGACCCATGCTTACACAAACAATTGAGGTTGTTTGCAACCATGAGGCTCTTTAAAACGAAAAATTATAATCAAATAACTACAATTAATAGTTCATTTATTTTGGTAGCTTTTACCAACATACAAATGTGATCCAAAATGAATTTTTTTTATAGATACAATATACAAGACCTTCCATATGGCTTATGATATCTGGAAATAAGACATTCCCATATGCTTTCATGTAACTGTGATAAATTGACAAGTCTTTTTATCACACCATACAAAGTTTTTTTTAACGGCAAAAGTAAATAAATAAAACCAAACAAACCAACAAGAAGCAAGAAGTTGGAGTACATACTACATAGTACAAACAAACTAAATCAGCCAAAATAGAGGCCAAAATAACATGAAATAACAACAGTCAAAAGAAAAACCAACCAAACATGGGCAAAAGTGTCAAAATGGTTTTTTGGGAAACAACACAACACGACATGATGTAGAACCAGAATATGTGAGCAGCACCAATCTTATCATTGGGGAAAATCTTTCCAACGCAAATTAAGGGCAAAATGGACTTTTTTTGGTAAAAACATGTATAGTTGGGCAAAATGGATTTGTTTTGGTAAAAACATGTATAGTTGTCCATGTAATGACATAAGAACATTGCAAGGGCAAAATGGTCTTTTTTGGTAAAAACATGTATAGTTGGGCAAAATGGATTTGTTTTGGTAAAAACATGTATAGTTGTCTATGTAATGACATAAGTGAAACAAAAGATGAAAAACTTTTCAGTCATTTTCTTATTCACATCACAACTGTTTATATACAGGGAAGAAATAGCCTAAACTAGGAAATAGATAATCTACTATAATTACAGAATTAAGGTCTTAAAATACATCTAATATAATGGAAATTAGAGAGCTAATTTAGGCCAATATACAACTCTTAAATACAGCAGTCAACAGCTGTATAAGGTATAACTGTAATATTTCCAACACCTCCCCTCAAGTTGGTGAATGTATATCAATCATTCCCAACTTGGATACATTTGACTCAAAACTTATTCTCAACAGTGGTTTTGTCAGAATATCGGCTTCTTGATCAGTTGAGAGAACTTATGAGAGCTTTATCTTTCCACTTTCAATCTCCGACTTGATGAAATTCCTATCAATATGGACATGTTTCATACGATGATGTTGTATAGGATTATGAACATTTGCAATCGCAGGTTGACTATCATTGTAGAGGTGTAGTTGACCATTAACATCAATTTTCAATTCTATTAATAATCTGTCCAACCATATTAACTCACAAATTCCTTGTGCAATAGCACGATACTCTGCTTCAGTACTACTTCTTGACACGACTGATTGCTTTTTGCTTCTCCAAGTGACCACATTTCCCCAAAACTTGGTACAGGTGTTGATTTGCTATCTGACCAATTTGCATCAGTAAATCCCTCAATCTTTCGGTTCTCGGTTTTTTTTATAGAGCATCCCTTTTCCAGGTGTTCCCTTCAGATATCTTAGGATTTGATCAACTACATTTTGATGGCGAACAGTTGGAGCGTGCATAAATTGACTTACTTGGCTAACATTATAGGCAATATCCGGCCTAGTGAGTGATAGATAAATCAGTTTTCCCACTATTCGTTGGTATCTTTCTCTATTTGTTGGAGGGTCTTCTTCAGTCAACTTTTCTTTCCAGTTCTTTTCCATTGGAGTAGTTGCTGGTCGGCAACCAAGCTTTCCTGTCTCTTGTAGGAGGTCTAGGATATATTTTCTTTGTGAAATGAAGATTCCATCTTTGCTTCTAGCAATTTCCATCCCGAGAAAATATTGTAATTTTCCTAGATCCTTGACTTTGAATTCTGATTGCAGTAGCCGTTTGAGGTTGTTGATCTCGTCGACATCATCTCCGGTGATTATAATGTTATCAACATATACAATCAAGATACATTGTTTTTTGTTCTTTGACTCTTTAACAAACAGAGTGTGATCTGCTTGTCCTTGGCGATATCCAAAATTCTTCATAACCTTGCTGAAATGAGTAAACCATGCTCTGGGAGATTGCTTTAACCCATATAAAGCTTTTTTCAGTTTGCATACTGATCCGGTTTTTTCATTGTGCTCGAAACCAGGGGGTAGCTTCATGTACACCTCTTCTTCTAGTGTACCGTTTAAGAAAGCATTTGATACATCCATTTGATGTAATTCCCAATCAGGATTAGCTGTGATGGATAACAATACTCTTATAGAATTTAGCTTTGCAACAGGTGCAAATGTCTGCTCATAATCGATTCCATATGTTTGAGTATATCCTCGAGCAACCAGACGGGCTTTGTATCTCTCAATAATCCCATTCTTGCTAACTTTCACAGTAAAAATCCATTTACAACCTACTAATTTCTTTCCTTTAGGCATATCAACAACTTCCCATGTCTTGTTTTCATTTAATGCTTTTAATTCTTCAAAGACTGCTTCCTTCCACTTTGGATCCTTTAACGCTTCATGAATGTTTGAAGGAATAGTGGTGTCATCAAGCTGAGATACAAAGGCCCTGTGATTTTTAGATAACCTTTCATAGGACAAGTGTTTTGAAATAGGATGTTGAGTACAAGATCTTACCCCATTTCGGATTGCAATAGGAGCATCAGGATCATCCACTTTGGATTTTTCTTGCTGCAATTCTTGTGGAGGATCTAAAGTTGGTTCTGATGACTGGTTTTGCTGAGTTACACGTGGTCTTCTTGAGTAGACACGTAATGATGGTTCTTCCCCTTGAACAGGTTCTGAAATTTGAATTGGTTCAGGGATGATATTTTCTGTCACCGGGGGTATATATGGTGATATAGACTCAGATATAGGCAACATTGGAAGAGATATAGATGGATCCCAATGATTCTCTTCATTTAAAGTCTCCCCCCGAAGGGAATCATAAGAGTAAAATGGCTGATTTTCAAGAAACGTGACATCATAAGATGTAGAGAACCTTTTTGTGTGGGGGTTGAAACATTTGTACCCTTTTTGTGTAGATGAGTAACCTACAAATACACATTTTGTTGATTTTGGATCAAGTTTTCCTCTGTTCGGACTGATATTGTGAACAAATGCTGAACACCCAAAAACTTTTGGAGAAAGAGAATTAATTACTCTCGACTCGGGAAAGGTTTTTTGAAGAACACTGATTGGTGTTTGGAATTTTAAAGGTTTTGAGGGAGGTCGGTTTATTAGATAGGAAGCAGTTAGGATTGATTCTCCCCAAAAAGATTGTGGCACGTGACTAGAGAACATGATTGAACGTGATACCTCTAAAAGATGTCGATTTTTACGCTCGGCAATCCTATTTTGCTGGGGAGTTGAAGCACACGAACTCTGATGTAAAATACCATTTTCTGAGAGGTATCTTCCTATGTTACTAGAGAAATATTCCCCCCATTGTCTGTTCGAAGTATGTGAATGTTGCTTTGGAATATGTTTTTTATCATTTTGTGAAATTTTATGAACACATCGCAACATCCGATTTGTTTTTTAGAAGAAAGACCCAACATACACGAGTATGGTCATCTATGAAGGTGATGAACCAACTCTTGCCACTTAGGTCCTTGACACGACAAGGACCCTAAATATCAGTATGTATAATATGGAACGGTTTTGAGGGTTGGTATACATGAATGGGGTAGTTTCTTCGTGTTTGTTTTGCGAGAATACATGATTCACAATTAAATGAAGAAACATTTTTATTGATGAAGAGGTTTGGATACAAAAGCTTCATATACTGAAAACTAGGATGTCCTAACCGTTTATGCCAAATGATTACATCAGAATTTGAGATACTTGATGCAGATAGTGCTAGACACGAGGTTGGAAAATGAGAATGACCAGTGAGGTAGTAGAGACCATGTTGTACCTTAGCATTGCCAATCATCTTCCCCGAACGCAGATCCTGAAATACACAAAAATCACAAAGAAAAATTACTTGACAGTTTTGATCTTTTGTTAATTCTCACAGACAGAAGATTATATTTTAAATGTGGCACGTGAAGGACTGATTTTAAGTGAAGTCCTTGAAACTTTGTATCACCCATTCCTATAACCGGTAACACAGTGCCATTTGCCACACATACACCAGGCTCATCACCACATGTTCTATAGTTGCTTAAGTTTCTACAATCTCTGGTCATATGATCAGAGGCACCTGTATCAACAATCCAGTCATCTAAATCTGTTTTCTTTGTTAACAGAGACATTTTTATGTTACCTAGATGCGTAGTTGCTGTTTTAGGGGCTGGTTCAGGTGCTCCAGAACATTGTAATTCACGGAGAAGGGACTTTAGAGTCTCCATTTTTTGTGGAGTGAGTTTGTTGATGTCGGAGCTTAGTGGCTGGGTTTGCTCGACTACATGAGCAAAAGGAGTTTCTCTACGCTGGCTTCGTGACTTCCAATCCTTTGGCTTTCCATGTATTTCCCAACAGGTTGCCTTCGTATGGAAAGGTTTCTTGCAATGTTCACACCAATGACGAGCATCCTTGTTTGCCTTATGATTTTGAGAATGAGAAGACATAAGGGCTGATCCTTGTGGTTGTTCTTCCGGAAAAATGCCTTCGTTTGATGTGAGCATAACTCTACGTCGGCTTTCTTCTCTACGAACTTCAGAAAAAACTTCTCTAAGCGAAGGCAACGGTTTGACTCCAAGAATACGCCCTCTTACTTCATCAAGATCCTTATTAAGTCCTTGAAGAAAATCAAAAACTCTGTCTTTTTCAAGCATTTGGTTATATATGATTCCATCATCACTGCACTTCCAAGGAATAGAATAGAATAAGTCCATATTATGCCATAAATCAACTAACCGGTTGTAATACTCAGTAACCGTCATTGTTCCTTGGCGAGTGGATCTTAGGATTGAGCGAATCTCGAAACACTGAGATGTGTTTTCAAGATCTGAGTACATATCTTGGACACCTTTCCAGATTTCGTGGGCACTGCTGTAGAATAAAAAAGTTCTGCCGATTTGTGCCTCCATGGAGTTGATAAGTAATGCCATGATAATGGAGTTTTCTGCTTCCCATTGTTGATAACCTGCATCGTCCTGTTTTGGTTGACAAGTTTCACCGGTAAGATAGCCTACTTTCCCTTTCCCTCGGATGACCAGCAAAACAGATTGATACCATTCTCTGAAATTCAACCCATTTAGTTTGTGTTGGGTGATTTGCAGAGTATGTCCGAGGTCAGGAGTAGAGAGGAGAGTGGATTTTGCTGCAGATGAAGCATAATCGCTTGTGACATCGGATTGGTTTCCCCCGGCCATAAATAGTTTAGTTTAGAGAGAAAAAAAACTTAGGAAATAAAAGAGAGATGTTTGATCAGGTCTAGGATGTCTCTGATACCATGAAACAAAAGATGAAAAACTTTTCGGTCATTTTCTTATTCACATCACAACTGTTTATATACAGGGAAGAAATAGCCTAAACTAGGAATGAGATAATCTACTATAATTACAGAATTAAGGTCTTAAAATACATCTAATATAATGGAAATTAGAGAGCTAATTTAGGCCAATATACAACTCTTAAATACAACAGTTAACAGCTGTATAAGGTACAACTGTAATATTTCCAACAATAAGAACATTGGAACACCATCTCTTGATAACAAAGTATGATCTTTCAAAACAAAGAAACAGACCAAAACTTACAAATACTCTTTTACAAAAAATATTTGAATTCTTGAAGAAGTAAAGAACTAGGATCACATCATAGTCACATAGCTTGAATTTTTTTTAGTTTCGAATAATTATCAAAGAACAAAAGAGAAACTTACAAAGTAATCGTTGGTGTCTGACAACTTAAAATTTTATTATCAAATCGAAAGAATATGTACAACAGAAACAAGTATCAAAAAAGTTAAATACATGAGCCCGAATCAAATATCGATCAGATATCAGAATCAAATACTTTGGTTACACTATTTAGAAATTCGAATCAAATGTCGGAATAACAAGTCATTCAAAAAAACGTTGAATTAACAACATATACACATATTAAGGTATTGAGAAATCAGAACATAAATAAAAATTAAGAAAGAACTTCAGAAATTGAAATGAGAAATCAAAACTTTGAAACCCCTTAATTTAATTATTCAGACATCGGTTAAGGTTGGGTTGAAAATCGACCTTCAGAAATCGTTTAACCTGCTTATCAGAAATCTAACTTCAGCTTCCCATTAATTATCAGAAATAGAAGGCGATTCACATTGATATCAGAAATAACTTCGCATTCTCCTTATTGTTTATGAACTCAATTACTTCTTGAGACTGAGAAGACGCTTTGGGAGGAGAGAATTGGAGATTCTCAAGAAGCCTGGGACCAAATAATTACGAGACACTAAAAAAATATGTAAAATAAAAAACACTTTTGGTAAAAAAAAAGAATACAAAGCTCGAACATGGGCCACTTTTGTTAACTTGACCACTCAACTTTCAATTTGTTCCTGTATCTTTTTGTTCAATATTTTTGAAATTTCACAATTTTGAATCCAATGATGACTTGTTGCTGATGCCACAAATTATTGTAACAATTTGATTAAACAATAACCAGATAGTAGTTACAAGATGCAAGAAACATGCATTTTTTAAAAAGTACTAAAACACCATTTTGATGTCATGGTTGTTGAATGGGCTGGCGATGAGGTTTTGGAGCTGCACAAAACAAAAGGGGACACATTATTTGATAAAGACACAACATGAGTCAAAAGGTAAATGGGTAATTAAGAATACATATGTGTACATACCATTAGGGTTTCCAAGTTCATAAAAGTTTCTAAAAAGAGAAACTGCTTCTTCACCCATTATCCCACCCGTGCATTTGTAACTTTTTCTCCCAACATCTTCACCACTATCGGATGTAGTTGTATTTGTATGCAAGGATAATATTGATCCACACCCTCCAAATTTATCATTGGAACAACCATAGTACACCTCTTTTATACCTACATCCATGTATAAAAAAATACTACCAGTCTTATTTTTGTCATGTGTAACAAATGCAGCCTATGGTGTGTTAGTTTAAATAAGAGTACCAATAAATGATAAGGCAGATGCACACATTATACATGGTTCACATGTAACATAAAGATAGCATTTTGAGAACATATCAGCAACTTCATGTTTTGTAAGTCCCTTTTCTTTCCACTCCTCAAGCAAAACATCAATAGCTTCCATTTCAGCGTGTCTTGTAGCCTGCATTTTAGAGGCCAATTTGCTAGTGTTAACATAATGGTAAGTTAAACAGAGTTACAAATAGAAAAAAAAAAATTGTTATAGAAGTATACATTTCTTGTTTCATTAGTCCGATTTCTTCCACATGATATGACCTTCCCATCCATAACAATAACACAGCTGTTCCATGAAAAAAGAAATTGGTTTATATATGTCAAATGATGGTCAAAGTACCAAAGACTTTGATAACCAGAGAACATAGACAAAAAGAGATATACCCCACAGGCACCTCAAGATTGTCAAATGCAATTTTAGCCTGAAAGAAAAAAGAAGAGGTTGTTGTTTGTTGATATATAATAATATTGAAGTAATTGCAGGAAATTTTGATTATACAGATAGTTTGATCTAAGTGTTGGATGATTAATTAAATCAATGCCTACATCAACTTTTGATAATGAGATAAATACAAAATTTGTGTAGCCTGAATCTATACCATCAAGGGAAATGCATACCTGTTCTAATGCCAGCTTCATAAATGCAACAATTTCTGGCATTTCTTCTCCCATCTTGATAATGATATGAACTGAAATAAAATAAACAGGCATGGAAAAAAAGGGAAAAGAGAACTCTTTTAAGTAATTGCAAACAGTCCAAATAAGCAGTAGACAAATCCAAATCCTACGAATCCATATCATTGGACTAAGCATTTGAGGCTAAGCTAAAACGTTACAATTTTAAGAACCACATTTGTAATGGTCAAAATCCACGAAACAATCAAGATAAGATCAATAATTCACAAGAATGTGAGTGCATATGTCCTTTGTTACACATGCATTGCAAGCAAATGATGTTATCAATTACCAAAACGAAATGAAGTTATATTTTTTCTTTCATACCTGACGCAAACTTCTAATATTGATGCTGAAGTTCACTTAGACATATCATCAAGCATCTAGAGTGCACAACCAGAATTAGTTTCAGAACGGTTAACTGGAATGTCCTGATAGTATGATTACAATTCAAGCCTTCAAGTCTTGGTGTAGAGCCTCTATGGTTTATAAGAGAAGCAAATCAAACAAGGACTTCGTTGGCTATTGGATTATTAAATGGCTCGGCTGGGAAGAAAGCCAGAACGGCTAAAGTGATAACTGGATCGTCCTCCTATGGCCTATGGGGAAGGACGCGGGAGCGCCAAGCCGCCAATATTTTAATCGCCTGATTCGTGAATCGCCCGTCTTCAGATCTTCTATTGAGCAGGGCTACGGGTGTTTTCGATTGCTTTTTATTTTTTAAACGACTTATTAACTCTGATCTCCGGTGTCGATAAAAGAGTATTTCTATTCATTACCAATTTTAAATTTAAAATTTTTCAGTTTACTTAAATTAAATTAATAATATTATAATAAAAAATAAAATAAAATTAATACATATTATAAGGTGATATAATTTTATGTGTTTATTTGAATCGACGATTATAATTTTATATAACTAAAAAGATATTAATGAATAGCTTATTTAAAATAACTAATTAATAATTTTTAGTTTTTACGATGAAAGTTTAATTAATTTTGTAACCGTAGTTCCACGAAATATAAACTATTAAATAAATAAAATGTTTGGATATGAGAAAACGATTTATGATTTTAGTACTAAGTCAATAAGTCATTTTTAGTGTTATATATACAATAGCAAAATACTTTTTAATTTATTGATTTTTTTTAACTACAAAAGTTAATCTAAATAATTTTTTAAAAACTCTTTTTAAAAATTTAATAAGTTAAGAAATTATTTGAACTTTAAAAAACAATACCAAACAACCTTTTAGTTAGAACAGATCCTTGTGGGTGTATAACAATAAGGAGCCACAAGATGCCTTTATGAATATTATGATGATGCGCATAATGCAAGAAAAGATTTCTAGATAAACAAATAAAAAAGACCGTAAAAACAAAAGAATCCTTTATTTAGTTTCCTATTTTCTTTGATTCCCATTTTTTCATATTTATAATCAAATATAATACAATTACGTATTTGATTGAAATTAACAATCTATCCTCCTATTCTTCATTTCTAGATAAACTCTACAATCTCTCTTATATATTATATTCAATTTAACTAGACAAAACTTCAAAAATTGTCTCTGTGGTTTCCGAAAATCTGAAGTTTTGTCCCTAATTTACAAAAACCTCGCGGATCGTCCCTGTGGTTTCAAAACTTTTAACATTTGGTCCTTCCGGCTCACTCCGTTAGCATTTCACCGTCAACTCATTTTTCAATATTATATTGTAGGGGTAATTTCGTCATTTCAGTTGTAACCTTCTCTCTTTAAAAGAAATTGCATGTCCGATTTTTGGGCAAACCCTTTACCTTTATTTGCGATCGTCATCTCTCTTCTCCCTTCCACTGTTGCTCGACCGTTGCACCCTTTACTACACCCAATCGCTTCTGATTCAAAGATGGTGACTTGCAGATGTGGGAATGAAGCAATGAAGATCACTTCATGGACGGATCGTAACCCTGGAAGACAATTTTGGAACTGTACAAGATGTGGGTTCCTTCGATGGCCTGATCCTCCTATGTGTGCAAGGGCATTGGTGGTGATTCCTGGTTTGATAAGATCAATGAACCGATTGGAAGAGAGGGTTGCCATTGTGAGTGCAGAATTGTGTAACTACCAGTTGATGTTGTTTTGTTCATGGGTGTTCTTTTTTGGTTTTATTTTAATCTCTAAGTATCTTGTGAAAGTTTGGATGGTAATGGAGTTTTGGTTTTTGGTTTGTAACCGTTGCAGGGGTTTTTTTTATTTTAATCGAATATGGGTTTTTTGCTTTCAGTTTATGTAGGGGGTTTTGGAATTGGTGTTGTTGTATTTGGTTTATGTATCAGATTAATGTGTAATGGAGTGGTAATGGTAATGGTAATGGAATGTAGTTTGTTATAGTTGATTGTTCAATTTCTTGAATGTTTTTGAAATGCAATTGTTAAGTGTATTGTAAATGCATCTTTAAGATGGTTTTGATTTGCAATTGAAATGTACAATGTTATTAATTGATCTGTGAAGGGTAATACACAAAGGAAATTAATTCATTACCAAAATGTGTATACACACCATTACATGCAAAGTTTTAAAGTTCTTAATACAACCATCATACTAAGTTTCAAAACAAATAAAGACCTACAACACAAGCATGACTTAAGTTTCAAAAGACCTACAACACAAACATTACATGCAAAGTTTTCAAGTTCTTAACACATCTTCAAACAAGTACACATGACTTAAGTTTCAAAAGACCTACAACACAAGCATCCTAATAACTACTAAAAAATAGTTTTCAGCCCCCTCTAACTTCACCACTGCCTCCCTGCCCTTTACATGTTCTGGAATTGTGCCCTTTGTTATGACACTTTGAACAAGTGACTGCCAGATATTTCCTGCTCAATCTACCAGCTTGGCTGTTTGGCTCATCAACACCCCTCCTTCTCTTCTTCTTAGGCCTCCCAGCCTACACATATTGATATACTATAGTTAAAATTGAATTCATTCCATGTTCACGTGTATACTATATATTTGGTATACTTGAAATACAAACCCGTGTTTTATGTTTTGGTGGAAGTAAAGTGAATGGGCAGTCACTTTTAGGCCACATTGAACGTCCATTAAATGGATCAATTTTGTTGAAATACATGGCTTTCCATGTTGATAGCCTATAGCAAGGATGGACCCATTCATCAACATGTGGGGCATTTTCACCATTTTCAATTTTGTCCCATATAGCACAAACAACATGTCTACATGGGAAACCTGTAATCTCCCAAAACCTACAAATACAACTTTGGTCATTCAAGTTTACCACATACTGATCTTGCCATGTGCTTGCCACTTGGTGCTTTCCTGCCCCATTGTATTTAGCCACATACTTAGCTGCATCAATCTTAATCTTTTCAAACACTGTAGTTACAGTAGGGGTTAGAAGTCCTTTACACTTATCTATTTCCTTTTGCACCACACATAACCTCTTCATGAGATACTCTCTAATATACTCTAAGCAAGTGATAATAGGTTAATCTCTACCTTGTAACACCGTAAATTTTCAAATAAAAATTTCATTTAAATTCGCATAATTCTCTTAACACATTTTACGAAAATCTCATTTATTTAATTTACAAATCGCAACTACATAATTGTTGGTTCAATTCCAGGATCCTCAAAACATAACTCCTTCACTGATGTGTACAATCAAGTCGGTGCCTTCCCGCGATCCTGAGAAACCTGAAACACATAACACATAACACGGTAAACACGAAGCTTAGTGAGTTCCCCAAAATACCACACACAAATCTGAAGCCACTCGAGGCTATAACACAGTAAGACCCTCCGGTCAAAGTGTCTCAGTGGGACCCTCCGGTCCCATGGTTCGTTGGACCCTCTGGTCCGGTCTGTAAAGCTCCGCATAGCATAAATCACAAAGACATAATGCACAGCATAAAACATAAGGCATGATAACATAATACTCAATGTAATCACATAAGACCCTCCGGTCACACATAAGCACCACTCTAGGTAAAGTATAGTGAGAAGACTCACCCTGCGAACAAGCAAGCAAATATCCTCGAACTCGAATCTCGAACTAGCCACCACCTAACACATAGGGTAAATATCTCTAATTAATACTCGATTCTCGACTCTAAGTAACCACATGTTATCCTTCTCTCTCTAACTCTTGAATTGGGTAAAAGACCATTTTACCCCTCCATGGTCTCCATTACTCATATTGACCAAACCCTAAAGTCAACAGAAGTCAAACTCGAGTCAACAGTCCATATTTGTCCCGACTCGTCGAGTCCCCTCGTTTCCTCAGAAGTCTCAAGAAAGCCCAGCTCAACTCGTCGAGTTGACCCCCAACTCGCCGAGTTATCGCACAATCAAACCCACCGGGACAAACCCTCACCGACTCGTCGAGTCGGCTCCTTGACTCGGCGAGTCCATTCGGACTCATATCTCATTCAGTCGTTTTCAAGGCAGAGAACCTCTCCAAATTCTAGATCTGCACTTCTAAGCTCATTAATCACGTAAAGCCACAGGATTTACGTTCATGAATGTCATTTGGCACACCATATCCAATCCTCTAACCGTTGTTGAACAAATCTCTGATATCCTCAATAAAATACCCGGTTCTCCCCCACTCAGGGCTCGAACCATCACCATTTGGCACACCAACCATTTCTTCTACAGACTGTTTCACCAGGTACATCACACTTACTCTTGGAAAGTACCACAGAACACTCGATGATCTTCCCGATAGGGACAAAGCAACTCCAACCATCCCGAGTCTCAGATAAAATCCTCGAAAACTTCCCAACGTGACTGCCCCTAGTCGTGTTGAATGCCTCAGACCGACACACCGCCGGATACTCCGACTATCCCAACACAGTCCTGACTCTCAATCTGGAAATAATGCACTATTACGCACCTCATTTCTGATTCCTCGACCAGTCTCCCAACGTCATTTAAATCTCATACCGACACACTACCAGACATCTCAACTGTCACGTAGTAGTCATAACTCTTAGTCTGAAAATTAATGAATTATCACACTCCTCATCTTCGACTCCCCAACCAACGTCCCATCATGATAATTATCATGATAGCAGAGACCTCACTCCCACACTCTATATCCATCATCGACGATGAGAGCCACCGCCCAACATACTCCTCTTGATCACCTGACACTGCTGCTAACATATGCCCTACTATACTAAAATAGGGTATATCCTTGTCCTTGACCATCTCAGTCTCCACTGATGATCCTTTCATACTATAATACTACCTTGAGGTAGACAACTGCCCAGATACTCCGACGAAAGATCGCAACCAATGCTACCCCACAGGGTTTACCTTCAAACTCAGAAACTGAAAACTCAATGGCTCTTCTGCTTTTCACAGGAAAATGAAATAGCACGACTCTGGTCATCGAAAGTGACGTCTCCACTATCGGCCGATTGCTCAACTCAGACCGTAATCCTCCATAAAGCACCATCTCTACTCATCCCTGAGTCTTGCGAATCCGATTGGCATCTCACCAAAAATCTCCCGGAAACTATCTTGATTTCCCTCTCACGGTATGCTCCCTTGAAACTCGTTCAACATGGCCCTCTGGCCCCACACTCTATCACATATGATCTCAGTCTAATCAATCACAACGGGATAACTGGTAAAACCAGAAGCACTTACCTACCACGAGTCATGGTACTCGAACCATGTTATCTCCTTTCAATCTGCTATAAATCATGGTACCCGAACCATGTTATCTCCTCTCAATCTGCTATAAGTCATGGTACCCGAACCATGTTATCTCCTCTCAATCTGCTATAAGTCATGGTACCCGAACCATGTTATATCCTCTCAATCTGCTACTTAGAACCTCTGGAACTCTCCCTGTTTCGAGTACGGGTCCTCTGCTTTCAGTAGTACGGGCCCATACTACCTGCCACATCTACCCATACTTTCCACACGGATTGTTCCAAATTTCCTAAGTAGCTGCTCAACTTTCTCGATCACCAATCCCGTTAAACCTGGTCACTCCCCAGTGAATACTCTAATCTATCAGCGTACTCATCTGAGTAAGGTTACTCCCTAGACTCTTCCTAGGTTCTCACGCTTCTCTGCCATCAGCTGCTGAAGAACTCCTTATGATGCAAGCAACATTCATGCATCGAATAATCTCCACTTAGTAGTTGACTCCCATCATCGAGAGTGTGGGGCCATTCATGCATCATCGAATAATCTCCACTTAGTAGTCAACATGGCCCTTTGTGGAACTCTCGATGATGGGAGTCATATTCACTTAGTAGTTGACTCCCATCATCGAGAGTTCCACAAAGCACGAAGCAAGCAACATTCATGCATCGAATAATCTCCACCCGCACACAAAACCACTCTAGGTTACAACTCTATCTGCTCTACTCACACTCAAAAAGTGTCACCAAACTCAAACAACTCTACCCCACGCGGGTATCTAACTGATGGGTTTTGAGCATTCTAACACTCCTAAGTGTATATGCAACCCTAGAAAACCTTGGATCTATGTTTGTCTAAAATACATGCAAAATACTTTTTCCAAGGTTTAGAAACCTATCTAGCATGCATGGGGAACTTTAATCATAAAAGATAGCTAGAATTACATACCTTGTAGTTGTTTTGATTCCTTGGAAACCTTGAGAGCCTAGCACCCCAAGTGTGATGCCTCAAATGTTTCACACAACACCAAATGCTTTGGAATAACTTTAGAGAATGTATAACACTTGTAAAAATCGACTTGCCCTCTCTTGTTCTTAGTGTACCGATTTTGGTGAGTATCATGTTCATTATATAGTGTGTCACATCTAGGGTTACACCATGTAAACCCTAATGTGACATGACTTTTCATTTCCATGACCCATGGGTTTGTAACTCCCATGGAGCCTCCATGGAGCATCCAATGGGTTTAACCCAACTTGATAATCCATGGAGCCTTTTAGCCCACTATACAAGTTATGGATGATTTACATAATCAACCCATATATTTAATTAGTCTCTTTTTGATCACTTAATTAATCCTAGATTAATTCTTGATCAATACTAATTTAAATAATACTATTAATATATTAGAACTTATAATATATTAATAAACCACAAGTGTTATTTATCTCATTTAGTCTATCCAAATGCATGATGCCATGCAACCCAAATGGACCATGCCAGGTCGGGTCAAGTACATACCAGAAATAGTTATGGACTTAGACACCTTATCCAACAGTCTCCCACTTGGATAAGTCTAATAACTATAACTGCATGTATGACTTCAGGAACCGATCAACAATCGTAGCTCTTTTCAAGGTTTCTCGGAACTGAGAAGATGATGATACGCCATTTAAGATAAGTGATCATATAATCCTCTGTTCTAGATATCAGCCGGACAAATACATGGAACAATGTCTTACTTTTGTCCAGCAGTTTGTTTCCCAATTTCCGATTTGTTTGACATAGAACTTAATTGAACACATCAACTTAGTTCTGACCGGGCCCGGTACATAGGACAAAACAAAAATCATCGAGGGCCCAGATATCGCTTCTAATCCAAGAAGGAATAGATAAACTTCGACTCATATGCTTGTTCTACTACCTTTTAAATCACACACAAAAGCACATTTTATAACATCGAGTTACCAATGCGTTTTCGCACGATCAATGTATAACCAACTCATAGACAACAAGTCATATCTCTAGGTTTGAAGACTTATATGATATTACAGTCTTGCGATCACTCGAGATAAATTCCATGAAGTGATACCAGCGAGCGTGGGTTGAATCCAATACTCAGAACTTATGAGCACTCATGAGTGTTGAGGCCATGTCCAACATCTTAGACCTCTACAACCAACTCACGACAATCTTACTTCATATCTACTTCCAACATATGACCGACTGTGGATAATTTGAATAATATGTAAACACAACATAAATATTCTGGAAGTCAAAACATGCAAAAGAAATAATAGTAAACGATTGACAAAAGATAGCAACACTTTACTCATAAATAAACACAACTTTTATTCATCATCAAATGTCAATTACACTTTACAAATTTCAAAATTATCTAACTACTAAAACTAATATCATCCTTCAGCCCTATGCTCCTTGCATGCTGGAGATGCTTAACCCTACCCAGTCCCTTCGTGAGGGGATCTGCTGGGTTCTCATCCGATGATACCCTCTTTGCCACGAGGAGTCCTTCTTTTATACGATGTCTGATGAAATGGTATTTTCTGTCAATGTGTCTGGATCTCCCGTGATCCCTTGGTTCCTTTGCTAAGGCAACTGCACTTTCACTATCACAGAAAATATCTATGGGCTCCTTTATAGTTGGTACAACTCCAAGGTCTCCAATGAAGTTCTTTAGCCATATAGCCTCCTTTGCTGCCTCGTTTGCCGCTATATACTCTGATTCGCAAGTTGAATCAACCACTGTCTCCTGCTTGGAACTTTTCCAAGAGATTGCTCCTCCGTTTAAGGTAAAGACCCAGCCCGACTGAGAGCGGAAATTATCCCTATCAGTCTGGAAACTAGCATCACTATACCCTACAACTCTCAAGTCATCACTTCCACCAAGGGTAAGGACCCAGTCCTTAGTCCTCCGCTGGTACTTGAGAATATTCTTTACCGTTGTCCAGTGAGCCTTACCAGGGTTCCCCTGATACCTGCTAACCATGCTCAAAGCAAAGGATACATCAGGACGATTGCATGTCATAACATACATGATCGAGCCTACTGCAGAAGCATAAGGTACTCGACTCATTTATGCTATCTCAACCTCGGTACTCGGGCTATGAGTCTTACTCAGTCTAGCATTATTCTGGATGGGTAACTCTCCTTTCTTGGAATCTTGCATGCTGAACCTCTTCAGCACCTTCTCCAAATATGTACTCTGACTAAGCCCAATTAGTCTTTTACTCCGATCTCTCAGAATCCTTATCCCTAAAATATAGGCAGCTTCTCCCAGGTCCTTCATAGCGAAACACTTCCTAAGCCAGGACTTCACTTCCTGCAAGGTTGGGATGTCATTTCCTATGAGTAGTATGTCATCCACATACAATACCAAAAAGCTAACTATACTCCCACTAGCCTTGACATATACACAAGATTCATCTTCACTCCTCGAAAAGCCAAACTCTTTGACTTTCTCATCAAAGCAAAGATTCCATCTGCGAGGTGCTTACTTTAATCCATATATGGATTTCTCAAGCTTACACACTCTATTAGGGTACTCTGTGCTGACAAAACCCTCTGGCTGATTCATGTAAACATCCTCAGCCAAATTTCCATTGAGGAAAGCGGTTTTGACATCCATTTGCCATATTTCATAGTCATGAAATGCAGCAATGGCTAACAATACCCTAATAGACTTAATCTTGGCTACTGGTGAAAAGGTCTCATCATAATCAACTCCCGGAGTTTGAGAAAAGCCATTTGCAACCAGTCGCACCTTATATGTGTGTACATTACCATCTATGTCGGTCTTCTTCTTGAAGATCCACTTGCACCCAACTGTCTTACGACGTGGTACATTGTCAACCAAGTTCCAAACTTGATTGTCATACATGGACTGTATCTCGCTGTCCATTGCCTCTTTCCATTTAGCAGACTCGGGGCCTGCCATGGCTTCCACATAGCTGTTAGGTTCATCTAGACTTACCAGTGTCTCATCACTGATAAGTGTCTCACCTTCTGCAGTAATATGGAAACCATAGTAGTGCTCAGGTGCATTCCTAACCCTTGTGGAACGCCTCAGAGGTACATATTCGTCAATTGGATCAACATGAGTTTCCTCCTCAAGTTGACTGCTAGGGTTTGAGGTTCCTTCACCACTTGACTCTTGAATTTCTTCAAGGTCAATTTGCCTCCCACTGTTTCCTTGGCTTATGAACTCTCTCTCTCTCTCTCTCTCTCGAAAGACACCCCTCCTTGCTACGAAGACCACATTCTCACTAGGTCTGTAGAAGAGGTAACCAAAAGATTTCTGTGGGTAGCCGATGAAAATACACTTCTCACTTCGAGGTTCGAGCTTGTCGTGAGTCTCGCGTCTCACGAAAGCCTCGCAACCCCAAATCTTGATATGAGCTAGACTAGGAACTTTTCCAGTCCACATCTCGTGAGGTGTTTTGGCAACCTTCTTTGTAGGGATCAGATTTAGAATATGGGCGGCAGTCTCTAAGGCATACCCCCAGAATGAGATTGGTAGCGAAGCTCGACTCATCATGGAACGAACCATGTCCAACAAGGTTCGATTACGCCTCTCGGCTACACCATTCAACCGTGGTTTCTTGGGAGGTGTCAATTGTGAGACAACCCCACACTCCCTCAGATAGTCGAGGAACTCAGTACTAAGATACTCACCACCGCGATCGGATCGAAGCATCTTAATGTTCCTGCCCAATTGATTCTCGACTTCCTGTTTAAACTCTTTAAACCTTTCAAAAGTATCTGACTTATTCTTGATTAAGTTGACATATCCATATCTACTATAATCATTTGTAAAAGTCACATAAAACGATTAGCATCTCTTGTGGCAGTTTTGAAGGGTCCACACACATCCGTGTGTACTAGATCCAACAAACATTCACCCCTAGCACAGGAACCTCTGAAGGGTGACTTTGTCATTTTTCCAAGTAAGCATGATTCACAACTATCATCTGACTTTAGGTCAAATGATTCCAAAACTCCATCCTTTTGGAGTTGGCCTATGCGTTTCTTGCTTACATGTCCAAGACGACAATGCCATAATGATGCTTTATCCAATTTATTATCATTAGTAGAATCAATACACAACACATTATTCCCTAAATTATCTACAACATAAACAACTTCATAGACACCATCACAAGGTAATGCTTTAAAATAAAACACATTATTAAAGAAAGCATTTATTCCACCAATTTCATTATCAAAAGGAAAGGTAAACCCTTGTTTGTATAAAGCATGAAAGGAAATAACATTTCTTGTCATTTCAGGCGAATAACAACATTTATTCAAATCTAAAGTAAACCCACTACTTAGCAACAAAGAATAAACTCCAATCTTGGTGACAGGTGAAACTTTCCTATTCCCCATGATCAAGTTTATCTTTCCATGCTCCGCATTCTCACTTCTTCTTAGTCCTTGCAAATCAGAACAAATATGAATACCGTAGCCGGTATCAAGGACCCAAGAGTTAGAATAGGGTGAGTTATTAGATAATATAGTGTAAATACCTGCATGGTTGAGTTTCACTTTCCCATCCTTCAAATCTTGCTGGTACTTTGGGCAGTTCCGCTTCCAGTGCGCCTTTTCGTGGCAATAGAAGCATTCAGCCTCTTTGGGATCAGAAGAAGGTGTAACGAAACCTTTCTTGGTTCCGCTTGAAGAGGAGCCATCAAGGGTCTTACCCTTGGTACCCTTCGAAGGGTTCTTCCTCTTCTTCCCTCTACCTTTCCCAATTGCCAGGACAGGTGCTGAGTTTGGAGTAGTAGTAGGAGTGGTCACAACCGGCTTACCTTTGAGACCTGATTCTGTGGTCTTTAGGAGTCCTTGAAGTTTGCTGAGAGTGACTTCTTCCTTGTTCATGTGATATGTCATGCGGAATTGATCATAACACGATGGTAAGGAGTGCACAATAATATCTATTGCTAACTCCTCTGGGAAGTTCACATTCAGCTTCATCAAACGGTCCACATACCTTTGCATTTTCTGCATGTGGCTTGTGATGGGTTCACCATCCTTCATTCGGGTTGTGATCATAGAGGAGATGATTTCATATCACTCTTGACGAGCACTCTGATGGTAGCGGTCCAACAAATCCTGGTGCATCTCAAAAGGATAGTAGTCCTCATAGGACTTCTGGAGCTCGGCTGTCATAATGGCCATCATGATGCATGCCACTTTGGTAGCATCCATTTCATGTGCCTCATATTCAGCAAACTCCTCAGGAGTAGCAATTGGCTCGGGTACCTTAAGCTCCTTGTCGAGAACATATTTTTTGTTCTCATACCGAGTGACCATCCCGATGTTTCTGATCCAATCAGTAAAGTTGGAACCATCAAAGATGACTCTCCCACAAAGGTTTATGAAAGAGAAGGAGCCGGTAGGGTTTGAGCCAGGAGTAGCATTGTTGGTAGACATCTGAAAGGAAAAAACAAGTTTAGTTTATTATAAAGATAGTCCTTAATAAAACACCCAAATGTAATATTAAGGCTAGGATCCAATCACAATACATTATAACTTAGAAGAGGGATGCCATAATATAAGCTAAAACATATTTGAAAGGTAGGTGAATGACGATTCACCAATTTCCACCATGAAAACGAAATATAAATTATTAGGTTTTATTTGGTTTTTAGAAACTCCTAGATTATTTTGAGATTCTTTGAACTTTTCAATGGCATGTTTCAATCTCGAGTGTGCCCTTCATGTTTTGTGACTGGGATACCGAGGATCACAAAACAAGGTGTGAAGTAACCATGTAAATTACTTGGTACCCTTAATGTTTTTCACTTAATCAATGTGCCGGTTAACCACACACGCTCCACCGACCTATGAAAAACCTTAAGTCACCCTTTGCCTACTTTGTTAAGTCCAAGTTAGTGTGCCGGTTAACCACACACGCTCCACCAACGACATAATCAAAGTGCAAAGTGTAATTTCATGGGTTAGCACCTTATTCACATTTTCCTAAAGTAACTAAGATTGGGAATTTATAAAACAATTAGTTACTTTATAATAATCATTATACTTTTTAATGAGAATTTTAAGTCACTGTCCTACCTGTTCGGCTAACGACCCTCCACCAGTCAAGGAAGCGGTGGGTGAGAGTGGACACCCATTAAGCTGCCATTTTATAGGCAACAACCTTATACCCCCCTTATAGACCGGCTTCGTGAATGAGTCCTACTAACGGTAAAACGACTTGATCTTATACATATATATATATATATATATATATATATATATATATATATATATATATATATTATGAAACTTATAATATTATAAAGTATAAGGGTTGAATTTTAACTTTTAAAAATCTAGGGGTTGGAACTAAAGTTTATTAGATGACTTTACATGTTCCAAAACTTGAGGGCAAGTTTTGTAACTTTACAAAACCTTTCAATTCATAACTTATGAGTTATTAAAAATGAAGACTCTTCATTTTTGTAACTTATGTGTTCTTTTAATGGTTTTAAAACAAAGAGGCTTTTGGTTATCCATAACTTGAGGACAAGTTATGGACTCCATTAAAACACATAAAGATCATGAATTCAGCAATAAACAAGTAATTCCTATGATCTATCAAGAACTCATAAGAACATGAATAATCATATCAAAATTTCAAGAACATATAATCATGCAATTTTAATATTAGCCATTGTAAATGGATTAGAACAACCATTACACCATCTAAAATAAGTTTTATAACACCAAAACAGTTTAGGGTAATGTTTCTAGTCCATTTCCAGCAGCAAAAATTGAAAATTTGCACTCTGCATGGCCAACTCGTCGAGTGCACGAACTAACTCGCCGAGTTGGTTGCATTTTCACTTGGACTTGTTGAGTCCCCCATGGACTCGGCGAGTCCCCTGTGCAGACAGCAAGAAAATCGATTTTTTTCACTATTTTGCATCAAGTATCAACAAACAAGCCTAGGCTTTGATACCACTGATGGGTTTTGAGTATTCTAACACTCCTAAGTGTACATGCAACCCTAGAAAACCTTGGATCTATGTTTGTCTAAAATACATGCAAAATACTTTTTCCAAGGTTTAGAAACCTATCTAGCATGCATGGGGAACTTTAATCATAAAAGATAGCTAGAATTACATACCTTGTAGTTGTTTTGATTTCTTGGAAACCTTGAGAGCTTAGCACCCCAAGTGTGATGCCTCAAATGTTTCACACAACACCAAATGCTTTGGAATAACTTTAGAGAATGCATAGCACTTGTAAAAATCGACTTGCCCTCTCTTGTTCTTAGTGTAGCCGATTTTGGTGAGTATCATGTTCATTATATAGTGTGTCACATCTAGGGTTACACCATGTAAACCCTAATGTGACATGACTTTTCATTTCCATGACCCATGGGTTTTTAACTCCCATGGAGCATCCAATGGGTTTAACCCAACTTGATAATCCATGGAGCCTTTTAGCCCACTATACAAGTTATGGATGATTTACATAATCAACCCATATATTTAATTAGTCTATTTTTGATCACTTAATTAATCCTAGATTAATTCTTGATCAATACTAATTTAAATAATACTATTAATATATTAGAACTTATAATATATTAATAAACCACAAGTGTTATTTCTCTCATTTAGTCTATCCAAATGCATGATGCCATGCAACCCAAATGGACCATGCCGGGTCGGGTCAAGTACATACCAGAAATAGTTATGGACTTAGACACCTTATCCAACACTAACTACTCTCTTAGTAGACTCCTCCAATGCTCATCTAGGTATCTCTCCTAGATTACTCCTCTACTCGAAACTCTATCCCTGAAATATTCCTGCTGGATACTCTTACTCCGCACATACTCAAAACACATCACGGATAATAGTAATTCCTAGGCTAAGGCATCACAAATCAGGCAACTCTAGCCCTATTATATGGAATACCTAACCTATCATCTATCATGCATCACTAATATCTCAATAATAACTCATAACACAAGTAAGTAAGGGTACTTTGGGAAATCATTGTTCAGGCTCTAGCTGATTGTACACACCGCTCCTTCTCGTTTTCTCTTAGAAACTCTTACTCGTTATAGAAAAATCTTTTCTTTTTGAAAACTTTTCTCAAATCCTCAGTTTGAGTCCAGATTTACCTGAAGGTGCATCCGAATCCCTCAAACCAAGGCTCTGATACCAACTTGTAACACCAGAAATTTTCAAATAAAATTTTCATTTAAATTCGCATAATTCTCTTAACACATTTTACGAAAATCTCATTTATTTAATTTACAAATCGCAACTACATAATTGTTGGTTCAATTCCAGGATCCTCAAAACATAACTCCTTCACTGATGTGTACAATCAAGTCGGTGCCTTCCCGCAATCTTGAGAAACCTGAAACACATAACACATAACACAGTAAGCACGAAGCTTAGTGAGTTCCCCAAAATACCACACACAACTCTGAATCCACTCGAGGCTATAACACAGTAAGACCCTCCGGTCAAAGTGTCTCAGTGGGACCCTCCGGTCCCATGGTTCGTTGGACCCTCTGGTCCGATCTGTAAAGCTCCGCATAGCATAAATCACAAAGACATAATGCACAACATAAAACATAAGGCAGGATAACATAATTCTCAATGTAAGCACATAAGACCCTCCGGTCACACATAAGCACCACTCTAGGTAAAGTATAGTGAGAAGACTCACCCTGCGAACAAGCAAGCAAATATCCTCGAACTCGAATCTCGAACTAGCCACCGCCTAACACATAGGGTAAATATCTCTAATTAATACTCGATTCTCGACTCTAAGTAACCACATGTTATCCTTCTCTCTCTAACTCTTGAATTGGGTAAAAGACCATTTTACCCCTCCATGGTCTCCATTACTCATGTTGACCAAACCCTAAAGTCAACAGAAGTCAAACTAGAGTCAACAGTCCATATTTGTCCCGACTCGTCGAGTCCCCTCGTTTCCTTAGAAGTCTCAAGAAAGCCCAGCTCAACTCGTCGAGTTGACCCCCAACTCGCCGAGTTATCGCACAATCAAACCCACCGGGACAAACCCTCACCGACTCGTCGAGTCGGCTCCTTGACTCGGCGAGTCCATTCGGACTCATATCTCATCCAGTCGTTTTCAAGGCAGAGAACCTCTCCAAATTCTAGATCTGCACTCCTAAGGCTCATTAATCACGTAAAGCCACAGGATTTACGTTCATGCATGTCTTTTTGAGCTTAAAATGCCAAAACACACCTCAAAAAGGGTTTTTCACTTAAGATCACTATTATGGTTGGATAAAGCAGGGACTTTTGGACTCTAGGGACCTCACATGGTCCAGATCTGAAGTTCAATCCCTCTCAATGAACATAAAACACTTAAGGTCCTCATATTTGGGCGGAAAAACCCTAGATTCATAAAATCATGAGATCTATACAAAATAATGAGAAAGGTGCAAGCTTTATACCTTTCCCAGAAGCTCTGAAGAGGAACAATCTCAGATCTAGCAGCACCTTCTTGTCCCTTGGCTTGGAATTCTTCTCTCCTCTTCACAAGATGCACCAAACACTCATAAATAGCCAAGCATTCTTTCTCAAAGCTCAAAGCTCGTCTAGGGTTTGTTCTCAGGGGAGTGTAGCCGCAAATGAGGCTATAAGTGCCTTTAAATAGGCCCCAACCCCCGAAAATTAGGGTTTCTCTGCCCAACACCTACTCGGCGAGTCGTCTCTCTGACTCGTCGAGTCCACTCATTAATCCACGTGGCCAACCCGACCCTACTTGGCGAGTCGGACTCACAACTCGTCGAGTCACTCCATACATCTCAAAGATGAACACACATTAATGCATCTGAAAGTCCGGATGTTACATACCTTCATCTAGCTTAGAATTGAATACCTCACAAAGGTTATTCAACAAACAATCAGTGTATGACCTTCCTGAATAATAGATATTAAGAGAAGACAATTACACATATAGTAAACACACAAAAGGGAAGATTAACATTTATCAATAAATTTCTACAAACGTATCACTAAAGTGAGATTTAGCCCAAGTGTTTGTTGGGATATTACACACCCAAGCATGAGCCTCTTCATTGATCTTCTTCAACTCATCCATTGGTCTGTTAAAATGATTGAGTATTGTTGCTCTATCACACTCCCAAAGCTGGTCACTTAAGTCTTTTCCTTTGCACTGTTTCTTCATGTTTTCCTGGATATGACTCAAACAGAACCTGTGTTCTGCACTAGGGAATACTTTCTCAATTGCTAGTATTATTACCTAAACAAAATTCAATGTATGAAACATCAGTTACCCAAATGTATCTAGAAATAGTACTAAGAAAGAAAGTTAGGTGATACATACCTTTTGTCTATCAGAAATGAATGTAAAGTTTGAATTTGCTCCCAGATCCAAATCTTCTCCTAACAGTTCCAAGAACCAGGTCCAACTACTTGTTGATTCTGTCTCTACCACTGCATATGCTACAGGGTATATGTCATTGTTTGAGTCCAACCCTACATTAGTTAACATTTGCCCAGGGTAAGGGCCTTTCATGAAAGTACCATCGAGGCCTAGAAAATCTCTTAACCCAGCTTTGAATCCCAACTTCAATGCACCCAGACAGACATATATTCTTCTAAAAGTTCTTGTGGTAATTGACAGGGAGGATTATGGATACACATCAATCCGAACTGTTGTACTAGGATTAGTGTTTAGTAGCTCTAACACATAATCCCTCAAAAATCCATATTGTACTTGGTAGTCCCCACTAATGATACGTTCAACCATTGTCTTTGCCCTAGCAACCTTTTGCAATGACATTCCTAGCTCTAGTTTCTTTCACAACTCTTCGTGTAAAGCTTTCAATGGAATTCTAGGGTTACTCTGGATTTGTTGAACAATTAAGTTTGCTACGTATCTGGAAGTGCAAGCTTTAACCGCCCTTGTTTGCAAACATTTATGCTCATCTTGTACTGTTTTCACCAACCAATCCTGATTTTCATTAGCCCTCGATATTTGGACTGCCCATGGACATGTACCTTTATTGGCAATTACATCTTTACCCTTGCACTTTTCCCTACTTCTAGTTGAGGGCCCACCACCATCAACTACTTTGGATGGCTTACTTACAACACCTTTACATTTCACCCTAATCTGGATTTTGTCATTTTTTGCTAGGTATAAAGACCTCCTTGTTACTACAACATGTGAATTCATGTAGTTTTTAACATCACGCTTGGTTTTGAAGACCTGGCCAATATGAAATGGTTTTACATGAACCTCTCCATGTGAGCATGTACTTGACTTACTCAACTCTTTTAGCAGTCTCTTCCTATCATCTTCATGAAATCCAACAAATTGATAATCATCAGTCGTAATAAATTCCAACTCATCATCAACCATGTCATTCCCTTCATCTTTTGAATGATTGTTTAAGATTCCATGTTCATCTACATCAACAACATTATAGAATTCACTCATGTCTACATCTACATCAAATTGTATTTTAGACTCATCCACATTGTATTTACTGTCATCAGAATCATCTCCACTACCCTCAGAACCATGGCCACTCTCAGAATAGAAAGCCTCTCCACTATCATCACTCACCATACCCTCTAGATAATCCACTTTTGGTTGTTGTTCACATGAATTTTGAACATTAAAATCAGCATCATAATCAACATAAAGTGAATAATCTTCTACAAATGGTTCAAAGTCATCAAATGTTGCAGTATTAGCTACATCATCAGCTTGGCAGCTTGGTTCCTGTACATGGTAAGTTCCTACTGGTTCTTCAGTTTCAACTGCACTAGTGATCACTTCTTCTTGAGTTTCAATTTCATGATTACCACTTCCTCTTGAATGACATGACTTTGTTTGCTAGCTTGTGACCTTATAAATGGCAAAATACTCTTTGAGTAATCATGCCCTTCATCAACATCTAATACTTGTGACTGCTCATAATCAGGGTTCATAGACTTGTTTAGATCAAGCTTTCTACTACATGATCCTGCTTTTCTCCTACAAGGCTTCTTTCTATTCATTTCAGGTGACACACTATCACGCTCCAACTCTTCAATAACGACTTTAGAAGGAGACTTGTAATAACTAGCTACCCTTGTCTGACTAGTTTCAATATACACCCTTATAAGTCTGTGTTTAGGGACATATGATACCATTTTAAGTACATCTTAGTCATTACCTAAAGGCATTAAGCCATAGTCTAAAGGGTATTCAGGGATACATAAATGGTAGTAAAGGGTTTGCTCAGTTTTGTACCCTAGTTCTCGGACCATGTCATTAAGCTCATGAACTGAAAATAAATCAGTGTCAACATCATCTACATATGCTAGAACACCATCAACGTATTTCCTTCCAGGTGATTTGGTGAAGACACCACTGTAGTGTATCTTCAACATGAAATAGTTGTCATATCCTTTTGCAAACACAAAAAAAGAAAGAGTAAAGTCAATGATTTCTCTACGTGAACACAATTGACCAAGAAAAAACAAGTTTTGTTGTAGTATCGTACCATATCTTTTTCCTAAGTTTTGCACGGTTACAAATTTTTCTCGAAAAGACCATATTGATAACACCATTGCAATTCCTTCAGCTTAAACCCTAAATCCCAATTTATGTTCTTGCTTCTACGATGGGAATGAACCCGATGATCACAAATGTAACTGGTTATCTTCTTGGGAGAGGGACGGGTAGTGAGTTGACATGCAAACAATAGGTAATCATTTCATATTAAAGAGAGAAGGTTACAACTGAAATGACGAAATTACCCCTGCAATATAATATTGAAAAATGAGTTAACGGTGAAATGCTAACGGAGTGAGCCGGGAGGACCAAATGTTAAAAGTTTTGAAACCACAGGGACGATCCGTGAGTTTTTTGTAAATTAGGGACCAAACTTCAGATTTCCGGAAACCACAGGGACCATTTTTGAAGTTTTGTCATTTAATTATATTAAACCCATGTTCAACTTCCATTGTGATGCTTTAAGACCCGAGGGTGTGTGTGTGGATGATCACTCACTTTTTGTCTGCCACGTCAGTTTTTCTCTTATTTTTCTTTCTCTCATCAAAACCCAGGGTGTGTATGAGAATAATCTCTCGTTTTTTTTATTTTAAAAAAAATACATTTCATACAAATATTATACTCATTTTTGTAGGGAATTGAAAACCATAAATTTTGATATATTTTTACAATATTTTAGTAGATATATAATTTAATAAATATTAAAAAAGTTAAAAAATATATTGACCAATCATACAAGAGAGAGAGAGAGAGAGAGAGAGTATAGGGGATAGACTCCCCTTATTTTTTCCCTCACCCACAATATGGTGTTTCAAGGTGGGGGAAACTTTCACTCACTATTAAACTTTCACTCACTATTTTCCCTCAGCACACTGTTCGGCCTAAGTATATGTCTCACTTAGACTATCTATATTCACAACCAAACTCAACCAAATTATTCATTAAAAAATTAATTTCTCTTTCTTCCATCTATACAATCCAACTAAATCCAAATTTTCATTCTTAATAACAACCAACCAAAATCATTTTTTATTTAATAAATAAAATTTATATTTCTTTTTAGATATTGATATAAAAATCGATTTAATTATATAAATATGTACATAATTATTTAAAATATGAATACCAAAAAATTATATGAAAAAATAACAGTTTATTAATTTATGATTTTTTTAATCTTATTAAAAACTATTGAATGTATTAAAAAGAATTATTTGTGCTGATATTAAATTGATATTTCAAAATAGATTAAGAATAGAAAATCAAAATTAAATACATAAATATGTCAATATTGTATTTAATTTGTAAAGAAAAAGAAGTTATAAAATTTAGTATTTTTTTAATGTTTTTCAAACTTAGATAATTTAAGATTTTATTCATAATAAAATACTTCAAAAGAAAATCAATTATCCTTTGGGTAAAGCCACATTGCAGTTAAATAGAAAATAAAATAACCGACTGGTGTCGTGTACACCAAACCCGTCGGTGGGTTTTCAAGGATCTCTCTCTCTCTCTAATACTTTTTAACCAACCAAACACAATTTTATTTGCCAATAGGTTAGTCTTAAAAGCTTTTTGGTTGATCCATTATCTTCTATATTATATTCAACTAGTTTATAATCCGTGAAAACCATGGTAACATAATTAATTAAAATTTCATGGTAAAAACTAAAAAATATTAATAAATTATTTTAAATAGATTATTAATTAAAAGATATTTTTTAGTAATATAAAATTATAATCGTTGATTTAAATGAATACGTGAAATTATATCACCTTATAATTTGTATTAATATTATTTTAATTTTTATTCTAATGTTATTAATTTAATATAATTAAAGTGAGAAAATTTAAAATTTAAAATTTAAAATAGAGAAACAATAGGTTGACAAATAACATGACATAAATTCATATGCCTAATAGTAAAACTGACAATGGGTCGATATGGATTGGGTTTGGGTTCAACCCATTTATTAATCGGGTCGAAGATTTCAACCAAACCCAACCTATTTAATTAAAAAGGTTAGAATTTCCAACTCAACCCAACCTATTAGATTAATGAGTTGTCATCAGGTTGACTAGTTTATATTTTTTTCAACCCGAATTGCCTTCTTAAAACTGAAAAATCTAAACAAAATAAAAAACGGAAACGTCAAAATTGAAACGACAAAAACATGAAGCAACTAAAGGATATTAGGAAAGTTGGTGTGAAACTTCTAATTAATGCGTAATATTTGTAAGAATTTCGGGGTTATAAAAAAAAAGGCTTGGAAATTCTGAGAATCGTGTTAACCACTTTCAGATTAAAGTATTTGGGTGGTACTCCCAATCTCTAATCGGATAAGACTCAGAAAATTGAGAAAACAGAAGAGAGAATGTTCAAGATGTTATGAAGAAGAAGTGTACCAACCACAAATTTCGAATATGATCATATAACCAGAAAAACGTCCTGTCTTAAAACTGCCACATGACAGTTTTATGTCCTCCAGCCAGGGGCTCTGCCCCTTGGACCCCGCCAGGGGCTGCCGCCCCTTGGACCCCGCTCCCAGGGGCGCTGCCCCCGGACCCCCGTCGGTTAAGGGGTTTCGCCCCTAAATAGCAGTGTACTTTCAACATAGACAATATTAAACAAATGTGCACTCCGCACCGTACCGATTTGTTCAATAATTGTCAAAGTGACATTGATCAACAAATTAACCCCATTATACTTAAATAAAATTAGTGATATAAAATCACCAACAATATCTTATAAACATATAATATAACTTTTGTAGGCTCTAATTTAGATTTGCATTTGTGATTTTTGTGGATTGTATGAAAGGGTTCCATAGGACCAAAGCTTAATATAATTTATTATGGTTATAATAATACAGTTAATGTATAATCTTTTATAGAAAAATAAATATCAAATAATATACATGTAATAATCGAGTAATGTTATAATATAAAATAAAATAAATTATATATTAAAAGAGTTGATAATCTAAACCCAACCCGCTAGTTTTGGGTTAGTTTCGGATTGGGTTGGGTCGCTTTTTGCTGGCTCACCTAAGACCAACTGGTATACTCTCAACGAGAGCATCCTTGGTCCATGTGACCACGAGAAAATTTCGTGCACACCACCCCGACATTTCTTGGTCGGGCGTGGTCGTTGTTGTTCGTGTTCCCAACGACGAGTTAAAACCAAACCGGTGATTGGTGAATGGTTTATTGACCGTTGAACGGTCATTTGCCCATTTTTTTTTTCAAAACTCATATCAATATACATGAATAAACCTTCTATTTTTCACCAAAACTTACATCTTCATTCCTTCATTCTCTAAAACCACAAACACATGCACATGGATTCCACAAAACATATGGAATTCTTACAAACTTTTGACTCGGATGACGACGCAGAATTCGTCGAGACATTCTTCAACGTTGTGCAATACATTAACGACGAAGAAAGTTCGAATGTTGCTCGTACAAGGGCGGTCGTCAATCGTGATCGCCAAGTCGCACACGACTTATTGGTACGTAATTACTTTGCCGATAATTGTCTTTATAATGACGACTCTTTCGAACGTTGTTTCCGTCTGAATAAGGCTATATTTTTACGTATTAGTAATGTTTTAGAATCTCGTTATGATTTTTTCAAACAAAAACCCGACGCTAGAGGAAGAATGAGTTTTAGTAGTATACAAAAATGTGCGGCTGCTCTTAGGTATTTGGGATACGGTATAACATTTGATGCATCTGACGAATACTTGAAAGTATCCGAGAGGACCGCAGTTGAATGTGTAGATTGGTTTTCTGCATGTGTGTATGAGGTTTTTCACGAACAATATTTGCGTAAACCTACTCAATGTGATATTGAGAGATTATAATGGGCTCATGAAGAGAGGCATGGATTTCCAGGTATGCTTGGCAGTCTAGATTGTACGCATGTTGCTTGGAAAAAATGTTCAAATGCATGGCGTGGTCAGTTCACTCGAGGAGATATAGGCGAACCAACTATCATCCTAGAAGCTGTTGCTTCTCAAGATTTGTGGATATGACATGCCTTTTTCGGAGTAGCGGGGTCTAACAACGACATTAATGTTCTTGGACAGTCTCCTATTTTCAATGATATTTGGACCGACAAAGCACCTGATATGACGTTCACGGTGAACGGGCACGCGTACAAATACGGTTACTACCTTGGTGATGAGATATACCCGAATTATTCTACATCGATGAAGGCATACTCGGTTCCTTGAAGTGAAAAGGAAAAGTTATTTACAAAAAAAACAGGAATCGGCGAGAAAGGATATCGAGAGGGCATTTGGAGTCCTTAAGCAGACATGAAATGTAATGAAATATGCTACACGACTCTGGGATAAAGAAAGAATTAAACGAATGGTCCTAGCATGTATTATAATGCATAATATGATTATTGAAGATGCAGGTCGAGCAATTTGCACGTATGATCCGAACGACGTTGTCATTCCGATTGAGGAGTTCGTACCCGGAATGAATGAGTTTTTAGAGCGAGTTGTTGAAATTCATAACAGTGAAACGTGTTTCAATCTTTGAGAAGATGTCGCGGAACATTTGTACCAACGTAACATGAACGAAGATTAGTTTTTTTATATGTATGTTTGTTTGTTTTTTTTAATTAATGTAATGTTTTTTTTTCTAGATTAATTAAGTAATGTAGTTTGAAGTTGTAATTTTATTTTTATAATTAATGAAATACTAAAAAAATGAATGTTTTTTAATTATTAAAAATGTAATTTTATTGTATTTTTGAATTAAAAAAAATAAAAATAATGATGTTGAGTGGTGTGTTAGTGGTAGGTATCTCATGTTAGTCAGGGACGAGTCTATAGTGTTATAAAGGGTGTCCATGGACACCCCTAAATTTCAAACTTTATTTACAAGATATAGCATAAATTCCATGGGACACATGTTGGTAAAAAATATGGACACCCTTGGATATAGTAACATAGAAAACTGTGCTGCTTTCTCCACCTTCATGCGACTGGACTAGACCAGAAAACTGTGCTGCTTTCTCCTCCAGAAAACTGGACTAGACCACATCTGTTGCCGGCGCTGCAACCAGAAAACTGTGCTGCTTTCTCCTCCATTCAAATTATTGGGTAAATCTTTCTTTTCTTTTACTTATGACTTGAGGTTAAATTTCTTGTAGCGGTTGATATGAACCGTAAAACAATTAAATAAAAAGACATAGCCTACCTACAAACCTAAAAGCCATAGTCTAAACCTACTAAAAAAACTAGCATTACTTTTGTGAACATACAGTTGTCTATGTATAATAACTTCATTAAAATTGCTATGTATAATAACTTCATTAAAATTGTAACTTCATTAAAATTGCTATGTATAATAACTTTTGTGAACATACAGTTGTCTCTAGTTGCTATGTATAATAACTTCATTAAAATTGTACTAAATAATATATAAATTTAATGTCTACTGATATAAAAGATAATAAAGTTTAAACGAAGCCAAAAAAACATATTATTCTTGTTAGATATAACAAAAAATTATGATTATTTCTTTAATATCCTTTTTTATTTTAGTTTTTATATATTATTTGTTTAGATATTTTATTTATATTAAAAATATATAGTTATAGTATAGATGTATTTGTTTTTGATAATTTATATGGATTTGTAATTATTTATTTTATTGTTTTAGGAATAATGCTAAAAGTTTATATAAAAAGGTATAAAAAAAAGCTCTTTATTGTCTGATTATGATACCCAACAACAAAACGATGAACAACAAACACCCTCATCAAAGTATATCGACAAACCGACCCGATAACCAAAATTTGCGACCCATTTATTTTACCATTTTATTTAAATGGGACACACGTGAGTTTGAATCCTAGATTCGCCATTGATGTTAGTGGTAGGTGAATGTGTTAGGTAAAATATGAAAGGTTGAAAACATGTGGCTATACATGTGAAATAAAAGAATCAATTGTTGGACGGCTAATGTGAATGGAAGGAAATTCAACGTCAACATTTGCGGCTTTCACATTTGAGTACTATTGTCACGACGACTCAACATTTGCGGCTTTCACATTTGAGTACTATTGTTACGACGACTCAATTTCATGTGCAAATTGCGGCTCTCTCACCTATATATATGCATGTATGTTTTGCATATTTTGTGTGCAAAAACTTGAGAGAACATCAAGTGTAGAGTGTCAAACCAATTGTAATCTTGTGAGTTTTAATAAAATTCTCTAGTTGCAGCCCGTGGATGTAGGATTTGCACCGAATCCGAACCACGTAAAATCCTTGTGTTCTTCTTGCTTTATTTTCGTGAGTTTGTGTGTGTGTGATAGTGTGTTTCCGCTGCATGTACCCGGTCCGGTTCCTAACAACTGGTATTAGAGCCAGATTAGCGAGGTTTGGAGGGTACAATCATTTTTTTTTTTCACGCACGAGTGTACTTGATTTGTATCTTGTTTGTCGTAATGGCTGAAGACAAGGTTGTAATCGAAAAGTTCAACGGTTCTGATTTTAGCTGGTGGAAAATGCAACTAGAAGCATTGCTATGTCAGAAAGACTTGGACGTGGTACTCGGAGACAAACCGGAGAAAATGGAAAAAGCTGCTGAAGATGCGTGGAACTCAAAGGACAAGAAAGCCAAGGCGGTTATTACATTGTCGTTGACGAAGAGCGTTGCTTTCAACATCATGAATGAAACCACGACACGTAGTATGATGGAGGCTCTGTCAAATATGTATGAGAAACCATCGGCGGCTAACAAGGTGTTCTTGATGAAGGAGCTGTTCACTACAAGGATGAATGAGGAAGGCTCAGTTACGGTTCACATTAACAATCTAAATTCAATTCTGTCCAGATTATCATCTGTGGGAATTAAATTTGATAACGAGACTCAAGCATCACTGCTACTAGCTTCTCTACCTGATAGCTGGTCCGGAACAGTTACTGCTGTTACGAGTTCCGTGGGGACCAGTGGTATGACTTTTGAAGGGGTTAGAGATTTGGTTCTAGGCGAGGATATCAGACGCAAGAATCAAGGTGGATCTTCCTCTTCTGATTTATTAAATGTCGGAAGAGGTAGAGGGAATAGCAGGAATAGTGGAAGCAGTGGGAGTCGGGGAAGAAGTTCATCTAGAACTAAGAAGAATGTGAAGTGCTGGAACTGCCAGGAGGTGGGACATGTTAAGAGTCAATGTCCAAAGAAAGAATTGAACATTGCCGGTGCTGAGAGTGTGTCTGAGGATGATGCATTGATACTCAGTATGGAAAGTTCTGTGGACTCTTGGGTCATGGATTCAGGGGCTTCGTTTCACGCCATGGACAACGGGGAAACGATGGTGAATCTAAAAGAATGAGATTTTGGAAAGGTACGTTTGGCAAATGACGAGATGCTTCAGGTAACGGGCATGGGAGATATTGATTTGGTTACTTCATTGGGAACTACATGGAGCCTGAAGGATGTCAGGGTGATTCCGGAGCTGAAGAAGAAATTGATTTATGTTGGTCAGCTGGATAAACAAGGACTGGAAGTAAGGTTTGGTGGTGGTAAATGGAGGGTGATCAATGATAATCTAGTGATTGCTCATGGTATGAAGTGTGGGTCATTGTATATGGTTGAGGTATCTGCTGAGGGAAGTATGACCGTCCCTGTTAAGCAAGACAAAATCTGGTTCGCTAAATCTACGGCTAAGAGAGTTCATTTTGCAAACATGAATTCTGGAGCCAAGGGGATGTTAGCTGAACGAGTCAGAAATTCTAAACCATTCAGGGGATTCTGTGACAGTGGGAGCACGGGGTGTGTTTCGGGTACAGTTACAAAGAGCCGTTGGGTTTTGAAGACTAAGACTGAAAAAGTCTCTCCTGTTGAAAGTTTGCAAAGTTGGGAGAGTGTTAGTGGTCCTCGGTGTATCTCTGGATCTGGTGGAGTGTCCAAACCGGTTGAGACAGAGGATGAGTCGGTGGTGGGATTAGCCACGACTGAGTTGGAGCTAGTGGGAGCTTCAACTGTCCCTTCTAGTACTTGAAGATGAGGGGCGGCTGCAATTAGAGAAATGGGACTAAGTTTAGCTTGTTCTTAGGAACTGGAGGCTTGGAAGACTTGGTTGTTTTAAGATTACTGGAGTTGGATGACAGAGACGGACCATGTTGTTCAAACTTTCAAGTGGGAGATTGTTAGGTAAAATATGAAAGGTTGAAAACATGTGGCTATACATGTGAAATAAAAGAATCAATTGTTGGACGACTAATGTGAATGGAAGGAAATTCAACGTCAACATTTGCGGCTTTCACATTTGAGTACTATTGTCACGACGACTCAACATTTGCGGCTTTCACATTTGAGTACTATTGTCACGACGACTCAACATTTGCGGCTTTCACATTTGAGTACTATTGTTACGACGACTCAATTTCATGTGCAAATTGCGGCTCTCTCACCTATATATATGCATGTATGTTTTGCATATTTTGTGTGCAAAAACTTGAGAGAACATCAAGTGTAGAGTGTCAAGCCAATTGTAATCTTGTGAGTTTTAATAAAATTCTCTAGTTGCAGCCCGTGGATGTAGGATTTGCACCGAATCCGAACCACGTAAAATCCTTGTGTTCTTCTTGCTTTATTTTCGTGAGTTTGTGTGTGTGTGATAGTGTGTTTCCGCTGCATGTACCCGGTCCGGTTCCTAACAGAATGTGGTGCTGATGTGACACCCACCACATATATGGTATGTGGTGGATATAACGGATGACCTAATACAATAACACATGTAAAAAAAATTATTTTATTAAAAAAGATAGAGGATGGCCCCAACTATGAGCCTATTTTCATGTCGGGGATAGGAATTTATAGTTAGTCGTCCGATTAGGGATAACTAGTTAATCTTCTACCAGCGATTGCTATCATTATAACCTGAGTTCTACGGATTAATTCTTAAACCTACAAACTCAAACTCCAGCCTATTCTTTCCACCGAAATCGTCTACATGCGTCAATCTGGTAATATTTGTCAAATATTATTGCTTTCAGTTTCGTTATTTCAATTTCCCTAGGTTTTAATGGTTTATATTCATGTGTTTCAATACTCGTTTGCAGCTCCTCTTGAAGTAATGTTTTTTCTGCTGTTGTTTTGAAATAAATCATAGCTTAAATGTTTAGTGTTTCTTGAAGAATGTTACTATGCAAATTCACACATTGATGCGTTTATTCACATTCTTTTGATTAATTGATCTTTCGTTTTGTGCAACTTAGGTGCTTGTATTGGTTTGCATTGTTTTATTGGGTTCTTCATAACATTTCATTAAAAAAAAACTATTTTTTGCAGATAAAAGTTGTAGCATATTTTTTCTGGTTTGAAGAGTAATAATTGTGTATTAGGAATGCAATTTTCAAATCAAAATCAACTTTGTTTTTTGTTTACAGCTATGTGATTGAGTAATTGTCATTCTTTACTTTTAGTATCGTCTAATAAAAAAGAAAGTAACATTATGTTATTTATTTATTTAGGTTAGTGTCCGGACACATGTGTATGCTAGTCCCCTGTTTAGAACTCTCTTGTATCTCGTGTGTAATTTTCCTTTACCAAGATCCTTAATATATCAGGTGTAGCAATGGCTAAGACATGGATTATGACTAGAAACCAGAATCATGTTTATTATTCTTTTGCAGGTGTACGATGAGAAACCAAAATTATGATGTGCCTTGGTCAGATCTTAACCATGATGTGCTTTATTTAGTTATGATGCAACTAGGAGTTGATGATTTTGTTGCATTCAGTGGAGTTTGCAAGTCATGGAGGTCATTTGCTATCTCTAACAAAAAGAGGCTTATGACATCTAGACCACCCATGCACATGAAAAATAAATGTTTGAAAGAAGATTTAAACTTGCAACCTCCATAAACACCCTCTAACGTGTTAACCATCTGAACCAACTAAAACTTGTGTTATTATCTCGCTAAACATATTAATATTATGTATATATACACTACATAAAGCGAAATTTTTCTAAAAAAAAATTATAATACTGAATTTTTTTTAGGGGTATCCTGGGATACCCCGGGATCTATTGTGGATCCGCCCATGCCATGAATACCTCCAACCCTACTAAGACCCAAGCGGCCTAATCACATATGGTACTTCATCTATCATATAGGGGGACAACATAATTCTAACTTACCGGTGTACCATCGTCCAAACTTAGTCCCCTCAATTTGATCCCTCGTAGATCCTTTGGCAACTTCTTTTCTCTTAAATCACTCGTGGATTACAACGATCCCTTACAGATCCTCTACACTTGATCCATAATAGATTACTTATCAAAGTTCTCTAAAGAAACCTCTTAGCTTGTTCCACTCGTGTAAATCTTTCTCAATCTTCTCTAACAACCCGTACTCTTATTCCCGCATGAATCATCTATCTACATTCCCGAAGGAATCATCACCTCACTCCCGAATGAAACATAATCTCATTCCCGAAGGAATCATAATCTCATTCCCAAAGGAGTCATCTTTCTACTCTTCTCATAATCTTACATGTGAATGCTATGGTCTCCCCATAGTCTTACATATCACATGTCTCTTAACACTCTATCTCATCATCTCATTAAGAGGCCTTCCACTACCAATCTAGTACTTAATTCATTAAGTACTTAATCTAAATCTTCATCTAATCACATATAGGTATTTAACATAATATCATTATTATATAAACATACATACACTCTCATTCTTCATCTATTATCTTATGGGTATTTAACACAATACCATTTAGCATTTAGTTATACCTTCATACTCATCTACATGATTATGATTCATATAATCACATTTTATCTTTATCTAATATCTTGTGGGTATTTAACATAACCCAATTTACATCTAATCATACCTTCATACTCTATCTTCATGCAGTATATTATGGGTATTTACATAATACCACTAACAATTAAACATGTATACATAATAAAATTAACATATAAATATGCATACATAATCTAGTGGGTGTGTGTGTGAGAGAGAGAGGGGGGAGAGAGAGAGAGAGCTATTACTCACCTTGTTAGTTAGTGAAAACTAACTACCATTGGATCTAATATTAAATTAATGCATCTTGATCAATCTTCTTTGCTCAAGGCCTATTCATACAACATACCAAGCTCCTTAGAACTTGTCTTATCCTATTAAAAGCTTAACTACTCCCCATATCAAAATGATCACTTAATTGATCATAATTATAACATCTTATTATGTACCTCTAAATCTATTTTACCCAATGAACTAAGCATTCGATACTATCTAATTCATTACACTCTAACTTCTATTACATCAATTCATCTTCCTCATTAGTTAGGATTTGAAACCCTAAATTTCCATATATGGATTTCACCATGGAAATCACATATAAAGCTTTTTCAAAGCTTCTAAACACTCTTAGTACAAATTGATTTATAATCCTATTAACTCAAGCAATTTAACCAATCTAACAATCTCACCAATGAAGCTCAAAGTTTCATAAATAGGAGAAATCATTACCTTACGAGGGAAAGGATGTTAATCCTTAAAATCCTCCATCTCTAGCTCATCTTGTCTCCTTCTTGGGTTCAAAATCGCAATTCTTCAGCTCTCCATAGACTTGGGGAGGAGTTTTCCCAAAAATGAACCCTTAAGACCTTTAAATTTGTTTACTAATCTGCATAATTGCACCATTACGCATCGTGGTGTGCCCTATTACGGCGAGGTCTCCGTCTTACCGAGTCATGGTGTCTTTCTATTATAACATCCTACTTTTGCCACCACGTCGCAGGTACCATTATACCATGCCACGGTGCAAAGTACATTGCCCTCGACTTATGAAAAAGCTTTCTTCCAAATCATCGCTTCACAAACTACACAGTTGCAAGGCCTTTTCCGCACCGTGGTGCTTGCATTACAACAGACCCTTAGTTGATTCCATTCTAGCTTTGGGACAGTTTTCTTCAAATCTTTTTACACTCATAACTTCTTCGTCTTAAACCCGTTTCCTATGATCTTTATGTAAGGTCACACCTTATGATCTGATGAGTCAAGCACTACACGCTGACCACCAGCGCCAATGCCAGCGTCAGCACCAACGCCAATGCCAACACTAGATCTTATCAACGTCAGCATGAACCAATGATCTTGGTGATCCTATGTATATTAGGTAGTTATACGTATATATATATATATATATATATATAATAGATATATGACTCGTAATCTTAGTGATTAGGATCATATCTTTACTTAGATAGGTATACATCCCTTAACTAGTGGGATATTAGTTATTGTAATCGTATATAATCAACATTAGGGTGAAACCCTAATGCAAGTCTTGGTGACCGTCTTGGTGAGAACATTCTTTCTTGGTGAAAGTATATTTGTGATTCCTCGTGTTCTTTCATTTTTTTTTGTTTAATCTTTGTTTAGTTGTTTGTTCGTTGTTATTTACACTTGAGAGTATCCGATCGATACAAACCTTCAATTGGTATTAGAGCAGGTTTATGATATACTCAAGTTATCATGTCGAACTCATTTTATCCTAAGTCGTCTGCTATCAACAAGATCCCTCATTTTGATGAACTCAACTTTGCTGCTTGGAAATCAAAGGCCATGTATGTTCTCAAGATCATAGACTGACATGCTTGATATCATCAACAAGGGTCCCATCGTCTCTATGCGTCGATTCTCCAATGAAAATGCATCTGGTAGTGAACTAAAACAGAAATATGTATCGGGATACAACAAGGTAGAGAAAAGAGTTCTAAATCTTGATGTGAAGGTGAGGATTGCTATTGGAAACTCTCTTCCATATCATGTCTATCGTTTGGTTTGGAATTTCTCAAATGCACAAGAGATGATGATCATCCTATCATCCGCCTTTAGCAGAGGACTTTCAGATGATGAAGTTTCAAAAGGTAAGTGTCTCATGGATCAAATCATCGAGTCTCATGCTGAAGTACCAAGAGACAACGCTAATACGTTTGATGATGATATTTCTCAAGCCGCCACAGACTCTATGTCTCAGGACTGGGACTCAGCCTCAACATATCAGGTAAAGAATTTTGTCAGTCATACTGAGAGTTTGGAGTAGCAGGTGGATAGAGTCGAGTCGAGGATCTCATTTTCTGATGCTTGGATAGAATTTGTTTATAGACAGCTAGTGCAACTTATGACACTTTTGATTGTGTATTGTGGATGTTAGACTATTCTCTAGCCTGATGGTTGGGATGGACGTATCGATACTTTTGTGTTAGTGTATGTAAAAAAATTCGCAAGTATGGCATACTTGCTTATTTTGTAACTCTAGGGCTTTTCTTACACTAACCACCCTTTTTGGTGGTCACTCTGTAAAATATTATGATGCATATAATATAATGTGGTTGTATGAAATCTGTTTGTTGTGTTATCACTCTACTGTTTGACTAAACACTAAAACTAACACTCCACGTCATAACCACTCCCACGAGGATGCCAACTATACGAATACAATTACCTAACTCACATTACGACACTAACTTTTAGAATCAATAAATGGCACCCCCAAGAATCACCAAATCCAACCTAGGTCCCCAAGCATATCAGGATGCCCAATCTGCTCAGATTAACCCACATATGGACACAGCGGCCATTGAGGCCCTAGTAGAATAACGAATTTCTAACGTTATGGCAACGTTAGGCAACAACCACCACACATGCTTTGGGCTTGGAGCGGGAGATGAAAAAGCTCCCAATGAATAATCAAGGTTCACCAAGGACTTGCACCTACAAGGAATTTATTAACTGCAAACCTAATACTTTATTTTGAAACGAAGGAGTTGTAGGACTCACAAGGTGGATCAAAAAGACTGAGTCTGTTTTCGAAATCAGCTCTCGTCCTGAGGAATGCAAGGTGAAGTTTGCCGCTTACACTTTCGCATATACGACCATGTCTTGGTGGAACAACCACATCAAGACAACATGCCTCACCAATGAAAATGCCTTATCTTGGGAGCAAATCAAACAAATTCTTATCGAGGAATATTGTCCTCGGGAGGAGATGCAATGTTTGGAGCAAGAGTTATCGAACTTGACTATAAACAACACCGACATCTTAACCTACATGAATAGGTTCAATGATCTCACAACTCTTTGTCCTAGTTTCATGGAGCCAAAATACAAGAAGAATGAAAGATACATATGGGGGTTAGTTTAGCCTATACAGGGGTTGGTCACAACATCTCGACCAATGATGTATGACTGTGCTAAGAGGTTGGCGTTCAATCTAACTAACTAAGAGAGATAATATGTGGCTCTATGGTCCAAAGAGCTGACCTACTAACGTCAAGAGAGAACAAGCACAAGTCCAGAAATGGATTTAAGGGTACTTCCAAGAAAGCTCTAAGTAAGAAACAAGAGACTATCAAGGCATATGAAATCACTCCATTCCTAGCCCCGGTAGCAGCCCCCACCCTTCAAGGACAGTACGTAGGTAAACACCTGAGATACAACATGTGCCACTACCACCACTCGGGCAATTGCATGTTCTACAGCAGGTAGAATAAGAAAGGACACACCATCAAGTATTGCAGACAACTCGCAGCTGCGCCTCCCACCACGACAAATCTAGGGATTGCTGCCATTCCTGAAAGTCAAGCTTGTTTTGAATGCGTAATAAATGGGCACCTCAAGAGGAACTGCCCAAAACCGAGGAATGATGGAGGGAATGCTCGGGGTAGAGCGTTTGTGATTGACGCAAGGGACGCCAATCAAGATCCAACCATGGTAACTGGTACGTTTCCTGTTAACGGTTTATACACAAATATACTCTTTGATTTTGGTACTGAGAAAAGCTTCATTACACCTAAATTTAGAGCACTTTTAAGCCATAAGTCTAAGATCCTAGATGAGCCTTACGTAGTAGAAATGGCTAACGGAGAATCTGGTGGTACTCAGGAAATATTAGAAAATTGCCTTCTAACCGTAAACGACCACACCTTTCACGTCGACCTCATGCCTATGATCACCGGGAGCTTCGATGTTATAATCGACATGGATTAGTTGTCACCGCATCGAGCCAAAATCCTATGCTATGACAAATTAGTACGATTATCCTTGCCCAAAGGAGAATCTTGAGTGATTTACGGAGATAAGTCCAACAAAAACCTTAGAATCATCTCTTGCATGAAGGCACAAAAATATCTTCATAATAAATATTAAGATTTCTTAGCCCATGATGTAGATAAGAGGAGAAAGAAGAAGGAAATAAAAGACATACCCAAGTATGTGATATTCCTGATGTATTTCTGGAGGACTTGCCCGGACTACTGCCAATTCGCAAGGTTGAATTTCAAACTGACCTAGTTCCAGGGGCAGCGCCAGTGACAAAATCTCCTTACCGATTAGCCCCATCGTAAATACAAGAACTATATGGAAAACTTCAAGAGCTTCTCGATAAGGGGTTCATAAGACCAAAATTCTCACCTTGGGGAGCCCCAATGCTATTTGCTAAAAAGAAGGACGAAACCTTCAGGATGTGTATCGATTCTCGAGAACTGAACAAATTAACAATCAAGAATAGATATCCATTCTCAAGGATTAGTGATCTATTCGACTAGCTTCAAGGATCCGAATTTTATTCAAAGATTGATTTAAGGTCAGGATACCATCAACTTCGAGTACAAGAGGAAGACATTCCAAAGACAACATTTAGGACTCGCTATGGCCACTACGAGTTTCTAGTTATGCCTTTCGATCTAACCAACACTCAAATAGTCTTCATGGATATAATGAAATGTGTTTGTAAACCTTACCTGGAAAAATTTGTGATTGTGTTTATCGATGATATATTGATATAATCACGAACCGAGGAAGAACACGGCCAATACCTACACATCATCTTGGAATTACTGAGAACAAACGAATTGTACGGCAAATTTGTAACATACCAAAAACAGTAATAAAATTTTTTGTTTTAAAAACCATTAGTTTTATACATCAGGTGTCACAAATTCAACCATAAAACAAAATGCTAACCAAAGATCAGAGTACAAATGAAAATAAGTGCGGAATGATGAGGGGGATGTTGTGCCATCACGCCGGGCCCTTTCCTTTCGTACAGGAAGTACTTGAAACCATAAACATAAATTGTAAACACAAAGCTTAGTGAATTCACCAAAGCACGACATACCAACATAAAATTGGGCCCAACGCTGGGGTATTTTCCAACCCAATATATATCAATGGGCTCAAGCCTAGGGTTTATTTCAACCCGATCATGCAATAATGGGCCCAACCCTTGGGTTTATTTCAACCCGTCTATATAATATTGGGCCCAACCCTAGGGTTTATTTCAACCCGATCATACAATAATGGGCCCAACCCTGGTGTTTATTTCAACCCGATCATGCAATAATGGACCCAACCTTGGGGTTTATTTCAACCTGATCATACAATAGTGGGCCCAACCCTGGGGTTTATTTCATCCCGATCATACAACATGCAAGAGTCACAAAGACAACTAGCATCCTACATATATAATCCAGTCGGTCGCCCTTGGTGCCTTCGACCTATAAACATAGTGAAAAGACTTACCTAAACTACTCAATAGAAGCGCAACAGCTACCTGAACAACGTAATAGCCAACCCAAACTCCCTAAAACCAAACCGAGACCAATCCTTAGTCAAATACTCAATTCTACCCAAGTTTGACCAAAAGTCAAACTGGTCAAAAAGTCAACGACCAGCTTAACCAAAGTCAACTTCACAATCTGACCATTCCTTGGTCACGTCATGAGAATGAAATGACAAAACAATTGCAATTCTGGACACTGTCATGTCGTGACACATCCTATATCACGTCGTTACTTCTGGTCAGAAGGCCAAAATTGTTGAGTTTTGATACAAAATAAAAGTTTGTTTTTCACAAAATACCGGCAACGGAAGACTTTAAAATAACAAGTTTATTTTTAGTTCATAACAAAACTACACCATCATGAATCCATTTACAGAGGTTAGAATGAAATATAACCAACCATAGGATGTTTTAGAGATAACCTTTGAAGCCTTTGAACCCACTTGGTTTTGGGTGTTGATGAAGATAACAAAAGATCAAAGTGTATAATCTTCTCTACAAGTATCCACATCAAGAGTAAGACACTTGGAATGCTAGTTCCTTCTTGTATTCTTGAGTGTCTAAAGCCTTTAAGTGCTTAACTCAAATAATCACTAAAGGTAACAACTCAAGAGGTCTTTTAAACACCAAACTAACTTCAAAAGAGAGAGAGAGAGAGAGAGGAAGAAGAGAGGAAGAACCCACTGTTCTAAAGAGAAAAGAGAAGAAGAGGAAGAGCTTCACTCTTGCTAAAATGCAAGCCTGATGCATCTCTTATATAGCCCATGAAAAGTAAGGCCTAACCATTAAAATAATCTAAAGTAATGGCAGCCTTTAGAAGCATGGGAGACAAAAGATGGAAGGTTGAAAAAGCAACCTTCCACACCATCATTATGCCTTTTAAAAAGTAATATTTTTTATTTTTTACAAACTCCAAGTTTATAAAATATAAACTTTGTCTTTTGGTAAAAGACAAAAGAATCCAATTAGTCCAAAATGTTGTGCATGACTTATTAATTCATACCATATGAAATAATAACTAGTAATACTCTCTTATAATTATTATTTTCACAAAACAATAATTATTCCCTAATTAAAATACAAGAATTGATATTATTTATTAATAATCATATTAATAATAAATTATTAATAATCATATTAATAATAAATATACGAAATGTGCCAACTTGATAAAGGTGTGACCCTATAGGATCATATTTTATTAGCAATATCATTCCATAATGATTCTTGGGCATATAGATCCAACAATCTCCCACTTACACAAGATTCATTATAGACTGACATAGACAGTAGCTGACGTCTAGCAACGAGCTACTGCCCCTAACAAGATATGAAGGGTGTCATCTCATCAACAGCCAATTCCAGGAGCTCTAAGTTGTAATTGTTACTAAAGTTTTGGTATCAATTATTCCTTTGTCTCAAACATCATGTCGAACATGAGATATGGATCACGATCAATCTCATTTGCTGTTCAACTTTAACTAAGGCCTTAGATGTCATGCTCTCAACGAATAAGAGGGACAAAACCCATCTTGACTACGTACGCCCATCAATGTAGTTCATGTCATACCCAACGATGGCCCTTATGACTGCCCCTTTACGAAACAACAGTAAACCATGTCAAAGCACAACAATTCCTACACTTCAAGTCCCAAATATGCATCTCAGGTCTAAGAATACAAAGATCATCTTGACTTAATACGCCTATCAATTCAGTTCATGTCATACCCAACGATGGCCTTTATGACTGCCTTTTACGAAACAGCGTTGAACCATGTCTAAGCACGACAATCCCTACACCTCAAGTCCCAAATATGTATCTCAGGTCTAGTATTAAAAAGATACAACCTTAATCAAAACATCACTCTTGACTACGATCCATAAAATGGTTTTGATGCGGGTCAAGTCCAATACTTATTCTCCCAATCAAGTACCTATGAAGTTGGTAGCAACTCTTTGGCATTCTCATTTCCATGAGAATCCACCAATCCACTCATATTAGTCTTACCTCATAGATGCTCCCACAACTATGAACGACTATCGCCATTTAGAATAACCTAGTTATTCAAGGATTTAAACATGCTAATATAGAACACAACAATTATTTAATGAAAGACCCATATCCAATATATCATTCATTACAATATATGTTGCTTGTACTGTTCCAATATCCAAATACTAAATTTCAATAAAATACATCTACTTGTATCAACAATGCCCTATAGCACCAACTTGACTTTCATGCTTTAGCTAATGAAGCAGCTTTGTTAAGTAGATTTGACAAACTTGATTTGTATAAACTTTGCGAATACAATCATTTTCAGTTTTATATATAACTCATATATAAAGAAAAACTATTGAGAATGAATTAGATGCTTGAATATGACTTAGATACCAATACTTGCGTAATGGGATTACTCATAGTCATAATGAACTATACATTAAGCATCTTTGTACGTGGTTCTCCAAACCATGAGGTACTCTAACTCTGATGTGTAACAGTAATTAAAATCTACATGGAACCACTATCCATGTAATTATCTCTTCATTCATAATGAGGACATGCCCAATTGTGACTGAGAGTCATCTCAATCTATTTGAAAATTTAGCACCCGTGTAACAACTTTAAACATAGCTTTCTTTCAAATACTCCGCAGATTAGGAATATTTCTCTAGTTTTTCCAAGTACTTTAGAATATTCCTATAAGTCACACAATGAATTGTTCTTGGATTATACTGGTATCATTCTACATGCTCTAAGCATACGAAGTATTTGGCCTTTATGCATAATCATGACATATATGATTTCTCCAATTGCATCAGCATACGGAATACAATCATATTATCTAGTTCAAAAACATTTGCACTAGGATTTTGCTCAAAATCATGTCATATGGTATTTGACAAGATGACTCTCTCAGAGTCCTTCATCTTAAACTCCTTTAAGATCCTTGACAATTAATGCAATTTTACTTAATCCTTTATGTAACATCCCATTTAAAATAGAATAATTAAATGATAAACGCGGAACCCCGAGAGGTAATTATTATTATTATTTTATATTATTTTAGCCCAAAATCAAATAATAATTAACGGAGTGTTGGTTTCGGGAAGCCAAATGGCATGATTTAGAGTCTCGGGGGTTAGAGTGTAATTTCTAGATTTGTTTTGCAAAATATTCTCAAAGTGGAGGACCATTTGGTAAAATATGGACTTACTATGAAAGGATTTTTTAGGGCAAAGGCTAAAAGGGTAACATATGGAGCTGGATTGTAAAGATTTTAGAAGGCAGGGTGTAATTGGTAACTTTCGGACTTATTCTGAAAGGATTTATAGGAGCAGGTGTGACAACCCGAAATTTCAATCTCGTACGAACCATTCAATCCATTCAAAGTTAGACTTTTTCCTACTAACTTTCAGCACTATGTAGAGTCTATTTGAGCATTCTGAGTTTAGTACATCAAGGGAATAAGTGAACGAAAGTGCCAATTGAAGTTGTAACCCATCAACCAAGCCATAAACCCTCAAAAGAGGAGTTTACGGCCAAGGGTCATGGGTTTACGGCCGTAATACCATGTAGGCCGTAAACTCCAGCTATATATACGACCCTTAGTCAATTTTCAGCCACTTTTCACTTTCCCAAGCCTAGAACTCGAAATTCTCTCCCAAGGATCTTGAGCTTTTGCTCCAAATCTTCAAAAATGTAAGTGAATCCTTCCATACATGAGCTAATACATCTCTTCTTCTTGATTCACTCTTGATTTCATCCATGAAATCTCTTCTTTTGGTTAGATCTTCAAGTGTTCTTCATTTCACCAAGAACACCAAGAACACATACTAGTGTTTTTGGGCTCTAACCACTCCCTCAAGCTCCTACTACGTAAGTACACTACCCTTAGCTTGTTATGTACTAGAATCCCTTGTTAAACATCAAGAAATCATGCCCAGAAGGGTGTTTACGGCCAAGGCAATCTCCCTTGGCCGTAAACCCAAATAATGTGTGCATATGGACCCTAACTTCTTCCTAAGGCTTGGTCTTTAGTCTAGAACCCTTCCTGGAAACTTGTAGGACCTTAAACACACAAAATGAAACATGATGACATGAGTTTACGGCAGTAAACCCATTGGACCGTAAACTCATGGGCCTTACCATTTGGGCCGTAAACTCCAGTGTGAGGCCCTACAACCCTTAGATGCAACCCTATGCACTTCTAACACTTGAATCAAGGTGTTTTCCAAGTCCTAGGGTGTCTTTACTTGCTTAATTAGTTGCTTAATCACTAATTAGATACATATATGTGTCATTATATGTTAAATAGGATCCGTGTGTGCTCAAGTCTTCACTTGACACTTAGCATCCTATCCAGCACTTCCATCCACACCACTCACTGCAGGTGAGTTCATACCCCTTAATCAACCTTTTAAATGATGTTAAATGCTTTTAGGGGGGAATACAAGTTGAATTCTTCTAGTTATTATATTAATCACATGTGATTAATAACTAGGACAAACAGAAAGATTTTCTATTACTTTCGTATTGTTATCAAACTTAGGGATTTCAAACACTTCAAAGCGTTTTATTAAACTCTTTTAAATGCTAAACCCTTTATCAAACTCTTTTAAACTTACGTTATTGTCAAACTCATATCTATACAGATATATTTATATAAGTAAGGTTTGAAGGACTTAGGACTGATAGCTCACCTTATTTCTTGTTCCTTGTTTGGTTATGGACTTAGGGTATCTTGTTATTTGTCCGAATGTCGTTGAAACCTTAGTTATATATCGTATATATGTGTATGGATATAAAAGCTTTCACTTCAGTTCAGTACCTTTGGGTAACAAAGGCATACAAACAACATTACTAGTTAACTATAATAGGTATAGTTAAGAGATTACTACCCACTATTACTACTACGAACAACACAGACAAGAACCAGTACATTATGAGTCATTACATACTATAATGAGAAACAATACCTACTATACACTATACAAGAGAACATACTATACTCTATACAAGAGGATATACTACATACTAGTACAGAGAAAACATTACTACTCTATGGCTTACTATACAAACATTTGAATACAATAAATAGAATGTGACATACTACTTCTCGATACAATACTACATTGTTGTATTACTTTGTAACCAGAGTCTCCTGGAGGGAGAGCGGGCATTGTGTGTATAGATCTATACGGGACAGACACTCCCACACCCCGACTGCTAGCTACAGTCCCAGCCGATAAGGCCAAGGGGTGACAAAATGTCACCTCACTACATATGACACTGGAGGGTCATCAATTATTCAGTCGTCGATCAGCATGGTTACATACGAGTTCACATTTAAACCTTTAATTAACCGACTAAGGATTAAAGGCAAACAGACTCCCCGAGGTGTATTAAACATTTAATATTACCTGGAGTCTGCATTTTTATCACTTTATAGCCAGTAGTGTCACCGCTGAGGTAAAACATGATTTTCCCCTATTACATGTATTTTGTGATCATCTCACGTAACAATGACTTAAACTATATTTTTATAATGATAGTTTCACCGGGGAAAACTTTTACATTCACAAAGGAACAAACATACAAACATTCGGGTCTTGGTAGAAGACTGCATTTCAATAGAAAATATAGGATTTTCTAGGGAGTTCAAACATTTACAAATAGTTACAGATAAGTACGAACATTTACACTACGTTGTTACAAACACTTTTATACAAGCAATGACACTAAATACTTATGAACTCACCAGCATTAATGCTGATAAACTCTTTCAAAATAACTTGTATTCTCAGGTCATCAGTAGACAGGTACCGATGAAGCTTTTGAGAAGATGGAGCACATACAAGACTCATCTTTATTTTGATCATTCATTTTGGTGTCTTACAAACTATACAAAACACGCTTGTATTAAAATTATTCTATTAATGCAATGGATGTTGTTGCTTGTTTACTATTATGCTTTGTTGTGATACTGTACATGAAGTCCTCCACCCCAGAACGTTTCCGCCGTTCTGGTTTTGGGGTGTGAGAGCAGGGGGCCAAATGGTAAATTTTGGGATTTAATTTGAAAGAATAAGGTTAAGGAGGGACTGGAAGTGTGAATAGGGTCAAAGTTTGAGATGGGACGGGTGCGTATAAATGCAACACGCATGCATTTTCAACCCTAACCCTAATCACCACACTCAACCGTCACTTTCACCTCCCTCCAACCGCCACCACCCTTTCACTCTCGTTCTCCGGCCGACGAGACAATCGACGAATGCCGTTAACGGCTCCGACCACTGTAGCCACTGCCATGTTGAGTATCGCAACAACAACCATTCCAAGGTTGCTGAAGATGGAGGCCGGCATGCGAGGACGTCATTCAGAAGAAAATGAAGGGAAACGAGTCGGTTGCGTCACTGCCGATGTTATCTACGGCCGATGGAGCCATTGTTGCTGCTGTTCCATTGCCGACGCCGACGAATGAAGGTTATTTTGTTCCGGTACTTCACTACGGTGGATTCCGACGACTCCAGCCGCCGCCTTTTCGTTCGATTGTTATCCCAAACCACCGCCTCCCTGCCGTAGTCATCCTCTTCTTCCTCTTCTGTCCCGTCGTCAGCCTCACAACTGGTACCGCCAAACGATACGCTGCCTCCGCTGTTGCTGCCCACCACTCCGAGTGGCCGCCGCCTGCTGCCATTTTCCGTCACCACCAACCACCGTGGAAGGTGGCTGTGTGCGTGCTTTCTATGTACTTAGGTGTGTGTGTACTGCTGCTGTATTTCATTAAGAGTGTGTGTGATTTGTGTAAACTGGAAGCAAAAGTGAGCCACCACCACCACCGTGAGGTGGTGGCTAGCACCTCCGACCACCGCCTGCCGCCACAGTGCGGCTGTGTGTGTGTGTTTATTAGTGTGTGTTTATATTAGTATGTGTGTGTGTTATTTGGATTGGGTTGTAAATTGTAATCGTGCCGGAATAATAAATAGAAAAATCCATAACCACCACCAGCCGCCGTGTTGGGTGGCGGTGTGCCTTGTTTGCGTTTTGACTCGGTTGGGGATGCTTGGACAAAATGGGCCCAATGAAACCCTAGTGGGCCCAAAGAAACCCTAATGGGCCCAATGAATCCCTAATTGACCTAAAAGCCCAACCATTTGATTAATGGGCTAGTATTTGGATTGGAAACCCTAATTGGGGTTTGGAAAACCATAATGCCATAAAACCCAAATTTTGGGATTTATCGGGTCTCGCATCGGAATTATTTAGTAAACTTAAAATATTAATTAATAATCATTTTCAAATTAACCTAAGGTAATATTGGACGTAATGGATTAAGACCTTAATGGGTTAAATAGGAACACTTAACCCTAATCATCATTTCATGTGAAAACCCTAATTTCACTCGGGCCTTGAGTTAGGCCTTTCTTTTGGGCCTTGGTGTTTGGGTTATTGATGGGCTATCCAAGAACAAGTAAATGGACTAAAATAATTGGATTGGCCTTAGGATAAAGGCCCATGTGAAGGACTTGGGCCCAATTTGGAAAATTGGGGCATAGATGGGCCATAACTGGGCCTTGATGATTATGTGATATTGGGCCATGAGAATACCAAGAGTGGACTAGAATAATTGAATGGGCCTTAAGGAAAGACCATGTAGAGGTCTGGGCGCAATTTGGAAAATTGGGCCATATGTTGGGCTTTGACCCATTACTTGACTATTGGGCCTTTGGAGTGTGAGTCGGACCTTGGGATTGGAACTCAATTATTAATTGGGTATTATTTGATGTTGACAGTTTGGGAATCTGTCAACCAGCAGCGGGAGTTTCATCCGCGGGACTTCAGCAGTGCCAGGTGAGTTATCCTCACTATATTAACAGGGTCTAAGGCACGGCCCTTTTCGGATTTGTATCCAGGTTCATTGCACGTTATGCTTTATGATATGTATCCTGGTTATAGGATGTTTGCTATGCTAGTGATTGATTACATCAGTATCATGGTTATAGGATGGTTGCTATGTTAGAGATCGGTTAGATCAGTATCCTGGTTATAGGATGGTTGCCATGATTAGTGATCTGTTAGATCTGCATGATTATTTGTTTATATGTATGTGCACATGTTTGTTGGTTTGGGGGAAGGGTTGAGGCAGGTCCTGCTGTGTGCAGTAGGCCAAGACACCCTGGGCGGACTGGGTAGACTGTAGGCCCGGGCCGAGCAAATCTAGTCAGGCCGAAGGCCCAGCGAGCGGTCCGGATATGCTGAAGGCCCCGAGGAGGGCGGTCCAGATGTGCTGAGGGCTCGGAGAGTGATCCAGATAGATTGAGGAACGGGAGTCGGTCTAGTCACACTGATGGTCATTATGCATGCTGTTTGCCTATATGTTTATATGATATGGTTATATCTGTTGGCGTTGGTATTTTGGGGGTAACTCACCAAGCCTTCGAGCTTACATTTATCGATTATTGTTTCAGGTACTTAGGATGATCGCGGGAAGGAGAAGGCGTGACCGTACACTTCCTCGATTTATGATTATGATTTCTGGGGACTCTAATATGATACTATTTTGAAAACGAATTGTAATAACTTAATGATTTTTAAATGTTTTAAAAAGTTCAAATTTGGCATGATTTTTATGGATGTTACAAGTTGGTATCAGAGCCTTGGTTTGAGTGAATTGGAGGAACACTCGTGTGAATCCAGTCTCAAATCAAGGAAAAGATTTTAAAATGATTTTAAAATGGGTTTCAAAATAAATAAAGGAGGATGCAGAGTGTACGATCAGCCGGAGCCAGTAAGTAGACCCCAAAATTCCATACGATTATTTGATATTGTGATATGATAGAACTACATGCTAGTACTAGGCTAGGGATCTTCAGGAATTGCATGATAGAATTGCCTGATTACATGATGCCTGTTAGCCTAGGGTTTTCCTTATATGAGATTGACATCATTACTGTAGTTGCTTAGTGTATGCATCACGGTTATACATTTTAAGATATTATAGCCTGAGAATGTTTGGTTTAGCCTTATGTTCTGTTCTTTTCTGATTGGGGGCTTAGGGTAGGATCAGATATTCGGAAGTCTATAGGGTCCAACGTTATGTATGGCTAGCAGACACGAGTGCTACATGGTTGGTGGAAGTTTCATGGGGGTGGGTCGTGCGAGGCCGGGAGGCCAGTTATGAGATATTTAGCATTCCTCTAGGAGTGAGGATTGAGTGCTCGCTATGTTTATGTATATTGTTAGGGTGTTGTGGTGATACTTAAGACAAATATGGGTAGGTGTGGAAGGTAGTATGAGCCCATACTACTGAAAGCACATGACCCAAACGTGTATCAAGGAAGTCACAACCCCTAGGGTTTGGTTGGGAGTTGGTTCCATGTTATTATATGGGTTATTTGAGATCTCTCTGGCGTATTATCAGAATGGTGGTTACGCGACGTTTTGAGACCGGACCCGGATCAGGATCGGGAGCTGGCAGCCAGGATAGGCCAGTATTGCCAGAGGATCGTGTTAGTGAGATCATCTGGGAGGAGGTGATCAAGATTGTCCGGGGATAGTTACCAGAGATGTTTGGGTGTATTAAGACCGCCATGGTTGAGTATTTCGACGAGTGTTATGCAGCCATTGCTGAGACGGCTGCCGCAACAGCTTTAGCAGCTGTAACGACGGCAGGGGGAGGAGCCGGTCGAGCTTTTCAGTACCAGGACTTGTTACTGGGACATTTTTTGATGAGCATAGGGCTGCAGTTATTTGTGATCATGGAGATGTTCTGTACTCGTTACATTCTGCGGGTTGAGCGGGATAGCATAGGAGTTTCTAGATTTGAGGCTTCGGGGGTTTTGCTCGAGGTCGAAATGTGAGTCGCGGGTATGTTCAACTGGGGTTTTGCAGCTGGAAGTAGAATGGTTAATTGATGGATTGGAATGTCGTTTTATAGGGCAAGGATTGTGCCCTTTCAGTTTTCGAGCTCAAAGAAGTGAGCAGACTTGGGACCCCAGGATCAGGTTGTATTCCAGCTCGTGGTAAGTTGGTCGCCGGGATTGGCAACAGTAGTTTAGCGCTGGTGAGCGTGGGTGGGTCAATGTGGCATAAGTATTTTGTGAAGTCCGGTTCGCCTTGGATCTCTTGTATCGGGCAGTAAGGATTGATTGTACGATCTATTGCACTTTTAGGATTATAGACTATGTCTTGGGAGTAGTTGTAGCCCGGTTTAGGGCAGAGGTTGCTTCAGCTACCGCAGTTCAGCTATGGACGATTGAGATGGTGAGTGAGTTAGGGTGCGAACCTTGAATGAAATGATTTCTAGAGCCCGAGAGCGGGAGACTTGTTTGGACCATCTATCCTTTGGTTTTCAAGATTGAGTGTGGGATCATTCAAGCACTAGAGACTGTCGGTTTCCCTAGTATTCAGGAAGTGTTCATCTAGTTCTTAGAAGTGTGTGATCATCAGGATTGGCTAGTAACGAAGCACTAGTTGGGAAGAGATGGTTGTCATCGGATCGATCGTTGGGAAGTGAGAAGGATCGGGAATTCTCCAATTTTCATGTATTGTGAAGACTTAGTCGAAGCTAAGTGGGGGAGAGTCGTCCCGGAATGCAGAAGCAGGAGCGGTTTCGAAATGGGGATAAGTTTCACATCCCGACAGGGAGAAAGGAGGCCCAAGTGGTTGTTGGGTTTGAGGGTTGTGTTAGTTGGGGGTTCGGTAAAAACTCCTCAGCGTGAGAAACGCGTCTTCTTGGTGCTTGGTAGCAGAATTTGGGGAATCAGTTTGGGGATTCCAGTCATGAATCGAGTTTAGTTCGGGTGTTCGGTCGAGTGTGTGCTCGACTCTGAGGTTTTTTGGATTGGTAGATTGAGGATTTTGTTAGCTGCCAGGGCTCGACAGTACATTCAACACGGGTGTGCGGGTTATTTAGCGCATGTGGTAGATACGCGGGTCAGGGATCAGACCACGGTTTCCCGAGAGGGTGGGCGACCAACATGAGGTCTAGAGTTAGGCCGAGATTATAGTCCACGGATTGGATCAGGAGTTCAAAACCCCAAGTGGGGGAGAACTGGCTATGTGACAACCGTCAAAATTCGAGTCGGTTCTAGATTTGACTAAACTTAGTCGCACGTATAGGCACAAAATATACTTGACTTAGTAACTAGAAGCTAAGTTATAACCTACTAGAAACTTGGAAATAATTAGAAACAATGGATAATGCACTTAGATTTCACATTGATATGTGAATTCTACAACTACTTAACTGTAGTGACTATCCATATTCGGGTCACTCTTTGACTCGAACACCTTTTCATGAATCATATACACAAATCATGCACTTGACCTAAAACTAGAAATTAGGTCAAAGTCTTATAGAAACTTAGGTCAAAGTTGAAGACTAGGACTAGTATACTTGATTTCCTCAATTTCGCTTGAATATCAGAATCACTTCATAGAATGCCAATAAACTGGTAAAAACAATTACAAACGTTATTTCTAATTTGAATAAGAGTTATGAAACTCAAAAATAATTTAAAGTCTCAAAGATTCAAAAACTCTCAAAAACCCTAAATGCCCTAAAAACTCACATTTATAAACTTTAACCTTAAAAATTCTATAAAAATAATTATGAAACTTATAATATGATCTTATAATAATTAAAATTATGATAATGCATTCAAGGAAAATAAAATTTAACTCATTAACATTTACGCTTAATTTATAAATCAAAAATCAAGGTTTTATGAATAAAAACTTGATTTTAGTGCATATTTTATATAAAAATTGAGATATTTTATAAAAGAATTTGAATTTTATAAAAATGGAAGATAGAGGGAACATATTTCCTCTTCAAAAATTTATATCTCCCCCTCCCCATATCTCTCTCACACTCTCATTCTCCAACACACACACACACACATCTCTCTTCTTTCTCTCTCTAGAAAACTCTCTCTACATTCTCTCTAATTTTTTTCTCCAAACACCACAACCACAGCCTCTTAACCACGAAATTATGGAGATTCATAAGGGTTTTTCAAGCCACAAATAAATTTAAGGTAAAGAACATACATCTCTTGAAGATCCACAACAATATTTACAATTTTTTTTAGCATTTTTCTCTTTTATCTTGATGTTCTAAGGCATTCTTTTTGGTTGTAAACAATATTTGATTTTAAACGCTTGTAGATTCTCACCACAACATGTTGCATGTATTATAAATGGTGAAAATCAATGATCAAACCTATGTTAAGACAATGATTTAAGCCATACATGCACATTTTACTTCAAAAACCGACTTCTACTTCTCCATCTTCTTCAAACTTGTTTTCTTTTTGTTAAAATGGTTTTTAGAACATCATGGATGTGTTTTAACACCATGCATGTATGTTAAACAAGGTTTCATGTTCATGATCTTAGTGCAAAAATCGATTTTAAGGATTAAAACATCAAACTCAAGTTAAGAGTTTTTGAGAAACAAAATTTTGTTCATAAATGCATGTATGCATTTTGATAAGTTTTAATCTTTTGATCTCTGGAAACATGACTTGAATATGAGTTTATCATGATATCTTTAAAATATTTCAAAGGATTTACTCAAAGTAATGATGAAAAATCACTTTTCTAACCGATCATCATGCATGCAATCTGCCAGATTTCTTTGTTTGCCTTTGAACTGCCATATCTCACTCATTTCTTAACCAAAATTCGAGATTCTTTTTTTTAAATATAATATTTCGAGTTAGCTTTCAAACCCATCTGACCTCACTGGAAAATTCCAATATTTCGATTTTTAACAATTTTTACAAAACTATTGCTCAAACAGCACTTTCCTTATGAATATTTGTTTTGTGTTGCATGTTCAAAGGACTTATTCATCACTAAAAAGCCTTAAAAATTTATTTTGAACTCTTAACATCATATTTTCAGAGGGAGAAAAAGATATTGATTCAAAAGTCTTTATAACATGTTACAAAAATTCTCAAAGTGACATCAATAACCTTTACCAAAATCACAAGAACCAAGTTTTTCTCTATAGTACATTGAGCCTTTAGGCATGTTTTTCGACATCCAAAAATAAGAAAACAATTTTTCATTGTTATTAAATATTATGAAGATGAATTCTGGAAATTTTCAGCTCAATATATATTTTCTTTATTTTTACATGAAAATAATAAGAAACTAGAGTGTTAAAGCATATAAAATACTTACACTAGTAAATAAATTCTGGAAAAATTCATGAATGACCTATAATTTAAACAACATCCCCCATGAAGTTTGAGAAATTTTTATTACTATTTACTATTAGTTTTTATTTTATTGTTATTAAGCACAAATAAATAACAAAAATCAGAAAAATCATGTTAAACTATTTGAAATTATATTTTATTATTTTTCCCATATTATGTACACTGTAAAACAGTTACACAAAAATTATAAGAATTTTTCATGATAATTTACTAGTTTTCCATGATTTTATGATTATTCAAGTAATTAAAATGGTGAAAAATAGTTATACAAATCAAAAATTCAAGAAAATTTATCTTAAGGTCTTTGACATCAACTAAAACTGAAATGCAAGGTTTGAGAATTTTTGGAACTAAATTGAGTTGGTTTTTAAATATTTAATCATTGAAACACTTCCTAAAATGTTAAATTTTAACATTTCAATAATGGAAAATTCCACTTGAATTTGTTATACAACAAATTGATTCATAAAAATCTAAACTTCACAGGAAAAATATTTGTAACTTATCAATATTAAATTTTGACACAATATTGGCATAATTCTATTGTCGTAGTAAGTATACTAGTGTTAGATTTCGATCAGAGACGCACTAGCGTATACCATTATTGTAGGAATCGGTAGTGGTACGAGTGGAACGTAGTTGAAGGCACCATTTGCATCATCTCAATGCATTATGAGTATTCACGACTCCCCCTATTTTTGGTTTTTAAATGTTTTGGGGTGGAAAAGCATGTCCTAAACTATTTATGTTCGTTGTATTTATTTTGACTCGTATGAAACTTGGTTGCTATATTTTGTATGTATGTGGATGTTACTTTAATTCATGAGGACTATATCGCGGTTAAGTCCCTGGAATCATTCGACACAACTCATTAACTCTTTTGAGCCTATGGTTATTATGGATAGGCGCTATCAGGAGGTAGACAACTCCTCACTTGCACGATTCGCTTGAGTGCATTTTACCATTTTATTCTCTATGTTTGCGATACAGATAGTACTCAATAGGGCAAGATTCGGTCATTAGGCTTGGGTTGTGAACTCATGAATGGAAACTTGATGCACATACGAATCTTACATCGCATTTTAGCAACGAAAATCGTATACTCATTTTAGCAATGAAACTTGTATATTCATTTTATCATACGAAACTTGTATACTCATTTTAGCGACGAAACTTGTATACTTATTTTAGCGATGAAACTTGTATACTCATTTTATCATACAAAACTTGTATACTCGTTTTAGCAACGAAACTTGTATACTCATTTTAGCAACGAAACTTGTATACTTATTTTAGCAACGAAACTTGTTTATTCGTTTTAGCAACAAACTATATTTCCCATGAGAATATGAACTTTGCATCTCATTTTAGCAACGTACTTTATTTCTCATGTTGACAACGAACTTTGTTTATACAAACATATTTACTCATTTTAGCAATATAATTTTTATCTATGGAAACTTATATCAAAACTTGGATTTCGATTCATGAAACCAATGTTATTTTTAACTTGTGAACTCACCAACTATTTCGGTAGTTGACCGCTCATTTTACATGCTTTTTCAGGTATCATCTAGTAAGAGGCACCTAGAGACACATCACTTGTAGGAGCATTTGCATGTGTTATATTTCAAATACATTATAATTGATTTTAAAAGGTTGTTCAAACTCATTGTAAATTGTAATGCTTTTTAATACTATGGTTGGTGTTATCTTTATCGTTTGCTATGAAACCCTTTGTACTGCCACGCCTCGTGTTTTGCTTTAGCGGAGTATGACATGCTATATGGGAAAGGGCACCAGGATGGGTCCGGGTTTATGCCCAACAGACTTAGAGCGGTCCGGATAGACTAAAGGCCAGCGGGGCGTACCAGTCAGGCCGAAGGCTCGGAGAACAGTCCAGACAGGCTGATGGCCCGGAGAGGCGGTCCAGACATGTTGAAGGTTCTGAGAGTGGTCCAGATAGGCTGAAGGCCCGGAGAGGCGGTCTAGTCATGCTGAAGACTCTACATGTAATCCGTTAGATCTAGCGGTCAGATAGTGAGGGAAGTGTTGTGAGACTGCGGGAGGACTCGTAGCATTCACAAATTTTTTTTCAGATGATTAGGCTAGGGTGGGCCAATTCGCAAGATTGTGGGTAGACCACAACATAATCGAAATCAGGAAATGGTAGGTCGTTGGAGACCGGGCATGATGTAAGACTACAGTATTCTGGTAGCGTTCACTCTTCGTATTTGGTTGGATGGCGACAGATTGTCAGGTCATTATGGTCGGATGGACCGGAAGGATTGATGGAGCCATGAGTTGTGATATAGCTAGGGTAGTTATTTCTCGCCAAATTTCCTTCGGGAGTCTCGCGGGGCGACTGTGAGATTACTCTTGGCTCAACAACCGGACAGGACTTTGGTATTCCAGATAAGTTGGGACCGGGGAGGTTTCAGTGGACTTCGGAAGCAACCAGAAGGCAGCCTACTGTTTCGGATAGTTATTAGAAGTATCTGGATGTTGGAACCCCAGTTATTAGAAGTTGAATCGCTAGATGAGAGATAAGCGTACTGGGTTCAACAACAATGATTTGGTATGAGTAGTCTGTCAGGGAGCCAGACCATCTCGAGACTTCAGATTTCGGATTGAGTAAATGTGATCATATTGCAAGGAATTCGTTTATCTCCAGGTTTTAGAACCCTGTGAGGGTTGGTTGCGGTTGCCTTGGAAAGGCTGGGATATGCTTGTAGTTGCGGCCATGTAGTTCAAGTTGTCTGGCGTGTAAGGAATAATAAGAAACAATTTCGAGGACGAAATCAAATTTAAGTGGGGGAGAGTTGTAACATCCCATTTAAAATAAAATAATTAAATGATAGAACCGGAACCCCAAGAGGTAATTATTATTATTATTTTATATTATTTTAGCCCAAAATCAAATAATAATTAACGGAGTGTTGGTTTCGGGAAGCCAAATGACATGATTTACAGTCTTGGGGGTTAGAGTGTAATTTCTAGATTTGTTTTGCAAAAGATTCTCAAAGTGGAGGGCCATTTGGTAAAATATGGACTTACTATGAAAGGATTTTTGAGGGAAAGGTCTAAAAGGGTAACATATGGAGCTGGATTGTAAAGATTTTAGAAGGCATGGTGTAATTGGTAACTTTCGGACTTATTCTGGAAGGATTTATAGGAGCAGGGGGCCAAATGGTAAATTTTGGGATTTAATTTGAAAGAAGAAGGTTAAGGAGGGACTGGAAGTGTCAATAGGGTCAAAGTTTGAGATGGGACGGGTGCGTATAAATGCAATACGCATGCATTCCCAACCCTAACCCTAATCACCACACTCAGCCGTCACTCTCACCTCCTTCCAACCGCCACCACCCTTTCACTCTCGTTCTCCGGCCGATGAGACAACCGACGAACGCCGTTAACGGCTCCGACCACTGTAGCCACTGCCATGTTGAATATCGCAACCGCAACCATTCTATGGTTGCTGAAGACGGAGGCCGGAATGGGAGGACGTCATCCAGAAGAAGATGAAGGGAAACGAGTCGGTTGCGCCACTGCCACTGTTATCTCCTGCCGATGGACCCGTTGCTGCTGCTGTTCCATTGCCGACGCCGACGAACGAAGGTTATTTTGTTCCGGTACTTCGCTGCTGTGGATTCCGACGACTCCAGCCGCCGCCTTTTCGTTCGATTGTTATCACAAACCACCGCCTCCCTGCCGTATTCAACCTCTTCTTCCTCTTTTGTCTCATCGTCAGCCTCACCACCGGTACCGCCAAACGATACGCTGCCTCCGCCGTGAACCGCTGTTGCTATCCACCACTCCGAGTGGCCGCCGCCTGCTGCCATTTTTCGTCACCACCAGCCACCATGGAAGGTTGTTGTGTGCGTGCTTTCTATGTACTTAGGTGTGTGTACTGCTGCTGTATTTCATTAAGATTGTGTGTGATTTGTGTAAACTGGATGCAAAAGTGAGCCACCACTACCACCGTGAGGTGGTGGCTAGCACCTCCGACCACCGCATGCCGCCACAATACGGCTGTGTGTGTGTGTTATTTGGATTGGGTTGTAAATTGTAATTGTGACGGAATAATCAATAGAAAAATCCATAACCACCACCGTGAGGTGGTGGCTGCCGCTACCAGCCGCCGTGTTGGGTGGCGGTGTGCCTCGTTTGTGTTTTGACTCGTTTGGGGATGCTTGGACAAAATGGGCCCAATGAAACCCGAGTGGGCCCAAAGAAACCCTAATGGGCCCAATGAAGCCCTAATTGACCTAAAAGCCCAACCATTTGATTAATGGGCTAGTATTTGGGTTGGAAACCCTAATTGGGGTTTGGAAAACCCTAATTTTGGGATTTATCGGGTCTCACATCGGAATTATTTAATAAACTTAAAATATTAGTTAATAATCATTTTCAAATTAACCTAAGGTAATATTAGACGTAATGGATTAAGTCCTTAATGGGTTAAATAGGAACACTTAACCCTAATTTTGAGTCGGGCCTTTCTTTTGGGCCTTGGTGATTGGGTTATTGATGGGCTATCCAAGAACAAGTAAATGGACTAAAATAATTGGATGGGCCTTAGGATAAGTCCCATGTGAAGGACTTGGGCCCAATTTGGAAAATTGGGCCATAACCAGGCCTTGATGATTATGTGATATTGGGCCATGAGAATACCAAGAGTGGACTAGAATAATTGAATGGGCCTTAATGAAAGACCATGTAGAGGTCTGGGCCCAATTTGGAAAATTGGGCCATATGTTGGGCTTTGACCCATTACTTGACTATTGGGCCTTTGGAGTGTGAGTCGGACCTTGGGCTTAGAACTCAATTATTAATTGGGTATTGTTTGATGTTGACTGTTCGGGAATCTGTCAACCAGCCGCTGGAGTTTCATCCGTGGGACTTCAGCAGTGTCATGTGAGTTATCCTCACTATATCAACAGGGTCTAAGGCACCAATGCCGACCCTTTTCAGATTTGTATCCGGGTTCATTGCACGTTATGTTTGATGATATGTATCCTAGTTATAGGATGCTTGCTATGCTAGTGATTGATTAGATCAGTATCCTGGTTATAGGATGGTTGCTATGTTAGAGATCTGTTAGATCAGTATCCTGGTTATAGGATGGTTGCCATGATTAGTGATCTGTTATATCTACATGATTATTTGTTTATATGTATGTGCACATGTTTGTTGGTTTAGGGAAAAGGGTTGAGGCAGGTCCTGCTGTGTGCAGTAGGCCAAGACACCCTGGGCGGACCAGGTAGACTGTAGGCCTGGGCCGGGCAAATCTAGTCAGGCCGAAGGCCCAGCGAGTGGTCCGGATAGGCTGAAGGCCCCGAGGAGGGCGGTCCAGACGTGCCGAGGGCTCGGAGAGCGGTCTAGTTAGACTGAGGACCGGGAGTCGGTCCAGTCAGACTGATGGCTCATTATGCATGTTGTTTGCCTATATGTTTATATGATATGGTTATATATGTATGGCGTTGGTATTTTGGGGGTAACTCACTAAGCCTTCGAGCTTACATTTATCGATTATTGTTTTAGGTACTTCGGATGATCGCGGGAAGGCGAAGGCGTGAGCGTACACTTCCTCGATTTATGATTATGATTTTTGGGGACTCTGATATGATACTATTTTGAAAACGAATTGTAATAATTTAATGATTTTTAAATGTTTTAAAAAGTTCAAGTTTGGCATGACTTTTATGGATGTTACACTTTAAGTTGCCATGATCGATCTATATAGATCTTTATTCCATTAATTAATATGTCGACTACATAAAACATTAGGAATGTTACTGCGCTCCCACTAGTTTTGTAGAAAACACAAGAGCCATCTAGATTCATAATTAAATCACACTATGTAATTATCTTATAAGAAGGAATATTCTTACTTTGAGATGTTAGCTTAAATCTGAGAAGATTTTCAATCATGTATGTTTTCTACCTTGAAAACTCACTTACTGTGTATAGTCAAACTATATCGAGGAAGATTAATCAAGCCCATACTTGATAATCATATATGAATGCATCTCTATGTTTATCCTCTTCAAAAAATTATACTATCGACATTCAACTAGTGGCTAGGTGACCCTATCCCACTAGAGAGTTCGAAGGCTACCTCGAATATCAAAAGATAGATTCAAGTGTGACCAGGTGATCCTGTGCCATAAGAAAAATACTAATGACAAGTGAGTGTTTTTGTCGGAATGAGTTTTGAATCAATTCCACAACACCTAAGATGTTTCAAGAAGACTCGGTTTACAATATTCATTTTCTTTATCACAAGGTTAATGATGATCTCATTAAGTTGTATTTCAATCTTCACTATGAAACAATTTGAGCAAATCAAAGGTTTCATCAATAACGAATAAAAATCGTCAGTGAAATCGATTAAACATCTATCACCAAATCTATTCATGGATTGAAAAAGATTACATACATCACTTATGTATAACTCTTTGTCAAGCCTTTTGTTCTACTAATAGACAAAGACACTTGTGAATCATCTTCCCATATAAATAGGATTCACATATATCAAATGAATCAAGCTTATTTTCCTTCAAAAATTCCATCATTTTGAAGTTGGTATATGTATTTATTATTTATATTGTCATGACGATTATGACATAGATAAGTTCCAATCAAATATCATTTGATTATATAGGTGTTATGATCAGAACTATTAATTTAATGAAAGATTATAAATTTACTTCATAAATAGCATTATGAGAAAATATTCTTTAACATAGAATACATCGTTTCAGAACATGTATATGAACATCCATTAAACGATAAGTAAATCTAAATTTATTCATAAATCACAACTGTTACATGTACCTATAAGGATAGGTACAATACATCTATTGTTTAAATAAAAGACTATAACAACACTTGTTATATCTTCAACATGAAATACCATTCGTTTGTAATCAGTTGATTATTTCTTCCAATCATCAACACATAATATCAATTACTAGTGTCACTTTAAGTATAACATACTCAAGTAAATGATGGAAAAATAAATAGTTCTATCATATAGATATCTAAAGTCTTGTCCAAGTCAGACTTCTTCAGCTCGATGAGATTAGAGGAGCAGTTCCTCTTTTAGTGTCTAGTTTCTTCCACAATAGAAACAACACTAATCATTTGGTCCTTTCTTGATTTCTGGGTTTATGCTGTATTTCCCTTAACTGAATTATAAGTCTATATGAGTGCACAATCTCTTAGACTTCATTTTATTCAAAGCTTAAACAGACTCGAAGCTACTTCTAGTGTTCTGATTGAATATCTGCTTTACTTGATGAGACATCTGATATGTTTCATAACTATCCAAGACTTTTTGTAAGTCAAGGTTAATTTCTCCAGTATGATGTGAGACACATCAATATCATCACAATAATACTTCTATCAAAGTATCATGATCAGACTAACTGGTTGCAGAGGTTATTCAGGTATGAGATCTTTCAGTATATATATAATTTCTATTTATCTTAAAGGTAGAACCTAAAGATATTATACCATAGAAATTATAACCATCAAATGTTACTGTCTCTTGAAACTCAACAAGAGAGAAATTTTGCAGGGCGTAAAATTATTAACAGTTATCAATAGAATTTAACAAATTTCATTTAGTATTTTCAATATTTAGTCTTTAAAAATTAATACCTTATATTGTTTCTTAAAGCATTAATTTATTAAATTCTAGGATCCAAGTAACGAAACAAATAAATGGTTAGGCGACCTTTATCCCATAAACTTAATCAAACTCGGTAGCTAGCGATTACCAACTGCATACGATATGTAACTCCTAGATTATGGGATCCTAAACAACTATTGTTTAGCTTGGCATGTTTATCCCATCTATACCTCAAAACTCTCATGCTTAGGCGACCTTTATCACATAAGAAATTGATCAAATCATCCATTTAAAAAACATGTGAGTTCTATTTCACAAATGGTTAGGTGACCTTTTTCCCATAAGCAAATACAAAAACACATTGACTATTTTTGACAAGTCAAATGAATATGGTGACCCAAAAATCCAAATGAACTGCACAAAAATCCCAAGTGAATTTTAAATGAATTGCATAGATTTGAAGTTTTGTAAATAAGGGTTTATATATGCTTTACAATTATAGTTTATAAAAACATGGTCTCATGAATATTGCATGCATCCAACAATTCATTTACCCTTTTGTAAAATTCATATCACTTGTTATGAGGTTCTTTAGGTGCCAAATAAAATTTCATTTTATTTTCCATTAAACGCGATCAATTATAAACTAAAATATGGTATTTTAAAGTTTAGTCAAACTAAAATATGGTTTTAAGCACCAGTAACAGTCTTAATAAAACTTTATTTTATGCTTAAGACTTGGAGTTTTGGATGAGTTATAAAATCACTATTTTAAATCTCCTTTTAACAATAAAAAACTTATGACTTCATGAATTTATAGAATAAACTCATTTTATTTTATAAACTTAATTTTATGCATCTTATAATAAAAGTCATATTTTTATAAACCAAAACTTGGGTGATGATACTTATGTTTTAAATCTCATTTGGCATGCACAAAACATAATATCAACATGTTGCGTTATGTTTAAAACACCAATATCATATATTAAGTTTCGACGCAAAAAATAATCACTAGTTTTATTATTGCCGTTATAACGCTATAAACCGATTTTAATATTTTTTAATAAAAACTCCTTATTTATTATAAAGGCATGAAGTTTATATAAAGTTTAAACATCTTTTAAACCATTTCAAATATTTTAAAGTTGGACATTTATAAGTTTTACAATAAAACTATTTTCAACAAAAAATTGAGTTTTAACCGGTAACCGGTAAAACGTTTTTATAAATATCCATTTATAAACATCTTATGTTATCTTTTAAATATTTTTTTTCTCAAACTCCAAGTGATATTATCTTATGGAAAAATGTTATTTGACATGTAAAAACCATTTTCATACATAAAACATAACATACATTTAACATAAAATAAAACATCACAAGTATGCTTTATAATGTGTATAAACCAAACCATGTCTAGTAATAATTTTTGTGAGCCATCACAAGAATTATTAAGTCTTTCCTAAAGGACTTAAGAGACACTTCAAAAGGTCTTCAAGGTGGTAATTTCTTCATCTTGTTACATTTAAAGTAAATACAACTAGTCTAACTAATTTATTACATCAAATCAACAAATGAAAAATACCAATTTATCTATTACATCTTATGAATAAATAAATATCAACCAAACACAACACAAAGGTCCAAATGGCTTGTTTATACACAAAAACATATCAAATATTATAACAAACAACTCTTTGTTTTTTCTAAGGCAACTTTTATATAACCAAAATGCATGAAAAATGGTTATATATAAAAATAAACTATTTTAACCAAGAAGTTGCCAAAGAAAACAAATATGGATCTTTCTTAATCAAAAGAAATCCATGCTTGTTTTCCAAAAACCAAAGATTATCAAGTATAAAAAATCATTTTAACATATAAAAGATGTCTCTGATACCACTGTTGGGTTTTGATACGAAATAAAAGTTTGTTTTTCACAAAAAACCGGGAACGGAAGACTTTAAAAATAACAAGCTTATTTTTAGTTCATAACAAAACTACACCATCATGGATCCATTTACAGAGGTTAGAATGAAATAAAACCAACCATAGGATGTTTTAGAGATAACCTTTGAAGCCTTTGAACCCACTTGGTTTTGGGGTGTTGATGAAGATAACAAAAGATCAAAGTGTATGATCTTCTCTACAAGTATCCACCATCAAGAGTAAGGCACTTGGAATGCTAGTTCCTTCTTGTATTCTTGAGTGTCTAAAGCCTTTAAGTGCTTAACTCAAATAAGCAGCAAAGGGAACAACTCAAGAGGTCTTTTAAACACCAAACTAACTTCAAAAGAGAGAGAGAGAGAGAGAGAGAGAGAGAGAGGAAGAAGATAGGAAGAACCCACTGTTCTAGAGAGAAAAGAGAGGAAGAAGAAGAGCTTCACTCTTGCTAAAATGCAAGCCTCATGCATCTCTTATATAGCCCATGAAAAGTAAGGTCTAACCATTAAATAATCTAAAGTAATGGTAGCCTTTAGAATCATGGGAGACAAAAGATGGAAGGTTGAAAAAGCAACCACCCACACCATCATTATGCCTTTTAAAAAGTAAGATTCTTTATTTTTTATAAACTCCAAGTTTATAAAATATAAACTTTGTCTTTAGGTAAAAGACAAAAGAATCCAAGAAAACATTCTAAACTAATTAAAAGGTGTGTTGGAGTCCAGATCCACTGCAGCAACCCAAGGAGCAACCGCGACCGAGAGGACGAAGAAACGTCCGAGGAAGAGGTGAGAGAGGTCAACCGGTGCAACAAAATATACCCATGGGAGGAGGACCATCTTGTGATGAGATGATGGCCATATATTTTTATAGAATAAGTGTGAGTATGAATTGGATAGGTGGTACTATGGAGAACATGATTCGACACTTTCATGTGGAGCAACCACCTAATTTGGGAAATTAATACCCGATTTGTCCTTCGTGGGGCGAGATGTAGTTGGGGAGAAACAATGGTGCCGGGACTAGTGGAGCTGGTGGAAATGGCGACGATAAATGATTTATCATCCTTTTTATTCTTATTTGAATTTATTTTCTTACTTTATTTTTGGTGTGTTTTAATTTGTGTTTTTATTTGGTTTGTTTAAAACATGTAACCGAATGGTAGATGTTGGTTTTCTTGTTACAACCAATGGTTTGTTTGTTCACAGAATTTTACACTTCGAGAGAAAGAGAAAAAAAAGGAAAAGAGCAGCAGCGACCGTTAGAGATAAGAATCGAAGACCATAATTTTTTATTAGTGTGGGGTTACGTTCGTGTGTGAAGATAGATTAGAGAGAAGAAAGAGTTCCATAATAAGGGGGTCTTAAAACAAGTCTTAATGCCATTAAAGGGCAATTGAAGTTTACACACATAGAAGAATTGTTGAAGAAATGCACTCTGCCAGCACCCAGTTCTCAAGACGTGAGCTTCTATTTCTCACGTCGTTTGGCAGATACCATCGTAATTCGAAATTTGATTTTAATCAGATTCACGTCGTGACTTATTTATTCTCACGACGTGAACCATCAGATATCGCATTTCACTCTTTTCTTTCAACCTTACAATATAGAGTATGTTATCCCACATTATGATGCGTTACTTTAAAGATTTTATGCACCACACTTTTTGAAGATGCAAGTTTTTGATTTTCATTTTATTCGGAACACTCACAAGTACCAACAAAAATACAAGTTCGAGTTACATATTCAAGATGTTCAAGCTTTACACACTTTCAGAATTCGATCTCGCCACTACTACCCAGGGGAGTCTGTTCCAAATGGAAATAAACGAACTAGAAAAAAAATTATTAGAAAGATTTGAAATTATAATTTAAAAATTAAATCTAGTGATAATTAAAACTTAAGTTGCTAGTATTGTGTGAGATGATCCGATGCAAACTCAAATGTTGAATTGAGCCAACATATGTTATAGTATATTTGTTTTAGCATGCAGTGGGGACATTGCATCATTTAAGTGTGGGGTAGGAGGTTGAATATAGGAACGAAAGCATTCTGATAAAAATGGAAATAAACGAACTAGAAAAAAAATTATTAGAAAGATTTGAAATTATAATTTAAAAATTAAATCTAGTGATAATTAAAACTTAAGTTGCTAGTATTGTGTGAGATGATCCGATGCAAACTCAAATGTTGAATTGAGCCAACATATGTTATAGTATATTTGTGGCTTCCCAGTCCTAGTGAAAAGTCATGAGATATGAAAGGTAATCTAGTAATTTGTACGATGTAAAAAGTTTTACAGCGTGTACTTGAAATGTATATAGGAAAGTTTATGTAGTCATTGCACCTTAGACTAATATCTGTAACCAATAAAGGTTGAAGTTAAGCTCCCTTGCGTAAGCATATGTTTTTTTTTTCTTTAGGATTTTTTAGATTTGAGCGAAAAAGTGAGATATATAAAAAAAAAAAAGAGAGAGAAGATGCAAAAAGTTGTAAATTTTTTTTAAAGAAGCTATCAAAGTATGAAGATCAAGAGATCAAAAATTCTGAAGAATCAAAAAGTTAAAGATGCCAAAAAATCAAACAAAAAAGGTGTTGAATTCAAAGAAATCAAAGAGCAAATATCAAAGAAAAGATGAATTCCAATAGCTTCATTATGGTATCAAAGTTGTAATTTTTTTCTTTATAGGTTGTTTTATCATATGTATGCTTGGGAGTTTAACCAAAAATATCTTGAGGTTAAGAAAATTTTCTGAGGATGGATTCGGCGGGTTGCAAAAATGAGTGTCGTACAAACTAAGGGATAAATGTTCATAAGGATTGTGAGTATTTAGGAGTGGGAAGTATGTAGGAATTTTAGACATAAATATGCGCATTGCGGTCTTGGTGTAATGGCTGGGTTCTAAATGGATTGTTTTATGTGATGTTGGTGATGGAAGTTTAACTTAAAATATTAGTTTTGCTTGAGGGCAAGCAAAAGACAAGTGTGGGATATTTTGATATTGCCACATTTATACATATATTTAGGAATTATTTTAATACATTTTAAGTTATATTTTGGTTAATTACAAAGATATTTGATACTTATTGAGTTGAATTACAATTTGCAGCTAAATAGGACATTCTTGAGGAAAAAGGACCAGAAGTGACGAATATTGGAACCTGGAAGGACTGGAGTTGAATTGAGAGCTTAATGGAGCTTAAAAGGAAGAATAATCAAGTAATTACACTCCCCATGACGTGGTAAATGAGCACCATGACGTGTTTACTAGGAAATCCTCGATAGTTTACGTATGAAGGAAGCTCACGACGTGAGGCTTATAGCCTCACGACGCGAGAAGCAAAGATTCTAGAAGATTATTACGCGGAAGCCAATTGCCTTGTTAGATACGGATTGCTATTGAGCTCACGACGTGAGGGATGGTTTTAAGGAAACTATAAACGGCCTTTGCCACATTCGATTTTAGGAGGTTGGATCTGATTTTTTGGAGAGATAGTCGAAATTAGAAGCCAGAGAAGAGCGAAAAACAACCCTTTGGATGAGAGAATGTTTGAAGATTGAAGATTTTAAGATCACACATAACATTCGGTTTGAATAAGATTAACTATGTCAAATTTTTATGATTTTGTGTGTTTACTTTCTGCCATGAGTAGCTAATTTAGTAGACTTTCGTTTAGTTAGATGAAACCTAAAACTATGAGTTAGTTTCTTATTCTATGGATTATTATGAAGTTGGATTTAGTTTGTGTTTGATTATTGATTCCTAGCATGTTAAAGATTAATTTTTGTTGCTTACATTTAAGTTAGGTGTAGTTAAATTACTAGTTTAGATTGCATGAGCGTGATCACTTAGTATTTTGTGATCATTAAACTATTAGATCTAGGATTCATCAAATCTTAGATTAGGTAATAAAGATAACAGCTTTAACTATGTTAGAGAACATGATTTGATCATAATTGTGTTTGGTAAATTGTCTTGATCATGGATATTTACCTTAGATATATCTTACATAACTAAATTATCATTAATAATCAATTTTGTGTTTGCTTGTGTATGATCATTACATAGTAGTTCATGAATTGAGGAAAATATTAGGATATCTAATCAAGAATGCTAATAATATCTATTTTACTAACCAACTTTATTAATCCATAAATAAGAACTAACCATAGGAAAAAGATGGATTTGAAACTAAACGAAAGTGCTTTAATATCTGGATAAAAACCGTTTTTAGTTAAATGTTTGTTTAGTTTTAAGTTAATATGAACTTGCAAAATCAGATAAAAAACCCCCCACTTTAGTTATTTGCTTTTAGATTAATTTTTAGTAATTATTTTAATAAATTGAATTCCGTTACCTGTGTTCGATACCCAACTTACTTTTCTATCCTATAAACTGACTAGGTACACTGCCTATTAGTGCATTCGTAGATAAGTTTCGTTAGGACTTAAATTTAATTTGGTAAGTATATTTAGTGCACATCAGGATCAATCATCCTCTCCTAATGATCTCACGGTTCAATCCCAAAACAGCAACAACAATCACAGAGGCAATCGAGGGGGTTATTGAGGGGGTCGCGGTGGTCGTGGTGGTGGCTGGGGAGGTGGTCACTATGGTGGGCGATGCAACAAAAATGGTGGTGGCGCACTCTCTTCTGGTGGAGGACAACAATTTCCAGGAGGAGGTATATGGGCCTACAGATGGTTTCAAGTTCATTAACCCTCAATTGGTTCTTTTCAGCAAGGCTTATTGCCAAGCCCAAATAGACCTTCATCTTTGTCAAGCCCTCATGTTGTTGGGCCAAGACAACAGCGGCCCAACAACACACAGTCCATCAACAACATCAATTATTTTCATTTCCTCAGCCCAACATCAACATCCCATATCACCAACAACAAGCTCTTCAGGTCCAACAACAAAATCGTGAGCCCACTATACTCCCCCAAATGTTCAACACCGTGACGTTAAATGATCCGAGTCAAGAAGAATGGTACATCAACACCGACGCAACCTCATCTTTACTCGAATGCAGGCATCCTCAAGTCCATTTCTGATAAAAATAGTAATTTTTCTTCATATGTGTTAGTTAGTGACGGATCTACTATTCCTATAACTAAAATGGGTCATACTTCTCTTCCGCTTCCTAATCATTATCGTACATTGCATCTTAAAAATGTTTTAATTACTCATTCCATCATTAAAATTCTCATCTCTGTTTGTTGTTTTGTCCGTGAAAATAATTGTTCCATTGAATTTGACTCGTTTGGATTTTTTGTGAAGGATTTTCGCACCAAAAAATATACTCGTTTGATGTGATAGCTTTGGTGATTTCTATCATGTTACCTCACCAACTACTCAAGATTTCATCTTTACCACTCCCACTATATGGCATCAACGTCTTGGTCAACCTGATAATCATATTTTCAATCATCTAGTTAATAGTCATTTTATTTCTTGTTCGTCTAGTGAAGACTCTACTTTATGTCATGCATGTCGAATGGGCAAACATGTTAAATTGCCTTTTAGTCTGTCTTCTTCTATCTCACATTTTCCTTTTGAATTAATTAATTCTAATGTATGCATATCCCCCATTGAAAGTTTGAGTAGAATTAAGTATTATGTCATATTTTTGGATGATTACTCTCATTTTGTATGGGTCTATCCCATTCGTTCCAAATATGATGTTTTTGACAAATTTGTGCATTTCCGATCTTTTGTCAATAAACAATCTGAAACTGATATCAAAACCTTTCAATATGACAATGGAGGTGAGTATGACAACAACAAATTTCACCATCTTTCTGCTCAAAATGGCATTAAAATGCATTTTTCATGCCCATACACTTCTCCTAAACATTTGCTTCACACTTTAAACAATGTCATTCGTACCTTTTTGTTTTATGCTCGTCTTCCTCCCACCTATTGGACGGAGGCTCTTCACATGGTGGCTCATCTTCTCAACATTCTTCCATCCACCACCCTTGCCAATGACACCACTTTTCAAAAAATTTACAACAAAACACCAACTTATGATCATCTTCTTGTGTTTGGCTGTCTTTGCTTCCCTCACATCAATGCCCCTCAGAAATTCTCCTCGAGATCCACTCCATGCATCTTTCTCGATTACCCTATTAATCACAAAGGCTATCGTTGTCTTAATCTTGACACAAATCAAATCATCATATCCCGCCATGTGGTGTTCGATGAAAATGTGTCCCTTTTGGATCAATTACTCCAAATAAAGCTCATCTTACTCCTTCATTGACAATTTCGATTCCTCTCATCCTCTAGCATCTACTTTAGTTCTAACACCCTTATTTACGGATGGTGCTCCTCACGAGCCCTCCTTGGATCCTATACCTCATACTCTATCTTCAGACACCTCCATTAGCCCAAAATCTCTTCCTCTCAGCTCCCATCTTCAGCATTTGGCTTCGTCGAGCCCTCAACCATCAACCCTCAACCCTCCACCAACTCTCCTTCTCAACCCTCCACCAACTTTACTCATTCACCTTAGTCGTCTAATCTCCCCTGCAATGTCACTCAATCTCAACATCCAATGGTTACTCATGCGAAACAAGGCATTTATAAACCAATTCACTAAGTCAATCTTTACGTTAACACCTCTCTCCTGTTCTTAAAAATTACTTGCAGGCTTTTCAAGATCCAAACTGGCTTAACGCAATGACTGAAGAATATAATGCTCATATCTCTAACAAAACTTGGGTACTTATTCCGAGACCACTTGCTACTAATGTTATTAACTATATTTGGCTGTTTTAAAAAAAACTTAATGCAGATGGGTTATTATCTCGCTACAAAGTTCATCTTGTTGCTAATGGACGAAGTTCGCGACTCAGTATTGATTATGATGATACTTTTAGAGCTGTCGTTAAGCCTGCCTCCATACGCACGGTTCTTACCATTGTTGTCTCTCATAAATGGGTTGTTCGACAACTTGATATGAAGAATGATTTTCTTCATGGGCACTTACAGGAAACAATATACATACAACAACCACTGGCTTTAGAGATCCTACTTGACTAGATTTTATATGTCTACTTCAGATTTCTCTTTATGGTCTCAAGCAGGCACCTCGAGCTTGGTTTAAGCGGTTTTCCATGTTTATTTCTCACATTGGTTTTGTTCATAGTAGATGTGACACTTCTTTGTTTACATACAGACAGGGGTCTCATACGACATACCTATTATTATATGTGGATGATATTGTCCTCACTGGTCATCAGAGTTACTGGCTAGTATTATCTCCCTATTAAACGTAGAGTTCTCTATGTCAGATCTTTCGCTATCTTCACTACTTTATGGGTATTACAGCTACCCGATCGGCTTATGGGTTATTCTTGACTCAATAATAGTACGCCACCGAGATTCTTGATCGTGCTTCAATTTCTAATTGCAAACCCGCTTCTACTCCTGCTAATTTATCTGCTAAGATTGATTGATCTAGTCCCTTGTTGCTGATCCCACTTTATATCGCAACTTAGCCGGTGCTTTTACAATATCTTACATTCACTCGACCTGGCATCAAGTATTCCGTGCAACAAATATGTCTATACATGCATGACCCTTGAGAGCCTCATTTTACCACTCTCAAACTTATTTTATGTTATGTTCGAGGTACTACTACTCATGGAGTTTAGTTATATTTTTTACCCATTCGCTCTCACATTACATACTCGAATCAGGGGTGGAACACGCGCGTTAGGACTGGCGGCCGAATCTAAAGCTTCAAACTAAAATCGTATAGACAAATTTAATATTATTCAAAGTTACGATATATCAAAATTTTAGAAAAAACTAATATGAAATATTGTTACATCTATCGCAGAATTATCTTTTAATTTTTTAAATATTGTAAAATTATTCTTTAACTTTACTTGAATTTTTTACAAAATTTATAATTATCGTCAAACCGACATTTAACAAATTACAAAATTAACTCATAATTATAAAATATTTAACAATTAATATATATATATATATATATATATATATATATATATATATATATATATATATATATATATATATATATATATATATATATATATATATATATATATATATATATATATATATATCAGCTAACCAAACTAACTTCCAAATTAATTTCCTATGATTACCATAAGTCTTTAAATTAAAAAAAAATCATAATCTAACAAATAGTAAATGACAATCAATGAGTTGTACTTGTTGCAACCTTTAAAACTACTATTACAGCTTTTATACATTCAATTGCATCTTATGCCTTTTATCCTCTTGTGGTCCTCCAAACGTCAGAACACGACATCTCGATCTAATGCTGAAGCGTTCCGACATCTCGATCTAATGCTGAAGCGGAATGCAGGGGGGTTGCAAATGTTGTTGCTTAAACATATTGGATTCACAACTTACTTCTCGAGCTTCATTGTATGCCTGCCAAGGCTACCATCATTTATTGTGATAATGTTTTTACATGTCATCCAATCCGGTTCATCATCAACACACCAAACATATTGATATTAATCTACATTTTGTTCGAGACAAAGTTGCAACGGGTCATATTCATGTTCTTCATGTTTCGTCTTCTTCTCAATATGCAAACATGTTTTACAAAGAGCTATGTTCCTTGATTTTCGGTCCAGCTTGAACGTTCGTGAATCTCCCCCCATTCAACCTGTGGGGGGCCGTTATCATATTATTTGTATGTGTATTTGCATTATTGTTTATAGTTCGACCCAAGTGTTTGGCCCTTTACTTATTATTCTTGTACCTTGTATATATTGTGGGTATCTAATGAAATATGAGATTCATGGGAAAATATAGAGGTTTTTAGCCCTAAAGGTGGTTGATGCACTGAGGAGGAGTGTATATGTTACGTGTAAAACATCTAAATGAGTACAGATCATGTTTTAATCACCTTCCATGCAATGACGAATCTAGAGCAAAAAATCACGTGGTTCCCAAATTAAGTAAAGCCATTAAAAAAAATCAAAAACACTTGTGGAGGGTCCGGTTATGTACTTTAAAAAAACTGGACCAACCAGTTAAAACCGATCGGGCACCACCGATTTTTTCTTTTTTTTTTTAAAAAAACGACTGAAATATAATGGAAAAACACTTGTACGGTTTATTGAAAAATAGTTGATTATTAGTTCATTGATAAAGTGAGGAACGGAAAGTGGGAGTTTTTTGCAATGTCCGACGTCAATTCTAAAGCAGCGAACGGATGCGAGAAAAGCACAGTTGGGTTTTTTTATTTTTCACTTTTAATTTTTATTTTTATAGATTTGTAAAAGTTATAAAATGGGAAGGAGTTGAGGCATGTGAGCTTCTTTTTATTAGAGCAATTTATTTATTTATTGATAGTTTGAGAGTGTTGATAAATAGTGGTTAACTTTTTGTTATCAATCCCATAATTTTAATTAACAAATTGCCTCTAGTAACATATTTTTTCTCCTTTTAAAATGGTTTTTAAGACATTTTTCTAAAAAACAAATTCAAGGTAGGTCCTTTATTTTTTCCAAAGTAATTCCTAATTTTTCTCCTATAGATATTATAAATAAAATTGAAAATTTAGGTAGGTCCTAGGACCTACCTTTAGTCTTAGTAGCTACGCCTCTGCTTCCATGAGTAGCTTGTGTTAAGTAATCAATATAAAATGAATTCCCTTTATGTCCATACCATATATTTATAATTTTCATTTTCAACCAAAAACTTTGCTGTAATATCATTAATGGTACCAAATTTTTAGCGATTGATCTAAAAAGTTAAAGGGTTGTGATCCGTTCTCACTTTCTCAACATTTAACATGTTCTCAATATAACTTACCTATCTCCCTTTGTAACGCCCCGGTTTTTTCTTGGTACGTTTAGTTATTTTAATTTAATTATTCTTGTAACCTTGGGTTAATTTATTTAACCAAGGTATGATTTCTTATGTTATTGGACTCTTTTGATCATCTTGTAAACTCCTTTTATTGAAGTCCATGGGCTATGGGCCTATTTGCAAAGTCCATCTAGTAAATAGTACTTAATGTGTTAATTGAGTCATTTGGAACACACACAAGAAAAAAACTCTAAACCCTACTCTCTCTCTCTCTCTCTCTCTCTCTCTCCCTCACAACTGTCCTTCTCTCTCTCTCTTTGGGATCAAGAGCAGCCAAGGGGATGTTGTTTGGAGCTTAATTCTTGTTCATTTCCAGCCTTGATTCATATTGGTATGAACCTCCTTATCATTTCTTACAACTTGATTCATAACCTTGTTCTAGTTTTATGATTTCATCTTCACTTCTGCTCCTTATTTGATTTGTATCTCTTTTGTTATTTGCAAAGAATTGTATGTTATACATCATCTCAAGATCCTATCTTCACCCCATATATGGTGGATGATGGATCTAGGTGATTACATGTTACAAAAGATCATGGAAACCCTAAAAGGGAGAATGGTGATTTTATGTGCTTTATGTTTATTTTCATGTTGATTATTATTACATTCTTGTGGCTAAATGAAATCCTAATGATCCCTAACCCTTTTTAGTACCACCATGATCATGGGGACTGAATTGGGATGATGAACACATCTTAAAATGTGTTTCAAAGGGAGAAGGATGGATAAGCCAAAAAGGAATCACGGGTGGCTACAATTCTGTTTATCATCAGATCTGTAGTAATTTTGTAAAAATCATGTCTTGAGCTCTAAAACTCAAACGGACCCCAAACCAGTTCCCAAAGTTCAAAAATTGAGTTGGCTAACTTTCTTAAGGAGGACAACCTCACTGATAAGGACTTTATCTATGGGCAAGAATGGTATCTTTGCTGTTAGGTCCGATCCGCGTCTGTTCTGATATGTCATTTTGATTTCATCATTTCTAAGGCTTGGAAAAGGATCCAGAGTGATTCCAAGTTTCTATATGTTCCTTATATTATGAATTTAAGATCTGGAGCAGATGGGGTGTTATTTCTAATTATAAATTGGTTAGAATGGATCAACACTCCAGATCAGTGGGCAGTCACCAGCTTTTACTAGTGCTGTGATTGTCTACAATGTAAATTTTATATCCGGAGCTTGGGAAATGATTTTCATTCAATTCAAACTCTGAGACTTTCATTTGTATGTCCTTTACTTCTCTGAATTTTGGTTTGGACGAATTCTACTCACAAGTTGGGTAGAATTGGCCAACATCACTTGACTGTCCTGTTGGAGACAGCAGTGATACACCTTTTTGTAAAATTCATATTTAATTCATCCTTTGGAGTTAGAAGGAGTTCTTTATAGTTATGGAATTATTAACAATCATAGTTTCCTATAAAATTTAGTTAAAGCTATGTTTATGTTTTAGATTTTGGAGTAAATCCGTTTTGAACAGCAGGTCTGTTTTAAAGACCTTGCTGTGATTACTTTTTTCTCAACTCATAGCTTCATTACTTCTCATTTCTAACCTTTAGTCCTTCTTAGGTGAGGTTTTGAAGTTTGATCAAGCTTGGTAGCATTATTTGATTGTTAGCTATCCTTACTACTCACTCAAGGTGAGTTCTCTCACACCGTTGTATTGATGTTTGTGTTTGCTAGTTAGCTCGTGTGTGATTATTTGAATTTATTATAAAGGCATGCTATATAACCATTGTTTTAATTCGTACATGTGCACTGTATGTAACTAATTATGGATATGGGGACACCACCAAAGGATACGGATTTACCGGTGCGGTGGGTAGGTAAGATCACCAACGTAATACTCATCGTGAGGTGCGGTGATTAGGGCCAAATGATATGGGATCTTCCCGGTGCGGTTCAAACCTACAAGTCCTTCTTGTATTATAGGCATTGATTCGTTCTTTGTCCTTATTATACAATTATAATCGGAAAATGGATTAGGGTTAGTAAATATGAATGTTAGTACAATGTCTGTGTTTGAATTCACTAAGCTTTGTGCTTACGGTTTCCCTTATAACTTTTCAGGTGTCAAGATTAAAGAGGCTAAGGCTTGACATGGAGCACCGGGACATCGCTACTAGTTATTTTTGTTGGGACCTTATTATTGTTATTTCTTCCGCACTTATTTTATATGATTGTTAAGTTTGATGGATTGTGTTATGACTTTTTCAGTTATTTGATTTAATTTAAGATGAGTTTTAAAAGTTTAAAATTTTTGCAAAAAAATTTGGGTGTCACACCCTTATTATATATATATATATATATATATATATATATATATATATATATATATATATATATATATATATATATATATATATGCCCCTACCATATATTTATAATTTTCATTTTCAACCCAAAACTTTGTTGTAATATCATTAATGGTACCAAATTTTTAGCGATTGATCTAAAAAGTTAAAGGGTTGTGATCCGTTCTCACTTTCTCAACATTTTACATGTTCTCAATATAACTTACCTCTCTCCCTTATATATATATATATATATATATATATATATATATATATATATATATATATATATATATACCATAAAATGACCATGTTACTCCTCTTTTGGTTAGCTTGTATACATAGGTGTTGATTGTGTTGGTTTCACAATATGGTTAAATTAATGAAAATGACAAAAGATAGTAAAGTGATAAAATTGCCCTTAATACATTCTTAACTTAACTTAAGGTAATTTGGTTAAAAGTAACCATTTTCATTTAATACATTTTGTTAAAAGTCTTTATTTTACATTTAAACGTCGTTATTTTTTATTTTTTATTTTACGGAAAACAACACATGAAGAGGTTTCACAATATGCCACTAAATTAAAACAAAACCCAACTGAAAAAACTTGAATCCGATCGGAAAAAAAAAACATGAAGACCGTGGACCGAAGGGAAGGAGAGTAAATGAAAAAACTGGCTGAGACCATGACGACTTTATACTGGTCTCATCAAAGTTCATTTTGTCAAAGGAGATCGACAGGTGTCAAAGACCAATTTTGTTTCACTTAAAATCTTTTGGTTGATCCAGTTTAGTTTGTTCCAGCCTGGGCCCAAGATTACTATAAAAATTGGGACCTATTGCGGATTGGCCCCCGAGCGCGAGCCCCTGACATAGGATTTTTACAATCAATAAGTAGCAGGAGATATATTCCATCGTTATGGAAACATTACCAAAATTACTTGCTTTCGCAAAGGAGGAAACAAAATCGTGTACCAGCGATTGCCATCATGCAAACAAAATCGTCTACCATCGATTGCCATCATTATGGAAACAACAGTAGTTTTAGACTTCTACTTATACCGATTAATTCTTAAACCTATAAGCTCAAGCTCAAGCCGATTCTTATACCGAAATTGTAAACCGCCGACATTCCGGTAATGTTTTTAAAACTCTTTTACTTCCTTATTATTATTTGATTATCTAGTGTTTAATGGCAAATTTAATGATTTTTCTGTTTTTGTTTATTGAGTAAATCAGAGTGTGATTTTTTGAAGCATGTGAAGATGGTGTTGTGTTTCCTATTTTTCTTTCCTTTGCGATTAATCACATTATTTTGATTAATGATCCATAAATTTGGTATTTTGGTCGGGTTATGTTTAATTGTCATTTGGTTTTGTTGATTCTTCACAGTTTTGTAATTGAGTAATTGACCTAGCCAATTGTATAATAGGAATGTAGTTTTTTCAAATCAAAAGCAGGTTTGCTTTTCGTTTACAGCATTGTGATTGAGTAATTATCTTCATGTTCTAACATTCTTATCCTTGATTACTGATTATTCATCTACCGTTGGGGTAGAGAAACAGAGTATCCCTTTTAGTTCATCAAGGACATTTTTACCACGTGGTTGATCTATAATTTCCATGTACTGTTTTTGTTCAGCGTATCTATCTCTTCTCGAAATGCTAAATTTTGGATATCTGTATGCATTTTGTTTTGGTTTCACTTCAGGATCTTGTTCATCCTTGTGCTTGTTAACATTTACCAAGATCTTCTATCTCATGTAGAATTTGCATTTAACAAGATCTTGAATATTTATTCTTACTTTTGCAGGTGTAGTAATGGGTAAGGCAATGAGTACGACTAGAAACCAAAATTATGATGTGCCATTGACAGATCTTAACCATGATGTGTTTTATTTAGTTATGATGCGATTGGGAGTTGTTGATTTTCTTGCATTCAGTGGAGTTTGCAAGTCATGGAGGTCACTCGCACTCTCTAACAGGAAGAGGTTTATGGCGTCCAGACCACCTCTTTCTGTAATTATATCTCCTTCTCCTCCACCCATGTCCATGTGTATATCTCGTCCTCGTGCTTATAACAATACCTGCTATCTAACTGACTTTGAAGGAAGAAAGTTTAAAACCATCATTCCCCATTCTGCTAGCAGAATTTGTGTTGGCTTAACTTGTGGTTACTTGATATTGTTTGGGAGAAAAACCAACGACTTCTGGCTTGTGAATGCTATCACAAGGCATCAACTTCATTTCCCTTGTGTCCCCTTTTATGTAAATGGTTTTCCATATTCAAGAGTCAAGGCTATCCTGGTCTTTTCACCTTTAGTATCGTGGTGGTGGTTTGTTATTTTAGATGAATCCACCCACATAATATGGTTTACAAGAGCGGGTAAAGGAGCATGGAATCATGTCTACTCCACTTTCCCCATCATTGATTTACATTATTTTAAGGGGAAGATATATACGCTAAACAGTATAGTAAACACAAGAGATGAATATCAATTATATGAAAATGAGACTCAATCCACATCCCAAATTGACTTTACTTGAAACCAAGAATTTTTTGAACCAAACTTCTCTTCCGAAGTTTGTAAGTTTGGGTGAAAACCTTTATGTGAATAATTATACTTTTGGAGTTTGGGACTGTTTTTACAAACTAGATTTTAGTGAAATGAAATGGATGCATCGTGACAAGGAAATAGAAGAATATTCATTATTTTGTTGCTCGAACCATGATGCTGCTTTTAAGCTATTGAGGGCCGACACTAAGAACAGCTGGAAAGACAAATTCAATTTTGCACTGATGTGGTATTTCCCCCATGATTGTTTGAATGTTAATCTCATAGATCAGTGATTGACTTATTAACCCTCCTGTCTTTGTTTTTATCTTGGAAGCACAATTGGTTGATTTGGATTTTTAAATCTATGTTATAAATTTTTTTGCGGCCGCTCACCATTTGCTTCAACTGACCTGTTATTATTATTATTTGTATGCATTCTGGATTTTATTTCTACTGATGGCCTGTTATTATTATTATTGTTATATATACAATAAAAAGGGAGCATGCTTATGAACATCAGATACTCCCTTGATTTTAGCCATTGATAGGCTTCTTCTCCATTGATTGGCTTCTCATTCTAAGATCGCGATTATACCCTTCTTCTACCAAACAATCTTCCAGTTCCTTCCACTGCTCCCTACGCTCCTCCAAACCACCGCCTCACTCCTCCATACTGGATCGTTATCTCTCACCACCACCATAGCTCTATTCAATTTAGGGGTCAGGTAGCTCCCTCCACCGCTTTTGTCACTCAATCGTCTGCTTCGTTGCCATAGATATCATTGACCATGTCCTTTTTTTTTTATTAAATCCACTCATTACCGAAAGCTTCGTTTCTCCTACATCCATCCAACTAAAGAGATACGATCAGGACGAACAATGACAACCAAAGGTTCGACGCCCCTTCTTTGTTGATTTCTGCTTCGCCGATGCTTCTTCTAAAGAGAAAGACAAAGATAAGGTTGCTGATGCGGCTCTCCCCAAACACCTATATTCTATTATTCTTCAATGGATATACGGTACAATTTCCAAAGATCTTATGACCACAATTCTTAAACCTGATTCCACACCAAGCTTGGAAATCCTTGGAAAACTGTTACGACCTAGTTGAAGGGGGTGAGCCTCCACAGAAAGAAGAAGGAATAGAGGAAGAAGCCTGGAGCAATTTTCAATAATCCTCATTAATACCGAAATTACAATTTAAAAGAAAAGAACTAGCTAGAGGCTTCCACCTAAACAGGAACGGAAACTGCCGTGCAAAGAATTATTCTAAACAAAAACTACCATAATGGTTCCTAAAATAAAGCAACCAAATACTCTAAAGCTTCACGTGTTCATTGAAACAGCTGATGGTGCAACTTATCTTCCAAGTATCCATTAGTCTATAACGGGCGGGTCAGACGATGGGTCTTTTGGGCCGGGTCTGGGTTGTACCCGTATCAATACCCCCATCGTTGAGAATGACCTTTTCCTCAAGGTCACTTTTTCAGCTGGCATGACTACTTCTTCCTGGTTTTCCCATGTAGACTCAGAAATATCCCTATCTTTCCATTTAACTAGGACCCGTTTGATTGGAACTCCTTGAATAGTTATGGTGCGTTGGTCAATGATGGTATTAGGCTCGATTAATGGTATGTCATCCACAAAGGTTGCTGGAAGCGGAAGTGCTGATGGCATTGAATCTCCATGGCAGGGTCACAATAGTGAAACATGGAAGACCGGATGGATGTGGGATTCTGGTGGGAGGTTGAGACGATAGTCCACTTTGCCTATGCGTTCTAATATCTTGAAGGGGGCCGAAGAAGCGTTTCAATTGCACTATGATAGCTCGTGTTGTACTAATACTCAGCGAGATATATGTACTTGTTCCACCGGGTGGGCTCGTCGCTGGTGAAGCAACGAAGGTAAGATTCTACACAACGATTGACCACTTCTGTTTGTCCGTCGGTTTGAGGATGGCAAGAACTTGAATGGAGAAGTTTGGTGCCGAGTTTTGTGAAAAGTTGCTTCCAAAAGTTGCTTGAGAAAATGGGATCTCTGTCAGATAAGATGGTTTTGGGGATTCCATGTAGGCGATATATGTTCTGATGGAATAAGGTGGCTAAGGAGGCGACTGTGTAGTGGGTAGGTAATGCGATGAAATGGGAGAATTTAGACAAACGGTCTACTATTACCTACACAATTGTTTTTCCTTGGGAGGGTGGTAAGCGAGTGATGAAATCCATTGAGATTTCTTCCCACACGTGTTCTGGTATGGTTAGGGTTTGAAGAAGTCCATAGGTTTTTTGGGTGGAGTATTTCGTTTTTTGACATATGAGGCACTCTTTGATGAATTTTGTTACCTCTTGACGAAGGTGGGGCCAGAAAAAGGATGCGTTGATACGACAAATGGTGGTTGTGATGCCAGAATAACCGTCGAGGGTAGATTAATGGAACTCGTGTAGCAGTTTCTGTCTTAGCTGGGGAATTTCTGGGATTAATAGTCGGTCTTGAAAAAGAAGCAGACCATCACGCATCGTGTAGCCTGGTAAGCTGGTTGGATTTGTTGACAGGTGTTAGACCCATTTGTAACCTTCAGGGTTGCTGGTATAGTAGTCCTGTAGTACTTGTAGCCAAGGGAATGTGGTAAAAGATAGTGTAAACATCTGTGCTTTGGTTTTTTTGCTCAACACGTCAACGAATCTATTTTCTTTCCCGGGTTTGTAGTGGACCTTGAAGTCGTACCCTAGCAGTTTTGTTGCCCATTTATGTTGCTTGTAGGTTTGAATCACCTGTGTTAACAGGCGTTTGAGGCTGCGTTGGTCCGTATACACACGAAAACGACGAACGAGTAGATATTGACGCCACTTCTTAACCGCTTCGGTGATGACATACAATTCTCTAACGTAAGTGGAAGCGTTTTGCATGAAAGGGCAGAGTTTCTTACTGAAAAAGGCTATGGGTTTATTGTTTTGTGATAGTACAGCGCCAATGCCTATCCCGGAGGAGTCAGTGGTGACGTCAAAGACGTTATGGAAGTCGGGGAGGGCTAAGACCGGTAAGGTTAGCATGGCGTGTTTGAGGTCTTCGAAATATTGGATCGCCGCTGGTGTCCAGGTTAAGGTAGGCTGACGAAGGAGATCTGTAAGCGGGGTACCTATTTGGGCGTAATTATGGACTAATCACCTTTAATAGTCTGTCAAACCCAAAAATCCCCTAAGGCCTGTTATCAAAGTGGGTTTGGGCCATTCTTTGATGGTCTGAAGCTTCTCTGGGTCCGTGGATACACTAAGCTTCTCTGGGTCCATGGATACACCGACCTGTGAGATTACATGACCCAGGTAGTGGATTTCTCTGACACCAAAAATACACTTTGTTAACTTGGGGTAGTATTGAAGTTGAGCGAGTGTAGAAAAAACATGGCGCAGATGGTGGGAATGTTGTTCGATGGTTTTACTATAGACTAGTATATCATCGAAAAAAACTAGTACGAATCGACAAAGCATGTCCTGAAAAATATCATTCTTGGCGTACTAGAAAGAGGATGGTGCATTCGGTAAACCGAACGGTATGACCCGAAATTCATAGTGTCCCTCTACCATGTGAAACGTTGTCTTGTGCATTCGGTGGTAATTAGCGCGCAGGTCAAGTTTAGAAAAGAATAGTGCCTCGTGTAATTCATCAAGTAATTCATCGACGGTAGGGATGGGGAGAGGGCCACAGATGGTAATGGTGTTTAGAGCGTGGTAATCGACACAAAACCGCCAGGTGCCATCCTTTTTCTTGACTAAGAGAACGGGCGATGAGAAGGGGTTGTGGCTGGGGCGAATTAGGCCGTCTCTGTGCTCATACAAACCCTAATGCTCGGATCTAGGTTTCTCTATTGTACATGCAATGCCAAGACTTACAAACCCTAGATCTATCAAATAAGAACTGAAATAAGGGTTTAGTAATTACCTTTGATTGTTATATAGCAATAACAATTAATCCTTGCTTTGATTGGCTTCAGAAAGGTTAGTGCCTCAAGTGTGCACCTCTAATGGAGTCACAAACACCACTAATCAACTTGGATGAAGAGGGAGGAGAGAGGAGGCACAAAAAATGGCTGGAAACCCTAAAGGATTACTTGTCCACGTTTTTTGGGGCTTAAGGGTCCTTTATATACATGTAGACTATTAGAGTTTACAACTAGGAAACCCTAATCTGGCTGCTTAGGCCATAAGCAGCCCATGGACTCCTTTAACATATCCCTTGGACGATTTCTAATGGGCTTCCCATAGAATTCGTCCAACCTATATATTATTAGGTGATCCATAGCCCAATCGTAATTATCTTATAATTACAAATCCAGTCCCCTAAGTTTAATTAATCTCTTTTAGCCACAAAATTAATTCTTAATTAATTCTTGACTAATATTAATTAAACTATATGATTTCTCCTTTAATATATTATTCTTATAATATATTAATAAATCATAATTAAACCTTTCTCTCCTTAATTCATCCTACATATTGCTATGGTGAAGGCAACCCAAAAGGACCATGCTCATAATCGGGTCAAGTACATACCAAAATAGTTATGGACTTAGACACTAATCCAACAGTCTCCCACTTGGATAAGTCTAATAACTATTCTGCGTATGACTTCAGAACCTGATCAGCAATCGTAGCTTCCAAAAGCCGCTGTCAACTCTGATCTTATCAGGTACGCGTGTCCTTTAGATAAGGGATTATATATTCCTCCATTCTACAAGATATCGGATAGACATGAGACATGGATTGAAATCATTCTCTCAGTCTATGTGTCGTTTCCCGATTTCCGATTTATGACGACTGACTAATTGAACAAATCAAATCAGTCCTGGCCCGGCCGAGCACTTTCCTTTGTCATCACTAAATCATCGAGGGGCCCACAGACATCGCTTTTATCCCACCTTGGGTAAAAGGAATGGATAAACTTTGACTCAAATGCTTGCTTGCACCTACTAATCGAATCACACACAACAATAAGTTTTATAACACCAAGTTACTGGTGCGTTTACTTATCATCAATGTGCAACCGACCAGCAAATAACAACTCACACGTCTCGGTTTCAAGAATATACAATGTTATCGTCTCACCAATCACTCGTGATAAAACCATGAAGTGATTCAAGTGAGCGTGGGTTTAATCCAATACTTTAATCTTATCAAAGCACTCATGAACTCTGCAGCAAACTTGTGCTATGTCTAAACACTTTAGACAATCTACAGACATATTCATGACAGTCTTCCTTCATACCTACTTCCAACGTATGACCGACTGTGGAGGTTCGAATAACCTAGTTATTCTGGAAGTCAAAACATGCAAAATGAAACGCAATAATAATATTAATCCTATATGGTCCCAAAACGTTTGAGCGTAAATAAAAAACACTTTTATTTAAACACCATATTGATTACTCATTATTCATTGCTTACTGTTTCAGAAAATCAACTTATTACTCGAATTATAACCACAATTGTCCCATGCTCCAAGCATACACACTTTGGTTTCCTATGGTCCATACTTTGTGAAATAGATCAATTGAAAAACTTTTCCAATGAAACTCATTTCACAATCCCCAATCCAAATTCTTCCCACTTTTAGAATATGTCAGATTCTAACATTTTATGCAATGATTCTTTCGTAATGTCATAGCACAAAAGTCACCAAGACCCGACTAATGAAATTATAAGGTATTCTATCAGAAATTGTTACAAGACAATTCCATAGACATGAAGTCTCACATTCATCCTTCTTGCATAAAAGTTTCTAATCTAGACATATTTCTTAATATCCAACTCCCATTAATGGAAACATTTCCGTATTTGCCATATGACAACTCATTCTTAATAGAATCTTATCTATTCATAATAATGTCAATATAGTCCATCCAGTACTATACTTCCAACTACTCACAAGCGACAAATCCTCAGTGAACCTCAGATCGTCCTTTGATAGTTGTTTAATTATTTTAGTCAAAACCAGTTCTAGTCCCTTTTCCCTCTTAATGCCTTAGGCATTTGGAAAATTTTAGAATGGTCAAATATTATAGCATATGCAATCGATCCTATACCCGAAGCGTATTGGACACGATGCATAATGTCTCACATAAAGACATGATACTTCATCATCCTTCTGCCATAATATTTTATGTGCCCTGTTCCCACAATTCGAACTATGAAGAGGGATGCCGTAATCATAATCGAATTTTGAGAATGCACTATGTATCCTTGACTAAATTTATTAACATTTCTCGATCTAAGCTTTAGAATTTTGAAACGAAGTATAATATTCTCTCCCTTAATTATAGCAAAACAACTTTTCAACCCTTGCAACTTTGCAAAGTGAATCTTTGTTTTCTATAATTAATATTGCTAACTTGCAATACTTACCATAATAATCATGCTCCCACTAAAATGATGATTATTTTCTTACCAGCATAACACTTATGCTCCCACTAGCTTTGACATGTATTCAGAAAACAATTGAATTTCTAGAAAACAATGCTTATTGAATTCCTTAAGTTCACATTTCTAATACCTAATGCTTTGATAAGCCTTTATCTAAGCTTTTTAAGCTCATACACCTTTGCCTTAGATAGCTCACATGTGTGTCTAAACAATTCCAGAACTTATAGCAATAAGTCTCGATTGTTCAAACTAATTGTCAAATCTCACAATTCGAACTATGAAGAGGGATGTCGTAATCATAATCGAATTTGAGAATACAATTTTCACAATTGCAATCTTCTTAAAATATCTCTTAGCGAAAGCATTTCCTTACAATCATTTTCATGAAGGAGGGAAACCTTATGACACCTAGATTTCATGATGTATGTGTTCCTATCCATGTGAATTTGTCAAAACCAAAGTTTGCGACAAATCCAAACTCATATGGACCGAACGTGCTCAATCTCGATTTCTTGCCTCATGGTAACATGAATGCCCACCATGTCTTCCAAGCAACTCACCCTTTCGTATCAATGTACTTTCCATTGATCAAGGTGCTTTGTCTTTATGCATTCAAATGAGAACTCATAGAACTCACATGCATAATTAACTCAATTGGAATGGCACAGAAAAAGAGTATGTCATCCACGATAGGCTTTAGACCTCACGTCGTGTGCTAGTGATGATCAACTAGGTTTAACTCTTGATTTGTTCTTGAAACTTTTCAAGACCATTAAGACTCCCACTGACTCCTTGACATATAAGATTCTCTTGTCAAGAAACATTCCTTGACAAAACAAATATTCAAGAGTTAGTGTAGTTTTTATCAAGACTATCACTTCATAATTGGTTCTAGTTGGTCTTTGTCTTATCCAAGACATCACAACTTACCAATTTCAAATGTGCAAGAATAAGAAAACTTTTCCAAATTCCACATCTGACGAGTGTTATAAACCTACTTAAGACTTGTCACTCAAGTCACAATCTTGACTCTAAGACTTGATATTGGAACGAAGTATGATTGACTTATTGATTTTAACTATTTCCATAATTCTCGATTCCTCTTCTTAGACATGCAAATGCACTAAGACTCACTTAGAGGATCAATCGAGAAATAGTTCTTAATCATTAAGACTTATCATAAAACACAATAAAAGGTGCTCTCCCTTCTTCTTAGAATAGATAAACTTTTATCTTTCTGCCTACTTGATTCTTCTTATTCGTTCTGCTATTGATTGAAACTCTTTCGATCAACTCAGAATTATACTTAATCTTATAAGTATAGCCATATTTACTAAACTTTAGTAAATCATGACGAATATTTTTATCACTCTTGTGGTGGACTTGATCAAAGCACAACCTAGTGTACTCGATCTCCTGGTCCTTCTCTTGACACTTTGCCAAAGAATTAGTCTAATTTCCAAAATATGAAGTTTCTCATTCATCACACAACCAAGTTGTATGATTCCAAGTTTCTGTCCAATTGAAACTTGGGCGATGAGAATCTTCCTTTATTTGGCAAATCCTCGACATTTCACAAATAACATAATCAAGAATCACATCCAATTCAACATTGCTAAAATTAGAAATACATAAACATCCATTTTCACATATGCCATTGCAAGGATAAATAAATAGGACGAAATCAAAATTCATTTTATTGCGGAAAAACTTATCATTACAATGCAATTCAAATGAAAACTATGCTATTTTAATTTCTAAGCAATCTATTCTAACTCTAAAGTAGTAGCTCAAAAATCCGATCTTCAAGCAATGCGATCGAAATCCATTTCTTCACGATCAGATTCAGCTTACTTCTTCCCTTAAGCTTCCTCTCTTTTCTTCGATCCTACAAAACATCAAAATGTAATCTTATCACATCATGTATTGAAAATCAAAGAATAGGAACTTATAGAGTTAGTTATTGGATTTTACCTGAAGTAGAGCCACACGTCTTGACTCTCCCATCTCTTAGATCTCTCAGGTAAACAGGGCAGCTTCGTCTCCAATGCCCCTTCTCTTGGCAGTAGAAGCAGATGGACTCTTTTGGAATGGCACAAGGAACTATCTCAGAATTTACGTTTTCTGGATTTCCAATGTCACTATTTTCAATGTCCATTGAAGTTTGGGAGTTTGATTTGCCAGAAAAATTTGCTCGATCAGCACGCCAAATCATTTCTGATTCAGCAGCTATAAGCAAATAGGTCAAATCAATGAGGGTCACGTCATGGTCCATCATATAGTACTCTCTAACGAACTCACTATATGATTCAGGAAGTGACTGAAGAACCCAGTCAACAGCCAACATTTCTGAGATATCGACACCCATCATCCTTAACCTATCAATGTGTGACTTCATCTCTAAGATGTGTGCACACACAGGTTTCCCATCTTCGTGTTTACTTGCCAATAGGGCTTGAGTGAGCTTGAACTTTTCAAGCCTTTGAACTTGTGGGTTAGGGAGAATAATTGGAGGAGGTGGAGGAAGTGAAGCATGACTCTCGTTTCCTTGATCGTATCGTGGAACGTCATCTTCATTTGGAAAGCTTGTTCCAAGGGACTTGAGAAGACCATTGTAAGATTTAGACATCTACAAAACGGGAGAAAATTCAAGTTAGTTGATAAGAATCCTTGATGTAACACCCAAATGAAACATCAAGGCTAGGATCCAACACAACATTCTACAACCTAGAAGAGGGATGCCGTAATCTAGTTGCAGAATATTTGAAGGTAGGTAAATGACGATTTACCAATTTCCACCATGAAAAACGAAAAAGACTTTTAAGTTTTAAATGAATTGAAACTCCTAGATCTTTTGAGATTCATTGAACTTTTCAATGGCATGTTTAATCTCGATTATGCCCTTCAAGTTTGCGACTGGGATGCCGAAGATCACAAACAAGGTGTGAATAACCATACGAATCACGTGGTGCACCCAATTGCTACTATCACCTAATCAATGTGCCGGTTAGCCACACACGCTCCATTGATCTATGATAAATATCGAGCCACCCTTCGCCACCAATGTCAATCCCAAATTAGTGTGCCGGTTAGCCACACACGCTCCACTAACGTTTGACAAGGGTACGAAGTGTAATTCCATGGATTAGCATACAAATTCACATTTTTCCCTAAAGTAACTAAGATTGGGAATTTGTAAAAGCATTTAGTTACTTTGTACTTCATTATACTTATAATGGAAGGTTTCGTCCTATCCTACCTGTTCGGCTAACGACCCTCCACTAGTCAAGAGTGCGGTGGGTAAGAGTGGATACCCATTCAATCGCCATTTTATAGGCAATTTCCTTAAACACCCCTTTATAGACCAGCTTCGTGAATGAGGCCTACTAACGGTAAGACTGACTCTTTACTCATATATATAATATTAGACTTTTAATGTTACATATATATAGTATAGGGTGTATTTTACACTTTTAAAATACTAGGTGGTTTTATTAACTTTCTCTTTTAATTAAACTTTTAATTAACTTAATAAAACCATGAGGGTGTAATTCGAACTTTTCAAAATACTAGAGTTTTAGAATTTAAATATTACATAATTAAACTATTAATCAAAATTTTAAATTCCAAAACTTGAGGGTAAGTTTTGAAACATTTCAAAACATTAGGTTTTAGAATTTAAATATTTCAACATTAAACTTTTAATCAAAATTTTAAATTCCAAAACTTGAGGGCAAGTTTTGAAACTTTTCAAAACATTAGGGTTTAACTATTTAAATTTCAAAAACAAAACTTTTAAGTTCAAATTTAAACTATAAAACCTAAAGGGAATAATTTAAAACTATTCAAACTTACTAGGGATCAAATAACAAATAATATAAATCAAACAATTAATTTTGTGATTATCTATATTTGACCTAATCCAATTTTAGTCACAAGATAATTACCAAATAATTTGAATAATCTATATTTATCATATAAAGAAACTATTATTCAAAAGATTTGAAATTATCTTTTGTTTTGGTAAGGATAATCATTTACATACAATAAAATTCGGATTTTATTATCAAAAAACGATTTTGGCATCAATCCTACAGCAAAACAGCAAGTAAATCCCGAAATATACTCTGTCAGACTCCCGGACTCGCCGAGTCAGTCCTGAACTCGCCGAGTAGGGCCAACTCGCCGAGTCCAGATACTGACTCGCCGAGTTGAGTCGGGCAGAGGCAAGAAAAATGATTTTCAGTAGAAAAACGACAATTGCATCACATACAACAGAAACCAATCAAGGCTCTGATACCACTAATGTATTTTAAGCATAAGAACAATCCTATGTGCTCATACAAACCCTAATGCTCGGATCTAGGTTTCTCTATTGTACATGCAATGCCAAGACTTACAAACCCTAGATCTATCAAATAAGAACTGAAATAAGGGTTTAGTAATTACCTTTGATTGTTATATAGCAATAACAATTAATCCTTGCTTTGATTGGCTTTAGAAAGCTTAGTGCCTCAAGTGTTGCACCTCTAATGGAGTCACAAACACCACTAAGCAACTTGGATGAAGAGGGAGGAGAGAGGAGGCACAAAAAATTGCTGGAAACCCTAAAGGATTACTTGTCCACGTTTTTGGGGCTTAAGGGTCCTTTATATACATGTAGACTATTAGAGTTTACAACTAGAAAACCCTAATCTGGCTGCTTAGGCCATAAGCAGCCCATGGACTCCTTTAACATATCCCTTGGACGATTTCTAATGGGCTTCCCATAGATTCGTCCAACCTATATATTATTAGGTGATCCATAGCCCAATCGTAATTATCTTATAATTACAAATCCAGTCCCCTAAGTTTAATTAATCTCTTTTAGCCACAAAATTAATTCTTAATTAATTCTTGACTAATATTAATTAAACTATATGATTTCTCCTTTAATATATTATTCTTATAATATATTAATAAATCATAATTAAACCTTTCTCTCCTTAATTCATCCTACATATTGCTATGGTGAAGGCAACCCAAAAGGACCATGCTCATAATCGGGTCAAGTACATACCAAAATAGTTATGGACTTAGACACTAATCCAACAGGTTTTACTATAGACTAGTATATCATCGAAAAAAACTAGTACGAATCGACAAAGCATGTCCTGAAAAATATCATTCTTGGCGTACTAGAAAGAGGATGGTGCATTCGGTAAACCGAACGGTATGACCCGAAATTCATAGTGTCCCTCTACCATGTGAAACGTTGTCTTGTGCATTCGGTGGTAATTAGCGCGCAGGTCAAGTTTAGAAAAGAATAGTGCCTCGTGTAATTCATCAAGTAATTCATCGACGGTAGGGATGGGGAGAGGGCCACAGATGGTAATGGTGTTTAGAGCGCGGTAATCGACACAAAACCGCCAAGTGCCATCCTTTTTCTTGACTAAGAGAACGGGCGATGAGAAGGGGTTGTGGCTGGGGCGAATTAGGCCGTCTCTGAGCATGATGGAGATGAGGTCAGTCATAATTTGTTTCTAAAAGTGTGGATAGTGGTAAGGTTTAACGTTTACTGGAGGTGTGGTGGGAAGGAGGGGTATACGATGATCATGGGGTCGGATGGGGGGAAGGTTTGTGGGTGTTTCAAATATGTGTTGATATTCTTTAAGTAATTGTTGAATCTAGGGATCAGTGGTTGTAATTGGATTAGTGGATGGTGGTTCGAAGATTAAAGTGTGCATGGAGGCGATGGAGTCCTGATGGAGGAGGTGGTGTAGGGAGCTGGCTGAAGTAGTGGTTGCTGCATGTTCTCCTACCAAAGTGATCTGTTTCTGGTGGTGTGAAAACGTGATATGGGGTACTGAAAAGTCAGCAGTAATAGGACCAAGAGATGCTAGCCATTGAAGGCCTAGGATGATATCTGCTCCGCCAATTGGAAGTACAAAAAAAGGAATGTTAAATGGGGCGTCTCGAAGATGAAGTGGAACATCTAGACAAAAACCATAGCAATGGATATGTGTTCTGTTGCCTATCATCACAGAGAAGGTTGGGATGGGTGTAGTTAGGAGTTTAAGAAATGTGGCCACCCGTGGCTGAACGATGTTGTGTGTACTTCCACAATCAATGAGTACCGTTCCAGGATGGCCGTTAATGAACCTTGTGACCCGAAGAGTTCTCAGAGATGATGATCCTAGCAATGCTGCTAGAGATAGTGATATAAATTGGGGTTCCTCATTGGTGATTGTGTGGTCTGTGACTGGAACGACATCGGTGGAGTGAAAGGGTTGGTTTATGTCGGAAGTGAGTGTGTGGTTATCGGTGGTGTATAGGTGATCTTCATTGTCAACAATGATGAGGAATTACGGGGGGTTGCATTTGTGTCCCGGGTGGTACTTTTCTGGGCAACGAAAACAAAGTCCAGAGGCCTTCCGTTGTTGAAGAGCTTCATTAGATAATCGGGTGTATGGGAGAGCAGGGTTAATTTTGGTGGGGGTAGGTAAAAGACCCTCTGAGGTGGGCGATGTGGTGGCGGTGGTGTTGGGCTGAGCAGTTGTTGATGGTGCTGAGCGGAACAGAGCGGTGTAGCGGGTTCGAAGACTGGAATCACCCTGTTTATCTTCAATCAATTTGGCCAGGCCAATTGCTTGCGTGATGTCTGATGGTCGGAGTATTGCAAGCTCTTGACTGATTTCGATACGGAGGCCGGACAAGAAACAATTAAGTAATGCTTCGGGTGGCAGGCGTGTGATGCAATTGCATAATCGCTCAAATTTGGTCTGATAAGCGATAAGCTGTCACTGAGGATGTTTAATGAATCTTAAATAAAACGGTCTGGTGGTTGTCACACGTGGAAGGGCCAAATCGAGTCTCAAGCGCTTGTGTGAATGCATCACACGTGGTCAGGAGGTCGTTATTGAACAAATGTTTATACCAGCTCAAGGCATCGCCAGTCAAGAAGAAGGTGACCATGGTGAGCTTTTCCGGTGGCTCGATTCTGTAGAATGCAAAGTATTAGCCAGCCTGAAAAAGCCAATCCAAAGGGTTGGTGCCATTGAACATAGCGAGTGTGAGTTTGGGTGGTCAAATTAGGTTATCACTGGAACCCGATTTGAACTCGAATTTGGTTTTTTTTTTGTTTTTTTTCTGAAATGGAGGGCTTTTTATCAGTTTTAATTAGGTTCACCATGAGTGTGTTTGTCTGTTCGTATTGGGTAGAGAGCTGCTTCATAATGATATCAAGCTGAGATTTGGTAACAGATTGGTTGGCGGTGGACGTGGCGACTAGTTTGGATAAACTGTCAACCATGGTTGTGATGGCAGATTCGAGGGTAGGTGGTACATTGGTTGAAACATATGAAGAGGAGGAGTCGTTTTTAGGAGGCATGATTGAGTTGGGTGAGAGATGAAAGCACCAAATTGTTACGATCTGGTTGAAGGGGGTCAACCTCCACGAAAAGAAGAAGGACCAGAGGAAGAAGTTTGGAGCAATTTTCAATAATCCTCATTAATACCGAAATTACAATTTAAAAGAAAAGAACTAGCTAGAGGCTTCCACCTAAACAGGAACAGAAACTGACGTGCAAAGAATTATTCTAAACAAAAACTACCATAGTGGTTCCTAAAATAAAGCAAACATTATACATTGTAATATACAAACGCTCATACTTACTGGGTCGTTCCATCGACCGGATACCTTCGGTGTTTATGTTGGTGCTAAGTGGTCTTGGTGGTCTGGCTATGAGAATGGCTTCATGAGTTGAGTCGATCTCCGAACTCAACTTGGCATGTAGGGTGATATTTCCGAAAGGACTTTGGAAACACCTTAAGGGGGTTATAAATCTATAGGTTACCCTCGGTATCCTTTGCTCCTTGTTTCTTATCCCTATTATGGGCTAGGAAAGAGTTTGATATTACTTGCATGGGTACCTAAGGGTCTAGATGCCCGGGATATTTCGAGGATTGTCGTTATAAGTTGTAGGGGTTTCGTTAATCGATTGGTTAAGGCGAAGAGCCTCGTTGGCACATGAATTTCGTATGGTGAGGATCAAGTCAGCCCATCAATTGACACTGTTGGGCTCCTTATTGTAATAGATGTTGGGTTGATCTGTAAGGGATGGTTGTTCAAAATGATAGTGTGTTCTATGTACACGTTTGTAATGTTACCGATTTCATCCTTGGTATTCCTACTGTGGTTACTTCGTTCTGAATTTTTGGGTGACCTAGCAATACGAGTGCCTTGGTATAAATGATGTGATTTCGTAGTATGATTTCTATTAGACCTCTCTATGATGGTTTGATGTAGCCTAGTCTTATATAATTCAAGTTTGAAAAGGTTGTAGACTGAGTGGTCATGCCCTAAATCCATAGTCAGACAAGGAACATGAATTAAGGTGGAACTACACACTCTAAGTTTGTAGAATCTTAATTACACATGGCCTTACGTTTACACTGAGTTATCATAACTTGCACAAATATTTTTTTTAGTTTTTCTACGAATGATATGATTAGTTCGGATGAGGGAGCAATTTATGATTTTTGCTGACAAAAATCTTGGTGAAAATTCAATGCTTAATTGAATTTTTTTTTGTTGTTTTGGAACGTACCAAAAATCTCGGTAGGGTTCCTCGCTGCCCCTTCATGTCCAATTGTTAAACTCCTCCTGCTCCTCCGTCACCCTTCTCTGTTGGACAATCCCTCTTGAAATGTCCTGTTTCACCGCATGTGTGGCATACAGGACTTACTTCTGGGTTGAGGTTTGGAGGGACGCTTGGGGTCGGGGCCCTACAGTGGCGGGCGGTGTGCCCCTTCTTGTTGCACCTATTGCAATGTAATTCCTGGAAAACTCCATGATGATGGTAGCTGCACTTGCTGCAGAGCGGGAGGTTTCCACGATATGGTCTTCTCGGTGTTGAGGTAGTAGGGCCAGTGGGGGTAGGGGATGCTACAACTTGTTGCCTTTTGGTAGGCCCTTGAGTCGAACTGCTTCCTTTCTTGTTCCCTAGCTTTCGCTTCATGACCTTAGGTTTGGAGTTTGGGGTGTCTTGGGAAGTTGTCCCTCGCTGGTTTCCTTGGTTGTTGCTACGGTTGGAATTGTCGACACCGTTTCCATTTCCATTTGGGTTGTTGGCGTTGAGTTGTGCCATGACGGCTGTCACGGCAGCTGTTACAACGGCTTGGAAGGTTGCGGGGTCTATCTGCAGAATTGGTGTTTCGCCGGCTAGCTGGTTGTTTCCATGGGAATACATGATTATGTTGCATGATGAGAAACATGTTCGTGAGTAACTATGGTTATTTCTAGTCGTATCTCATCTATGATTATAGATATGAACTTATACATGTACGCCTATAAATCACATGTTTTGTTGCACGATTCTCATTGTTTCGACCTACATCCCTATGATGTATTAATGGTATTATGTAGAAATAGGTATTGTACAAATGTTAAGTTACCCTAATAGATTATAGATATCAGATCCTTAAGTTGGCTCAAGTTACACGAGTTCTTGGAGGGCGTACCTCTCTTGATTTACTACTACTAGTTGTGAAGAATTACATGGTAAACCTAGGACTTAGTGCGAATAGTGTAATGACTCTCATATGCCTAAATAGCGTACAAGGTGTCCAACCATTTCGCTCATTTCAAGAGTGGCCTCTTCCGCTCTCTGCTCTGCTAAGGTTTCCCTAGCCTCAACTTCCATGATTTGTTGCCTTAGGGTGGTCACCTCCCCTTCTAAGGAGCGAAGATGATTGGTAAGGTCTTCCTGTTCTGCGTGTTGGTTCGGTATTGCTTCCGAGGGGTAAGGCTTGCTAAGGATCTCTCCGACGCCTTCATCCATGTCTGACTCCTCATCAGAATCCTCTCCCTCGTGGTTCATCTCTTGGTATTCTTCAGGACCCATTTCTGGGTTCTCCCCTTGTATTTCCTCTGGTTCTCCCTTGATCCATTCGTTGGCTATTACCGCAGGGTAGTAGGGGTCTTCGGGGTGAAGCTCGGACATGTTGCCTTTGCGAGAATGGAGGTATGAGATACATGTAGAAGATTTAAGTGTGGAGGTCATATGGTATTCTAAAATGCTACTATAGTATTACATGTCTGATCCTAGGGCTTCCCGATGTACGAAATCGATAAGTTTTTAGACTTGTTGTTATTTTTTAGTATCATAAAATACTCTTATAGTATTTTAAACTTTAGGTTTGGTTCTAATGCTCCTTTGTATGTAAGGTTGGTAAGTTTTAGACTCGTTGCCTTAAATAAATATAGTTGATCAGGCTATATCTATCCCAAATACGATTACATAACTGCCCATGTTTGACTGTAGTGTTCAACATCTAAATACTTTTGTTTTGTTCTTATTATGATATGGTTCTAGCAAGTATGTATACTTTTAGAAGATACTTATATTCTTAAGGTATACTTTTAGTCAGAGTATTTTTAGTCCCATTGTATTTATAGTTGTATATCTTGTATGGTTAGATATACTAGTTCACTATAAACAATGCTCTGATACCAATCTGTCACACCCCCGAACCGGGACGACGGAAACGTCCGGGGTCGGATGACTTCATTGTACAGTATCATAACAATTGAATATGAATGAAATATAGCAACCAAAATCATACATTGCAATATACCAACATTCATTGTTTTACAAATTGTAGTTGTTTAACAATTACACAAAAATAACAAGAAGTAAAATTTCATGAAGTCGCACCACTTGATCTCATAGCAGAGCTGATTACCTGTTACTGGTTCCCTGAGAATACAAGTCGTTTTGAAAAGCGTCAACTAAAAAGTTGGTGATTTCATAAGCATTTTTGTATAAAAATGGTTTTGCACTTGTTTAGAATAGTTCTCGTAGTTCTTCTAGAAAATCCGATATTTTCTATGAAAATGTTTTGTAAGTCTCATTCCAAAACTGTGAATATATGCATGCCTGTCCTTTGTTATCTTCCGTATGTAAAAGTAAAGCGAATGTTCCTAGAAAATCTGATATTTTCTGATGTAAGGAAAAACTGTAGTCTTAAAACCCAAGACCGGAAGTGTAAGAAATTGAATACTTGGAAAATGATTTTTCGTTCTATAGCTTAATAAAACCGATGAAGTGTAAGCTTCCCGTAAACCAAAATCGTATTGTTATTCCTTATGTGAGTCGCTATAACCATGCTTGATATGACTGATCTGCCTGTCATGACGTTTTTCAGGCGTCGACTTGTTTAAGGTAAGGTTTGTCACCCTAGAATTCCCTAGTCTAGCTGTAGCGAACAACTCAGGTGTGAGGCTGTCAACCCCGTATAGATCTATACACAAACTCTCGCTCTGCCTCCACGAGACTCTGGTTATAATTACAGGACTTACTACGTACACTAGGTAGGTAAGATGAAGGAAAATCTCACAAGAGCCTTAACAGATTTACGTGAACTATGACTCCGTTTTACTTGCAAATAAGATAATTATGCTTTTAAATAATTATGTGTTCTTTGAAAGTGTGGTTTGCGACCTTCAACTATACTAGATATAGTTTATTACGTTTGTTTGTCAAGACAATTCATATTGTTTGTCAAGAGAATTCATATATTCATATATATATATATATATATATATATATATATATATATATATATATATATATATATATATATATATACATATAAGTTAACATGTCTAGATGTTTTAAGAATATGTATAAGTTATATAAACTTGCATCTAACACAAGTATAAGGGCTTTTAGCATGATAAAAACAATTTCTTGTTTTTTGACATTTCTGTCCCTGTTTTTAGAAAAATTATAGAAAAATCATCGTAAGTCGAAATTCGGATCCGTAAACTCTGAGAGTTTGGAAAATAAGTCTACTTTATTCATAAATTTTATTAAAATTTTTAATTGTAACATCCCAAATTTTAAGGCCAAAAATTTGATTTTTAATTGAGTAACTTATAAAATGGTTTACCAAAAACATTGTTAATCACATATCAATTCATAAAACCATAACAACGTGTCTCCAAAAACATATCATCAAATAGTGATAAAATCAGAGTACAATCCCATGAATCACGTATGCGGAAATCTGATGTGCGTGTGATGTGCAGCTACCGCACCGACTCCTTCCCCTTCGTTGAAGAGGTACCTGAAACAAAACTGAAATTGTAAGCATGAAGCTTAGTGATTTCCCCCATCATACAACATACCATAAATAACTCATACTGCCAGACATATCAGGGTGCCCGACCTACCCTGCTAAGCATAACGGGGTGCTGAACCTACCCTTGTTAGGCATACCGGGGTGCCTAACCTACCCCTGTCAGACATACCGGGGTGTCCGACCTACCCCTCCGGTTTATCTCAACCGTTCACGGTACTACTACCACATAAAAGCATAGCATATACATACTGTCAGGCATACCGGGGTGCCTAACCTACCCCTTGGCTCTATTGTCTGGATACGGGGACAATTCCCCCAACTTTACTAACACATAGCATCATATCATATTATCACATAATCGTAGCAGATAGCAACATACCAGATGATTATCACAAAGAAAACCATCTCTATTATAACCCTTACTAGTGGGCCGGCCTTGGTGCCTTAGACCCACTTCTAGTGGAAGGTAACTCACCTCGATGTCGTGTAGTGTCTGCACAGTCCTCGGTACGAAAATCCACTCGTCTCAACTCCTCAATCCCTACACAACAACCTTTCTTGATTACTAATTCATACTCACAACCCTCCCTTACAAGGGTCAACTCAAGTCTGGGTCAAAGTCAAAGTCAAACCCTAGTCGAAGTCAACTTTGGTCAAAGTCAACATCCAGTTGACTCGACTCGCCCAGTTGGTCCACCAACTCGTCGAGTTCCTATTCTTACAAAATGCTACAACCCCGACTCTACTCGTCGAGTCTAGCAAGAACTCGACAAGTTCTCCTTCAACCATAACATCGAGACCATCTTCAACCGACTCGCCGAGTTCATCCTTGAAATCGTCGAGTTCATCTTCATCCGTATGAATGTGTCCAGTCTATGACTCGCTGAGTTCTCCTTGAACTCGTCGAGTCTGTCTTCATGGGGTTGGGACATTGCCTTGAACTCGCCGAGTTTGTTCATCCACTCGCCGAGTTCCATGATTTCCAAGTCCCTAACGAGTCTAGACAACTGGGTGTCCTTTATCTTAGTGTTTGGTCCCTCAACAAAAAAGGATTTGATGAGGAACACGGCCCGACTCGTCGAGTCCCAAGAACGACTCGCTGAGTCCCTCTATGTCCAAAACTATACAGTCGATTACACCGGGTCTTAATGCATCCAAAGCATAGATCTGGCCTCCTAGGGCCCCTTTTATACGTAAAGTTACGAACTTGATGTCCATGCATGGGGTGTTTGACTCAAAAAGCTATAAAATGGGGTTATGTGGTGCATGGGCTTCCCATGGCCATAGAGTTGGCACCTTTATGCCATGGGAACCCTCAGTGGTTCTAGATATGAAGCACAACTCTAAATATACACACAAATCCGAGTATAACTTCACTAAGCTTAAAAAAAGGTAGAAAATAGCTCCAAATCAAGATCTAAATAATGAATAGCGAAGGTATCAGCTTTATACCTCAAATGAGCAGGAAATATGCCAAGACTTCTGGATCCACTTGCTCTATCTTGTTCTCCCAAGCTTACTTCTCCTATTCCAACTTCAAACACACACAAAAAGGCACCAAAAACTCAAGAACACTCAAATAAGGCTTAGGGTTTTCGAGTTAGGGTTTCTCTGGAATGGAAGGAACAATTGTTGGGTTTTGAGCATTCTAACACTCCTATGGTGTACATGCAACCCTATAAACCTTGGATCTATGTTTTCTCTATTATACATGCAAATATTAACTATTCCAAGGTTTCATCCTAACTAGCATATTATGAAGCACCTATACTACAAAGTTCTAGTTAGATGACATACCTTTTGATGTAGCTTGATGTCTTCAAGCTTTAAGAGCTTAGCCCCAATAGTGTGGAAGCCTCAAATGGAATCACAAATCACCAAAACACCTTGGAAGAACTTGAGAGAATATGTATGCACACTAAAATCGGCCCACTCTTATTTTCACACACTTGTGCCAATTTTGTGAGCCAAGGACCCCTTTATATATTATGGAGGATTAGGGTTACATCCATGTAAACCCTAATACCAATGACCTTTCATTTACATAGGATCCATGGGTTAAAAGCTCCATGGACCATCCATGAAAGCTTAGCCCAACCTAAATGAACTTGGCCCATTCCATATATATAAGAGTCCATATTTAATTAGTTCTTTTTGATCACTTAATTAATTCTAAATTAATTCTTGATCAATACTAATTAAATAATATGATTCCATATTAATATATTAGAACTTATAATATATTAATATAAATCATAAATATACTATTCTCAAAAGACTATCCATATAAATTGTGCCGGTGAAGTGCAACCCAAATGGACCATGCCGGGTCGGGTCAAGTACATACCAAATATAGTTATGGACTTAGACATTAATCCAACAGTTTCCCACTTGGATAAGTCTAAAACTATTATTGAGTATGACTTCAAAACCTAACTGGCAATCGTAGCTCTTAAAGCCGCTGTCGAACTCTGACCTTGTCAATGACTTGTCCATTAGATAAGGGATCATATATTCCTCCATTCTAGATATCATATGGACTGAGACATGGATTATAATCATTCTCTCTGTCCATTTGTTGTTTCCCAATTTTCGATTTATGATGACTGACTGATTGAACAAATCAAATCAGTCCTGGCTTGGCCAAGCACTCACATGTGTCATCGCTAAATCATCGAGGGGCCCACAGATATCGATTTTATCCCGAAGGTAAAAGGAATGGATAAACTTCGACTCATATGGCTTGTTCTACTACTTGTTGAATCATACACAAAGGCACGTTTTATAACATCGAGTTACCAAATGCGTTTTCGTGCAATCAATGTATAACCAACTCATAGTAACAACTCATATCTCTAGGTTTGAAGAATATAAGATATTATCGTCTCATGATCACTCGTGATAAAATCCATGAAGTGATTCAAATGAGCGCGGGTTGAATCCAATACTCAGAACTTATGAGCACTCATGAGTGTTGTAGCACCACTTTGTCCACCAACTTGGACCTCTACAAACCAACCCATGACAGTCTTGATTCATATCTACTTCTAACATATGACCGACTGTGGATGGTTTGAATAACTTAATCATTCAGGAAGAGCGACTTAGTTATTCTGGAAGTCAAAACATGCAAAGTGAAACACAAGAATAAATGAATCAAATATGGTATCAAACCCTATGAATATAAATAAACACTTTTATTTATCACCATACTGATTACTCATTATTCATTGTTTCGGTTTTATCAACTTTATACTTGAATTAAAAACACTAGTTGGCCCATGCTCCAAGCATGTACACTATGTTTTTCTTAAACAATAGCTTTGCCATACACCAAGTATGAACTCTATGTTTGTCTATGATCCTTACTTTGTGAAATAAACCAATTGAACATAATTTCAATGATTCTAATTTCACACTCCCAAATCCTTATCGAAAAATGTGAGAATTTCAAATTCCTATCATTTATCGAAATATGTTTAGATTTTAAACTTATATGCACTGACCCTCCTGTAATGAATATGTACAAAGTCACAAAGACTTGTCAACAGTCATTATAAGGTATTCCAATGGAGATCAACTCCATGGAAACTAAGTCTCATATTCAAAGTACATTGCTTTGGACATGCTTCTTGCATTAAGTTTTCTAATCTTACACAGATAACTTCCACCTATGGAGACAACTCCATATTCTCATTTTGACTATCACTTCTGAACAAGAGATGCCTCTTTTCAGAATATGTCAATATGGTCCTTCCAAAATTAGCACTATACTTCCAACTGTCCCTGAGCAACCAAAATATATCATAACTTCTTAAGCAACTGCTCAAAATTCTGATGCGATCGAAATCCACCTTCGCGATCAGAATCAGCATATACTTCCTTTAAGATTTCTCTCTATTCTTTGATTCTTAAAACATCAACATGTGACCCAGTCACATCATGTAATGAGGATCTCAGAATAGAACTTAACAGAGTTAGATAATGGGCTCTACCTGATGTAGAGTCAAACTTATTGACTTTAACATCCTTAGGTAAATTTGGCAGCTTTGCAATCAACGCCCCTTCCTTTGGCAAAATAAACATATGGACCCTTTGGTAATGGGACTATCTCAGACTTAGCCTTTCTCTTTACCATCTGGTCAACCGGGTTGACTATGGCCAATCCCTTTCCATTGGGAAGAGAATGCTTTTTCTGGATTTCCAGTGTCATCATTGTCACTGTCCATAAAGTTTTTGGGAAATTGATCTTCTAATCAAATTTGCTTTACTATCGTTCCAAATCATTGCTGATTCAGCAGCACCAAGCAAATAGATATGATCATTAAGGTTCATGTCATAGTCTGTTTCATAGTAGTCCCAAAGGAACTCACTATGTGACTTAGAAAGTGATTGAACATCCAACTTTCTCAAGACTTTGACACCCAACTCTCCAGGCTTGTCAATATGTGACTTCATCTCTAAGATGTGATCACACATAGACCTTGCTTGCCATTAGGGCTTGAGTGACCTTGAACTTGTGGGTTAGGGAGAATAATTGGAGGAGGTGGAGGAAGAGAAGTATGACTTCCATGAGCCAAACTCGGGAAGTCATATTCATTAGGAAAGCTTGGTTTGGGAAGATCATTGTTGTCTAAACCAGACATCAACAATGGGAGAAATTCACGTAAAGTTGATTTAAGTCCTTAATATAACACACAATATGATATATTAAGGCTAGGACCCAACAAACTATTTTATAACTTGGAAGAGGGATGCCGTAATCCAAGCTATAAAATATTTGAAGGTAGGTGAATGACGATTCACCAATTTCCACCAAGATAAACGAAATGTATTATTAGGTTTTAACTGGTTTTGAAACTCCTAGATTCTTTTGAGATTCATTGAACTTTTCAATGGCATGTTTCAATCTCGAGTGTGCCCTTCAGGTTTTGTGACTGGGATGCCGAGGATCACAAAACAAGGTGTGAAGTAACCATGCAAATATACTTGGTACCCTTAATATTTACCCCTCAATCGATGTGTCGGTTAACCACACACGCTCCAACGATACTATGATAAACATTAAGTTACCCTTTGCCTACCTTGTTAAGTCCAGGTTAGTGTGTCGGTTAACCACACACGCTCCACTAACAGCTTAAACAAAGTGCAAAGTGTAATTTCATGGATTAGCACCTTATTCACATTTTCCTAAGTAACTAAGATTGGGAATTTATAAGTGTTTAGTTACTTAGTATTTATCATTATACTTATAATGAAGGGAGAATTATAGTCCTTGTCCTACCTGTTCGGCTAACGACCCTCCACCGGTCAAGGAAGCGGTGAGTGAGAGTGGACACCCATTAAATTGCCATTTTATAGGCAGTAACCTTATACCCCCCTTATAGACCGGCTTCGTGAATAAGGCCTACTAATGGTAAGACGACTTGCTCTTATACATATAATATATTAAACTTTTAATATTATGATAGTATAAGGGTGTATTTTAGACATTTAAAATACTTGGTGGTTTAATCTATTAATTAAACTAGACTTTTAATTTAATTAAACTCAAACCATATATTTATGGATTAATAATACTCTTTTAATTAAACGCTTTAATTAACTATTAATAAAGTCCATAAGAGTTAATTTGAACTATTCAACAAAACATCATAATTCCAATTATTAAACTCAAAATTAAAACCATTTAATTAATTGTTTAAGTTATGAACCCAAGAGTTTTAGAATTCAATTCTTTTTTTCATAAAAAACTTTTCTCAAATTCCAAAACTTGAGGGCAAGTTTTGTAATTCTTGAAAACCTTTGGATTCCATAACTTATGGAATTAATGGTGTTTTATGATGAAACTTTCCATGTTCCATAACTTAAGAACAAGTTATGAAATTCTTTAAAACATTAACACCAAATTTTATAACTCCATAAAAACTTTGAATCAAATTTTTTTTAAAAAAAAAAACTTTCATATCCATCACTTATGGAAGTTTCAAAAACCCTTAAGATCACAACTTTAAAAAAAACTTTTGAGCTCCAAAATTTTATGACAAAATATGTAACTCCTTAAAACATTTAGATCAAACTTTTAAAACTAATAAACTAATCATATCATTTTATCTTTTACTAAATTTGACCTAATTCAACTCATATAACAAATGATTCAAATTTTACAAATAATTCGTTTTTCACAAAACAAGTAATTATCTTAAAATTTGACAAACGTCATGTTTTTTTTCCTTTTTTTTCCAAATTGAAAATAAAACATTTGCATCAATACTAATTAAATAATATGATTCCATATTAATATATTAGAACTTATAATATATTAATATAAATCATAAATATACTATTCTCAAAAGACTATCCATATAAATTGTGCCCGTGAAGTGCAACCCAAATGGACCATGCCGGGTCGGGTCAAGTACATACCAAATATAGTTATGGACTTAGACATTAATCCAACAACAATGGGGGCTGTGTTGGGCGTTATAAGTTGTTTAAATAGGGTGAAAACCCTCACGTTTAGGGTTTCATCTAGACAGCTCCTACTCGTCGAGTCGGTTCCCCGACTCGTCGAGTAGGTCACTTTAATCCCCAATGAACGTCGAGTCTACTCGACGAGTTGAGCCTCCAACTCGCCGAGTCCCAGAGCAAAACATGAGTTCATTTAAATTAAAAATACGTACCAGGAACCGGGTGTTACAAATCTCCCCCACTTACTTTAGACTTCTTCCCCAAAGTCTGCTGCTGAACCTGGGTAAAGCTCGGGGTAATGCTACCTCATCTCATCCTCCGGCTCCCAAGTCCATTCTGAGCCCTTGCGGTGCTGCCATTGCACCTTCACTAACTTCACCCTCTTGTTCCTCAGATCCTTCGACTTCCGGTCGAGGATCACCACAGTCCTCTCGATGTAGTTCAGGCTGTCATCCACCTAAATATCCTCCAAAGGCACCACTGCTGAATCGTCTACCAGGCACTTCCGCAGCTGGGAGACGTGGAAGGTGCTGTGAATCTGACTGAGTTCGGCGAGCAGATCCAGCCTGTACGCCACCTTTCCCACCCGAGCTACAACCCTGAAGGGTCCAATGTACCTAGGGCCCAACTTTCCCCGATTCCTGAACATAATGACACCTTTCCAAGGCGACACTTTCAGAAGCACCATATCCCCGACTTGGAACTCCAGGTCCGAACGACGCCTGTCGGCATAACTTTTCTGCCGAATCTGAGCAGTCTGGAGCCGGCTCCGAACCTGTTGGATCCTCTCGGTAGTCTTGAGTACCACTTCGGTACTCCCCATGACCCTCTGTCCAACCTCACCCCAGCATATCGGGGTTCTGCACTTCCTCCCGTACAACATCTCGAAGGGAGGGCGGTCGATACTCGCGTGATAGTTGTTATTATAGGAAAACTCCGCCAAAGGAAGGTAAGTATCCCAACTACCTCCAAAGTCTAAAACCCATGCTCGCAGCATATCCTCCAGAGTCTGGATGGTCCGCTCACTCTGACCATCCGTCTGCTGGTGGAAGGCAGTGCTAAAGTGCAGACGAGTACCCCAGCTCGTCGTGAAATTTCTTCCAGAACCTGGAAGTAAACCGCACGTCCCTATCAGAAATCACAGAGACTGGCACTCCGTGTCGGGCCACAGCCTACCGAATATAGATGTCAGCCAGCTTCTCGGCCGAAATGCTCTCCTGGATCGGTATAAAATGGGCACTCTTAGTCACCCGATCCACGATGACCCATATCGAATCCACTCCCCTTGCGGTCCTGGGAAGCTTGGTACTGAAATCCATAGTAATATCTTCCCATGTCCACATGGGGATATCCAATGGTTGCGTCTTGCTGTGAGGCCTCTGGTGCTCGGCCTTGACCTTCCTGCAGGTCATGCACCTCCCAACGTACCAGGCGACGTCCCGTTTCATGCAGGGCCACCAGTAGTCGGGTCGAAGATCTCTATACATCTTCGCCGCCCCTGGATGGATGGAGAACCTGGACTTGTGGGCCTCATCCATCAATATTTGTCGTACCCCGCCCCAGTACGGTACCCAGACCCTCCCATGCAGGGTCAACAATCTGCAGCTATCATAGTCAAACAAGGCCACCTGGCCCACGATCCGCTCGCACTTCCGGCGCTCCTCCTGCAGGCCCTCGACCTGCGCCTCGAGGATCTGTTCCAACAGCGGAGTCACTACCGTCATCCTCATACAAACATCCCTGATCGGGGCTGCCTTATGGCTAAGCGCGTCGTACATAACATTGGCCTTCCCCGGGTGGTAAAGGATCTCACAATCATAATCCTTCACCACATCTAACCACCGACGCTGACTCATGTTCAGATTTGGCTGATCCATGAGGTACCTCAAACTCTTGTGGTCCGTGTAAATGGTACATAGGACCCCGTAGAGGTAGTGTCGCCAAATCTTGAGGGCGAAGACAACTGCCCCCAACTCAAGATCATGCGTCGGGTAGTTCGTCTCGTGAGGCTTCAGCTGCCTCGAAGCGTAGGCGATAACATGCCCTCTCTGCATCAACACCGCGCCCAAGCCTGCAATGTATGCGTCGCAGTACACCACAAAATCCTACACGCCCTCCGGCAGGGCGAGGATCGGCGCCTCGCATAACCTCTGCCTCAAAGTCTCGAACGTTGCCTGCTGCTTAGGCCCCCAACGAAATACCATGACCTTCTTTGTCAACCGGGTCAAGGGTACGAATATCTTGGAGAAGTCCTGAATGAACCTCTGATAATAGCCTGCTAACCCCAGGAAACTCCGAATCTCAGATGGAGACCTCAGAACCTCCCATCTCATCACGACCTCTACTTTGGCCGGGTCGACCATAATACCGTTCTGGTTGACAAGGTGCCCAAGAAACTGCAACTCGCGCAACCAAAACTCACACTTGGAGAACTTGGCGTACAAGCTCTCCCTCCTCAGAGTATCCAAAACCTCTCGCAGATGCTCCTCATGCTGCTCCTGCGTCTGGGAGTAAACCAATATATCATCAATGAAAACTATCACAGACCGATCCAGCATCGGTCTGCATACGTGGTTCATGAGGTCCATGAACACGACAGGAGCATTGGTGAGCCCAAAGGGCATCACCACGAACTCGTAGTGGCCATAGCGAGTCCGGAAGGCAGACTTCTGTACATCCTCCTTTCGGACCCTCATCTGATGGTAGCCCGACCGCAAGTCAATCTTGGAAAACCAAGATGCTCCCTGAAGTTGGTCGAACAAGTCATCTATCCTTGGGAGTGGGTAACGGTTCTTCACTGTTACCTTGTTCAGCTCCCGGTAATCTATGGATATGCGATGCGACCCAACCTTCTTCTTGACAAATAGGATCGGGGCTCCCCACGGTGAACTATTCGGCCTGATAAATACATTGTCTAGCAGCTCCTGTAGCTGCGTAGACAACTCCTGCATCTCAGGAGGAGCCAACCGATACGGTGCCTTGGCTATCGAAGCCGCACCAGGGACTAGGTCGATACTGAACTCCACCTATCGCTCCGGAGGTATCCCAGGCAGCTCCTCTGGGAATACATCCGCGTAATCTCGCACCACCGGTACATCTCTCACCGATGCCTTACCAACCTCCCGGGTATCCATAACATAGGCGACATACCCGACGCAACCCTGCTGGAGGTAGCGCCTAGCCCTTGCTGTTAAACATAAGGTTGGACCGCTCTGTGGTCTCTCGCCCTGAATCACCAGCTCCCCCCCACTTGGGGTCCTGATCAGAACCAACTGCTGCGCGCAGTCGATCACTGTCCCATTGGGGATCAACCAATCCATGCCTATAATGACCTTGTTCCCACGCAACGGAATGGGAACCAGGTCCACCAAGTAGCGCTCCTCGTGCAGCCTCAGACTACAATCTCTAAAAACCTATGATGCTCGTACTAATCGTTCGTCTGCAATCTCGACCTCTAGAGGGAAATCCAACATGCCCGAAGACTCAGGGAACCTCTTGCTAAGTGCAAGAGAAACAAATGATCGAGTGGAACCTGAATCGAACAACACCTGTACTTGGATACCGTTCACATGGAACGATCCTAAACAAAGCATATAACATGGCACATCAATATCATAAACAACACGTAATAAAAGCTAGGGAGAAGAAATCATACCCGTCACCACATCGGGTGTGGTGCGTGCCTCCTCGGCACTCAACTAGAAGGCTCGGCTCCTCACCGTTGGAGCCTCTGTCTTGCCCTGCCTGCCATCAGTAATCCGCAGGGTCGCTGGAGCTGGCGCCACTGCTGACATTCTCGGGCTATCAGCCTTTTTACGGCCCTTCTCATTGCAATGAAAGCAAATCAGGTCTGATGTTTGGAATGTGGGAGTGGTGGCGGTACAATCCTTGCCAAAGTGCCCAACCTTGCCGCACTTATAGCAGCCCGATGACCCTAGTCTACACACCCCCTCGTGCAGCTTGCCGCACTTCCCGCAACGGCTCCGGCCCTGATGGCCCTTCGACCTAACGTTGGGTCCCTTAGGTTTCTTCCCCGAAACCCCACTCACCTGTCCCTCCTCCGCCTTCCTCTTCTGGATGTGCTCTAAGTCAATCTCCCTCTCCCTCGCCCTGGCAATCATAGAATCCAGGGTCGGGCAAGCTGAGTAGCTAACATGCTCCCGGATATCAGCCCGTAACATATCATGATAGCGGGTTTTCCGCATCTCCTCAACTCCTGCATACTGGGGCACCAACAGTGCCCTCTGTAACACCCAGAATCAGAAAGACCAGGAAAGGAAAGAAAAGCCCTAAGTCGAAAGAGTCAACTCGTCGAGTCTAACGAAGAACTCGACGAGTCGGAGCGGGCTCCGTGTGGAAGATTAAGTGACCGACTCGACGAGTCGGCAAGTGGACTTGACGAGTCTGGTCTGGGTTGGGAAACCCTAATTCCGGGACTTGGCACCCTATTTAAGCATCTTATTCTCTTCCCTAGGGTTCATTTACAGCCTCTCTCATCCAGAACCCAAAACCCTAGCCACCCAACTCCATTGTTTGAGCTTTTGAGAAGATTAAGGGCCTTTAGAGTGCATCTTGGAAGCTTGGAGAGAAAGGAGCAAGGAAGGAAGAGTAGATCCAACCTCCATATTGTCTTTGCAACTGTTAGGAGGTAAAAAGTCTGAACCTTGAGCTTTCAATTGATAGATCCCCTTTCTATCTTGCCTTTTGTCACAATTGGATCATTTCCAAGTAGAATCCGAGTATTAAGCCTTTGAGGATGGATTGGACAACAGATCTGGACACTTTTGAGCTCTAGAAGCCCAAAGTTGTTGGCTTTATCCAGCTAAGGTCCCATTTCATGACCTAAGCCTTCATTGTATCTTGGATTAAGTGTTCTAGCCTCATAACACCTTGCATGCACGTAAAGTTAGCAACTTTACGTGCAATGCTTGCATTAGGAGTCCAGATCTATGAGTTGGAAGTGTTGGAATGGACTGTAATCGACATAATAGAGATGTCATAAGGTGGACTCGACGAGTCCATTCATGGACTCGGCGAGTCGGGTCGCAAACCCAAACCCTTCTGTTATGATTCGGATCAGGGAGTGGAGTCAGTGAAGGATTCAGCCAGACTGAGTCCGTAATGGACATGAAGATCATAGTACTCGACGAGTTCGAGGAGGAACTCGGCGAGTCCAAGGCAATCTCCCAGCATATGAAGATGAACTCGGCGAGGTGTTCATACAACTCGGCGAGTCTAGGATAGGACTTGTTCTTCAGATGAAGATGAACTCGGCGAGTTGTTCATACAACTCGGTGAGTCGGTTGAAGGATCATTCGATGTTCGAATAGGAGGAGAACTCGTCAAGTCATTTCCTAACTCGACGAGTAGGGACGGGAATGAGGAAAATTAGATAGATAAGGACTCGACGAGTTGGCGGCCCAACTCGGCGAGTCAGGTCAGCTGGAAGTTGACTTTGGCTTGACTTTGACTAGGTCAGGGGTAAAATAGTCATTTTACCCTAAGAGTAGATATCATATTCTGACTGAGTGTTTTGTGGGGATTATAGCCGGAGGATTTCCGGAGCAGCAACAGACAGAGATTTCCCGCACAGATTATCAGCAGCTACTCGTACGAGGTGAGTTACCTTCCAGTAGCGGTGGGTCTACGGCCACAACGCCGGCCCACCAGTAGGAGTTGTACGTTAGATGATTGTCTTTGTGATATCATCTAGGTTTGCTGCTACCTGATATGTTATTTGCTGGCATGATATGTTATATGTGATAGTAGTAGAGTTCGGTTGTTAGGACCGAAGGGTAGGTCAGACACCCCAGATACGTCTGACAGTATGTGATGATGTGTTTCTATGCTGGCATGATATGTTTTATGTGATAGTGGTAGTAGGAGGGGAATAGTCCCCAAGTTCGGTTGTTAGGACCGAAGGGTAGCTCGGACACCCCAAATATGTCTGATAGTATGTTTATGTTATGATATATGCGATAGTAGTAGTAGGGGGTGGAATAGTCCCCGAGGGTCGGTTGTTAGGACCGATGGGTAGGTCAGCACCCCATAGTGGCTTGACATGGGTAGGTCAGCACCCCAGAATGGCTTGACACGGGTGAGTCGGCACCCCAGAATGGCCGTACGGGTTGGTCGGCACCCGAGAATGGCCGTACCGGGTAGGTCGGGCACCCCAGAATTTCCCGGCAGTATCTATGCTATGTGATTGTATGGTATGTGGTAAGATGGGGAAACTCACTAAGCTTCGTGCTTACAGCTTACAGTTTTGGTTTCAGGTACCTCTTCAGCGAAGGGGAAGGAGCTGGCGCGGTAGCGGCACATCATACACACACGCATTTATTTTCCGCACTTGAGATATTCTGGGATTGTACTCTGACATGTTGCTATTTTATGATTTGGGTTTTCAGACATGATACATTGATTTACAAAATGACATATCTTTACGTAGTATTCTTATGAATGTTTTTATAATCAGTTAACTTAAAATGAAATTTTTGGACTCGAAATTTGGGACGTTACACCCTCTCCCGAAACTTGGCGGTAATCTCCGCCACTGTCTCAGTCGTCTGCCTCATGTCAAGGAACTCCCTGGCCAACTGCTGAAGCTCCACAGTTGGCGCGAACTCAGCCCGAAACCGGGCTACAAAATCTGGCCAAGTCATAGCCACAATAGCCGAGGCTCCCAAAGAGTCACCAACCGACTCCCACCAATCTCTAGCCCTGTCCCTCAAGCACCCTGCAGCATATCGAACCTCGACCCCTCAGGGCAGAAGCTCGTCAACTATGCAGAATCCATGTCTGCGATCCATCGTCTGGAAGCAATGGGGTCCTTCACCCCGTGGAAATCCGGCGCACCACTACCCCTGAAGTCCTTGAAGGACAGTGTGCGCGATCCTGACTGGCTAGACGCCATGTCGCTCCTGAACGCCTTGAGGCGATCCTCCATCAGCTCTATGATCCCTTCCTTGATCGACCCAAAGATAACAGGGGTCGCATCAAGGATACCTCTTGTGATCTCCAACGCGATAAACTCGCGTAGCCTCTCGTCCACAGGCTCGGATCCTGAACCCGAACCCGAACCCGAACCTGATCCCGATCCTGACCCTGATCCTCCTGCTCCATGGCGCGTAATCATCACCATTCTGAAACAAAACACATAAATGTCAGGGTCATACAACACCATAGAGGTCTCACTCACTCTACAAGTTTCCTGGTTCCATCTTAGCCCTCATTGACTCGAGTACGGATCCTCTGATTTCAGTAGTACGGGCCCATACTACCTTCCACATCTATCTGTACTTTCCTCAAGGATTGTTTCGACTTCACCAAGTCCCTTCTTCTACTGCTATACTCTTTGCTAATCTCATCCTAGGCTTACCCTAGGGTAACTCTCCAACCCACTCTCTGCCATCAGCCGCGTAAGAAGTTCCTGCTACCTTCACCTAGCTAACTTGCGAATACCACTACATATTACTAAGACCAAATAATTCTTCGAATAAGGGATCCTAACCCACAATGGTTCGAATGAGGGATCCTAACCTTCACCGAGCTCAAGTAAGTACTCCCAAATTACCCATACAAGTTTATGTTATGATTATCAGTTTCAGTCTCAGTAGAACAGCATGCTAGAATAGGACTAAGGGTCTAGGGGGATGCCTTATGTGCCTGCTATATGTGTTCCAGCTTTATGAGAATTGCATTATAGTATTGAGTAGACAGTAGTAGGATAGCCTGTTTAGGTTATGCCTGATAGTATGAGCTTAACGTTGTATGCTAGTACAATTTCTTCTTATGAGGATAGAATTGCTTGAGTAGTTTCCTGTGTCTGAATGCTGCTTGCTTTGTGCTTTGTGGGACTCTGAGTGATGGGAGTTAGCCATTAGGTGAATACGTCACGTCACATGTGATCAGGGTTGAATAATCTCAGAGTGCTGGATTTTGCCCTATTCCGCAGCTCTCGTCTGAGTCTAACCGTTGTAGGGACGAGTCTTTTACTCGAAGGATTATCTGAGTCTCGTCACATGTGATGGTATTCGGGTGATGACTAATTGGCATTACAAGGAGGCCTTCAGCAGCTGAGGACTGGTTTGGGTAGAGTCAGAGATTTCCCTAGGGCAAGCCTAGGATGAGAGTAGCAGGGAGCAGTAGCAGTAGAAGGGACTTGGTGGAGTCAAGGCAGTTCTTGAGGACAGTACGGATAGATGTGGAAGGTAGTAGGGGCCCGTACTACTGAAAGCAGAGGATCTGTACTCGATTCAAGAGGGGCCAAGACGAAACCAGGGAAATTGTAGAGTATGTGTGAGATCCCTCAGCAGCGATGAGCATTCTGACAGTTAGTGTGATATGTTTTCAGCATGGTGACGTTGCGCGAGATACCAGTTGGCAGTTCAGGTGCCGGGGAGGGATCTGGCTCTGGCTCTGGAGCCGGGCAGCTTGATGGTCGGATGAGAGAGTTTATTTCAGCAGAAATTATGCGCAACATCATTGATCAGACTCCTGTGATCTTCGGTTCGGTCAAGGAGGCCGTTGTGGAGCTTTTGGATAGCCGCCTCGGGGCCTTTCGGGTCGAGATTGTAGCAGAGCAGGTGGGGACTCATCTGGAGCCCGAAGCTTGTGGACCTCTGGGATCCTTCTGGAAGGAGGATCCTACCCCTAGCTTTTGTAGCTTGGGGTCAAAAGTGAATGGTGCACCATGTTTTCAGGGGAGTCAATTACAGGATTGGATTGTTGCAGAGGTTTCACGGGCCCTTCGCGAAGAGTTACCAGACACCATTGGGCGTGTCACCGATAGAGTGGTCGTCGGGATTGAAAGGCGGACCTCAGCTATCCAGGCGATGGGTGAAATGGTCGTTATGACCCGGGAACAGGAGATTGGTTCAGATAGTCAGCGGAGGAAGAGGAAGCGGTCTTCCGGTCTAGTTCGGCAAGATAGGCAGATGGAAACTGACGTAGTTGGTGTCAGGGACCCGCAGGGTCGAGATGGTTGCACGAGGAAGGAGGGAGCACGGGATGACGTGCGCAACAAGTCTAAGTGCGGCAGATGCGGATGTAAGGGTCATAGACGCCAAGACTGCACAATAGAAGTAGAGTTATGTCATCGTTGCCATCAGCCTGGCCATGTTAGGGCAAATTGCCCCGCTCAGCGGATGGGGCAGCCTCAGTATCATCGCAGGCCTCGGAAGGAAGGAAGATTCGGGGGTTCTTTAGAGTAGGTTGCGGGTATGAATCTTCCTCTCTATCAGCTTATTTTATGATTTTATTGTTATGGTTCTGCATCAGTAAGGATAATGATATTTCGGAATTTTGTGGCCTGTTTGTGATTGAGTTATATGCCATCTGCATGCCTTGGATTCTAGAATGATAGTTGAGGACGTCCCCTGTAGAGCAGATTACTTCGGATGCAGTAACTGTAGCAAGTATGAGCGAGACTCGGTAATGTCTCGCTATTTTTGGGAAGGTGTTATTTGTGTATAGATCAGTTATATTCTCAGCAGTGGTAAGCTTGAGTTCCCAGGGGAGTAACCAGAGGACGATAGAATAGTAGTTCGAGGATGTTCCCCCTTAAGAGCAGGTTACTCAGGATGCGGTCACTGTAGCAAGCGTGCATCGGAACTCTAGAAGTATTTCTCCAACTTTCAAGGACGGCGGCGTCACGGTATTGGTTAGTTTTGGAGCACATTGGTAGGAGGGAACCAGATCAGTTGCTTATAATGAGGGGCCTCGGGAGGAGACCGTAGATTTCAGATCAACTTTTGAGAGGCCAGCAGGGTCAGATTCAGTACCGCACTTGCGGGGAAACTGCACAAGGGAGCATTTTGTTCCATGGGTTGAGTAAGTGTAACCCTGAGTTAACCTCCGTTTGTGTCTGAATTATATTAAGAGATGTCAGATGCCAATTGCATAACGAGGAGCATTAGCGAATAGTGATATACCAATTCCCCAGATTACGGGATTGGGAAAGTACAACGTCATCTTGGTTTATTCCAAGACTGAGGAGCAGCACGAGAAGCACCTGAGGGAGGTGCTAGAGACTTTGAGAAGGGAGAGAATTTTTGCAAGGTTCTGCAATTGTGAGTTCTGGTGTCACACCCATAAAATTCGAGCCAATTTAAAACTTTTTAAATCATTTGAAACCATTCAGTTATTACAATTTGTTTTCAAAGTAGTTTAAACATCAGAGTTCCCAGAAATCATAATCATCAATCGAGGAAGTGTACGGTCACGCCTTCGCCTCCCCGCGGCCATCCGCTGAACCTGACACAATAAACTGAAACTGCAAGCCCGAAAGCTTAGTGAGTTGCCCCTAAAATACCAACCTCATATAACCATAATCATATCATATCAACGATTACAGAACAACATGCATACTGAACCCTCAACTTGACTGGACCGCCTTGCAAGGCCTACAGTCTACCTGGATCTATCTCGAGCCTTCGGTATGACTGGACCGTCATGCAAGTTCACAGTCCATCCGGACCGCTCGTCGGGTATGTTGGCCTCAACCGCACGAAGCAGGACCCCGCCTCAACCCACCCATCAAAAATAACCATGTGCACATAAATAACATATACTGGCATATATATATATATATATATATATATATATATATATATATATATATATATATATATATATATATATATATATAACAGTCATACCGATCTAACAGATCATCAATCATAGCAACATCCTATAACCAGGATACCGACCTAACCAGGTCACTAACATAGCATCATCCTATATACCAGGATACCAATCTAACAGATCATAATAGCATAGCAACATCCTAAACAGGATACTGACCTAACCGGTCACTAGCATAACATCATCCTATATACCTGGATACCGATCTAACAGAATCATAATAGCATAGCAACATCCTAACCAGGATACTGACCTAACCGGTCACTAACACAACACCGTCCTAACTACCAGGACGCAGATTTAACAAACCCATAAGTATATCATGCGAATACCCGAATACAAATCCGATAAAGGGTCGGCCTTGGTGCCGTAGACCCTGTTGATATAGTGAGGATAACTCACCTTGCAACTGCCGAACCGAAACACGAGAACACTGGCCCGAAGCACTGCTCCAAACTCCAACACCTGATGCCAACAATGAACCATGACATAAATATCCAAAATACCATAACACCCCTGAAGGTCAAATAGGTCAAAGTCAAAGTCCTAGCCAAAGTCAACCTTCCTGATTGACTCTACTCGCCGAGTCAACCCGTCGACTCGCCGAGTTCCCAACTTCAGAAAACTCTTATATCACAACTCGACTCGCCGAGTCACTCCATGACTCGTCGAGTTTAACGTTCTCTGAGTCCTATCATGACCAACTCACTGAGTCACCACTCAACTCACTGATCTGAGTCTTAACCAGAAGAGGTTGGGGTTTTGCGTTCTGACTCGCCGAGTCCAAGAACAGACTCGCCGAGTCCACGACAATGTTCAACAGACTCGCCGAGTTGTTCCTCCAACTCGTCGAGTTCATGCCTATCTTCAACAGACTCGCCGAGTCTCTTCAGTCCTTTATTCATGCCGAGACTTTTCGAGTCATGCAGGGGCTCCAAACTGTAGATCCACACTTCTAGGTCATGTATCTCACGTAAAGTTGCAAACTTTACGTGAATACAAGGTGTTATAAGCCCAAATCACTCTAGGGCTAAGGTTTAAGACAATGATGCTTCACCAACAAGCCAAGGGCTGATACTTTGTGAGGTTCTGGACCAAGACAAGTCTAGATCTGAAGTAGCAACCTCAGATCTAGACCCCTAACCCGAATTAGATCCTTACCATGCCAAAATGGCCCCAAATATCATTCTAGAATAGATATAAATGCAATAGAGTCAAGGTAACAGCTTGTTACCTCTAAAATGTGCCCAAGCTGAAGTAGATTCTGGATCTACGCAAATCCGTTGATGCTCTACACTTTGATTTACAAGCCTTCTTTGCTAGAATCTCCTTCCAAAGCTTCCAACTTCACTCCATAGGCTCACACACGATTCTAGGGTTTTCTGACTCTCAAGGGGGTGACAAAGAGGCTGAGGTGAGGACTTAAGGTCCTTTAAATAGGGTGCAAGCCCTGAGATTAGGGTTTTCTCTTCCCAGCACCAACTCGTCGAGTCCAGCTTCCGACTCGGCGAGTTGGTCACTTAATTCGCGACCAAAACCCGATCCGACTCGACGAGTACTCGCACCTACTCGTCGAGTAGCTTCTTCAATGTACACTTTAAGCCCTTATATCATATTTCTGAAATTTGGGATGTTACAAATCTCCCCCACTTACATTAGGCTTCGTCCTCGAAGCCTACTGCAGTATACGCTACCGGACAACTTACTTGCACTGCAGACTCCGATTTCCCAATTATCTCAGGTCCTCCCAGACCCGACCACTACACCCCCTTTAACATATCTCCTACTCGCGAGGCACCCTTGCCAACACTCCAAGCCGACCATCGGCCTTTTCTTCTTGCGGACAACACATAATAGCCAAGTACCACCTGATGATACTATTCCTTCCTGTCAGGAACACACTTCCGTGACTTGCAACTACTAGGTACCACCATGACCCGCTGGGTCCTCCCACAGTGCCAAACTACCCTTCCCTTTCCAAACTAGAGATAGCCCGAGTAACTCGCAATGTTGGGACCTAATCCATCCTCTTCTTGAATCCATTCTCTCTCGTGCTGACAGGATACTGCATCCTTCAGCTTCTAGAAATTCCCATGAATTAACCAGCTATATCTCATAACCACTTGCACCTGACCCAATCAGCCTCGGGTTGGAATACCAGGCATACCTATAACGGGTCCAGTCATCCCTAGGGTGGAATACCCACTTATTCCCACACATGTTTGGCCCAATCAACCCTCGGGTTGGAATACCAAACGCACCGGGTCCAATCAATCATACGGTCCGGTCATCCTCATGATGGAATACCCTAGGTTGGAATACCACTACTCACATAACCCATGCCTACAACCATACTTGAAGCCCAAGGATCCCAACCTTGCAGCTCCCTCTATCTACTCTGACTCGACACAACCGAGTACAACTTACCCAAACCTCAACAATACGCTTACCTCAAACTTGCTACAGCAGGAAATATAACTATCACGATCTCTACACCCACGACCTATGACTGGAATACCCTTACGTGGTCCTCAGCATAAGTCTGGATTGCTTCTGAGCCCACATCACGAGTCTGGTATGCCCTCCCCGGCCCTCAGCTCATGACTGGAATGCTCCCTATGACCGATCGACACTACTGTCGTCACTTTCGTTTCCCAACACTTTGACCCTACAGATATCCACTTCCCTCCGCCACTCGAAGGGCCTAAACGGCGCTCCTTTCATCAACGCACAACATACGATGCAAAAATTATTACCACACACGAGTCACAATGGCTCGAATCAGCAACAACACACCTACCACTACCGGCCAACCAGCACGGCCCTCATACCTAACCCATACCGTTTCCTTCGGGTTAGCATACCAACATGCCTAATCAATCCAACTATCGAGTCGAAAACTCTCAGGGTTTGCTGGCCTGCCGCCTCAACCCTACTGCTCACTTCGAGCCTTCGTGTCTACGACTTACAGTCGGCCCGCACCGGGTATCTTGGCCTACTGCGTAGAGCAGGACCGCCTCAACCCTATCCAAATGCCATAGACATTCATGAGAAAGATCTAACTGTTGGAGATAGTGTCTAAGTCCATAACTATATTTGGTATGTACTTGACCCGACTCGGCATGGTCCATTTGGGTTACACTTCACCCGAACAATTTACGGATAATCTTTTGAGAATAGTATAAGTTATGATTTATTAATATATTATAAGTTCTAATATATTAATATAAAATCATATTATTTAATTAGTGTTGATCTATAATTAATTTAGAATTAATTTAGAGATCAAAAGTATGACTAATTAAATATGGGCTCTTGTATTTATATAGTGTGGGCTAATGCTTATTTGGAATGGGCTAGGCTTGCATGGAAAGTCCATGGATACTCCATGGAGCTTTAACCCATGGATCTCATGGAAATGAAAAGACATGGGTATTAGGGTTTACATGGATGTAACCCTAATCCACCACACTATATAAAGGAGGCTTTGGTTCTTGAAATTGCACTAGTTGATGTGTGTAAACTAAGAGGGCCGATTTCAAGAAGTTTGTGACTATTCTCTCAAGTTTCCAAGTTTGTGGTGATTTGTGACTTCCATTTGAGGCATCCACATTATTGGTGCTAGGCTCTCAAACTCCAAGCAATCAACTACTATTACAAGGTAAGTAATTCTACTAGTTTTATTTGATTCAAGTAACCATGCCATGCTAGTTAGGATAAGAACCTTGGAAAAATAATTATTTGCATATATCTTAGTCAAACATAGATCCAAGGTTTCTAGGGTTGCATGTACACCATAGGAGTGTTAGAATGCTGAAAACCCATCAGTGGTATCAGAGCCAGGTTTGTTTATTTGATACTTGATGCAAATAAAAAAAAAAAAAAAACTTGAAAATCGAAGTTTTGCTCAAAAGCTCGTATCAAAATTTCAAGTTTTGTATATGTACTTACGATTCTTGAAATTTTTTATATGACCATTCATAAACATATGAGTTTAAAAGATCACAGAAATTATGTGCTAATAATTGATTATATTAATTCTTGATCTTTATGTGTTTTAATGGAGTCCATAACTAGTTCTTAAGTTATGGATAACCAAAAGTCACATTTATAAATAACCATTAAAAGAACACATAGGTTACAAAAAATGAAGAGTCTTCATTTTTAATAACCATTAACTCATAAGTTATGAGAAATGAAAAGCTTTGAAAGTTTACAAAACTTGCCCTCAAGTTTTGGAACATGTAAAGTCATATTAAAAACTTTAGTTCCAACCCAAAGAATTTTAAAAGTTAAAATTCAACCCTTATACTTTATAATATTATAAGTTTAATAATATTTATATATGTATAATATCAAGTCGTCTTACCGCTAGTACGCCTCATTCACGAAGCCGGTCTATAAGGGGGCTATAAGGTTGTTGCCTATAAAATGGCAACTTAATGGGTGTCCACTCTCACCCACCGCTTCCTTGATCGGTGGAGGGTCGTTAGCCGAACGGGTAGGACAAGGACTTATAAATTCTCATTAAAAGTATAATGATAATACTAAAGTAACTAAACTTTATTGAATTCCCAATCTTAGTTATTTTAGGAAAATGTGAATAACGTGCTAATCCATGAAATTACACTTTACACTTTGTTTAAGTCGTTAGTGGAGCGTGTGTGGTTAACCGCCACACTAACTTGAACTTAACAAGGTAGGTAAAGGGTGACTTAATGTTTATCATAGTATCGATGGAGCGTGTGTGGTTAACCGGCACATCGATTGAGGGGTAATACATTAAGGGTACCAAGTAATTTGCATGGTTACTTCACACCTTGTTTTGCGATCCTCGGCATCCCAGTCACAAAACTTGAAGGGCACACTCGAGATTGAAACATGCCATTGAAGAAAGTTCAATGAATCTCAAAGAATCTAGGAGTTTCTAAACCAATTAAAACCTAATTAAATATTTCGTTTTTCATGGTGGAAATTGGTGAATCGTCATTCACCTACCTTCAAATATCGTATAGCTTAGATTACGGCATCCCTCTTCTAAGTTATAAAATATTGTGTTGGGTCCTAGCCTTAATATTATATTTGGGTGTTTTGTTAAGGACTATCTCTATATCTAATCTAATCTATTCCTTCTTCTTTTCAGATGTCTTCTAATAACAATGCTTCTGGCTCAAACCCTACTAGCTCCTTCTCTCTCATGAATCTTTGTGGGAGAGTCATCTTTGATGGGTTCAACTTTACAGATTGGATCAGAAACATCAGGATGGTCACTCGGTATGAGAACAAAGAATATGTTCTCGACAAGGAGCTGAAGGTACCCGAGCCAACTGCTACTCCTGAAGAGCTTGCTGAATATGAGGTACATGAAAGAGATGCTACAAAAGTGGCATGCATCATGATGGCCACCATGACAGCCGAGCTCCAAAAGTCCTATGAGGACTATTATCCTTTTGAGATGCACCAGGACTTGATGGACCGCTACCATCAAAGTGCTCGTCAAGAGCGATATGAAATAATCTCCTCCATGATAACAACCCGAATGAAGGATGGTGAACCCATCACGGGCCACATGCAGAAAATGCAAAGGTATGTGGACCGTTTACTGAAGCTGAATGTGAACTTCCCTGAGGAGTTAGCAATATACATCATTTTGCACTCCTTGCCATCGTGTTATGATCAATTCCGCATGACATATCACATGTACAAGGAAGAAGTCACCCTCAGCAAACTTCAAGGACTCTTGAAGACCGCCGAAAGTGGTCTAAAGGGTAAGTCGGTTGTTACTACTCCTACTCCTACTCCAACTGCGGCCAATGTCTTGGCAATCGAGCATGGCAAAGGGAAGAAGAGAAAGAACCCTTCTAAGGGTACCAAGGGTAAGACCCTTGAAGGCTCCTCTTCAAGCAAAACCAAGAAAGGTTTTGTCACTCCTTCTGCTAACCCTAATGAGGCTGAATGCTTCTATTGCCATGAAAAGTCGCACTGGAAGCGAAACTGCCCAAAGTACCAGCAAGATTTGAAGGATGGGAAAGTAAAACCCAACCATGCAGGTATATACACTATATTGTCTAATAACTCACCTCATTCTAAGTCTTGGGTCCTTGGTACAGGTTGTGGTATTCACATATGTTGTGATTTGCAGGGACTAAAAAGAAGTGAGAATATGGAGCAGGGAAAGATAAACTTGATCATGGGAAACAGGAAAGCTTCACCTGTCACCAAGATAGGAGTTTATTCCTTAGTGCTAAATAGTGGGTTTACATTAGATTTGAATAAATGTTATTATTCGCCAGAAATGGCAAGAAATGTTATTTCCTTTCATGCATTGTATAAACAAGGTTTTACCTTTTATTTTGATAATAATAATGGTAGTATTGATGCTGTCTTTAATAATGTTCTTTATTTTAAAGCATTACCTTGTGATGGCGTGTATGAAACTGTATCTGTTGTAGATAATCTAGGAAATAATGTATTGTGTATTAACTCTTCCACTAGCTTAGATAAAGCATCCTTATGGCATTGTCGTCTTGGACATGTAAGCAAGAAACGCATAGGCCAACTCCAAAAGGATGGAGTCTTGGAGTCATTTGACCTAAAGTCAGATGATAGTTGTGAATCTTGTTTGCTTGGTAAAATGACAAAGTCACCTTTTACTGGCACTTGTGCTAGGGATGAAGGTTTGTTGGACCTCATACACACGGATGTGTGTGGACCCTTCAGAACCGCCACAAGAGATGCTAATCGGTTCTATGTGACTTTTACTGATGATTTTAGTAGATATGGATATGTCTACCTAATCAAGCATAAGTCAGAAACCTTTGAGAAATTCAAAGAGTTTAAGCAAGAAGTGGAGAATCAGTTGGGCAGGAACATTAAGATGCTTCGATCCGATCGTGGTGGTGAGTATCTTAGTACTGAGTTCCTTGACTATCTTAAGGAATGTGGGATTGTCTCACAATTGACACCTCCTAGGACACCACAGTTGAATGGTGTAGCTGAGAGGCGCAATCGGACCTTGTTGGACATGGTTCGTTCCATGATGAGTCGAGCTTCGCTACCAATCTCATTTTGGGGGTATGCCTTAGAGACTGCCGCCCATATCCTTAATCTAGTCCCTACAAAGAAGGTTGCCAAAACACCTCACGAGGTGTGGACCGGAAAAGTTCCCAATCTAGACCACATCAAGATTTGGGGTTGCGAGGCTTTCGTGAGACGCAAGACTCACGATAAGCTCGAACCCCGAAGCGAAAGGTGTATTTTCATCGGCTACCCACAGAAATCCTTTGGTTACATCTTCTACAGACCCAGTGATAATGTGGTCTTTGTAGCAAGAAGAGGATTCTTTCGAGAGAGAGAATTCATGAGCCAAGGAGACAGTGGGAGGCAAATTGACCTTGAGGAAATTCAAGAGTCAAGTGGTGAAGGAACCTCAAACCCTAGCCCTCAACCTGAGGAGGAAACTTCTGTTGAGCCGACTGAAGAATCTATACCTCTGAGGCGTTCCACCAGAGTTAGGAATGCACCTGAGCATTATTATGGTTTTCATATTACTGCAGAAGGTGAGACACTTATCAGTGATAACACACTGGTAAATCTGGATGAGCCTAACAGCTACACGGAAGCCATGGCAGGACCTGAGGCTGCTAAATGGAAAGAGGCTATGGATAGCGAGATACAGTCTATGTATGACAATCAAGTTTGGAACTTGGTTGACAATGTACCTGATCGTAAGATAGTTGGGTGCAAATGGATCTTCAAGAAGAAGACCGACATGGATGGTAATGTACACACTTATAAGGCACGACTGGTTGCAAAGGGTTATTCTCAAACTCCGGGAGTTGATTATGATGAGACCTTTTCACCAGTGGCCAAGATTAAGTCTATTAGGGTTCTGTTAGCCATTGCTGCATTTCATGAGTATGAAATATGGCAAATGGATGTCAAAACCGCTTTCCTTAATGGAAAGTTGGCTGAAGATGTTTACATGGTTCAGCCAGAGGGTTTTGTCAGTACAGAGTACCCCAGTAGAGTGTGTAAGCTCGAGAAATCCATTTATGGATTAAAACAGGCACCTCGCAGATGAAATCTTTGCTTTGATGAGAAAATCAAAGAATTTGGCTTTTCAAGGAGTGAAGATGAATCTTGTGTCTATATCAAGGCTAGTGGGAGTATAGTCAGCTTTTTGGTACTGTATGTGGATGACATACTACTCATAGGAAATGACATCCCAACCCTGCAGGAAGTAAAGTCCTGGCTTGGGAAGTGTTTCGCTATGAAGGACCTTGGAGAAGCTGCCTATATCCTAGGGATAAGGATTTTGAGAAACAGGAGTAAAAGACTAATTGGACTTAGTCAAAGCACCTATGTGGACAAAGTGTTGAAAAGGTTCAACATGCATAACTCCAAGAAAGGGGAGTTACCCATCCAGAGTAACGCCAGATTGAGTAAGACACAAAGCCCTAGTACTGAGGCTGAGATAGCAGAAATGAGTCGAATACCTTATGCTTCAACTGTAGGATCGATCATGTATGCTATGACGTGTACTCGACCTGATGTAGCCTTTGCTTTGAGCATGGTTAGCAGGTATCAGGGGAACCCTGGCAAGGCACACTGGACTGCGGTAAAGAATATCCTCAAGTACCTACGGAGTACTAAGGACTGGGTCCTTACCCTCGGTGGCAGTGAGGACTTGAGAGATGTAGGGTACAGTGATGCTAGCTTTCAGACTGACAGGGATAATTTCCGCTCTCAGTCGGGCTGGGTCTTTACTCTAAACGGAGGGGCAATTACTTGGAAAAGTTCCAAGCAGGAGACAGTGGCTGATTCCACTTGTGAATCAGAGTATATAGCAGCAAGCGAGGCAGCAAAGGAGGCTATATGGCTAAAGAACTTCATCGGAGACCTTGGAGTTGTACCAACTATAAAGGATCCAATGGAGATTTTCTGTGACAGCAATAGTGCGGTTGCCTTAGCCAAGGAACCAAGAGATCATGGGAGATCCAGACACATTGACAGAAAATATCACTTCATCAGACATCGAATAGAAGAAGGAATCCTCGTGGCAAAGAGGGTATCATCGGATGAGAACCCAGCAGATCCCCTCACGAAGGGACTGACTCGGGCTAAGCATCTCCAGCATGCTCGGAGCATAGGGCTGAAGGATGATATTAGTTTTAGTAGTTAGATAATCTTGAAATTTGTAAAATGTAATTGACATTTGATGATAAATAAAAGCTGTTATTTATGAGTAAAGTGTTGCTATCTCTTGTCAATCGTTTACTATTATTTCTTTTTGCATGTTTTGACTTCCAGAATAATTATGTTATGGTTTATATCATATTATTCAAACTCTCCACAGTCGGTCATATGTTGGAAGTAGATATGAATCAAGACTGTCATGGGTTGGCTTGTAGAGGTCTAAGATGTTAGACAAAGCGGGGCTACAGCACTCATGAGTGCTCATAAGTTCTGAGTATTGGATTCAACCCACGCTCACTTGTATCACTTCATGGAATTTATCTCGAGTGATCGTGAGACGGTAATATCATATAAGTCTTCAAACCTAGAGATATGATTTGTTGCCTATGAGTTGGTTATGCATTGATTGCACGAAAACGCATTGGTAACTCGATGTTATAAACCGTGCCTTTGTGTGTAGTTCAACAAGTAGTAGAGCAAACATATGAGTCGAAGTTTATCTGTTCCTTCTAGGATTAGAAGCGATATATGGGCCCCTCGATGATTTTGTTTTGACCTATGTACCGGGCCCGGTCAGAACTAAATTTATGTGTTCAGTTAAGTTCTATGTCAAACAAATCAGAAATCGGGAAACAAATGCTGGACAATAAGCAAGACCATGTTCCATGTATTTGTCCGGCTGATATCTACAACAGAGGATTATATGATCACTTATCTAAAATGGCGCTTCATAGTTCAACAGAGTTTTAAGAGCTACGATTGCTGATCTGTTCCTGAAGTCATACTTGCAACTATAGTTATTAGACTTATCCAAGTGGGAGACTGTTGGAGATAGTGTCTAAGTCCATAACTATATTTGGTATGTACTTGACCCGACCCGGCATGGTCCATTTGGGTTGCACTTCACCCAAACAATTTACGGATAATCTTTTGAGAATAGTATAAGTTATGATTTATTAATATATTATAAGTTCTAATATATTAATATAAAATCATATTATTTAATTAGTGTTGATCTATAATTAATTTAGAATTAATTTAGAGATCAAAAGTATGACTAATTAAATATGGGCTCTTGTATTTATATAGTGTGGGCTAATGCTTATTTGGAATGGGCTAGGTTTGCATGGAAAGTCCATGGATACTCCATGGAGCTTTAACCCATGGATCTCATGGAAATGAAAAGACATGGGTATTAGGGTTTACATGGATGTAACCCTAATCCACCACACTATATAAAGGAGGCTTTGGTTCTTGAAATTGCACTAGTTGATGTGTGTAAACTAAGAGGGCCGATTTCAAGAAGTTTGTGACTATTCTCTCAAGTTTCCAAGTTTGTGGTGATTTGTGACTTCCATTTGAGGCATCCACATTATTGGTGCAAGGCTCTCAAACTCCAAGCAATCAACTACTATTACAAGGTAAGTAATTCTACTAGTTTTATTTGATTCAAGTACCCCATGCCATGCTAGTTAGGATAAGAACCTTGGAAAAATAATTATTTGCATGTATCTTAGTCAAACATAGATCCAAGGTTTCTAGGGTTGCATGTACACCATAGGAGTGTTAGAATGCTAAAAACCCATCACTAACCCGGTTCCCAGAACCGGAATGACAGGATATTCTAATTCCAAACCTCCCCAAAACTGACGAATACCCATTCAGATCCACTCTGTCTCCAACTGGAGTATCACCCGATCCAAGATGATGAAACCTCGGAGACACTCCAAACTGATGAGATCACCAAGATCCTTTAAACTCCGTCCAACCACTAATAACACTTCCGATCAACCAAAACACACCGGAGTCCTCGGCCTACTCCAACCGCAGGTTCAAAATTTGGAACAAGCCCATTGATTGCTATAGCATAGCAGCCTACTCAATACCCGAACATAGATCTACTAACATATACAGAGTCTTCAGCATGACTGGACCGCCCTACCAGGCCTTCAGTCTATCTGGACCACTCTCAGAACCTTCAGCATGTCTGGACCGCCCCTCTTGATGCTCTCTCATGCATCCTGTTCTCACCCACTTGGGGCTTCGAACTTCTGATCTACTCTGTGGACTATATCCCCAACCCAACCCTAGGCCTCATGTCGATTGTCCACCCTCTCGGAAATCCGTGGTCTGTTCCCCGACCCGCGTGTCTACTACACACGCTAAGTAACCCGCACTCCTGTGCTGAGAGTATTGTCGAGCCCTGGCAGCTAACAAAACCCTCAATCTATCAATCCAAAAACCCTCAGAGTCGAGTACACCCTCGACCGAATACTCGAACTGAACTAAAACCATGATCGAAACTCCAACCTGATTTCCACGAATTCTGTTATCTATCGCCGAGAAGACGTGATACACATGCTGGGGAGTTTTACCAGACTCCCAACTCACACAATCCTCCAACCAAACAGCCACTTGGTTTGTCTTCCTTCCTGCCAACGATGCGAGACTTATCCCATTTTCAACACCGCTCTTGCTTCTGTATCCCGGGACGATTCTCCCCCACTTAGATTCGACTAAGTCTTCACAATACATGGACATTGGGGAAATTATCAACCCTTCTCACTCTCCCACAATTGATCTGATGACGACCAACTCTTTCCCAATTTGTCACACACTTCTAATAACCAGATGGACACTTACTGCATCCCAGTGCAACCGACAGTCACTAATGCTTGAATGGCCCCACCCTCATGTCCTGGAGACCAAGAGATAAATTCAGCAAATAATACCCCAGCCACGAACCATTTCCCTTGTCGCTTTCCTTCGCCAATCAATAATGCTTACTAAAACCACTGAATCCTGACAATGATGAATAACCATCTTGTGGGACCCTGTCCACAGACCTCCCACATAATACCCTTCTTCCCAAAGCATTCCAACAATCCTCCCGCTTTCGACTCTAGAACTCATCATTTAGGGCCTCGCACCTTGACTCACTCACCAGCTCAATCATCCACCGCTGAAATGCAGTAGCTGAAACAACCTTTGCCCTAAACCAGGCTACAATCACTTCCAAGACGCAGTCTACAATCCCGAAAGTGCAATAAATCGCACCAACAATCCTTAACGTCTGATACAAGAGGTCCAATGCGAAATGGACTTCCAAAACACTTATGCTACATCGACCCACCTGCGCTTACCAGCGCTAAACCATTGTCGCCAATCCCGGCGACCAACTAATCTCGAGTTAGAATACAACCTGATCTTGGGGTCACAAGCCTGCTTAATTCTTCGAGCTCGTAAACTGAAAGGGCACAATCCTTGCCCTAGAAAATAAACCATTTTAATTCCAGTTGCATAACTCCAGCTGAACATAATCATTACTCCTTTCCGGAGTCCCCGCGACTCACATTCCGGCCTCGAACAAAACCCTCGAAGCCTCAATCTAGAATCGCATGTTCAAGACTCTCCCGCTTAACTCGCAGACTGTAACAAGTACAGAACACCTCACTGATCCCAAGTAGCTGCAGCTCTCTGCTCCTTAGAATACGTCCCAATAACAAGTCCCCACCAATTCTTCGCCCCGGACCTTAGCAGGTTCCGAGCATGCCTGACCTTCTGGTCAGTAGAACATGAATATGTGAAGCAACATCCCTTCACGTCATATGGTACCTCATGTCTATGACCGGGTCCCGAACCCTATCAAAAGTTGGGGCTTCGCATCATCGAAGTCCCGATACTAGAAAGCCTAACTGGCTCCTCCCCCTGCCGTTGTTACAGCTGCTATAGCTGCCACGACAATCATCTCGGCACTAGCTGCATAGCGCTCGTTGAAATACTCGACCATAGCGGTCTTGATAGACCCAAACATCTCTGCCAACTGTCCCCGAACAATCTCAATCACCTCCTCCCGGATGATCTCACGGACACGACCCTCTAACAATGCGGGCCTATCCTAGCTGCCAACTCCCGACCCTAACCTGGGTCCGGTCTCAAGACGTCTCGTAACCACCATTCTGGTAAGACACCAGAAAGATCTCTGACAATGCATAATATAACAGGGGACCAACTCCTTACCCAACCCTAGGGTTGTGACTTCCTTGCTACGCGTATGGGTCCTGTGCTTTCAGTAGTACGGGCCCATAATACCTTCCACACCTACCCATATTTGTCTCAAGTATCACCACAACACCCTACTAATATAGATAGCGAGCACTCAATCCTCACCCCTAGAGGAATGCTAAATATCTCATAACTGGCCTCCTGGCCTCACACAACCCATCCATCCATGAAACTTCCACCAACCCCTGCAGCACTAGTGTATGCTAGCCATACATAACGCTGGACCCTATAGACGTTCGAATATCCAATCCTACCCTATACCCTAATCAATAAGAACATAACATAAGGCCAGATCAAACATTCTCAGGCTATAAGATCTTAATTATATACAGCTGCGATGCATACACAAGACAACTACAGTAATGATGTCAATTTCACATAAGGGAAACCCTAAGCTAGCAGGCATCATGTAATCAGACAATTCTATCATGCAATTCCTGAAGATCCCTAGCCTAGTACTAGCATGCTGTTCTAACATATCACAATATCAAATAACTGTATAGTATTTTGGGGTCTACTTACTGGCTCCGACTGATCGTACACTTTACATCCTCCTTTACTTATTTTGAAAACCATTTTAAAAATCATTTCCTTGATTTGAGACTGGATTCACACGAGTGTTCCTCCAATTCACTCAAACCAAGGCTTTGATACCAACTTGTCACACCCATAAAATTCGAGCCAATTTAAAACTTTTTAAATCATTTGAAACCATTCAGTTATTACAATTTGTTTTCAAAGTAGTTTAAACATCAGAGTTCCCAGAAATCATAATCATCAATCGAGGAAGTGTACGGTCATGCCTTCGCCTCCCCGCGGCCATCCGCTGAACCTAAAACAAAAAACTGAAACTGTAAGCCCGAAAGCTTAGTAAGTTGCCCCCAAAATACCAACCTCATATAACCATAATCATATCATATCAACGATTACAGAACAACATGCATACTGAACCCTCAGCTTGACTGGACCGCCTTGCAAGGCCTACAGTCTACCTGGATCTATCTCGAGCCTTCGGTATGACTGGACCGTCATGCAGGTTCACAGTCCATCCGGACCGCTCGTCGGGTATGTTGGCCTCAACCGCACGAAGCAGGACCCCGCCTCAACCCACCCATCAACAATAACCATGTGCACATAAATAACATATACTGGCATATATATAACAGTCATACCGATCTAACAGATCATCAATCATAGCAACATCCTATAACCAGGATACCGACCTAACCAGGTCACTAACATAGCATCATCCTATATACCAGGATACCAATCTAACAGATCATAATAGCATAGCAACATCCTAAACAGGATACTGACCTAACCGGTCACTAGCATAACATCATCCTATATACCAGGATACCGATCTAACAGAATCATAATAACATAGCAACATCCTAACCAGGATACCGACCTAACCGATTACTAACACAACACCGTCCTAACTACCAGGACGCAGATCTAACAAACCCATAAGTATATCATGCGAATACCCGAATACAAATCCGATAAAGGGTCGGCCTTGGTGCCGTAGACCCTGTTGATATAGTGAGGATAACTCACCTTGCAACTGCCGAACCGAAACACGAGAACACTGGCCCGAAGCACTGCTCCAAACTCCAACACCTGATGCCAACAATGAACCATGACATAAATATCCAAAATACCATAACACCCCTGAAGGTCAAATAGGTCAAAGTCAAAGTCCTAGCCAAAGTCAACCTTCCTGATTGACTCTACTCGCCGAGTCAACCCGTCGACTCGCCGAGTTCCCAACTTCAGAAAACTCTTATATCACAACTCGACTCGCTGAGTCACTCCATGACTCGTCGAGTTTAACGATCTCTGAGTCCTATCATGACTAACTCACCGAGTCACCACTCAACTCACTGATCTGAGTCTTAACCAGAAGAGGTTGGGGTTTTGCGTTCTGACTCGCCGAGTCCAAGAACAGACTCGCCGAGTCCACGACAATCTTCAACAGACTCGCCGAGTTGTTCCTCCAACTTGTCGAGTTCATGCCTATCTTCAACAGACTCGCCGAGTCCAAGAACAGACTCGCCGAGTCTCTTCAGTCCTTTATTCATGCAGAGACTTTTTGAGTAATGCAGGGGCTCCAAACTGTAGATCCACACTTCTAGGTCATGACTCTCACGTAAAGTTGCAAACTTTATGTGAATACAAGGTGTTATAAGCCCAAATCACTCTAGGGCTAAGGTTTAAGACAATGATGCTTCACCAACAAGCCAAGGGCTGATACTTTGTGAGGTTCTGGACCAAGACAAGTCTAGATCTGAAGTAGCAACCTCAGATCTAGACCCCTAACCCGAATTAGATCCTTACCATGCCAAAATGGCCCCAAATATCATTCTGAATAGATATAAATGCAATAGACTCAAGGTAACAGCTTGTTACCTCTAAAATGTGCCCAAGCTGAAGTAGATTCTGGATCTACGCAAATCCGTTGATGCTCTACACTTTGATTTACAAGCCTTCTTTGCTAGAATCTCCTTCCAAAGCTTCCAACTTCACTCCATAGGCTCACACACGATTCTAGGGTTTTCTGACTCTCAAGGGGGTGACAAAGAGGCTGAGGTGAGGACTTAAGGTCCTTTAAATAGGGTGCAAGCCCTGAGATTAGGGTTTTCTCTTCCCAGCACCAACTCGTCGAGTCCAGCTTCCGACTCGGCGAGTTGGTCACTTAATTCGCGACCAAAACCCGATCCGACTCGACGAGTACTCGCACCTACTCGTCGAGTAGCTTCTTCAATGTACACTTTAAGCCCTTATATCATATTTCTGAAATTTGGGATGTTACATCTGGTTGCGCGGGGAGCAATTTCTTGGGCACCTTGTCAATCAGAAGGATATTCTAGTCAATCCGGCCAAGATAGAGGTCGTGATGCAGTGGGAGATTCCGAGGTCTCCAATTGAGATTCGGAGCTTCTTGGGTTTAGCGGGTTATTACCGGAGATTTATTCGGATTTTTAGAAGTTGTGTGATCTTTTGGATTAGCTGGTGTTGAAACCCTAGCAAGGATACGCGTGAGTTCTAGCAGATTGGTCATGGGAGGGTAGGAAGAATTGAGAATTTTTCCAGTTTTGGGTGCTGTAGGGCATTAGCTGAATCAAAGTGGGGGAGAATCACCCAAGGATTCCGAAGCAAGAACGGTTGTGAAGATGGGATAAGTTTCGCATCCTTGTCAAGAAGGAAGAAAGCCCAAGCAGCTGTATGATTTGAGGATAGTGTGAGATGGAAGTTCAAAAAAACTTGCCAATGATGAGATCGCGTTCTCGGAATGTTGCTAGCAAGCCTTCAGGAATCAGTTTGGGGATTCCAGTTAGGACATGGGTTTAGTTTTGGATGCTAGGTCGTGTGTATGCTCAACGCTGGATGTGTTCGGATCAGTGACTAGCGAATGAGATAGTGTCAGAGTGTTGTAAGTCTGCGGGTGTAGCCGTAGCATTCACTAGAAGTCAGATAGTGTTAGAGTGTTGTAAGTCTGCGGGTGTAGCCGTAGCATTCACTAGCAGTCAGATAGTGTTAGAGTGTTGTAAGTCTGCGGGTGTAGCCGCAGCATTCACTAGCAGTCAGATAGTGTTAGAGTGTTGTAAGTCTGCGGGCGTAGCCGTAACATTCAGTAGCAGCCAGATTGTGTTAGAGTGTTGTAAGTCTGCGGGTGTAGCCGTAGAATTCACTAGCAGTCAGATAGTGTTAGAGTGTTGTAAGTCTGTGGGTGTAGCCGTAGCATCCACTAGCAGCCAGATAGTATTAGAGTGTTGTAAGCCTGCGGGAGTAGCCGTAGCATTCACTAGCAGCAGATGGTGATAGAGTGTTGTAAGTCTCCGGGTGTAGCTGTAGCGTTCACTAGGTTGGTAGATAGCGTGAGTGCGTTGTTAGGACGCGGGAAGGACAGTAGTACACACCAGTTCGGCTGTAGCAGTGAGGATATGGAAGTCCACGGGTTGGATTTCGGAATTACCCAGACAGATTAGATCGGGTTGAGCCAGTGACACGACTGTAGGAGTGCCACTACAGTTATAGGATCAGGGAAGCAATAGACTGTATGCGATTGCTTGTGGTATAGAGCTACCATTGGTTAGGTAGAAATCACTTTTAGCCTTGGGTTTGGTGACGTCAGGATCCGACGTATGGAATCGACCAGTTAGATCAGAGGGCCACTAGGGCCACAGTGACAAGATAACTAGTAGCAGCTAGTTCTAGAGAAGGATTTCGTTCAAAAGTCGTGTGAGGCGACTACGTTGGGAGTCCTTTGGCTCTGCGACCGGGCTGGAACCCGGTATTTTAGATAATTGGTAAAGGAACTGAGACCAGGGAGGTCTCGTTAGATTTTGGGAGAGCAGCCATGTGGCAGCATACTGCTCAGGCAGTTCAGTGTTTCAGGCAGTTAGTGTTTCAAGCAGTTTGGTATTTTCAAGCAGATCAGTGTTTCAGACGGTTTTGGGTCTCCAGCGGTAATGGTATTTTAGATTTTCATGGATAGCTTGGGGAGTGGCAAGTCACTCACAGCACGATTATCTGAGTTATGGCCAAGTATAAGTGAATTGCAGGGATAAGTGGATCTGTGAATTTTGTTGTTCTAGTGGGAACCTGGAGTAGTTAGCATGTAAGGAATGGTAAGGAATGATTTCGAGGATGAAATCTAATTTAAATGGCTGGAGTAATGGATAGCATGAAAGGTATGACCTTCGCAGTGGCAAGGGAGGTGGTTAGCTATGGGGAGTTGCCTTGGGAAAGCCAGAAAACGCGCAAGGAAAAGGGGGTGAGCCCATAGGATGTTCATCATAAGTATTCGGGAAGTACCAGATGGATGGTCAGTTGGGTAAGATGTGTTCTCAGGATTGTTGAGGATTAGAGTGCACTCAAGGTGATTAGCTACAAGAACTAGTTTTAGCCGGAACGACCAAGCAGAAGGCCATTGAAGGCGGTTCCCCGAGGGTTGGACCGAGTAGATGAAGTGTGCATCGTACAGGAAGGTTGTGAGCAGATTGGAGGACGGTTGGCTGTGGCGGACTTCGAGGACGAAGTCTAGTATAAGTGGGGGAGAGTTGTAACACCCAGAATCAGAAAGACCAGGAAAGGAAAGAAAAGCCCTAAGTCGAAAGAGTCAACTCGTCGAGTCCAAGGAAGAACTCGACGAGTCGGAGCGGGCTCCGTGTGGAAGATTAAGTGACCGACTCGACGAGTCGGCAAGTGGACTCGGCGAGTCTGGTCTGGGTTGGGAAACCCTAATTCCGGGACTTGGCACCCTATTTAAGCATCTTATTCTCTTCCCTAGGGTTCATTTACAGCCTCTCTCATCCAGAACCCAAAACCCTAGCCACCCAACTCCATTGTTTGAGCTTTTGAGAAGATTAAGGGCCTTTAGAGTGCATCTTGGAAGCTTGGAGAGAAATGAGCAAGGAAGGAAGAGTAGATCCAGCCTCCATATTGTCTTGGCAACTGTTAGGAGGTAAAAAGTCTGAACCTTAAGCTTTCAATTGATAGATCCCCTTTCTATCTTTCCTTTTGTCACAATTGGATCATTTCTAAGTAGAATCCGAGTATTAAGCCTTTGAGGATGGATTGGACAACAGATCTGGACACTTTTGAGCTCTAGAAGCCCAAAGTTGTTGGCTTTATCCAGCTAAGGTCCCATTTCATGACCTAGGCCTTCATTGTATCTTGGATTAAGTGTTCTAGCCTCACAACACCTTGCATGCACGTAAAGTTAGCAACTTTACGTGCAATGCTAGCATTAGGAGTCCAGATCTATGAGTTGGAAGTGTTGGAATGGACTGTAATCGACATAATAGAGATGTCATAAGGTGGACTCGACGAGTCCATTCATGGACTCGGCGAGTCGGGTCGCAAACCCAAACCCTTCTGTTATGATTCGGATCAGGGAGTGGAGTCAGTGAAGGATTCAGCCAGACTGAGTCCGTAATGGATATGAAGATCATAGTACTCGACGAGTTCGAGGAGGAACTCGGCGAGTCCAAGGCAATCTCCCAGCATATGAAGATGAACTCGGCGATCTGTTCATACAACTCGGCGAGTCTAGGATAGGACTTGTTCTTCAGATGAAGATGAACTCGGCGAGTTGTTCATACAACTCGGCGAGTCGGTTGAAGGAACATTCGATGTTCGAATAGGAGGAGAACTCGTCGAGTCATTGCCTAACTCGACGAGTAGGGACGGGAATGAGGAAAATTAGATAGATAAGGACTCGACGAGTTGGCGGCCCAACTCGGCGAGTCAGGTCAGCTGGAAGTTGACTTTGGCTTGACTTTGACTAGGTTAGGGGTAAAATAGTCATTTTACCCTAAGAGTAGATATCATATTCTGACTGAGTGTTTTGTGGGGATTATAGCCGGAGGATTTCCGGAGCAGCAACAGACAGAGATTTCCCGCACAGATTATCAGCAGCTACTCGTACGAGGTGAGTTACCTTCCAGTAGCGGTGGGTCTACGGCCACAACGCCGGCCCACCAGTAGGAGTTGTACGTTAGATGATTGTCTTTGTGATATCATCTAGGTTTGCTGCTACCTGATATGTTATTTGCTGGCATGATATGTTATATGTGATAGTAGTAGAGTTCGGTTGTTAGGACCGAAGGGTAGGTCAGACACCCCAGATACGTCTGACAGTATGTGATGATGTGTTTCTATGCTGGCATGATATGTTTTATGTGATAGTGGTAGTAGGAGGGGAATAGTCCCCAAGTTCGGTTGTTAGGACCAAAGGGTAGCTCGGACACCCCAGATATGTCTGATAGTATGTTTATGTTATGATATATGCCATAGTATTTTCCGCACTTGAGATATTCTGGGATTGTACTCTGACATGTTGCTATTTTATGATTTGGGTTTTCAGACATGATACATTGATTTACAAAATGACATATCTTTACGTAGTATTCTTATGAATGTTTTTATAATCAGTTAACTTAAAATGAAATTTTTGGACTCGAAATTTGGGACGTTACACCCTCTCCCGGAACTTGGCGGTAATCTCCGCCACTGTCTCAGTCGTCTGCCTCATGTCAAGGAACTCCCTGGCCAACTGCTGAAGCTCCACAGCTGGTGCGAACTCAGCCCGAAACCGGGCTACAAAATCTGGCCAAGTCATAGCCACAATAGTCGAGGCTCCCAGAGAGTCACCAACCGACTCCCACCAATCTCTAGCCCTGTCCCTCAAGCACCCTGCAACATATCGAACCTCGACCCCTCAGGGCAGAAGCTCGTCAACTATGCAGACTCCATGTCTGCGATCCATCGTCTGGCAGCAATGGGGTCCTTCACCCCGTGGAAATCCGGCGCACCACTACCCCTGAAGTCCTTGAAGGACAGTGTGTGCGATCCTGACTGGCTAGACGCCATGTCGCTCCTGAACGCCCTGAGGCGATCCTCCATCAGCTTTATGATCCCTTCCTTGATCGACCCAAAGATAACCGGGGTCGCATCAAGGATACCTCTCGTGATCTCCGACGCGATAAACTCGCGTAGCCTCTCGTCCACAGGCTCGGATCCTGAACCCGAACCTGATCCCGATCCTAACCCTGATCCTCCTGCTCCATGGCGCGTAATCATCACCATTCTGAAACAAAACACATAAATGTCAGGGTCATACAACACCATAGAGGTCTCACTCACTCTACAAGTTTCCTGGTTCCATCTTAGCCCTCATTGACTCGAGTACGGATCCTCTGATTTCAGTAGTATGGGCCCATACTACCTTCCACATCTATCTGTACTTTCCTCAAGGATTGTTTCGACTTCACCAAGTCCCTTCTTCTACTGCTATACTCTTTGCTAATCTCATCCTAGGCTTACCCTAGGGTAACTCTCCAACCCACTCTCTGCCATCAGCCGCGTAAGAAGTTCCTGCTACCTTCACCTAGCTAACTTGCGAATACCACTACATATTACTAAGACTAGATAATTCTTCGAATGAGGGATCCTAACCCACAATGGTTAGACTCAAACGAGAGCTGTAAAACCGAACATATCCTATCCAGGCTATAACTCCTATTAGCACAAAGCAAGTAGAATTCGAGCATTGAGTAACCCAAACCGAACATATCCTATCCAGCCTATCATGCAACTCAATAAGCATACAAAAGGCACAGCAGGCATCTTCCTAGATCCTTAGCCCTGTTCTAGCATGCAGTTCTCATATACACATAGCAGGCATAAAAGGCATCCTTCCTAGATCCTTAGCCCTAGTCTAGCATGCAGTTCTCATAACCATATCATAATATAACATAACATGTATGGGTATCTTGGGGAAAACTTACTTGAGCTCGGCCGGTCGCGCACATCACACACCTTGTTCTTTCTCGAAACTTCTTACTTTAATTTAAAAAAAAACATTTCCTTGTGAAAAGAAAACCTTTTAAACCCTCAGTTTGGGTCCAGACATCCCCGAAGGCGTGTCCGAATCCCTCAAACCAAGACTCTGATACCAACTTGTAACATCCCAAATTTTAAGGCCAAAAATTTGATTTTTAATTGAGTAACTTATAAAATAGTTTACCAAAAACATTGTCAATGACATATCAATTCATAAAACCATAACAACGTGTCTCCAAAAACATATCATCAAATAGTGATAAAATCATAGTACAATCCCATGAATCACGTAATGCGGAAATCTGATGTGCGTGTGATGTGCAGCTACCGCGCCGGCTCCTTCCCCTTCGCTGAAGAGGTACCTGAAACAAAACTAAAACTGTAAGCACGAAGCTTAGTGAGCTCCCCCCATCATACCACATACCATACATAACACATACTACCAGGCATATCTAGGTGCCCGACCTACCCTGCTGAGCATACTGGGGTGCTCAACCTACCCTTGCTAGGCATACCAGGGTGCCTAACCTACCCCTGTCAGACATATCGGGGTGTCCGACCTACCCCTCCGGTTTATTTCAACCGTTCACAGGGACTATTTCACCCCCTACTACTACCACATAAAAGCATAGCATATACATACTGTCAGGCATACCGGGGTGCCTAACCTACCCCTTGGCTTTATTGTCCGGATACGGGGACTATTCCCCCTACTTTACTAACACATAGCATCATATCATATTATCACATAATCGTAGCAGATAGCAACATACCAGATGATTATCACAAAGACAACCATCTCTACTATAACCCTTACTAGTGGGCCGGCCTTGGTGTAACACCCAGTTCCAGGGATGCATTTAATTTGAGTCAACTTCATATTTTACTCTTGAACTCGACGAGTTGGAGGCCCAACTCGTCGAGTGATCGATGACATTGTATCAATCAAAAATAAACCAACTAACCTACGTAGATAGGGTAAGTCGGTTTGATTCCACAAGGAGTTCGTGGTCAAACTATGTGTCAAAACAGACAATGGAAAATAGATTACTTGTAATCGTGACAAAAAGGTTTAAACAAAGATTAACAAAAAAAATCCTTGAAACTTTATTAGTTAAAACAAACTTTAAATGAGAAAAGTAAGGTACTCCCGGTTCAGCTATAGATAGTTTAGATTCACACACTTTCTTCCCTAGAATCCTAATTCAATTATTTAGAGGCAATTGGGGTTTATTATCTTGTAACACATAATTTTGGGTACACAATATATTCATTCAACTAGTTGTCTTACTCCCTATGTCTATTTGGATTAAGAACAATTAGTGAATTGACAATAAAGTGTCTTGTAACTACCTATTACAATATTAAGATTTAATATCACAAGTTGGAATAACACATGTGCATTCAACCAATTGTCTTTGTTCCTAAACTACTTGAACTTGGAACAATCGGTGAATTGACAATGCACTATTTTAGTTATGAAATCAAACAAATTCATACAACCCAATTTCAATCATTATTACCAAAAGATTATCATATGAAACATAAAAGAACAATTGAAATTAACTATAACCAAGTAATAATCAAGCGTGTTCATCCAAAAGTCCTAAACATCACCGGAAGTAACCCTAATGATTTAGCCTTCCATTGAGTTCATAAAACAAATAACTTGAATGAAATAAATGAAATACATAATAGAATTCATAATCAAACTTAGAATCATCAAACAAATGTAGCCTAATGATTATCAAAATATGAAACAAATAAACCGTGGAGAAAAAGTAATCGAATTTGGAGCTTGATGGAATTGATGTAGATCCGTCGGTTGAACGATCTTCAAACGTTGAATGATAATGAATTTGATGATTTCTCGCCTTAGATTCGAAAATTGATGATTAGGATGGTGTTTGGAGAAGGTTTGAATGTGTTTGGAACCCTCCAAAACTGTGGAAAATTGCAGGGGAGAAGTCCAATTTCGATTATGGTTAAATCTCCTTTAAATAGGTGCTGAAAAATTGATTTTCGAAGCTGTTTTCCGCGTCGACGTCATAGTGGGCGTCTTAGACGTGATATAGGACGTCCGGGCATCCTTCGGGATGTTTTACATGTCTTCTTCCATCCTTGATTTGCACTTGAAAATGGCCTAAAATGGGTAGGCGTCGGCGGCTTAGACGCGTTCTAGGACGTCCCTCATCTTTGTTGCCCCTTTTTGGTGATGAAAATGGTAGAATCAGTAAAAACGCAAAACATGAAAGCTGTAGGAAATTTTATCTAGTTTCCATAACTTCTTCTTTCATGTCAATCGGATCTTTATATCTTGAGATATGATAAAAACATTGAAGAGTGGTCAAATTTCCCAACACCATTTTTCTTCAGTCTTTTAGCAATTCGTCTCCCACACTTGTTAGCTTCCTTTTGCTCATTTTTCTTGCAGGTTCCGCCCAATTTAGCACTAAGTAGTTGTATGCACATAATGTTCAACATTTCATTAAAGTAGTGCCATTCTTGGACAATTATACATCAATTCAACATATTTAGTACAATTTATTGTGTTATAAAAATAGACCGATCATCGAGTAGGATCGAATCCGGGTCGGGAACTAAGTGACCTACTTGACGAGTCGGAAGACCGACTCAGCGAGTAGGAGCTGTCTGATGAAACCCTAATTTTAAGGGTTTGTCCCCCTATTTAAAGAAACATAACACCCTTGTGGCCTCCCTTATCACTCCCTCAACGTCCAGAAAACCCTAACTCGCCACCTTGATCCTTGTGAGTGTTTGAGTGCCATTTTTTTAGTAATCTTGTGTAATTTGAAGCTTGTGTGAAGAAGAGGAAGAAGGAGGCCTTCAAGAGAAGATTGTAGATCCAAGAACAACATCATTTTCTCTTCACTTTCTGGTAATCAAGCTTCATACTGGACTTGTAGTTTCTTAGATCTCCTTGTGATCATTTTATGGAGTTTTGGGTCCAAGACGCTTGATCCTTGGTACTTGGACATCCCAAGTTGATATACCTTTGGATCTGGAACCTTGGAGGGTCCTCATGGCATAAAGGTGCCATCTTTATGGCCATGAGAACCCCATGTATGAAATCAACCCTATTTTTGGTCTTTTGAGCATAAAAGTCCCATGCATGTACGTGAAGTTCATGACTTTACTTGTTATACCAATCTTAGGAGCCCATATCTACCTTTTGGATGAGTTTTGCACATCAAAAATCGTGTTATAGAATTAGACATTCATAGACTCGACGAGTCGTTCTTGGGACTCGGCGAGTCGTGGGTTGGTTCCCCAAAACTGTTGTGATTCAAAGGAATCCAGTTGAGTGTAGAAGGGATTTAGATGAGTCCATAGAAAGGACTCAACGATATAGACATAGCCATGGACCTGGAAACCATGGGACTCGGCGAGTGCAGGAACGTACTCGGCAAATCCAAGGCCATCTCCCAACCCATGAAGATGGACTCGACGAGTTGTTCATACAACTCGGCGAGTCACAGACTAGACACGTTCATATGATGAAGATAAACTCGACGAGTTCAAAGAGGAACTCGACGAGTCAGTTGAGTATTGTCCCGATGATATGATTGAAGGAGAACTCATCGAGTTCTTGCTAAAATCAACGAGTAGAGTCAGGTTGGGGGCAGATGAAAGAATAGGGACTCGGCGAGTTGGCGGGCCAACTCGACGAGTCAGGTCAACTGGAATGTTGACTTTGACCAGAATGTTGACTTTGACCAAGGGTGAAATGGTGATTTCACCCAGAGATTAGTTATCAGTTTTTGACTAAGTGTCATTGTGGGAATTATAGCCGAAGAGTCGCCGGAGCAGCAGCCAGATATTTCTCACTCAGGGTTTCAGCAGTCAGACACACGAGGTGAGTGTCCCTTCAGTAGGAACGGGTCTAAGGCACCAAGGTCAGCCCGCAATATGAGTTTATTAGTAGCTGAGTGTGGGCGGGGCTCGTATCTCTTAGTTAGTTGAGTGTGGGCGGCGCCCGTATCTCTTAGTCAGATGAGTGTGGGCGGGGCCCGTATCTCCTAGTAGTTGGGTTGCAGTATGATATATGACTGAATGATAGATTTAGTATACTTGTTTTCTGTGTGATACTTGTATGTCGGTGTAGTAGTTGAGTGTGGGAGGGGTGCATATCTCATAGTAGCTGAGTGTGGTTGGGGTCCGTATCTTATAGCAGGCAAGTGTGGGCGGGGCCCGTATCTCGAGTAGCTGAGTGTAGGTGGGGCCCGTATCTCAAAGATAGCGGAGTGTGGGCGGGGCCCGTATCTCCTAGTTACATGTTATATGTGTATGGTATATGGTAGTTTGGTGGAGCTCACTAAGCTTCGTGCTTACGGTTTTCAGTTTTGGTTTCAGGTACTTTAGCTAGCAAAGGGAAGAGCTCGGGGTGATCGCATTGCACACATCATAGTATTTCAGCCTGGGATGGTTTTGAAACTCTGATATATTATCATATGTTTTGATACAGTGTTTATTATGATGTTTTTGAGATACATGATTCACGATGTTACATATGAGATTAGATGATTTAAGATTTTGATAATGATTTGAAATCGAAATTTTTGGACCATATTTTTGGGATGTTTCACTTGGTGCCTTAGACCCACTTCTACTGGAAGGTAACTCACCTCGATGTTGTGTAGTGTCTGCACAGTCCTCGGTACGGAAATCCACTCGTCTCAACTCCTTAATCCCTACACAACAACCTTTCTCGATTACTAATTCATACTCACAACCCTCCCTTACAAGGGTCAACTCAAGTCTGGGTCAAAGTCAAAGTCAAACCCTAGTCGAAGTCAACTTTGGTCAAATTCAACATCCAATTGACTCGACTCGCCAATTTTGTCCACCAAGTCGTCGAGTCCCTATTCTTACAAAATGCTACAACCCCGACTCTACTCGTCGATTCTAGCAAGAACTCGACGAGTTCTCCTTCAACCATAACATCGGGACCATCTTCAACCGACTCGCCGAGTTCATCCTTGAACTCGTCGAGTTCATCTTCATCCGTATGAATGTGTCCAGTCTATGACTCGTCGAGTTCTCCTTGAAATCGTCGAGTCCGTCTTCATGGGGTTGGGACATTGCCTTGAACTCGCCAAGTTTGTTCATCCACTCGTCGAGGTCCATGATTTCCAGGTCCCTAATGAGTCTAGACAACTGGGTGTCCTTTATCTTAGCGTTTCGTCCCTCAACATAAAGGATTTGATGAGGAACACGGACCGACTCGCCGAGTCCCAAGAATGACTTGCCGAGTCCCTCTATGTCAAAAACTATACAGTCGATTACAACGGGTCTTAATGCATCCAAATCATAGATCTGGCCTCCTAGGGCCCCTTTTATACGTAAAGTTACGAACTTGATGACCATGCATGGGGTGTTTGACTCAAAAAGCTATAAAATGGGGCTTATGTGGTGCATGGGCTTCCCATGGCCATAGAGTTGGCACCTTTATGCCATGGGAACCCTCAGTGGTTCCAGATATGAAGCACAACTCTAAATATACACACAAATCCGAGTATAGCTTCACTAAGCTTAGAAAAAGGTAGAAAATAGCCCCAAATCAAGATCTAAATAATGAATAGCCAAGGTATCAACTTTATACCTCAAATGACCAGGAAATATGCCAAGACTTCTGGATCCACTTGCTCTCTTTTGTTCTCCCAAGCTTACTTCTCCTCTTCCAACTTCAAACACACACAAAAAGGCAGCAAAAACTCAAGAACACTCAAATAAGGCTTAGGGTTTCTATGGGATGGAAGGAACAATGGGGGCTGTGTTGGGCATTATAAGTTGTTTAAATAGGGTGCAAATCCTCACTTTTAGGGATTCATCCAGACAGCTCCGACTCGTCGAGTCGGTTCCCCGACTCGTCGAGTAGGTCACTTTAATCCCCAATGAACGTCGAGTCTACTCGATGAGCTGAGCCTCCAACTCGTCGAGTCCTAGAGCAATACATGAGTTCATTTAAATTAAAAATACGTACCAGGAACCGGGTGTTACAAATCTCCCCCACTTACTTTAGACTTCTTCCCCGAAGTCTGCTGCTGAACCCGGGTAAAGCTCGGGGTAATGCTACCTCATCTCATCCTCCGGCTCCCAAGTCCATTTCGAGCCCTTGCGGTGCTACCATTGCACCTTCACTAGCTTCACCCTCTTGTTCCTCAGATCCTTCGACTTCCGGTCGAGGATCGCCACAGTCCGCTCGATATAGTTCAGGTTGTCATCCACCTAAATATCCTCCAAAGGCACGACCGCTGAATCGTCTACCAGGCACTTCCGCAGCTGGGAGATGTGGAAGGTGCTGTGAATCTGACTGAGTTCGGCGGGCAGATCCAGCCGGTACGCCACCTTTCCCACCCGAGCTACAACCCTGAAGGGTCCAATATACCTAGGGCCCAACTTGCCCTGCTTCCTGAACATAATGACACCTTTCCAAGGCGACACCTTCAGAAGCACCATATCCCCGACTTGGAACTCCAGGTCCGAACGGCGCCTGTCGGCATAACTTTTCTGCCGACTCTGAGCAGTTTGGAGCCTGTTCCAAACCTGCTGGATCCTCTCGGTAGTCTTGAATACCACTTCGGTACTCCCCATGACCCTCTGTCCAACCTCACAACATCTCGAAGGGAGGGCGGTCGATACTCGCGTGATAGCTGTTATTATAGGAAAACTCCGCCAAAGGAAGGTAAGTATCCCAACTACCTCCGAAGTCTAAAACCCATTCTCACAGCATATCCTCCAGAGTCTGGATGGTCCGCTCACTCTGACCATCCGTCTGCTGGTGGAAGGCAGTGCTAAAGTGCAGACGAGTACCCAGCTCGTCGTGAAATTTCTTCCAGAACCTGGAAGTAAACCGCACGCCCCTGTCAGATATCACAGAGACTGGCACTCCGTGTCGGGCCATAACCTCCCGAATATAGATGTCGGCCAGCTTCTCAGCCGAAATGCTCTCCTGGATCGGTATAAAATGGGCACTCTTGGTCAACCGATCCACGATGACCCATATCGAATCCACTCCCTGTGCGGTCCTGGGAAGCTTGGTGATGAAATCCAAAGTAATATCTTCCCATGTCCACATGGGGATATCCAACGGCTGCGTCTTGCCGTGAGGCCTTTGGTGCTCGACCTTGACCTTCCTGTAGGTCATGCACCTCTCAACGTACCAGGAGACGTCCCGCTTCATGTAGGACCACCAGTAGTCGGGTCGAAGATCTCTATACATCTTCGTCGCCCATGGATGGATGGAGAACCTGGACTTGTGGGCCTCATCCATCAATATTTGTCGTACCCTGCCGGCCATCAGTAATCCACAGGGTCGCTGGAGCTGGCGCCGCTATTGGCGCTGCTGCTGACAATCTCGGGCAATCGGCCTTTTTATGGCCCTTCTGATTGCAATGAAAGCAAATCAGGTCTGATGTCTGGAATGTGGGAGTGGTGGCGGTACAATCCTTGCCAAAGTGCCCAACCTTTCCGCACTTATAGCCGCCTGATGACCCTAGTCTGCACACCCCCTCGTGCGGTTTTCCGAACTTCCCGCAGCGGCTCCGACCCTGATGGCCCTTCCACCTAAAGTTGGGTCCCTTGGGTTTCTTCCCCGAAACCCCAGTCATCTGTCCCTCCTCCGCCTTCCTCTTCCGGATGTGCTCTAATTCAATCTCCCTCTCCCTCGCCCTGGCAATCATAGAATCCAAGGTCGGGCAAGCTGTGTAGCTAACATGCTCCCGGATATCAGCACGTAACATATCATGATAGCGGGTTTTCCGCATCTCCTCATCTCCTGCATACTGGGGCACCAACAACGCCCTCTCCCTGAACTAGGCAGTAATCTCTGCCACTGTCTCAGTCGTCTGCCTCATGTTTGCTGGGTTTTGAGCATTCTAACACTCCTATGGTGTACATGCAACCCTAAATACCTTGGATCTATGTTTTCTCTATTATACATGCAAATATCAATTTTCCAAGGTATTGTTCTAACTAGCATAATATAAAGTACACATAATATAAATTCTAGTAGAATTACATACCTCTTGTTTGGTGCTTGATTCCATGGAGCTCAAGAGCCTAGTGCCCCAAATGTGACACCTCAAATGGTTCACACAACACCATGAACATTTGGAATAACTTGAGAGAATATGCACACTTCATAAAATCGGTTTGCCCTCCACACATAGACTTAGTCGCCGATTTTGACAGGAATGATATCTTTATATAGTGTGACACTATTAGGGTAAACCCTAATTTTCATGGCTTTCCATTTCCTTGGATCCATGGGTTCAAATACACCATGGAGCATCCATGGAGCATCCTATGGGTTTTAGCCCAACTTGGTAATCCATGGAGTCTTAGCCCACTATACAAGTATGGATGATTTACACAATCAACCCATATATTTAGTTAGTCTTCTTTTGTTCACTTAATTAATTCTAGATTAATTCTTGATCAATACTAATTAAAAAATCTTATTAATATATTAGAACTTATAATATATTAATAAACCTTAAGTGTTATTTCTCTCATTTTAGTCTATGCAAATGCGTGATGCCATGCAACCCAAATGGACCATGCCGGGTCGGGTCAAGAATATACCAATTATAGTTATGGACTTAGACACTAATCCAACAGTCTCCCACTTGGATAAGTCTAATAACTATTATTGCAAGTACGCCTTCATAACCTGACCAGCAATCGTAGCTCTTAAAAGCTGCTGCCGAACTCTGAACAAATCAATGACGCGTCCATTAGATAAGTGATCATATATTCCTCCATTCTAGATATCATATGGACTGAGACATGGATTATAATCATTCTCTCTGTCCATTTGTTGTATCCCGATTCCTGATTTATGACGACTGACTAATTGAACAAATCAAATCAGTCCAGGCCCGACCGAGCACTTACATTTTGTCATCACTAAATCATCGAGGGGCCCACAGATATCGCTTTTATCCCTTTGAGGGTAAAAGGAATGGATAAACTTCGACTCATATGCTTGTTGTACTACTTGTTGAATCATACACAAAGGCACGTTTTATAACATCGAGTTACCAATGCGTTTTCGTGCAATCAATGTATAACGAACTCATAGTCAACAACTCATATCTCTAGGTTTGAAGAATATAAGATATTATCGTCTCATGATTCACTCGTGATAAAATCCATGAAGTGATTCCAAATGAGCGTGGGTTGAATCCAATACTCAGGCCTTATGAGTACTCATGAATGTTGCAGCAACCATTGCTATGTCTAATGCCCATTAGACAAATCATACAAGCCAAATTCATGACAGTCTCGATTCATATCTACTTCCAACATATGACCGACTGTGGATGGTTTGAATAACTTAATCATTCGAGAAGAATTACCTAGTTATTCTGGAAGTCAAAACATGCAAAGTGAAACACAAAAATAATACTAATCATGTATGGCCCCAACACTTTGAGTGTAAATAAAAACCCTTTTATCTAAGCACCATATTGATTACTCATTATTCAAGTTTCGATTAATCAACTTAATACTTGAATTGAAACAATAGTCATGCCATGCACAAAGCATGCATACTATGTTTACTAATGGTCTTTTCTTTTGTGAAATAGATCAATTGAACACGACTCCAATGATGCTCATTTCACAATCCCAATCCCTTTTGTAAATGTAAGAATACCGAACTCTTGCCATTTACTGTAATCTGTTAGACTCTAAACTTATATGAAATGATCCCCTTGTAATGACTATGCACAAAAGTCACAAAGACTTGGCAACATACATTACACAGTATTCCAATGGAAAGCAATCCCATGGAAATGATCTCAAATTCAAAGTACATTCCTTTGAACATCCTTCTTTTCATTAAGTTCTTTAATCTTACACAGATTCAAAGAATAACTTCCACCTATGGAAACAATTCCACATTCCCATTTTGACCATCACTTTTGAACAAGAGTTGCCTCTTTTCAAAATATGTCAATATGGTCCCTACTATATACTTCCAATTGTCCATGAGCAACCAATCTTTGGAAAACCTCAAATTGTTCTCGACAATTGCTTAATCATTTTAGTCATATCCAGTTCTAATCCCTTTTCCCTTCTTAATGCCCTAAGCATTAGGAAAATTTAGAATTGATGATCATTATAGCACATGCAATCGATCCTTTATCTGAAGCATATGGGACACGATTCATGTTATAAAAAAATTTTATTTGCCATGTTCTCACAATTCGAACTATGAAGAGGTATGCCGTAATCATAATCGAATTTTGAGAACGTAACATATATAGAATTTCCTTATGTTGAACCATTCCAACATAACATTCTTATATATCCTTGACTAAAGTAGATTAAAATCTCAATCTAAGCTTGTAGAATTGGAATGAAGTATAAAATCCTCTCCCTTAATTATAGGGAAACAACTTTTCAAAGCGAATTGAAACTTTTGTTTTCTATAATTAACATTGCTAACTTGCAACATAATCAACATGCTCCCACTAGCATAATGATTATTATCTTACTAGCATAACACTTATGCTCCCACTAGCTTTGACATGTACTCGGAAATCAGCTGGACTTCTAGAAAAACAATACTTTATTGACTTTCTTACCAAAGTTCAGATTTCTAATACGAGATGTTTTGATAAGACTTTATCAACATCATACACCTTTCCGTAGATAACTCACTTGTGTGTCTAAACAATTATGAAGAGGGATGTCGTAATCATAATGTTTAGACATTTTGTCATTCTCACAATTGCTATCTACTTAAAATCTACTTAGTGAAAGAGTTTCCTCACCATCATTTTCATGAATCGGAGAGAAACCTTATGACACTTGGATTTTATGGTGTATGTGTTCCTATCCATGTGAATTTTTCATAACCATAATCACAAGACAAGGTTAGTGGCAAATCCAAACACATATGGACTGAACTTGTTCAATCTTAATTTCTTGCCACCCGACAGCACAAGAGCCTACCATTGCTTCCAGGTTGATATGCAAACAATTGAGAAGTCATTGAACTCACAAGCATAGTCAACTTTTAACTGGAATAGACACAGAAATAAGAATATGTCAACACGATAGGTTACAAACCTCAAGTCATGGGCTAGTGATTAACAAATATCTTGATTAGTTCTTGAACCTATCTTAAGATCTTTTAGACTCCCACTGTCCTCTTGACATATAAGACTCTCTTGCCCAATATTCAAGAGATAGTGCGGATTCTTTTACAAACACTTCACACAATTGGCCTTAGTTGGTCTTTGTTTTATCCAAAACATCACAACTTACCAATTTCAAATGTACAAGAGTAGGAAAACATTTTACTCTACATTTGACAAGTGTTTTAAACCTTTCTTAAGATTATGTCACTCAAGGCTCAATATTGGAGTATGACTCTAAGATTTTATTTTGGAATGAAGTATGATTTATCTTTTGATTTAACCATTTCCACAATTCACGATTCCTCTCCTTAGCCAACAAATGCATTAAGGTGTCCTTAGAGGATCAATTGTGATATGGTTCCATAATCACTAAGATAATCATAAAACAAGATACACAAGTACTCTCCCATCTCTTCAGATTGGAGAAACTTTTATCTTTCTGCCTTATTTGATTCTTCTTATTCATTCTGCCATATATTGAAACTTTTCCAATGTTTCAGAATTACACTTAAACTTGTAAGCATAATCATATTTACTAAACTTTAGTAAATCATAACGAATAATCTTATCAACCTTTGTGGTGGACCTGACTAGAGCACAAACTAATGTACCCGATCCTTTAGTCCTTCGCTTGACTCACATGCGAATGTGAACAAGGAATTAGTCTTAATTTACCAAAGATGAAAAATCTCATTCATCATGCAATACAACTTGTATGATTCCAAGTTTCTATCCAACTGAAACTTGGGTGATGAGAATCTTTCCTTATTTGATAAATTATGACTCTACCACAAACAAAAGAATCAAATTCATTTTCCAATATTGCTTATCAATGGAAACATATAAACAACAATTTTTCACAAATGCCTTTGTAAGGATACTTAAAGTAAATAAAATCAAAACTTTTCTTTTATTTTAAAACTTGCGGAAAAACTTATCCTTACAATGCAAATTCATATGAAAACTTTGTTGTTATCTATTCCTAAGCAATATCTCATAACTCTTATACAGTGGCTCAAAATTCTGGTCATCGAACCATGCGATCAGAATCAGCACACTTTTTCTTTAATCTTCCTTTGATTCTTCAAAAACATCAAAATGTAATTACATTACATCATGTATTAAGAATCTCCAAAAGAGACTTAATAGAGTTAGATAATGGACTTTACCTGAAGTAGAGTCAAACTTTTGACTTTACCATCCTTATGAGGTTTCAGGTAAATTCGGCAGCTTCGCAACCAATGCCCCTTTCCTTTGGCAATAGGCACATATGGACTCTTTGGGAATGGTACATAGGACTATCTCAGACTTAGCCTTTCTCTTTACCATTTGGTCAACCGAGTTGACTATGGCCGATCCCTTTCCATTGGGAAGAGAAAGTTTTTCTGGATTTCCAGTGTCACCATTGTCAATGTCCATGAAGTTTTGGGAAGTCGATCTTCTAATCAAATTTGCTTTACCAGTGTTCCAAATCATTGTTGATTCAGCAGCACCAAGCAAATAGATAAGATCATTAAACGGGTCATGTCGTGATCTGTCATCAGGGAGTGACTGAAGAACCAAGTGAACAGCCAGCTACCTCGAGACTTCGACACCCGACTCTCCCGGCTTGTCAATATGTGACTTAATCTCCAAGACCTAAGCACATATAGACTTTGTTTGCCAATAGGGATTGAGTGACTTAGAACTTATCAAGTCTTGAAACTTGTGGGATAGGGAGATTTATTGGAGGAGGTGGAGGAAATGAAGTATGATTTCCAGTCCCATTAGTGCTCAATAAAGGGATTAGTCTTTCACCTTGATTGCCTTTTGGGATATCATCTTCATTAGGAAGCTTGTTCCTAAAGATATGGGAAGACCATAGTTGTCTAAACTAGACATCTATAAGGGAGAAATTCAAGTTAGTTGATTTAAAGTCCTTAATATAACACCCAATATGAAATATTAAGGCTAGGATCCAACAACCTATTTATAATTGGAAGAGGGATGCCGTAATCCGAGTTATAAAATAGTTGAAGGTAGGTAAATGACGATTTACCAATTTCCACCATGAAAAACGAAATATAATTAAGTTTTAATTGGATTTGAAACTCCTAGATCTTTTGAGATACATTGAACTTTCAATGGCATGTTTGAATCTCAATTGTGCCCTCTCAAGTTTGTGACTGGGATGCCGAGGATCACAAACAAGGTGTGAATAACCATGCAAATTGACTTGGTACCCTTAACTTTATCACCTAATCGATGTGCCGGTTAACCACACACGCTCCACCGATCTATAATAAAGTCAAGTTACCCTTTGCCACTCTTACTAGTCCTTATTAGCATTCCGGTTAACCACACACGCTCTACTAACGACTTGGTAAGGCACAAAGTGTAATTTCATGGGTTAGCACCTATTTCACATTTTCCTAAGTAACTAAGATTGGGAATTTATAAGTGTTTAGTTACTTAGTATTTATCATTATACTTTTAATGAAGGGAGAATTGTAGTCCTTTCCTACCCGTTCGGCTAACGACCCTCCACCAGTCAAGGAAGCGGTGGGTGAGAGTGGACACCCATTAAACTGCCATTTTATAGGCAGTAACCTTATAGACCGGCTTCGTGAATGAGGCCTACTAATGGTAAGATTGACTTTATCTTATACATATCTATATAATTAAAATTATAATAATAGTATAAGGGTGTATTTTAAACATTTAAAATACTTGGTGGTTTAATCTATTAATTAAACTATACTCTTAATTTAATTAAACTTAAACCATGTCTTTACGGAATTATTAACTCTTTTAATTAAACACTTTAATTAATTTAATGAAGTCCATAAAGTTTGAATTTTAACCTTTTAAAATTGTAGAGTTTGGAATTAAAGCATTAATGTGTGTGAAACTTTACAAATTCCAAAACTTGAGGGCAAGTTTTGAAACTATTCAAAACCATTTAATTCCATAACTTATGTGTTTAAAGTAGTTTTAATTAAAACTCTTCAAGTTCCATAACTTGAGGACAAGTTATGGAAGACTTTAAACTATTAAAGAATGTAACTCTTCTTCTTTTGTAACTTATGGAACTAATTAAGGTTACACATTTTTATTATTTAATGAAGTGACTCTTGAACCTCCATAACTTGAGGACAAGTTATGGAGTCATAAAACCATTTAATGAGGACAAGACTCTTCATTTTGTAACCTTTGCCAACTTTTATGAGTTTTAAGAAACTTAAATGTGACCTTTCATGTAACTTGAGGACAAGTTACACAAACACATTTTAGAATCAACTCTTAGATTAAAATGGATTAAAGACACATAATCAATTAACTTTTTCTATTAATCTAAGCAACTCATATGAACAAAGATTATTCACATCAAACTTTTTCATGTAACTCGCATAACTTTTAAACTAACACAAAACATTAATCTATTGACAATTATCTTTGAAATTGGATTAGCATGAACATTACCACATCAAAAACAAGTTTATAGGGTCAAAAACAGCTTATGGTAATGTTCCTAGTCCATTTCTAGCCAAAAAACTCAAAGATATGCTGTCAAGGGGTCCAACTCGTCGAGTGCATGAACCAACTCGACGAGTTGGATCGTTTTGAACACTTTTAAGGCATGGACTCGTCGAGTCCCTTTATGGACTCGACGAGTCTGCTGTTCAGACATAAAAACAAAACTTCGATTTTTAAGCAGATTTTGCAAGTATAACAAGAAAACAAGCCTAGGCTCTGATACCACTGTTGGGTTTTGAGCATTCTAACACTCCTATGGTGTACATGCAACCCTAAATACCTTGGATCTATGTTTTCTCTATTATACATGCAAATATCAATTTTCCAAGGTATTGTTCTAACTAGCATAATATAAAGTACACATAATATAAATTCTGGTAGAATTACATACCTCTTGTTTGGTGCTTGATTCCATGGAGCTCAAGAGCCTAGTGCCCCAAATGTGACACCTCAAATGGTTCACACAACACCATGAACATTTAGAATAACTTGAGAGAATATGCATACTTCATAAAATCGGTTTGCCCTCCACACATAGACTTAGTCGCCGATTTTGACAAGAATGATATCTTTATATAGTGTGACACTATTAGGGTAAAACCTAATTGTCATGGCTTTCCATTTCATCCATGGGTTCAAATACACCATGGAGCATCCTATGGGTTTTAGCCCAACTTGGTAATCCATGGAGTCTTAGCCCACTATACAAGTATGGATGATTTACACAATCAACCCATATATTTAATTAGTCTTCTTTTGATCACTTAATTAATTCTAGATTAATTCTTGATCAATACTAATTAAATAATCTTATTAATATATTAGAACTTATAATATATTAATAAACCTTAAGTGTTATTTATCTCATTTTAGTCTATCCAAATGCATGATGCCATGCAACCCAAATGGACCATGCCGGGTCGGGTCAAGAATATACCAATTATAGTTATGGACTTAGACACTAATCCAATAGTCTCCCACTTGGATAAGTCTAATAACTATTATTGCAAGTACGCCTTCATAACCTGACCAGCAATCGTAGCTCTTAAAAGCTGCTGCCGAACTCTGAACAAATCAATGACGCGCCCATTAGATAAGTGATCATATATTCCCCCAATCTAGATATCATATGGACTGAGACATGGATTATAATCATTCTCTCTGTCCATTTGTTGTTTCCCGATTTCTGATTTATAACGACTGACTAATTGAACAAATCAAATCAGTCCAGGCCCGGCCGAGCACTTACATTTTGTCATCACTAAATCATCGAGGGACCCACATATATCGCTTTTATCCCTTTGAGGGTAAAAGGAATGGATAAAATTCGACTCATATGCTTGTTGTACTACTTGTTGAATCATACACAAAGGCACGTTTTATAACATCGAGTTACCAATGCGTTTTCGTGCAATCAATGTATAACCAACTCATAGTCAACAACTCATATCTCTAGGTTTGAAGAATATAAGATATTATCGTCTCATGATTCACTCGTGATAAAATCCATGAAGTGATTCCAAATGAGCGTGGGTTGAATCCAATACTCAGGCCTTATGAGTACTCATGAATGTTGCAGCAACCATTGCTATGTCTAATGCACATTAGACAAATCATACAAGCCAAATTCATGACAGTCTTGATTCATATCTACTTCCAACATATGACCGACTGTGGATGGTTTGAATAACTTAATCATTCGAGAAGAATGACCTAGTTATTCTGGAAGTCAAAACATGCAAAGTGAAACACAAAAATAATACTAATCCTGTATGGCCCCAACACTTTGAGTGTAAATAAAAACTCTTTTATCTAAGCACCATATTGATTACTCATTATTCATGTTTTGATTAATCAACTTAATACTTGAATTGAAACAATAGTCATGCCATGCACGAAGCATGCATACTATGTTTACTAATGGTCTTTTCTTTTGTGAAATAGATCAATTGAACACGACTCCAACGATGCTCATTTCACAATCCCAATCCCTTTTGTAAATGTAAGAATACCGAACTCTTGCCATTTACTGTAATCTGTTAGACTCTAAACTTATATGCAATGATCCCCTTGTAATGACTATGCACAAAAGTCACAAAGACTTGGCAACATACATTACACAATATTCCAATGGAAAGCAATCCCATGGAAATGTCTCAAATTCAAAGTACATTCCTTTGAACATCCTTTTTTGCATTAAGTTCTTTAATCTTACACAGATTCAAAGAATAACTTCCGCCTATGGAAACAATTCCACAGTCCCATTTTGACCATCACTTTTGAACAAGAGTTGCCTCTTTTCAAAATATGTCAATATGGTCCCTACTATATACTTCAAATTGTCCATGAGCAACCAATCTTTGGAAAACCTCAAATTGTTCTCGACAATTGCTTAATCATTTTAGTCATATCCAGTTCTAATCCCTTTTCCCTTCTTAATGCCCTAAGCATTAGGAAAATTTAGAATGGATGAACATTATAGCACATGCAATCGATCCTATATCCGAAGCATATAGCACATTTTGGCCAAGTCATAGCCTCAATAGTCGAGGCTCCCATAGAGTCACCAACCGACTACCACCAATCTCTAGCCTTGTCCCTCAAGCAACCCGCAACATATCGAACCTTCGACCCCTCAGGGCAGAAGCTCGTCAACTGTACAGACTCCATGTCTGTGATCCATCGTCTGGCAGCAATGGGGTCCTTCACCCCGTGGAAATCCAGCGCACCACTACCCCTGAAGTCCTTGAAGGACAGTGTGCGCGATCCTGACTGGCTAGACGCCATGTCGCTCCTGAACGCCCTGAGTCGATCCTCCATCAGCTCTATGATCCCTTCCTTGATCGACCCAAAGATAATCGGGGTCGCATCAAGGATACCTCTCGTGATCTTCGACGCGATAAACTCGTGTAGCCTCTCGTCCACAGGCTCGGATCCTGAACCCGAACCTGATCCTGACCCTGATCCTCCTGCTCCGTGATGCGTAATCATCACCATTCTGAAACAAAACACATAAATGCCAGGGTCATACAACACCATAGTGGTCTCACTCACTCTACAAGTTTCCTGGTTCCATCTTAGCCCTCCTTGACTCGAGTACGGATCCTATGCTTTCAGTAGTACGGGCCCATACTACCTTCCACATCTATCCGTACTTTCCTCAAGGATTGTTTCGACTTCACCAAGTCCCTTCTTCTACAGCTATACTCTTTGCTAATCTCATCCTAGGCTTACCCTAGGGTAACTCTCCAACCCACTCTCTGCCATCAGCCGCGTAAGAAGTTCCTGCTACCTTCACCTAACTAACTTGCGAATACCACTACATATTACTAAGACCAGATAATTCTTCGAATGAGGGGTCCTACCCACAACGGTTAGAATCAAACGAGAGCTGCGAAATAGGGCTAGACCTAACCTTCTAAAATTATTTAGTCCTCGCAATATGTAATGTAATGTATTCGTTTATTAGTTAACTGAAGATAGCTAGAACTCCTATTAGCACAAAGCAAGTAGCATTTGGGCATTGAGTAACACAAACCGAACATATCCTCTTTAGGCTATCATGAAACTCAATAAGCATACAAAAGGCATAACAGACATCTTCCTAGATCCTTAGCCCTATTCTAGCATGTAGTTCTCATATACACATAGCAAGCATAAAAGGCATCCTTCCTAGATCCTTAGCCCTAATCTAGCATGCAATTCTCATAACCATATCATAATATAATGTAACATGTATGGGTATCTTGGGGAAAACATACTTGAGCTCGGCCGGTCGCGCACATCACACACCTTGTTCTTTCTCGAAACTTCTTACTTTAATTTAAAAAAAACATTTCCTTGTGAAAAAAAACCTTTTAAACCCTCGGTTTGAGTCCAGACACTCCGAAGGTGTGTCCGAATCCCTCAAGCCAAGGCTCTGATACCAACTTGTAACATCCCAAATTTTAAGGCCAAAAATTTGTTTTTTAATTGAATAACTTATAAAATGGTTTACCAAAAACATTGTCAATGTCCTATCAATTCATAAAACCATAACAATGTGTCTCCAAAAACATATCACCAAATAGTGATAAAATCAGAGTACAATCCCATGAATCATGTAATGCGGAAATCTGATGTGCGTGTGATGCGAAACTACTGGGGTGCCTGTATCAGTAGTATCAGACCGGGATGTCTGGTTTACTTCCAGATTTTGGAAGCGGTTCCATGACGAGATGGGTACTCGTCTCCATTTCAGCACCGCTTTCCACCCTCAGATGGATGGACAGAGCGAGAGGACGATTCAGACTCTCGAGGACATGCTTCGGGCATGTGTATTAGATTTTGGTGGCAGTCGGGATACGTATCTTCCGTTGGCGGAATTTTCGTATAACAACAGCTATCACTCCAGTATAGACCGCCCTCCCTTCGAGATGCTCTACGGGAGGAAGTGCAGGACCCCAATCTGTGGGGGCGAGGTCGGTCAGCGAGTCATGGGGAGTACAGAGGTGGTACTCAAGACCACAGAGTTGATCCAGCAGGTCCGTAGCAGACTGCAGACTACACAGAGTCGGCAGAAGAGTTACGCCGACAGGAGGCGTTCGAATTTGGAGTTTCAGGTGGACGATATGGTCCTCCTGAAGGTATCACCCTGGAAGGGTGTTATCAGGTTCCGGAAGAGGGGCAAGCTGAGCCCCAGGTTCATTGGTCCTTTTAGGGTTTTGGCCCGGGTGGGTCGGGTTGCTTATCGGTTGGATCTTCCAGCAGAGCTTAGCCAGATCCACAACACTTTCCATGTTTCTCAGTTGAGGAAGTGTTTGGTGGACGAGTCAACAGTAGTCCCCTTGCAAGATATTCAGGTTGATAGCAGCTTGAATTATATTGAGAGCCCAGTTGCGATCTTGGATCGGAAAACGAAGATGCAGATGAAGAAGATGAAGAATTTTTGAATCCTAACTTGAGCTTGGAAGGGATCTCAAAATGGTGGTTGATCTAAGATCCATATTCACGAAAATTGAGTTGTAAGAGGAAAGATCTTTGTAAAAACGTGAAATAAAACAATGGAGTTTATCATAGACTTACCAAGGAGCTTAAGAATCAGCCTTTGATGATGAAGAACTCGAAAATCTCTTGAGAGGAACAATGGAGACTTGAGAGAAGGATGAAGAGAGTGTGTGAAATTTGAAAATGAAAGTAGGGAGGGCATTTTTGGACTAAGGCCCAAAGATGATTGGATTTGGCTTATTGGACCTTGGCCCACATGACGGCCCACATGACAACCCAAAATGTTCTAGGGAGGGTGTTGGTCCAAATAAATTGGGGGTTTTCGGCCCATTAGGGCCCAATGAGAGGTTATCGGCCCAATAACGAAATATTGGTCCAATAAAGGTTTTGGGTTGAGGATTTTTGGGCTAAGGCCCAAAGATGATTGGATTGGGCTTATTGTGTAACGCCCCATTTTCTGGTATGTGATTTAAATAAGTAGTTTTGATTTCCTTAAGAGATACTCGACGAGTCAGTAGCCCGACTCGTCGAGTAGAGTCGGGAGTTGCACGCGATTTAAGTTGGCGACTCGACGAGTCCATATTCCGGACTCGGCGAGTCTGCCAGTCTGGATGAAACCCTAATTTCAAGGGTTTGCACCCTATTTAATCACCTTATGCGCCCCACGACCAGCCTCCCTCACCCACAAAGAGTCCCATACGAAACCCTAGCCGTCCTTAAGCATTTTTGGAGCATTTTCTCACTTGTAAAGGTTTTGGTGCATTTTGGAGATTTAGGGGAAGAATATAAAAGAAAAGTATTCAAGGGAAGCAAGTAGATTCGGATTTCTGGTTGCATTTCAGTCCTCTTTGAGGTATCAAGCTTGAATCTTTGCTTTTTATCAATTAGATCTCTTGAGAAGTTTACTTTTGTGGATTTTGAGCCCTTTCTAGACTTTAAGGTCGAATTAAGTGATAATATGATGAATGGACTTCAGATCTAAGCTTTCCAGAGCCTCTTAAGCTCAAGGTTGCCACCTTTATTGAGCCAAGTTTCCATTCTAAGCTTAGATTCCTTCCTTTAGCTTGTTTTGAGCTTTTGAGTTTCATTTTAGCATGCATGCACGTAAAGTTAGAAACTTTACGTGAAAAACCAGCCCTAGGAGCCCAGATCTATGAATGGAATGCACTGGATTCGAGCAGAATCGACTGTTTAGTAATGACATGCATGGGACTCGGCGATTTGTTCTTCAGACTCGACGAGTCGAGTCGCGAGTCCCCGATTTTCCCCATTTGAGAGTTTAAGGTGGAATCAGTGAGTAAGACATAGACTCAGTGAGTTAAGGCTCAGGTTTAGTAGTGGAGGGACTCGACGAGTTGTTCATATAACTCGGCGAGTCAAGGACTGATCTCATCCATAGGATGAAGGAGGACTCGACGAGTTGTTCATACAACTCGGCGAGTCAGATGAAGATGAACTAGATATTAGTATCAAAGAAGAACTCGTCGAGCCTTTGCCAAACTCGACGAGCATAAGCGGGTAGAGGTTCAGTGTGCTTGATGTCTTTGTGATTCAAGCATGTCTTTGTGTTATGTGTTCCGAACTTCGGTCCGATGCAATATGCAGTATATGTGTTTATGCTAGTAGTTATGATTATGCTATGTTATGTTCAGTCAGTTTCCGGACTTCGGTCCGATGCAGAGGGCAAGGCCCTGGTTAGTTCCAGACTTCGGTCCGATGCAGCTTCCGGACTTCGGTCCGTTGCAGAGGGCAAGGCCCTGGTTAGTTCCGGACTTTGGTCCGATGCAGTTTCCGGACTTCGGTCTGATGCAGAGGGCAAGGCCCTGGTTAGTTCCGGACTTCAGTCCGATGCAGTTTCCGGACTTCGGTCCGATGCAGAGGGCTAGGCCCTGGTTAGTTCCGGACTTCGGTCCGATGCAGTTTCCGGACATCGGTCCGATGCAGTGGGCAAGGCCCAGTAGTTGCTTTATATGCTATTGTATGGTATGTGGTAGTTTGGGGGAGCTCACTAAGCTTTGTGCTTACAGTTTCAGTTTTTGGTTTCAGGTACTTCCGCTAGTAAGGGGAAGAGCTCGGGATGATGGCAGGGCACACACCACAGCTTCAGTTTATCCTGGTAGTTTTATTCAGACATTTTGATATGTTTTGACATCAGTTGATTTGATTAACTTATTATGACATTTTGAGACGTATGATCCATGGATTTATCTTTTAATATTTAATATTATGGTTTAGTTAAGTTTTAAACGAAAATTTTTTGGGTTGTATTTTTGGGATGTTTCATATTGTATCGAGTTTTTGGGTCTTCACGTGGTTGCTTCGACTTGAATGACAATGTACGCAAGCATGAACTTAATATCATTGACGTTTGAATTTCACTAAATGAAATGTTACAAGATTACACAAAGAGTTTTTCTTGTACAAGGGCCAACTTCCTAATCCAAATTTGCTAGTTGTGACAGTACTACTCTGTTAATCCACTTTTCCCATTAAGCACTTAATACTCCATTCCAAAGGCGATAATCACAGATCCAAGTTCTCTTCAACGTCTTAATACATAAAGTCGATTACTTGGTGGCTTGCAACCCACCAATGGGCCCAAACTTGAAATGTGACAACTAAATTCCATGGAAATGGCTAGAACTCATGCATGACCACAAAACGACCTTAAAGATCAAAACTTTACTGCTAATGGGACTCATATAGCACTAAGGGTGGCAACCCTAAGCCTAGAAACGAAGTTGAATCATAAAAATCCATTCTTAGGACCTAAAAAGGTCCAAAACTCCATTAACAGAGATCTAAGCATTCATGAGGCAAGTTGAAAGCTTTTTACCTCAAATGAGTGCCAAATGGTGATGTTATCTCGGATCCTTGAGCTCAAGCTACTCAAGTTCTTCTTCTCTAAGTTCTTCTTTCCTCTTTCAAGCTTCTAAACACCACCAAGAACTTCACAAAGCCAAACACACACAAGGATGAAGGATGAGAGGCTATCTAGGGTTTCTGAGGTTGAGAGGCTGATAAGGAGGCTAGGGTTTGAGTCATAATGTTCTTTATATAGTGCTTAACCCTAAAAAGGGACTCTGAACGTATGCTGGGCGTACGCCTCCAACACCCGCATCCATTTACTCCTCTATGTTGGGCGTACCCCCAACTTACACTGGGCGTACTTCCGTGCTGGCCACCTTGCATGCATGGTATCTTCTTGCCACTTTTCTCCATTAAGGACCAATATTGCCAATAACTTCAAAGTGTCATATCTTCCTCATCCGAGGTCCGTTCCCGACGAACCTTATATCCAGGAAGAGGCGGCGAGAAGCCCTACGCCCCTAACAACACGCCCAAGCCTTAAAGCCTTCCGATTAAAACCCAAAACTCATAAAGAGCTCGAACTGCCACTCTACCGATATACCCTTTGGCTTCAAGACATAACCCAGCTCCCGGATCACCTAAATTACATTATCCATACCTAAATGGGTTTAGATCTCTCTCTTCCAAAGGCCCTAAGCCTTATGATAACCTATCCTCAAGCCACAGTCCCAAATTAAGAAAGCGATTCGGAACAAGTCGTTATAATATTACTATATGTCCAAGGGAACAACGGATTTGGTCTCTGAACAAAAAACAAGATGTTTCCTCTTAAAAAGATTTTAGTAAAAATACTTTTACAAAATTTAGCTTTTATCACTATTGTTATTATTTTGGAGAAGAGAATATTTGTTTACATATCATAATTTTTAAGTTATCAAAAGATTCTTTAGTTATCATTATAAAAAGGGTTAATGATTAAAAGGGTAATACCTTGTACATCACTACACTAGAACTCTCAGAAAAATTATCGTCACCTATGTCTCTCTTTATACGCTTTCTTTTTGACAATGTGTGTGTATGTTTAACTATGTTTGTCTTTACAGGTCCTGAAGAGAGAGTACATTGAAATAGGGGACCCGGAAGATGAATTCATTTGAAGATTCTCAAGTATCAAGATGTTTTTTAAAGATTTCACCACTAGAAAAAGGGCTTTCCTTGACAGACGAATTACGACGTACATCTGTTTTATGACATGCATAAAAAAGTCTGTCATAAAAAGTCTATCATATTTCGAAAAGTATCAATGATTTACATTAGTAAAAAATGTCTCGTGAATTTATTCGTTAATGTCTAAAAGTTGAAAAAAAAGACACACGATATATTTTAATGTCTAAATTAACTTTTTTATGAGTTGATTTATCTAACAATTTCACTAAGAAAATGTAAATAAATATTTTTCAGTGTAACAACTTCTTTCATCAAATCTAGTACCTAAAAGTACCCCTTCTCTTCCTCCTATTTCCTTGGTATTATCTTCATCCCTGGCAATATTTTATATTCATTAAAAAAACTTAAACAAATAAAATAATAAACTAATTAAGAAATAATCGATAAAAAAAGTTGTGATTTAACTCACCACATTTATATCCAAAATAACCTATATGTGTTAATTTGTTTTTTATTTCACATTTTCCCTCCTTGGTGTTATTCCTGAAAGCCCTCGTATACCCTATTCTTTCAAAATCGTCAACACCACGAAAATCGAACGAAGAGCAAACATCGATCGATTAGGGTTGATGCGCTCAAGAAATCGACTCGTCGACTCGCCACTGCCGGTCTGCCGCCACCGGTCACTCCATTGTTATCTCCGTCATCGTCGTTCCAGAAAAATCTTAACGAGGTATACAGTTTAATCTACATCTCGTCAAACATTACGATCGTTTTTGTTTTCATCGACTCTTGTAATTTCAAAAAACTAATCCGAGCTTGCAAATCGACAAAACGTAAGATAGTAACTGAAGCGGGAAATTCAACAACTTCAATCGGAACTTGACTCTGTGAATTTAGAACTTGAAGAAGCCAAGCTTTTGAAGGAATGTATTGAACAATAACTAAAAGGTTACAAAGTTGAATTGGCCATGAATGAATCCTCAATCCAATATTTAGATGTTTAATAATTATGTCTAATTATCTACGGATTTAATTTCCAATCTCTAACCTTTCCTGTTTAGCTTAAATAAATGTATTGATTGAAACTTCTAAGCTACAAGCATTTGGATGTCTTCAAGGACAGGTTTCTTTGATTCAGGATGAAGTATCTGCAGTTGGATCTAATTTGGAGGCACTTAAGGTGTTTGATTACACTCGTTTAATTTCTTTTTGTTTTCTACTTCATTCTCATGTTTATTAAATGTTAGTGTTTTGAATTAATCCAACATATTTGTTCTTAATACTATGTGAAATCATCTTCATAATGAAGAAGGGGCTTTAGGGCGGGTTCCCATTGCTATTCCCATTATTTAGTTTGCCATTGTTTTTGCATTGCATCTCATTTCTTCACTTATTATGCTTATTATTCCAGAGATGAATTCATTGGCAAAATGTTTGGCCTGAATGAAAAGATTAGGTATGTGGCCAAGATTATGATCTTATATGAAATCAGCTACACAAATGCATATATATGATATATTAAATTTGCTTCATTTCTAAATGTACGCAAAAAGTTCCAGGAGTATCTAATGCTACACAAATATATGCAGAAATCAACCCATTAGGTATATGGCCAAGATTATGATCTCTGAAGAAATCAGCTACACAAATGCATATATGGATTCTGCCATTTATGAAGCATTGATCAGTTACACAATCTCATAAGGTGGTTTGATTGAGATCTTCAAATACACAACTTACCGTCTTGTATTTAATTGTTTTAGTTTCCAAGAGCATTTGATTGATTCCTTTGATTGACTTTTAGTTTTTTGATATCGATTCCAAGAGCATTTAATTTGTTGTGATAATTCTATTTGTTTAATTTTCCAAGAGCATTTGATTAACTTCTAGTTTTGATGTCTATTCCGCAAGCCTTAGGACAAACTAAAGGGTAGGTGACATCAAGCTCTACCATTTATGTTTATGAAAAAAGTAAGATATTTTAACCTTATCCTTAATTCCATCTTTGTGATGGATTCCTCTAAATCATGAAAAGTTAAATGAATGTTTTTATGATAAATTAGAAGAAAACAAGAAACTGTTAAAACACTAACAATTGTTTATAAGTATAAAAGTGCCAAATATTATTAGCTTCTTTCGTATACAAAGATATTAGGCTATAACATAGATGGTTTGAATGACTTTTACGCTGATACAAGTGGTAACTTTTGGATTAATAGAATCTAAGCTTGTTACAAAGGAAATATGCATATTGCCATCATTCTTTTTAGCCACTCTTTTTAGAAAGATTGATGTTGCCAACACTGACACTATAACCAGGTCCGAGCTGATCAACATAAATTATCGATAATTAATATATTTTATGTTAATTGTTGATGTTCTTTTATGTACATTGCTATTCTTGACCACCAATGCTCCAAGAATTGGGGAGGAAAAATCCATAGTTGTTGGGACTACTTCATCACTAGGCTAATTCTTTCATATGATCTTTGAACCTATTTAAGGAGGAGAGTACGTGTTTTACGATTTTACCCCTATCATCACATTCTTTTTAATCTTTTATTTTTAATAACTAATTTGATTTCAATATATGAGGGATGTATTTGACATCCGACCGTAGGGGTGTTCGAGTCTTTTATACTTTCACATGAGCACATAGACACTCTTGACGGTGTAAGTACTTTCACCTATTAGTTGAAGCTGTAATTATACATCCATGTATATAATTGTTCTGTTTTTTGGTGATTATCATTTTTACAAAAGAATTTCCTATATTAACTTTTATTTTTAGTATTATGAACAGGTTGCCATATTCTGATGGGTATTTTGCAAAACATATAATTTCTTATGTGCGCATGCAACCCTAATACTTGATCTATGTTTTCTCTAATTGAACATCCAACTTTGAACAACAAATAAGAAACCCTTGAACATCTAGCATATTTTCGAAAATTAACTAATTAGGGTTAGGAGAAACATACCTTGATCGTTATTGACTAATAACAAAGATTCTTGGGTTGTAGAAGCCTTGGGAGCAAGCACCACAAATGTCGTGCCTCTAGTGGTTCACACCCAACACTAGCAAAAGGAATAAAATTGAGAGTGAGGAGGGAGGCTCAGAAATTCGGCTAAATTCGGCTGGCTCTTCACAATAACAGGTGGCCGAAAATTCTAGGGTTTAGGTTCTTTTTATAGTGCAGTCAGGAAACCCTAGAAAAAGCTCAAATCCAAGATTATCTTAAACCGGGTAATTATCCACTTTCCTGATTATCCACCATGGATAATTCTAGAAACCCTATGGCTCATAGAAAACCGTCCAAGCCTTATAGAGGGTTCTAGAATGCCTCTTGCTCAACTATTGAACAGTTTCACTTCAGTCCCTGCACTTTTAATTAATTGTTTTAATCCTAAAATTAATTCCAAATAATTTCTGATTAAATATTACTATTTCTAATTAATATATTATTCTCATAATATATAAAAACTTATTTATTTCAATTTATTAATCAAATAATAAATCAACCTCTCTCTCCAAAGATCATCCTGTCAAGTTGCTAGGTTTGAGGGTCACTCAAAAGGACTGTGCTACTATCAATTTAAGTATATACCTAGACACCTAATCCAACAGTATCCCACCTGGATAAGTCTAATAACTATAATTGTCAGTATATTCTTCTAAACTGATCATCAAATTGTAGCTCTCAAAAGCTGTTGTCGAACTCTGACCTAGTCAGTTACATATCCTAAGATAAGTGATCATATAATCATCCGTTCTGTAAGATATCATTTGGATATAAGACATGGAACAAAATAAATCTCATTGTCTAATACTTTGTTTCCTGATTTATGATTTGTAATGACAAAGAAATACTAATCGAACACATCAATTCAGTCCTGGCCGGGCCCGACACTATAAGTCAACACCAAATCATCGAGAGGCCCAAAAATATCACTTTTTCCCATTAGGGAAAAAAGAACAGATAAACTTTGACTTATATGCTTGCACTATTTACTCATCAAATCATGCACAACAATACGTTTTATAACATCAAGTTATTGATGTGTTTACGTATCATCAATGCACAACCAATTTGTAAATAACAACTCATATATCTATGTTTAAAGATTATAAGATATTATCGTCTAAAAATTACTCATTATAAATTCCATGAAGTAATTCTCTGAGCGTTGGTTAATCCAATACTTAATATCTATTTCAAAGTACTCATGAATATTGTAGCAACACTATTGCCATGTCCAAAACTCTTTAGACAATCTACAATCCAATTCATGACAGTCTTGATTCACTACTTACTTCCAAAAGTATGATTGACTGTGGATGTTTGAACAATCTAATTATTCGGGAAGTAAAACATGCAAAATGAAACTTAAAATAAATAATAGACATAAGGTAGTAATCCAACTCATAAATAAATCTCCATTATTTAATCACCAAAAAGTCAATTACATTTATTTTGTTACAAGTTTCAAAACTAACTATCTAACTACTAAAACTAATATCATTCTTCAGACCAATGCTCCTAGCATACTGAACGTGCTTGACCCTACTTAGACCCTTTGTGAGGGGATCTGCAGGATTCTCTTCTAATGATACCCACTTCACGACGAGGTGACCTTCTTCTACTCTATGTCTGATGAAATGGTATTTTCTGTCGATATGTCTTGATCTGCCATGATCTCTTGGTTCCTTTGTTAAGGCAACCGCCCCTTCATTATCACCGAAAATCTCCATTGGCTCTTTGATGGCTAGAACAACTCCAAGATCTCCGATGAAGTTTTTCAACCAAATAGCCTCTTTCGATGCTTCGCTTGCTGCTATGTACTCTGATTCACAAGTAGATTGAGCCACCGTCTTCTGTTTGGAACTTTTCTAGGTTATGGCTCCTCCATTCAGGGTAAACACCCAGCCAAGTTGAGAATAGAAGTTGTCTCTATCTGTCTGAAAGCTGGCGTCACTATACCCAGTTACTCTTAAGTTATCATTGCCACCAAGCATAAGGACCCAGTCCTTAGTTCTTCGCAGATACTTAAGAATATTCTTAACCGCTATCCAGTGAGCTCTACCTGGATTTCCCTAATAATGACTAACCATGCTCAAAGAAAAAGCCACATCAGGGCGAGTACATGTCATAGCATACATGATAGATCCAACAACAGAAGCATATATAACTTTACTCATTTCTGCTATCTCTACATCAGTACTCGGGCTTTGAGTCTTACTTAGTTTGGTATTACTCTGTATAGGCAGTTCTCCTTTCTTGGAATTTTCCATACTAAAATGCTTTAGTACTTTTTCGAAGTATGTACTTTGACTAAGTCCAATTAGCCTTTTACTCCTGTCTCTCAAAATCCTTATCCCCAGAATAAGCAGCCTCTCCCAGATCCTTCATAGCGAAACACTTTCCAAGCCAAGACTTAACCTCTTGCAAGGTTGGAATGTCGTTTCCTGTAAGAAGTTTGTCATCGACATACAATACCAGGAAGGTTATTATACTCCCACTAGCTTTGACATATACATAAGATTCATCTTCACTTCTAGAAAAGCCAAACTCTTTAACTTTCTCGTCAAAGCAAAGATTTCATTTGCGAGAAGCTTGTTTCAATCCATAGACTGATTTCTCAAGCTTACACACTCTATCTGGATACTTTGCATCCACAAAACCCTCTGACTGACACATGTAAACATCCTCAGCTAATTTCCCATTAAGGAAAGTGGTTTTAACATCCATCTGCCAAATTTCATAGTCATGAAATGAAGCTATGGATAGCATTACCCTAATAGAATTTATCTTGGCCACTGGTGAGAAGGTCTCATTATAGTCAACCACTGGGGTTTGAGTGAAGCCCTTCCCAACCAGTCGAGCCTTGAAGGTGTACCTTTCCATCCATGTCAGTCTTTTTCTTGAAGATCCATTTGCACCCAACTGTCTTGCGACCTGGTACATTATCAACCAAATTTTAAACTTGATTGTCATACATGGACTTGATCTCGTTGTCCATAGCTTCTTTCCATTTTACAGCCTCAGGGCCTGCCATGGCTTCCTTTAGTTAGCTGGTTCATCCAAATTTACCAATGTACTATCACTGATAAACGTATCACCATCTGTAGTAATATGGAAACCATAAAACTCAGGTGACATTCTAACTCTACTAGAACGTCTAAGAGGTAATGACTCGTCAATTGGTTCAACTGGAATTTCTTCCTCAGGTTCAACCCTAACATTTTCAGAATTTCCTTCATCGTTTGACTCTTGAATCTCTTCAAGATTAATTGAACTCCCATTGTCCTCTTTGCATAGGATCTCTCTCTCTCTCTCTCTCTCTCTCTCTCTCTCTCTCTAGAAAGACTCCCCTTCGTGCTACAAAGACCACGTTCTCACTAGGTCTGTAGAACAAATATCCAAAGGACTTCCATGGGTAGCTGATGAAAATACATCTCTCACTTCGAGGTTCAAGCTTGTCATGAGTCTCTCGTATAACGAAAGCTTCACAACCCCAAACCTTGATATGCGCTAACGAGGGAACCTTCCCTGTCCATATCTCGTGAGGTGTTTTGGCAACTTTCTTTGTTAGGACAAGATTAAGAATGTGAGCGGCAGTCTCTAAGGCATACCCCCAGAAAGATGTTGGAAGCGAAGCTCGACTAATCATGGAACGAACCATGTCTAACAAGGTTCGATTACGCCCCTCAGCCACACCATTCAATTATGATGTCCTAGGAGGTGTCAGTTGTGAAACTATTCAACATTCCTTGAGGTAATACTTACCGCCTCTATTGTATCTAAGCATCTTTATCTTTCTGCCATGTTGATTCTTGACTTCATGTTTAAACTCTTTAAACTTTTCAAAGATTTCTGGCTTATGCTTGATTAAGTAGATATAGTCATATCTGCTATAATCATCAGTAAAAGTCACATAGAATCGATATGCATCCCTTGTGGTAGATCTGAAGGGCCCACACACATCCGTGTGTAGAAGATACAACAATCCTTCACCTCTTTCACAAGAACTAGTGAAAGGCGATTTTGTCATCTTTCCCAATAAACATGACGTGCATGTATCATCTGAACTTAAGTCAAATGATTCCAACACTCCATCCTTTTGGAGTTGAGTCGTGTGTTTCTTCTTAACGTGTCCAAGACGACAATGCCACAAGCATAATTTTTCTATACCATTAGACAAATCAATTTGAAAAACACTATTTCCTAAATTGTCTACAATCATCACAGTTTCATACACACCATCACAAGGTAAAGCTTCAAAATAAAAAACACCATTTTTATAAGCAGAAATAGACTCATTCTCATCATTAAAAAAATATCTAAAACCTTGTTTAAATATAGTATGAAATGAAATGATATTTCGTGTCATCTCTGACGAGTAGCAATAATTTATTAAATCTAAACCTAACCCACCACTACACACTAAACTATAAACTCCAATCTTGGTGACAAGTGAAGATCGCTTATTCCCCATGATCAAATTCATCCTTCCATGCTCCACGCCCCCACTTCTTTTTAGTCCCTGTAAATAAGAATAAATGTGAAAACCATATCCTGTATCAAGGATCCAAGAACGAGAATATGATGAGTTATTAGATAAGATAGTGTAAATACTTGTCGAGGTTGGCTTCACTTTGCCATCCTTGATATCCTGCAAGTATTTTGGGCAGCTTCATTTCTAATGCCCTTTGTCATTGCAATAGAACCAAGTGACCTATTTGGGATCAGAAACAGGGGGAGCATCAGAACTGGATTTTCCTTTGGGTCCTGTGCTTGAAGACCCAGCTCGGGACTTTCCCTTCCAGTTTTTCTTAGGACGACCTTTCCTCTTCTTCCCTTTCCCTTGACTTATGGCCAAATATGAGAACTAGTAGGAGTGGAGGCAATACCTTTCCCCTTCATTCCTGCTTCAACTGTTTGCAGGAGGTTATGCAATTGTGACAAAGTAGTTTCATTGTTGTTCAAATGATAGGTCAATATGAACTGATCATAACAACTTGGCAGAGAGTTCAACAGTATGTCGATTGCCAACTCTTCATCAAAATTCACGTTGATCTTGATTAGCCTGTCCACATATCGTTGCATTCTCTGAACGTGGCTACTAACAGACTCACCCTCCTTCATCTTGCTAGCAATGATGGACTTTACCACCTCGTACTTTTCCTGATGAGCTCGCTTATGGTATTTCTCTGTAAGGTCCTTGTTCATCTCATACGGCCAGTAATCCTCATAGCGCCTTTGCAATTCTGGAGTCATTGTGGTCACCATGATGCACACAACTTTTGTGGCATCATTATAGTGTTTCTTGTAGGCGACCCTTTCATCAGGAGTGGCCTTCTCTTCGTTAATTTCATCCAATGGTTTTTCAAGGACATATTCCTTGTCCTCAAAACGAAAGGCCATTTTAATGTTGCACATCCAATTGTTGTAGTTGGTGTCATCCAATCGTTGTAGTTGGTGTCATCCAATTGAACCTTCGAGCAGATGTTCAACAGGGAGAATTTGTTGTTGTTGTTGTTGTTGTTGTTGTTAGAGGAGGAGGAACGAGAAACATCAGTTGGAGTAGAAATCTGAAAGAGAAGAAAGATAGTTTTAGTTAGATAAGAATAATCCTCAATATAACACCCAAAATGAAATATCAAGGCTAGGATCCAAGTAAATAATTCACAACTTAGAAAAGGGATTATGTAATCTAATTGTTAATTATATAAAGGTAGGTAAATGATGATTTACCAATTTCACCATAAAAAAACGAAATGTGAACGAATTTGGTTTTTAATGAGATTCCTAGATCTTTTTGAGATTCATTGATCTTTTCAATGAGATGTTTAATCTCGATTATGCTCTTCCATTTGTAACTTGGATACCGAGGATCACAAACAAGATGTGAATAACCATGCAAATTAGTTTGGTACTCTCGATGTCATTTATCATCTCACTTTAATGTGCCGGTTAGCCACACGTGCTTCATTAATCAATGATAATTTTCGAAACACCCACTGCCACTCTTTATTTGTCCCTATTAGTGTGCCAGCTACCCACACGCGCTCCACTAACGACTTATAAAGTGCAATATGCAATTTCATGGGTTAGCATACAAGTTCACATTTTTCCTAAAGTAACTAAGATTGAGAATTTAAAAAAAATAAGTTTAGTTACTTTATAATTTATTATACTTATTAATGAGAATTAGTTTTTCCTATCAAACCCATTCGGCAAACGATTCTCCACCAATCAAGGAAGCGGTGGGTGAGAGTGGACACCTATTCAACTGTCATTTTATAGGCAGTTTTCTTATGCCCCCCTTATAGATCGGCTTCGTGAATGAGGTGTACTAGCGGTTCGACTGACTTGTCTTATACATATAGTAATATTAGACTTTTTAATGTTACATATAGTATAATGGTGTATTTTTAAAACTTTTCAAAAATACTAGGTTATATTTTAAATTTCAAAAATTAAGAAATTAATTTTTAATTTAAAATTAAACCAATCATGAATTCAAGATAAGGATATCAAATTACTTAGAAAAATATTCGGTTTTACATAACTAAAACATTATTTTTTGTAATTATCCTAATCAATGCATGAGATAAGCAATAAAACCGAATTTTATGGATCTAACAGTCCACCACGTCGTGGTCGAACAAAATCGTAAGTCACCACGTCGTGGTGGTGGAACAAAATGACGATTCTGTTTTGCTTCTCCTTGTTCAAGTTTAAAAATTGCAACAATTAAATAGAAAACAAAACCTACGCTCTTATACCACTAATGAGTATTATGCAAAACATATAATTTCCTATGTGTGCATGCAACCCTAATACTTAATCTATGTTTTCTCTAATTGAACATACAACTTTGAACAACAAATAAGAAACCCTACAACATCTAGCATATTTTCAAAAATTAACTAATTAGGGTTAGGAGAAATATACCTTGATTGTTATTGATATAACAAAGATTCTTGTGTTGTTGAAGCTTTGAGAGCAAGCACCACAAATGTCGTGCCTCTAGTGGTTCACACCCAACACTAGATAAGCCCAAATACAAGATTATCTTAAACCGGGTAATTATCCACCTTCCTGATTATCCATCAGGGATAATTCTAGAAACCCTAAGGCTCATAGAAAACCATCCAAGCCTTATGGAGGGTTCTACAATGCCTCTTGCTCAACTTCACTTCAGTCCCTGCACTTTTAATTAATTATTTTAATCCCAAAATTAATTCCAAATAAATTTTTATTAAATATTAATTAAATATTACTATTTCTAATTAATATATTACTCTCATAATATATTAACAAATTATTAATCAAATAATAAATCAACCTCTCTCTCCAAAAATCATCCTGTCAAGTTGCTAGGTTTGAGGGCAACCCAAAACAACTATAATACTATCAATTCAAGTATATACCAATTATATTTATGGGCTTAGACACATCCAACATATTCATGAATGTTAAATTTCTTGCCCCATAAATGAAACTAGTTTTAATAGCTTTGGTGACGGATTCCTTGCTCTTGCAAGTCAAATGACCAAAATACCCCCATAAAAGTTTGTATTATGGGGGTGTTTATTGAAAAATTTCCCAAACGGAGGAACTTAGCTTTCCATCACTTTGGTGAGGGATTTCAATTTCATTCCTCTTGCATGTTGGAAAACCAAAATACACCTTAAACTTGTCAATTTTTAGGTAAGCTCTGTATTTATGGTTTAAAAATATTGGTTTCTTATTTTTGTTACTAAACATAATATCGATGGTTTAATAAAAGATTTGTATTTTGTTTTTGTGCATATAAATTCATGTCAATATGTATAAAATTTTCTATTCTAAAAAAGTGTTAAAAGATTTCGTGAACTGGTGATTTGAATATTTTTACAAGTATTTTTAATCAACACAATAAAAAGCAATAAAGGACAATTATGTCATTTCTCATCATATGGAGGCCTAAATTCAGGGTAGTAGGGTAGATATTAGACTAAAACTTAAATATTGATAGCATTCCTTTTCATCCAAAAGATCCTTTTGTTTAGGGGTATTTTACATATTATACTAACATTGACTCATGGTTTTTCAGATTGGTGAGTGTGTGGCTGTACTGTGGAGGCCAAAGTCTGAAACTATCATGTACCCATATTGCCCTCCACACATCTCAAAAAACCAAAGGTTAAAGAATCTTCAACTTAATTTTTAGAATTATCTTGGTTTCTTTTTCTCAAAATCAAATGATAAATGATACTTAATTTGAGAAAATGGAAGGAAAAAATAAGGGCAAATTTGTAAAAAAAACTTAGCAATTAATGGGAAAATTAAGTTGTTGTTTAATTTTTTCTATATGAAGTAAGAAAGAACTAGCACCATCGTCTAGTTATATTTTTGACATCATTTCTTGGAATAAATTACAGAAAATGGTTCCCGTGTTTTCTAAATTTTACCATGTTTAGACCAAATTTAAAACTTTTTTTCAATTTTGGTCCTTATTTCAAGGTCTCATACCACTTTTGGTTCCTGGGATCTTGAAATAAGTACTGAAAATGATACAAAACTTTGAAAAAGGACCAAAATTGCAAAAGATTTAGTTTTGGAGTAAACACGGTGAAATTCAGAAAGCACATGGACCATTACTCTAATTTATTCTCTTTTTTTCGCTCACTTTATTACATTTTTTTAATTTTTAGGAATGCAAGAAACTTTATGTGGTACACTTGTCAGTAAGAGAGTACTTTGAAGTGCCAAAAAATGTCAAACTTCTTGTTGTTTGTTATAGATCCGAAATATGGTCCGGTGTACAGAAAACGGGCCAAGGGATAAGGATCAGTTTGTTTTTTAAATTCATGCTATTAGATAAGTAGTCTGGAGTCTTTTAAATTATTAGAGTTATCTAGTTAGTTATTCTTATCAATTGTTGGTGCTGGAGTCATTTAAGGATCTTTACCTATTTATAGGGTTGTTTTTATTAATAAACTTATGCATGAATTTATTAGTAATTTAAGAGTTCTCAATCGTATTCTTAGTTTAGCTTAGCCTCCGATCCTGGAGGTTAGGCTTCTTGGTGTTCACGGCTGAAGGTGGTCAATACACAGGTCCACTCACAAGATCGAGATCCCGGGCTGTAACAAGTTTGGTATCAGAGCCGCTTGTGATGGCATCGACGAAGGAAGTGATGAAAAAACTAGAAGAGTTCATGATTCAACAAACCCAAAGCACAAGCGATTTGAAGGGGGCGATTGTTGCCTTGCAAGCTAAGCAGTCTGCGCTGGAGGAAAGCATCGTGTCGCAATCTCGCAACAAAAAACATGTATCAGAAGCAGATGGGGACGAGGGAACAGATGGGGATAACCGGTTTGAGGATTCCCATGAGCTAAGCCTAAGAAGAGGGAAGGGGATCATACAAGGCGGAACACAAACCAGCAAAGGGACGGGGTTTCACACCCCCGGACCGGAACGGCGGAAACGTCCGGAGGCGGGTGACGTCATTGTGCAGTATCATAACAATTGTATATAAATTAAAACATAGCAAACCCATGCATCATACATCAATATAACAAGCTTACATTGTTTTACATCATGCTCATGTTCTCAAATTTTACACAAAAGAGACATCAGTAAGCAAATCCAAAATATAGCAAAATAATATTGAGTCTGCGATCCACAACCTGCTTATTGGATTCCTGAGAATACAAGTTGTTAAAAAGCGTCAACATGAAATATGTAGGTGAGTTCATAAGCATTTTTGTATAAAAAGTTTGATGATAGTTTAGAAATCCAGAAAATCCAGTATTTTCTTATTAAATAGTTGTATGTCTTGTTTCAACTCGAGTATAGCTGCATGTGTGTCTTAGTTAGTCGTTTTCGAAAATCGTATATAATTGTTTCCTCCAGAAAATCGTATATTTTCTGATGTATAAAATAGTAGCTTTGAAAACCATAACACTTGTATAGAAAGGTTTCATTTGAACAAACCAAAGCATAGTTGTTTGTAAACAAAAAAATGAAATCTGTATAATTACATTTCTGATATATTCTAGTGACTCGTTATCACCATACTAATATGACGGAGTGCCCGTTATGACGTTCTTCAGGTGTCGGTTTCGTTTAAGACATTTGTCACCCTAGACTGGCCGGTCTAGCTGTAGCGAACATCGAAGGTGCGGGGTGTCAACCCAGTATAGATCTATACACAAATTCCCGCTCCCCCTCCAGGAGACTTTGGTTATAACTCTTACAGGACTTTAGGCGTACACTATTAAATAATAAATGTACTGTGAAGATTTGTCTGACTAGAATACTAACCGACTTTTGAGCAAATTGTGAAAACCATTATTTACTAGATAGATAATAATAGCCGTACTCGTTAACTAGATATTTCGTTTCATTTGTTGAAAATAAACCGCTTTAAATATTTATCAAATCGAACCAATGTTAGCGAAATCGACAAAATGACTCTTTTCTTTATAAATTACTAAGTGGGACCCCATTTGTCGGAAGATGTCAAGTTATGGTTTGTGTAAAACTATGACTTCTGTGAATTTATGACAGCAGCTCTATGACATGCAAATTTTTCTGTCATAAGGCTTTATATATATATTTCCTTCGTGAAATTGTTCATTTCAAATATTTGTAAATAATTACCAATAGTTTGCAAAAAGTCATTAATATGACCTTAAGTTCCAAATTTCGAAAGTTTCTAGACACAGTGTCATCATATCAAGATATATTTCAACAACTTTTAATTTTTAGACAAAGAGCCATGGATCAAGGGAGTATGTTGGACATACTCAAAAACTTGGGAGGCTCCTTTTGTAAATAATATTCTTCATATGATGATTAAAATATTATTCATCTTCATGCGTTTTGTGAATCCTCACGTTCACATAGGGTTAAAATAATATAATAATATTTAAGACACACATACCAAACATACGTATACATGCAATTATTCAAGAATTTAGAACAAGAGATGACTTGTACTCTCCCCCAAAAACAAATAAAAAAAAACTTAGGAAAAGTGGGGTATGAAACTCACCTTGGTTATCTTTGCTGGTGATTTGAAGGGTGATGAGGAAGTTTCCAAGCTCCAAAACTTGGAAGATTCTTTAAACTTTAGGGGATTCTAAGAATAATTTTTGTGTGTAAATATAGTGAAATCTTTAGAATAATGGGAAGAATAATTGTTTAAAGAGGATAAAATACTCACCAAAGAAATCTAGGATTTTCCCTTGAATGGATGAACTTGAAGCTTGAAAGTGTTGAGAGTGTTCTTGGGAGTTTGCTAAATGTGAATGAGAGAAGTGGGACTTGGAGAGGAAATGAGTTCACGTATCTAAAGGGGAGGATAAGGGTGACTTGACATTTGCATGGAAAGTTGGTGGGTATAGCTTATCTTCTTATGGACAATGTGTCTTTATCTGGGATTTGCATGGGAAATGAAGAATTAGCATCACTTCATAAAGTCAAACCCCTTTTATCCTTAAAAATCTCTTTAAAATCTTGGGTATTATTTTATATAAATATGTTTAAAATAATTGATTTTGGCATAAAATAGGGGTTTAAGGGGTGGTCTAAGATATGAAAAACATGGGTTTGGTGTGATTTCCGGCGTCCAAATGCCTTAAAATGATAAAAAGGTCCGGAAATGACAAAAATCCAGAGTGTATCCTTGTTCCTGCGAGGGTCCGAGGTGCATAAGAAGGTTTCCGGAGTCAAAATCTCATTTCCGGAGCAAATGAGTGAATTTCCGAGGCCAACAGTGAAGTTCCGGAGTCATTCCCTCTGTTCCGGAGTGGCTTCTCGGATTCCGAAGTCGCAGGCGAAGTCCGGAGGTCCGGACCGGATACTTCCTATAGGCGAGGTCCGAAGTAAGGCTTCAACCTTCCGGAGCAGGTAAGATCCGAAGATGCACTCCTCTTGGTTCCGGACCAAGAGGGTTCCGGATCAAGAGGGTCCTATTGGGTTTTCTTCTCCGGTTTTGGACTGTTTTCGACTGAGGAAGATACATAGAGATTTGGGAGAGATTTCACATACTTGGAGAGATTTGGGAGAGATTTCACATGCTTGGAGAGATTTGGGAGAGATTTCACATGCTTAGAGAGATTTGGGAGAGATTTCACATACTTGGAGAGATTTTGGAGAGATTTCACATACTTGGAGAGATTTGGGAGAGATTTCACATACCTGGAGAGATTTGGAAGAGATTTCACGTACTTGGAGAGATTTGGGAGAGATTTCACATACTTGGAGAGATTTGGGAGAGATTTCACATACTTGGAGAGATTTGGGAGAGATTTCACATACTTGGAGAGATTTGGGAGAGATTTCACATACTTGGAGAGATTTGGGGAGAGGCTTCATATTCTTGGAGAGATTTTGGAGAAAGAGAGATACAGTGGGAGAGATTGAGAGAGACTTTGTCGGGGACCTTTATTAATGTTTTTCTTCGTAGTTCAAAGGTCGTGGACTTAGTTACATCCCATTTCGAGTGTTATATACCCCCGAAGGGCACTTACTAATGTTTTATAGAGCTATTACTTCCCTCAATCAGATTAGGGTTTTTAAATTCTAAACATTTGAAACCTTCAAGTGTTACTTTGCATTAAGATTTATAGTCATACATTAGAAAACATAAAGTAATTCCTAACATATAAGTACTAGTTGAGTTGACCAGTTGCCCCGTTGGCCTTGACTTGACTTGACTTTGACTTGACCAGAAACTTGCCGGTTGTCACATCATCCCCCGCTTGAGGGAATTTCGTCCCGAAATTTCTGCTTTGAAGTAGACTTCAAGGTTTAGCAAATAGGTGGGGGGTACTTCTGCAGCATTTGATCTTCACGTTCCCATGTGAATTCAGGCCCGCGTTTGGCATTCCAACGAAATTTTACAATTGGGATGCGACTTTGCTTGGTACTCTTCACTTCTCTGTCCACGATTTCGATTGGTTCTTCAACGAACAAAAGATTCTCGTTTATCTCAATCTCTTCTAGCGGAATAACAAAGGTTTCATCCGATAAGCACTTTTTCAAGTTCGAAACATGAAACACGGGGTGCACGTTGCTGAGCTCGGAGGGTAGTTGCAACTTATAGGCCACTGGACCAATTCGGGCAAGAATCTCGAATTGTCCGATGTATCGCGGGTTTAACTTTCCTCGTTTCCCGAAGCGGATCGTCCCTTTCCAGGGAGAGACTTTTAGTAACACGCGGTCTCCCACTTGGAACTCCAATGGCTTTCGCCTTTTGTCCGTATAGCTTTTCTGTCTATCCCGGGACGCTTGGAGTCGTGACTTGATTTGGACGATTTTCTCGGTTTTTTCCCGGATGATCTCTGGCCCTGTGAGGGTGCTAGCCGGTAGTTGTCCTCTTGCTAACTGGGTGTCACCCACCTCGGCCCAACAAAGGGGCGATCTGCACTTCCGACCATACAAGGCCTCGAAAGGGGCGACTCCTATGCTGGTGTGGTAGCTGTTGTTATATGAGAATTCAACTAGGGGCAGGTGGTTATTCCAGGCTTTGCCAAAATCTATTACACATGCTCAAAGCATGTCTTCTAGAGTCTGAATGGTTCGCTCGCTTTGGCCATCTGTCTGGGGGTGGTAGGCTGTGCTCATATCTAGTCGGGTTCCCAATGCTTTCTGGAGCGACTGCCAAAAACGAGAGGTGAATCTACTATCCCGATCCGAGATAATAGATATGGGGACTCCATGCAGTCTCATCATCTCTTTCAGGTATATCCGTGTGAGCCTTTCCATTTTGTACGTCTCCTTTATTGGCAGGAAATGGGCGGATTTTGTTAGTCGGTCAACGATCACCCAGATAGCATCCAGACTGTCTGCCGTCTTGGGTAATTTGGTTATAAAATCCATCGTTATCCTCTCCCATTTCCACTCAGGTATTTCGGGTTGCTGAAGTAGACCCGAGGGCTTCTGATACTCCACTTTAACCTTGGCACACATGAGACACTTGCCTACGTAAGTAGCAATCTCCTCTTTCATGTTCGGCCACCAATAATGTTGTTTGATATCCAGGTACATCTTATCGGAACCCGGATGATTAGAGTACCTGGTCTTGTGAGCCTCATTCATTATCACGTCTCGAAATCCACCAAACCTCGGTATCCAGATTCGGTCCATAAGATAATAGGCTCCATCCTCTTTAACCGTCAGATTCTTTTCCATTCCGTGCAATGCCTCATTAGTGACGTTTTCCGGCTTCAAGGCTTCGTGCTGAGCCTCTTTGATTTGTGAGGATAGATGGGAATGGACGGTCATTGTCAACGTCTTTACTCGGCGACCCGAGTACTCCTTTCGGCTTAAGGCATCGGCTACCACATTTGCTTTGCCTGGATGGTACTTGATTTCGCACTCGTAGTCATTTAGCAGTTCGACCCATCTTCGTTGTCTCATGTTCAACTCCTTTTGATTCAGGATGTGCTGGAGGCTCTTGTGGTCTGTGAAAATGGTGCACTTTGTACTGTATAGCTAGTGCCTCCAAATCTTCAATGCGAAGACCATAACTCCCAGCTCGAGGTCGTGGGTGGTGTAGTTTACTTCGTGGGTCTTTAGTTGCCTTGACGCGTAAGCTATCACTTTTCCTCGTTGCATAAGCACACAACCTAACCCTTGGTTAGAGGCATCGCAGTATACTACGAAGTCCTCCGTTCCTTCTGGCAAGGACAACACTGGAGCAGTGCAGAGGGCCTGTTTCAGGGTTTGGAATGCAATTTCTTGTTTTTCGTCCCAATGAAAAGGTACGCCCTTCTGGGTGAGAGTGGTGAGAGGCTTGGCAATCTTGGAAAAGTTTTGGATGAACCTTCGGTAATAACCAGCAAGGCCCAAAAATTGACGGATTTTGGTTGGGGTTCTTGGGGTTGCCCAACCCTCAATAGCTTTGATCTTGGTAGGGTCCACATGTATTCCCTCTTCACTGACTACATGACCCAAAAATTCCACTCTACGAATCCAGAACTCGCATTTGGAGAGTTTTGCGTAAAGCTTTTCTGCTCTCAATGTTTCCAAAGTTTGTCGTAAATGTTGGTTGTGCTCTTCCTTGCTCTTGGAGTAAACGAGTATGTCATCGATGAAAATAATTACGAAGTTGTCAAGGAACGGCCGACAGACTCGGTTCATCAGATCCATAAAGGCTGATGGTGCGTTTGTGAGACCAAAAGGCATGACCACGAATTCAAAATGCCCATAACGGGTTCGTAAAGCAGTCTTTGGGATATCCTCCTCTCGGACTCTTAGTTGATGGTATCCTGACCTCATATCTATCTTGGAAAAGTAGTTGTCTCCTTGGAGCTGATCAAATAGATCATCGATTCGGGGAAGTGGGTATCGATTCTTTACAGTGAGCTTGTTTAGTTCTCGGTAATCTATGCACATTCTGAAGGATCTGTCTTTCTTCTTGACAAACAGAACCGGAGCTCCCCAAGGTGAAAAGCTCGGCCTGATGAATCCCTTATCAAGAAGTTCGCTTAGTTGACTAGATAACTCTTGCATTTCGGCAGGACCTAATCTGTAAGGTGATTTGGCGATTGGGGTGGCTCCAGGTACAAGATCGATTCGGAACTCGACCTGGCGCTCGGGAGGGATTCCTGGCAAATCCTCGGGAAATACGTCAGGAAAGTCACGTACTTCAGGAATATCGTTAAGGTTCTTTTCCTCCTTTGTTTTATCAATGACATGAGCAAGAAAGGCGTGATTCTTTTTATGCAAGCACTTTTGTGCTTGGATGCAGGAAATGAGTCGGAGGTTTGAACCGGGTTTATCGCCATAAACTATTAGGGTTTTGTTGTTGGGTAGGTGAAGGCGAACGACCTTCTCGTGACACATAATTTCAGCATGGTCGGAGCTTAACCAATCCATGCCAACAATCGCATCAAAGCTCCTAATATTAACAGGCATCAAACTGATTGGGAAGGTGTGATTATTTAACATTAGCGTGCACCCTACGTAGATATCGTTGGTTGATTCTGTTTTACCGTTGGCCATTTCAACCGTATAAGTTTCGTTTAATTTGTGGGGATTTTGATTGAGTAGGTGTTTGAATTTGTGACTTATGAAGCTTCGCTCAGCTCCACTATCAAATAAAATGCACGCATAAGAGTTGTTGAGGAGAAACGTACCAGTCACCACTGTTGGATCTTGCACCGCCTCCCCTTGCCCCATGGTTAAGACCCTTCCTGCGTTTGGATTGTTGTTCTTTGGGCAGTTGCGTTTGAAATGGCCGGTTTCCCCGCACCCGTAACATGCACGGCTGGCTCCGGCGTTGTTGTCATTGGGTTGTTTGTTTTGCTGTGGGGGCATTTTGCAATACCAGACGGTGTGCCCTTTTCGATTGCAGTTGGTGCATTGGAAATCTTTGCATGCCTCATAGTGGTGATAGTTACACTTGTCACACTTGGGATTTGATACCACGTATGGCTTTGTTGGCACGGTTGTGGTTGAGGCTGGGGCGGTTGGGGCTGGTGCTGCTGGAGCGGTAGCAGAATGGACCGCTACTGTCTGTGGCTTCTTGGATTGCCCTGAATTCTGTCTCCCTTTACGTTTGTTGTCTCGGTTCTTCTTGTTCTCTCCTTCTTGTTTGCTCCCTTCCTCGGTTGCTTTGGTACTTTTCTTGTCACCGTGGTCATAAAGCTTCTTGGCCAGGCGCTTTGCACTATCGTAGGTTTCAGGTTTTGAGGCAATCACGTTACCTTGAATGGGAGGTGTCAGCCCCCAGATGAATCACTCAACCTTCTTCCCCTCAGAAGTAATCATACCAGGACACAAAAGCGCAAGTTCATTAAACCTCGAGATGTACGCGTCAATGTCCGAGTTCTGTACCGTAAGGTTCCACAGTTCTTGCTCGAGTTTTTGTACCTCCCCTCGGGGACAGTATTCGGCGATTAACATCTCTTTGAGTTCTTCCCAGGTCATGGAGTTTGCAACGGGAAGTGTCATGGCCTCGATGTGACCATTCCACCATGACAGTGTCTGGTCGATGAAAGTGCAGGCCGCGAATTTGACCTTACTTCCTTCCGGGCATTCACATATCTCGAACACCGACTCCACCTTCTCGATCCATCGTTTCAGAGCTATGACTCCTCCAGTCCCGTTGAATGTGCGACGTCTTGCATTGGAAAAATCCTTGTAGGTACAGACCTTTACGGGTCCTTGATTCATCCCGTGATGGGAGCTTCCCGTCCCTTGACCTTGTCCACCACCATTATTTCCGGCTTGGATGTGGGCTAGAGCTGCTGTTACTGTGGCTGAGACTGCCGCTTGGAACGCCGCAGAGTTCATTTCCGGCGGGGGCGGCGGTGGTGGTGTGTTGTTATTCCTACGGGTTGATCTCCTCGGCATCTTTCTGTCATGGATCAGAAGGACAATGAGTATTCAAAGTATTTCATTTCACGACTTTATAGAATAGTATCGGTGATTTGGTTGTGTACAAGCAAGTGTGGACATGAAATTAACATGAAATAATAGTACTAGAGCACATCACAGATAACACATCATATATATCCGTTTTTCATTGATGTTAATTTCCTGAGTACATGAAAATTTTTGCCTTTATAAGGCATACAAATACATGAGGTGCAATAAAATCTAGCAGAGTAACGATTCCATGAATAGTGTAATCACTTAGTCATGTCATCGATAGTACATATGGAAATGCATAAAGGAAAACCGATATGGTAGCAAATAAACTGATACTAGTCGCAACGAGTAGGGCCCTATGGTGCTGACGATGAGGTAGACGCGCCCTGAAGTTCGGCTAACCTACACTCGGTGATCCGTACTTGCTCCTCCAGTGCGGTGTGTCTCTCCTGGTATTCTCTGACTTTTGCTCGTGCTGCGACAAGATCTTCTATGAGTCATTCTATCGGGTAGAAGTCTCGCTCTAGGTCTCGTGTGCGAGCATCCGTGATTTGCATAGTCACCAACATCTGCATTACCCGGTCGATGGTCACTTGAGTCTGGTCACCGATGTCCCTAATACGTCTGACCACGACAGGGAGTGCGCGATCTGCTGGTCCTCCATGTCGAAGATTGTAGTAACCTCGGTTCATCCCAAATGGTGGTTGCTGACCTTGACGTTGACCCCATCTCTCGATATCGTCAGCCCAAGGAGGTGTAGGGCCATTGTAGCCCATCCTATGCGGTGATACTCTTGCCATGTAGGGAAGGTTGATAACTTCAGACTCTGCATCAGATTCCTCGTCCTCATCAACCTCTTCCTCGTCATCTTCCCCAACTTCTTCATCGATTTCCTCTTCTTCAAACTCTATCGGTTCTTCGGGATCCTCCATGGGTTCCTCGGGGTCTTCTTCTGGGTCTTCCTCAATCCAACATCCATTCCCCTGATTGGGAAAGTAAGAGTCTCCGGGGAGGTGAAAGCCTGCCATGCCGTCTACGCAAGAATATATAAGTACGAGAAAATAGATAGAATGATAAAATACTCCTATAGTATTTTAATTATTTTAGGTTTGTTTCTTAAAAATTTTGGGTAACGAGTTGATCAGGCTATATTTATCCCAGATATGATTACATAACTGCCCATGTTTGACTGTAGTGTTCAACCTTTAAGTTATCTTGGTTTGTTCTTGTTATGATACGGTCCTATCAAGTATGTATACTTTTAGTCATAGTGTTTTAGTCCCATTGTATTTATAGTTGTATATCTTGTATGGTTAGATATACTAGTTCACTATAAACAATGCTCTGATACCAATCTTTCACACCCCCAGACCGGAACGGCGGAAACGTCCGGAGGCGGGTGACGTCATTGTGCAGTATCATAAAATTGTATATAAATAAAACATAGCAAACCCAGGCATCATACATCAATATAAAAAGCTTACATTGTTTTACATCATGTTCATGTTCTCAAATTTTACACAAAAGAGACATCAGTAAGCAAATCCAAAATATAGCAAAATAATCTTGAGTCCGCGATCCACAACCTGCTTATTGGATTCTTGAGAATACAAGTCGTTTGAAAAGCGTCAACATAAAATATGTTGGTGAGTTCATAAGCATTTTTGTATAAAAACTTTGATGATAGTTTAGAAATCCAGAAAATCCAGTATTTTCTTATTAAATAGTTGTATATCTTGTTTCAACTCGAGTATAGTTGCATGTGTGTCTTAGTTCGTCGTTTTCGAAAATCGTATATAATTGTTTCCTCCAGAAAATCCTATATTTTCTGATGTATAAAATAGTAGCTTTGAAAACCATAACACTTGTATAGAAATGTTTCATTTGAACAAACAAAAGCATAGTTGTTTGTAAACAAAAAAATGAAATCTGTATAATTACATTTCTGATATATTCTAGTGACTCGTTATAACCATACTAATATGACGGAGTGCCCGTTATGACGTTCTTCAGGCGTCGGTTTCGTTTAAGACATTTGTCACCCTAGACTGGCCGGTCTAGCTGTAGCGAACAACGAAGGTGCGGGGTGTCAACCTCGTATAGATCTATACACAAATTTCCGCTCCCCCTCCAAGAGACTTTGGTTATAACTCTTATAGGACTTTAGGCGTACACTATTAAATAATAAATGTACTGTGAAGATTTGTCTGACTAGAATACTAACCGACTTTTGAGCAAATTGTGAAAACCATTATTTACTAGATAGATAATAATAGTCGTACTCGTTAACTATATATTTCGTTTCATTTGTTGAAAACAAACCTCTTTAAATATTTATCAAATCGAACCAATATTAGCGAAATTGACAAAATGACTCTTTTCTTTATAAATTACTAAGTGGGACCCCATTTGTCGGAAGATGTCAAGTTATGGTTTGTGTAAAACTATGACTTCTGTGAATTTATGACAGCAGCTTTATGACATGCAAATTCTTCTGTCATAAGGCTTATATATATATATATATATATATATATATATATATATATATATATATATATATATATATATATATATATATAGAGAGAGAGAGAGAGAGAGGTAAGTTCAATTGAGAAAATAAAAAAGGTTGAGAATCGGGGAATCATTCTCAGCCACTCATTTATTTTTGCCGCAAAAGCCTCCGTTGTACCAGCAGAAATGGATAACGAATACACATGTGTTTCCAACAAAAATGTTTTCTTAAACTATGCTAATCATTACCTTAATATATACAAAAACATAGTTTTTTTCGTTTTTTTAATTTTTAAGAAGCTATTTTTATCGAAAAATGATTTTAAATATAGCAAAATTCATGATTTTTTATTCTCTACAAATAGACATCCATATTGATATACTTTTAAGATAAAATAAAATTTTTTTTTTTTTTATATTTTCAGCTGTCGTTATTAATAAGTGAATAAAAATGTATCAGATTTTTGCTATAGTACATCCATTATTCACTTATGAATAAAAATATATAATTATTTTTTTTAAAGTTTAAATATCATTTATACTACTTATTCATATATGAATAACAAATTAACTGTAACAAAAATCTGATAAATGAATAACAAATTAACTGTAATAATAAATAATTACCAATAGTTTGCAAAAAGTCATTAATATGACCCTAAGTTCCAAATTTCGAAAGTTTCTAGACACAGTGTCATCATACCAAGATATATTTCAACAACTTTTAATTTTTAGACAAAGAGCCATGGATCAAGGGAGTATGTTGGACATACTCAAAAACTTGGGAGGCTCCTTTTGTAAATAGTATTCTTCATATGATGATTAAAATATTATTTATCTTCGTGCGTTTTGTGAATCGTCACGTTCATAGAGGGTTAAAATAATATAATAATATTTAACACACACATACCAAACATACGTATACATGCAATTATTCAAGAATTTAGAACAAGAGATGACTTGTACTCTCCCCCAAAAACAAATAAAAAAAAACTTAGGAAAAGTGGGGTATGAAACTCACCTTGGTTATCTTTGCTGGTGATTTGAAGGGTGATGAGGAAGTTTCCAAGCTCCAAAACTTGGAAGATTCTTTAAACTTTAGGGGATTCTAAGAATAATTTTTGTGTGTAAATATAGTGAAATCTTTAGAATAATGGGAATAATAATTGTTTAAAGAGGATAAAATACTCACCAAAGAAATCTGGGATTTTCCCTTGAATGGATGAACTTGAAGCTTGAAGGTGTTGAGAGTGTTCTTGGGAGTTTGCTAAATGTGAATGAGAGAAGTGGGACTTGGAGAGGAAATGAGTTCACGTATCTAAAGGGGAGGACAAGGGTGACTTGACATTTGCATGGAAAGCTGGTGGGTATAGCTTATCTTCTTATGGACAATGTGTGTTTCTCTGGGATTTGCATGGGAAATGAAGAATTAGCATCACTTCATAAAGTCAAACCCCTTTTTATCCTTAAAAATCTCTTTAAAATCTTGGGTATTATTTTATATAAATATGTTTAAAATAATTGATTTTGGCATAAAAATAGGGGTTTAAGGGGTCTAAGATATGAAAAACATGGGTTTGGTGTGATTTCCGGCGTCCAAATGCCTTAAAATGATAAAAAGGTCCGGAAATGACAAAAATCCAGAGTGTATCCTTGTTCCTGCGAGGGTCCGAGGTGCATAAGAAGGTTTCCGGAGTCAAAATCTCATTTCCGGAGCAAATGAGTGAATTTCCGAGGCCAATAGTGAAGTTCCGGAGTCATTCCCTCGGTTCCGGAGTGGCTTCTCGGATTCCGGAGTCGCAGGCAAAGTCCGGAGGTCCGGACCGGATGCTTCCTATAGGCGAGGTCCGAAGTAAGGCTTCACCCTTCCGGAGCAGGTAAGATCCGAAGATGCACTCCTCTTGGTTCCGGACCAAGAGGGTTCCGGATCAAGAGGATCCTATTGGGTTTTCTTCTCCGGTTTTGGACTGTTTTCGACTGAGGAAGGTATATAGAGAGATTTGGGAGAGATTTCACATACTTAGAGAGATTTGGGAGAGATTTCACATGCTTGGAGAGATTTGGGAGAGATTTCACATGCTTAGAGAGATTTGGGAGAGATTTCACATACTTGAAGAGATTTGGGAGAGATTTCACATACTTGGAGAGATTTCACATACTTGGAGAGATTTTACATACTTGGAGAGATTTCACATATTTTGAGAGATTTGGGAGAGATTTCACATACTTGGAGAGATTTAGGAGAGATTTCACATACTTGGAGAGATTTGGGGAGAGGCTTCATATTCTTGGAGAGATTTTGGAGAAAGAGAGATACAGTGGGAGAGATCGAGAGAGACTTTGTCGGGGACGTTTATTAATGCTTTTCTTCGTAGTTCAAAGGTCGTAGACTTAGTTACATCCCATTTCGAGTGTTATATACCCCCGAAGGGCACTTATTAATGTTTTATAGAGCTGTTACTTCCCTCAATCCGATTAGGGTTTTTAAATTCTGAACATTTGAAACCTTCAAGTGTTACTTTGCATTAAGATTTATAGTCATACATTAGAAAACATAAAGTAATTCCTAACATATAAGTACTAGTTGAGTTGACCAGTTGCCCCGTTGGCCTTGACTTGACTTTGACTTGACCAGAAACTTGCCAGTTGTCACACGAGGCAGGGATTGTCTACAGTAGTGGGACGAGGAAGAGGGAATTTTGGCTCCAACCCTTTTGCTCAAAACTCCAACTTCTATTTAGGAAGAATGGGCGGAAGAGATACAGAGTCATGGCGGAAGGCTGATTCCCAACCTTTCAGACACAATTGGGAAACTAAAAAAAAACAAAGGGTCAAGTCACTTTCGATTGCACAGACAGGAACAAGGGGGTAAGACATGGGAGGAAACAGAGGAAGAAGTCGGATATCGAGGAAACTGGGTACCTAGGTTCACCAAAATGGAATTTTCGAATTACAATGGCAAGAAAGACCCACTTGCATGGTTGCAAAAGTGTGAGGATTTCTTCGAAGAGCAACAAACACCACCATAAGCTTGGCTACGACAAGCTACATTTGTGTCTCAAGATAGTGCAATTTCTTGGTACCGAAATCTGAGACGAATGAAGGGCCGGATGAATTAGGTGGAGTTCTCAAAGGAATGTAAAATTCATTTCGGGCCACCAATGAGTATGAACCCACTGGGCGAGTTGACACAGATTCGACAAACAGGGACAGTTGAAGAATATTGTGCTAGTTTTGAATCATCGCTAGCAAGAACCACGGGGGTTACGCCGGATCAAAGTTTGCGGCACTTCTATGCAGGGCTAAAAATCTCATACGTTATGAAGTAGAATTCGCAAGCCCGGTGACACTTTACTTTGCAATGAACTTAGCCCGACAAGTCGAACTACGACTAACGGAAGCCGGTAATCTAAGATACTGGGGGACAACCAAAAAAACCCCAACCAGACTACCAGAGGCACCAAGAACCGGGACACCGGAGGGAAAACTGAAGTACGCAACCCGACATGGAAAAAACTAACATCAGCAGAGATGGAGGAACGACGAGCAAAAGGCTTATGCTTTAACTGTGATGAGCTATTGTCAGTTGGATACAAATGTGCCAAATTATTTTGTATGATGCTATCTGACGAAGAGGAAGAGATAAAAATCAATCCCCCACTTGATGAAATACCAACAATTTCACTAAATGCCATCAGGGGAGCGACAACCGATCAAACTTTCCAAGTACAAGCAAGGGTAGGTAATGGGATTGCATGGGTACTCTTAGACAGTGGGAGTACTCATAATTTCATTGCAGTGAGGACAGCCCAACAACTCCAAGTGACCGTGGAAGAGAAGCCGGGGCTGCAAGTGGCATTACCAGATGGCGGAAAAATGGCTAGTAATGGTATTTCAAGAGGACTTCAACTATCAGTTCAAGTTTACGACTTCAAAGCCGATTTCTTTTCAATTCCTCTCAAGGGCTTTGATCTTGTTTTAGGGGTTCGTTGGTTGCGAAAATTAGGACCAATATTGTGGGACTTCACAGTACGAGAAATGGAGTTTAAAATTGATGGCACTACCGTCAAATGACATGGCGAAATACCAGACACAGTGACTTTGGCCACCCTTACTGTCAAGAATGAAGAAGAGCCAAACCTAGACCAACTTTTGGATGAATTCACAGAAGTATTCGAGAAACCTGTTGGTCTTCCTCCCACACGAGCTTGTGATTATAGAATTCGCCTACACAAAGACACTGAGCCAATCGCAGTCAGGCCATATCGCTACCCCTACCTCCTCAAAGAATAGATTGAAAAACAGTGCACCGAGATGTTACAGAGCGGGGTAATCCGTCCCAGCCAGTCGCCATATTCGTCTCCGGTGCTTCTCGTAAAAAAACATGATGGAACATGGAGATTTTGTGTAAATTATAGGGAGTTAAATGCAAAAACTGTCAAAGATAAATTCCCAATACACGTGGTAGACAAACTCCTTGACGAACTACATGGTGCATCCATATTCACAAAACTTGACTTGGCTTCTGGCTACCATCAAATTCGTATGCACCCTAACGACGTTGAAAAAACGGCTTTTCGAACACACCATGGACATTTTGAATTCATGGTTATGACCTGCGGGCTAGCAAACGCACCGTCTACTTTTCAAAGTCTCATGAATGACGTCTTTAGCGCCCAACTCAGGAGGTACGTTTTGGTTTTTTTACGATATATTAATTTATAGTCAATCCCTCGCAAAACATCTTATTCACCTTCAGACCGTTCTATCGCTTATCCGCAACCATGGACTATATTTAAAAAAATCAAAATGTTTCTTTGGGCGCAAGGAGGTCGCGTATCTGGGGCACATTATTCATATAACTGGTGTATCAGTAGACCAGACTAAGATTGAAGCCATTCAAAAATGGCCAAAACCACATAACTTGCGAACCTTGAGAGGCTTCCTGGGTCTATCCGGGTATTACAGGAAATTCATCAAAAACTACGAGGTCATCGCAACACCTCTTACTAGCATGCTCAGACGTAATAGCTTTGCGTGGACTCCAGAATCTGATGCAACTTTTTCGGAACTCAAAGAGGCTCTTTCACAAGCTCCAGTTCTCGCATTACCTGATTTTGATGTTTTATTCGTGGTGGAGTGTGGCGCCTCGGGTATAGGCATTGGGGCAATACTTCAGCAAAACTCTCACCCCATTGCGTACTTCAGTCGGAAATTAGCTGACCGCCACCACAAACTACCAGCTTATGAACGCGAGTTGAACGGGTTAGCAAAGGCGGTCTCTCATTGGCGGCTGTATCTTTGGGGTCGACATTTCTTGATAAAAACCGACCATTACAGTTTAAAATATCTCTTGGAACAACGACTAACCACTTCACCCCAACAACATTGGGTGAGTAAATTGCTTGGGTTTTACTTTCAAGTTGAATACCGGTCGGGCTCGCTCAACCAAGTTGTTGATGCCTTGTCTCGACGGGAAGACGAGACGCTCCAAGGTTCTCTCCTTGCCATTTCGACGGTCTCCACACTCCTGACTGATGTACCTTCCTCAGTAAATTTGGAAATCGATAATAATCCATATTTGCGGGATCGTCGTACACGTATCCTAGCCGGCACAAAAGGGACCAATGGAGGGTTAAAAATGATATCATCTTGTTTAACGGCGAGTGTACTTGCTGCCCGACTCTCTGATGGTTAACAAGGTCGTTTCCAAGGCACATGCAATGGCTCATGAAGGTACTCAAAAAACCATGGAACAATTTCGTCGTGATTTTTATTGGAGAGGGTGGAAAGCCACAATTCAACACCATATCCATAATTGTGAAATTTGTCAGCGCAACAAATGGGAAACTCTCCAACCAGCGGGTCTCCTAGAACCCTTACCCATTCCCACGTCCATTTGGGCTGATATATCAATGGATTTCGTGGAAGCTCTTCCCAAGGTTGCGGGAAAATCTTGTTGGGTTTTGGTATAATACAACATCCTATGGTGCACATACAACCCTAAATACCTTGGATCTATGTTTTCACTAATTATACATGTAAATGGTTTCCAAGGTATTGAACCTATAGCTAGCATGAAATTATCATACAAACTACATAAAATACTAGATAGTGTAACATACCTTTTTGTGTGGCTGGAGGTCTTGATGTATTTGGCCTTAAGAACTTAGCCCCAATAGTGTGGAAGCCTCAAATGAAGTCACAACACATCAAGGACAAAGGTAGGACTTGAGAGAGAATCTCCATGCACTCTAAAATCTTCATGAACTCCAAGAACATGCACACACTCTAGGGTTGGCGGTTTTTAGGTCATAACATATGTATTTATATGTGTTGAATTCTAAGAGTCATGGGTATAACCCAAACCCATATCCATGGGTCTTATGATCCATGGTTCATGTGGCCCAACTCTTTATGTATTCATACATAAACTTGGTCAAACATGGATCATAAGCCCAACACATATAAATATAACTAATTACCATAATTAGTCCCCATAGTTTTAATTAGTCTCTTTTGATCACTAAATTAATTCCAAATTAATCTTGATCAATACTAATTAAAACATATGATTTCATATTAATATATTAGAACTTATAATATATTAATAAATCATATATAACCTCTTCTCTCAAAAGTCCATCCTAACAAATTGTCCTGATGATATGCAACCCAAATGGACCATGCTACTCTCGAGTCGAATACATACCAATAATAGTTATGGGCTTAGACACCTAATCCAACAGTCTCCCACTTGGATAAGTCTAAAACTATTATTGCGTATGACTCCAAAACCCGACTAGCAATCGTAGCTCTTAAAGCCGCTGTCGAACTCTGAACAAATCAATGACATGTCCATTAGATAAGGGATCATATATTCCTCCATTCTAGATATCATATTGACTGAGACATGGATTATAATCATCCTCTCTGTCCATTAGTTGTTTCCCGATTTCCGATTTTGATGACTGACTAATTGAACAAATCAAATCAGTCCAGGCCCGGCCGAGCACTTACGTTTGTCATCACTAAATCATCGAGGGGCCCACAGATATCGCTTTTATCCCTTCAAGGGTAAAAGGAATGGATAAACTTCGACTCATATGCTTGTTCTACTACTTGTTGAATCATACACAAAGGCACGTTTTATAACATCGAGTTACCAAATACGTTTAGGTGCAATCAATGTATAATCAACTCATAGGCAACAAGTCATATCTCTAGGTTTAAAGAATATAAGATATTATCGTCTCATGATCACTCGTGATAAAATCCATGAAGTGAGTCAAATGAGCGTGGGTTTAATCCAATACTCATAGCTTATGAGCACTCATGAATGTTGTAGCAACTCTTTGCTATGTCCAACACCTTAGACATCTACAACCAACTTCATGACAGTCTTGATTCATACCTACTTCCAACATATGACCGACTGTGGATAATTTGAATAACTTAGTTATTCGGGAAGAATAACCTAGCTATTTTGGAAGTCAAAACATGCAAAGTGAAACACAAGAATAATACTAATCACTCTATGGTCCCAAGCACCTTTGAGAGTAAATAAAACTCCTTTTATTTAAACACCATATTGATTACTCATTATTCATTGTATAATGTTTCAAATAATCAACTTTATACTTGAATTAAAACAATAGTCATGCCATGCTCCAAGCATGCACACTATGTTTGTCTATGATCCTTACTATGTGAAATAGACCAATTGAACATGATTCAAATGATGCTCATTTCACAATCCCAAATCCTCATTGTAAATGTAAGAATTCCAAATTCCTGCCATTTACCGAAATATGTTAGATTCTAAACTTATATGCATTGATCCTCTTGTAATGACTATGCACAAAGTCACAAAGACTTGCCAACAGACATTACAGAGTATTCCAATGGAGATCATTCCATGGAAACGAAGTCTCAAATTCAAAGTACATCACTTTGAACATCCTTCTTGCATTAAGTTTCCTAATCTTACATAGATTTAATGAACAACTTCCACCTATGGGAATATTTCCATATTCCCATTTTGACTATCACTTCTGAACAAGAGTTGCCTCTTTTCAGAATATGTTAATATGGTCCTGCCAAAATTAACAATATACTTTCAACTGTCCATGAGCAACCAATCTTTAGTAAACCTTAGATTGTCCTCGACAATTGCTTAATCATTTTAGTCATATCCAATTCTAGACTTTTCCCTTCTTAATGCCCTGAGCATTTGGAAAATTTAGAAAGGATGAATATTATAGAACATGCAATCGATCCTATATCCGAAGCATATGGGACACGATTCATGATGTCTCACATAAAGACGTGATCATAGACCAGTCTTTTGCTACAATATTTTTTATTTGCCATGTTTTCAAAATTTGACTATGAAGAGGGATGCCGTAATCATAATCGAAGTTTGAGAACGCAATATATATAGAATTTCCTTATGTTTGGCCATTCCAATATAAAATTCATATATATCCTTGACTAAAGATGATCAAAATCTCAATCTAAGCTTTTAGAATTGAAATGAAGTATAATTTCCTCTCCCTTAATTATAGAAAAACAACTTTTCCAAATTGAAACTTTTGTTTTCTATAATTAACACTTAACATAATAATCATGCTCCCACTTACATGATAATTATTAGCATAACACTCATGCTCCCACTAGCTTTGACATGTATCCAGAAATTAGTTGGACTTCTAGAAATCAATACTTTATTGACTTTCTTACCAAAGTTCAGACTTCTGATACAAGATGCTTTGATAAAACTTTATCAAAATCATACACCTTTCCTTAGATAGCACACATGTGTGTCTTAACAATTTCAGAACTATGAAAAGGGATGTCGTAATCATAGTCTCAATTGTTTAGATCTTTTCTATTTCTCACAAGTCCATGTTAGTGTGCCGGTTAACCACACGCGCTACACAAACGACTTTGAGAATGCAAATATCACAAGTGCTATCTATTTAAAATCTACTTAGTGAAAGCGTTTCCTCACCATCATTTTCATGAATCGGAGAGAAACCTTATGACACTTAGATTTTATTTAATGGTATATGTGTTCCTATCCATATGAATCTGTCATAACCATTCCAAACTCATACGGACTAAACTTGTGCAATCAAAATTTCTTGCCACTTGGCAGCACAAGGGCCTGCCATTGCTTCCAAGTTGTTATGCAACCAATGCAAAACCAGCTTTAACTGGAATGGGCACAGAAATAGGAATATGTCAACACGATAGGTTATAAACCTCAAGTCGTGTGCTAGTGATAAATTACAAGTTTTATTCTTGATTAGATTTTGAAACTATTTCACGATCTTTTAGACTCCCACTGTCCTCTTGACATATAAGACTCTCTTTCCAAGAACCATTCCTTGACAAACAAATATTCAAGGGATAGTGCGGATTCTTATCAAGACAAACACTTCACACAATTGGCCTTAGTTGGTCTTTGTTTTATCCAAAACATCACAACTTACCAATTTCAAATATACAAGAGTAGAACACATTTTACTCTTACACTTGACAAGTGTTATCAACCTTCTTTAAGATATGTCACTCAAGTTACAATCTTGGAGTATGACTCTAAGACTTGTTTAGGAATGAAGTATGACTCATCTTCTTGATTTAACCATTTCAACAATTCATGATTCCTCTCCTTAGCTATAGGAATGCACTAAGATGTCCTTAGAGGACCAATTGTGATATGGTTTCTTAATCATTAAGATGATCACTAAACATGATACTAAAGTACTCTCCCATCTTTTTAGATTGAGAAACTTTTATCTTTCTGCCTTATTTGATTTTTCTCATTCGTTCTGCCATACATTGAAACTTTTGCAATGTTTCAGAATTATAATTAAACTTGTAAGTATAACCATATTTACTAAACCTTAGTAAATCATGACGAATAGTCTTATCGATCTTGGTGGTGGACTTGACCAGTGCACAAGAATGTGTACTCGATCCCTTAGTCCTTCACTTGACTCACATATACATGTAAACAAGGAATTAGTCTTAATTTTCCAAAGATGAAAATTCTCATTCATCATACAACTTGCATGATTCCAAGTTTCTACTCAACTGAAACTTGGGTGATGAGAATCTTTCCTTATTTGGTAAATTATGACACTACCACAGTCGAAAGAATCAAATCCATTTTCCAATATTGCTATCAATGGAAACATATAAACAACAATTTTTCACAAATGTCATTGTAAGGATACTTAAAATAAATAAAACTTTTCTTTTATTTTAGAGCTTTGCGGAAAACTTATCCTTACAATGCAAATGCATGTGAAAAACTATGTTGTTATGTATTCCTAAGCAATCTATCACAACTCTTTAAGTAACAGCTCAAAATTCTTCCTTTAAGCTTCCTCTTCACTTTGATTCTTAAAACATCAAAATGTGATCTAGTCACATCATGTAATAAGAATCTCCAAATAGGAACGTAATAAAGTTAGATAATGGACTTTACCTGAAGTAGAGTCAAAACTTTTGACTTTACCATCCTTACAGACTATCAGGTAAATTTGGCCAGCTTCGCAACCAATGCCCCTTCCTTTGGCAATAGAAACCTATGGACTCTTTGGGAATGGTACACGGGACTATCTCAGATTTAGCCTTTCTCTTTACCATTTGGTCAACCGAGTTGACTATGGCCGACCCCTTTCCATTGGGAAGAGAAAGCTTTTCTGGATTTCCAATGTTACAATTATCAATGTCCTTGGAAGTTTGGGAAGTCGATCTTCCAATCAAATTTGCTTTACCAGCGCTCCAAATTATTGCTGATTCAGCAGCACCAAGCAAATAGGTAAGATCATTAAGGGTCATGTCATGGTCTGTCATTTTGTAGCTCTAAAGGAACTCACTATGTGACTTAGAGAGTGATTGAAGAACCGAGTTAACAATCAACTTCCTCAAGACCTTGACACCCAACTCTCCCGGCTTGTCAATATGTAACTTCATCTCCAAGATGTGAGCACACATAGACTTTGCTTGCCAATAGGGCTTGAGTGACCTTGAACTTGTGGGTTAGGGAGAATAATTGGAGGAGGTGGAGGAAACAGATTTGGGAAGATCATAGTTGTCTGAACCAGACATCTAAAATGGGAGATATTCAAGTTAGTTGATTTAAGTCCTTAATATAACACCCAATATGAAATATTAAGGCTAGGACCCAACACAATATTTTATAACTTGGAAGAGGGATGCCGTAATCCAAGCTATAAAATATTTGAAGGTTGGCAAATGACGATTCACCAATTTCCACCATGAAAAAAGAAATAATTTATTAGGTTTTAATTGGTTTTGAAACTCCTAGATCTTTTGAGATTCATTGAACTTTTCAATGGCATGTTTCAATCTCGATTGTGCCCTCTCAGATTTTGCGACTGGGATGCCGAGGATCACAAAACAAGGTGTGAATAACCATGCAAATTCACTTGGTACCCTTAATATTATCACCTAATCAATGTGCCGGTTAACCACACACGCTCCACCGATCTATGATAAACATTAAGTTACCCTTAGCCACTCTTACTAGTCCATGTTAGTGTGCCGGTTAACCACACACGCTCCACTAACGACTTGGTAAGGTACAATGTGTAAATTTCATGGGTTAGCACCAAATTCACATTTTCCTAAGTAACTAAGATTGGGAATTTATAAGTGTTTAGTTACTTAGTATTTATCATTAATACTTTTAATGAAGGGAGAATTATAGTCCTGTCAAACCCGTTCGGCTAACGACCCTCCACCAGTCAAGGAAGCGGTGGGTGAGAGTGGACACCCATTAAACTGCCATTTTATAGGCAGTAACCTTATACCCCCTTATAGACCGGCTTCGTGAATGAGGCCTACTAACGGTAAGACTGAATTTTACTCTTATACATATATATAAATATTAAACCTATAATATTATAATAGTATAAGGGTTGAATTTTAAACTATTAAAATTCTAAGGGTTTAACTTGGAACTAAAGTATTCATGAGGGGAAACTTTACAAATTCCAAAACTTGAGGGCAAGTTTTGAAACTATTCAAAACTATTTCAATTCCATAACTTATGAATTTAAAGTAGTCTTAATAAAAACTATTCAAGTTCCATAACTTGAGGACAAGTTATGGAAGACTTTAAAAACATTTAAGGGAAAAAAGACTCTTAATTTTCATAACCTATGATTTTAAAGTAGTTTAATGGATAAACTCTTCAAGTTCCAAAACTTGAGGACAAGTTATTGAAGACTTTAAAATCATTTAAGAAAATAAGACTCTTCATTTTTCCTAACTTATGGAAATCTTATGAGTTTTAAAAATCATAAATGTGACTTTTCATATAACTTGAGGACAAGTTACAAAAACACATTTCATGAGCAACTTTAAGATTGATATGGATTGAAAACAAATTATCACATAACTTTTCTATTAATCTGAACTAACTCATAAGAACAAGATAATTCAAGTCAAACAATTTTCATGAAATTAGCCTAACCATTTAACTAATACAAAACATGAATCTATTGACAATTATCTTTGAAATTGGTTTAGCATGAACATTACCACATCAAAAACAGTTTAACAAGACCAAAAACAGCTTAGGGTAATGTTTCTAGTCCAATTCCAGCCTTAAAAGTCGAAAATATGTTGGCAGGGGGTCCTACTCGTTGAGTGCATGAACCAACTCGACGAGTTGGATGAATTTCTTCATGGACTCGGCGAGTCCATCAGTGGACTCGGCGAGTCCAGTGCCCAGATTGCCAAAATTTTCGATTTTTCAGCCATTTCAGCAAGTATAATATGAAAACAAGCCTTGGCTCTGATACCACTGTTGGGTTTTGGTATAATACAACATCCTATGGTGCACATACAACCCTAAATACCTTGGATCTATGTTTTCACTAATTATACATGCAAATGGTTTCCAAGGTATTGAACCTATAGCTAGCATGCAATTGTCATACAAACTACATAAAATACTAGATAGTGTAACATACCTTTTGTGTGGCTGGAGGTCTTGATGTATTTTGTAACACCGTAAATTTTCAAACGAATTTTTCATTTTAAAAACGCATACTTTTCATAACATTTTGTATAAACCTCGTTTAGTCAAATTACAAAACACAACACCATTAATAATCCAGGATCATCAAACATAACTCTTTCTCTGATGTGTACAATCAAGCCGGTGCCGTCCCGCGATCCTGAGAACCTGAAACACATAGCACATAACACGGTAAGCACAAAGCTTAGTGAGTTCCCCAAAATACCACATATAACACATATTAGCCACTCGAGGTTGTAACTCTGTGGACCCTCTGGTCCTAACTCTGTGGACCCTCTGGTCCTAACTCTATGGACCCTCTGGCCCTAACTCTGTGAACCTTCCGGTTCTAACTCTGTAAACTCTGGAACATACACATCATAAATCACATAGAAATAATGCAGTGCATCACAATCACATAAATGGCATACAAGATACTCTGTCATATAACTCTAATTACCACTCTAGGTAAAGTATAGTGAGAAGACTCACCTCGGGTAACTCGGAAACCCTCGAACTCGGAAATACTGATCTAGCCTCCGCCTAATCACATAAAATAATTACTCTAATCAATACGACTTTCAAAGACTAGGCTAATCCCTCTCGTAGTACTCTCAGAAGGGTAAAAGACCATTTTACCCCTCTCATGGCCCAAAGACCCTAACATTGACCAAACCCTAAAAGTCAACAAAAGTCAACGGTTAACTTTGACCAGACTCGTCGAGTGCACTCGTTGGACTCGGCGAGTACATGCATATGCTTCACAATCTAACTCAAAATTGTGCAAAGGAAACCCTAGATCCAAGGAATCTATCAAATACACGAAATGGGAAGGAACTTGTACCTCAAAACGTGAATCTCAGTGTGAACAACACAGATCCAAGCTCCACAATCGATCTAGCTTGGATTTTCCCGCTCCTTCTTGCAAGATCACACCAAAGGATGAAGAATTAGCCTCCAAAATGCTCTCTAAGCTCTCTTTTCTCTCTAGGGTTTTCACAGGGGAGTAGTGGCCGCAAATGACGGCCATAAGGGCCTTTAGATAGGGCTCAGGCCCTGAGATTTAGGGTTTCACTTAACAGCGCGGACTCGCCGAGTCCACGCATCGACTCGCCGAGTCCGATCATTAATCCAGCCAAGAATTCGCGATCCTACTCGGCGAGTCTGAGCGCCTACTCGCCGAGTCCCTCCCTAAAACTCAAGATAAATACTTAAAATAAGATACCTGGGAATCCGGATGTTACAATTCTCCCCCACTAGAATCATACTTCTCCCTCGAAGTCTTGCTCCGCAAACAACTATGGATGTTGCTCCCGCATTTCCAACTCCGGCTCCCAAACAGCACCAGCGAAAGGGTCTCATACCACACAACTATCTTCCTCTCGGGACACCTGAATCCAAACAGGAACTCCTCCTTGGAAAAGGACAGACCCATCTGCCGCTACGCTACCCCTTCTGACTCTCCAGAATCTAGAACTCTAGTAGCCTGACACACAGCCAGACCGCCCTCTCCAGATGTCATCACGTTATTCGCTCCTCGAATAACAAACCCCGATAGCTCACTGCCCCTCTGATTCTCTAGTGGGGACCGATAAAACAAGTCCATGCCCAAAACTGGCTACCGATCACTCGTCCCAGACATGATAAACAACCTAGATCATATACCAAGGAATGGAAGGATCACATCACACCAGGGACTCACCCACTGTACTGCAATCACAGCCCCTCTGAACAACGAACCCTCAACACCCTGTCCTCAGACACGAACAATGACCATGCTTGTTTAGAAGCGTCCTACGACATCTGACAAGCATAAATCCTCCGCTCCCTTCTCAATATCCCTTTCAAGACTGAGCACCAGGTCATCTCCCGACCTAGTAGTTGAACCTCCAAGGGTTACCCATTGCATACCTCAACATGTCTGACTGACTTCCTTCCCACACTAGCTATCTCGGCCCAGTGTGACACACAAGTCACGAAGTTCGCTTTTCCTCAAGCGAATACAGAATTCGTTTCACCCTCGACCTCTGTCGTCTACTACTCATTAGTCCCATACGTTTCGCGGTTTTCTCACACCAACGAATTGACCCACTCAGGGCTAAGGCACCAGATGGAAGCAATACCCCCTTCCAAATGAAATTCAGCTCTGAATCCAGAATCTCATTCTGCCTACTCAACGCACTACCAGAGCCAAACTCAAACTCGAGAGTTTGATCTGACCCAGAGCTGGAACCACTCGCCCCAATGAACCACTCAACTCATGACTCATGACCCGCAACTCATGCGTTCCTCACTTATCCACTTCCCTTTGGTTGCGACAACCATTACTCAATTTCAGAATATAACGAATCCCGACAAATGTGGAGACCCCAGTCTCGCCCCTGGTTCGACCACCAGGCTCCCACAAAATCAATACTAGGGCTACCCAAGCCCAAAACTCTTCTGCGCCACGCTCTGGTCAGATAGCACTTCGTCACAACATTTTCTTGCTGATTAGCGGGTACCACGGCTCCCCGCAGTATCACAACGACCTCCCACTGAACAGGGAGTACTACGGCTCCCCGCAGCATCACCACAACCTCTCACTGAATAGCGAGCACTACGGCTCCCGGAGCATCACCGCAACCTCTCACTGAATAGTGAGTACTACGGCTCCCCGTAGCATCACCGCAACCTCTCACTGAATAGTGAGTACTACGGCTCCCCGTAACATCACCGCAACCTCTCACTGAATAGTGAGTACTACGGCTCCCTGTAGCATCACCGCAACCTCTCACTGAATAATGAGTACTACGGCTCCCCGTAGCATCACCGCAACCTCTCACTGAATAGTGAGTACTACGGCTCCCTGTAGCATCACCGCAACCTCTCACTGAATAGTGAGTACTACGGCTCCCCGCAGTATCACAACACCCTCTCGCTGACTGGCAATTACTGCGGCTTCCCGTAGTATCACCGCACTCTCTCACACTAACTCATGGATGCTACAGCTCTCTGTAGTCTTACCGTGCTTTCTCTTACCACTCCACGATCTCATCCTCAAGTCGACGCCATCCTGCGATCATTAACTCATGCTCTGCGGCCCAGCATAGATAAGTACACACACACCCATCCCGGCTAAGCATCACTACTTCGGACGACCACCGTCGTGACAAAACCTCTTTTTCTCGCTGCAATTCACATTCTCAAATAAATCCATTTGATGTCAATTAGCTGAAGGGCCCCCACCGGAACCATAGACACTTGATACACCACTTGTCATCTCAAACTCCAACTCAAAATAATCCGAGATTTAGGACATTAAACTCGGATACCCCGGAATACCATCACAACGCCTCGCAGTGTCTTGACCCTACCACTGATCTCATACTCATGGCATCATACTCAGATACCGCATTGCTTCCTCAGAACCTCGCAACCGGTCTTTCTCTCGTGCCACTTGTAACCCCGGAATACTCCATCTCCCAAATTAAAACACGTAGAAATTGCCAACGACTCAGAACACAAAGATGACAATCCGAAACTTCCTCCTCTATTGCTCAAAACTCACGTAAGAATACTCATATCGACCCTGAAGTTGGTTGCCCAATCAACTTCTTCCCTTCCCATACTGCATATATAATAGCCCATACTCTGAACCAGGAATTCTCAACCGCCGTACTAACCTCACAAGCCAACCACCTCAAATTCACCATTTTAACCTTGAAGGATTCCTAACCACTACAAGGTCTCCGACCAACGGCCTCTTTCCGTGGAGACACTCATCCTTCCTCAAACACGTACCACATGCACTATCTCGCTCCGCACCTCTCCTTGACCACCAATAACCCTGGTATCAGGAATTCGCACCGCAGGCCTCTCTATCCGGTTCTCTAACCGCTCTTGAACAAATCTCTGATTTCCTCAAAAGTACCCGGTTCTCCCCCACTCAAGGTTCGAACCATCACCAATTGGTTCGCCAACAATCTAATCCACATACTATTTTTACCAATAACATCGCACCTACTCTTGGAAGGTGATACGCAATGCTCGCTGATCTCCCCGATGGAGGTCAAGCAATTCCAAATACCCCGAATCTCCGATGAAATCCTCAGAAACTTCTCATCATGACTATCTCCAGTCATTTAGAATCTCGTACCATCCCACTACCGGACATCTCAACTGTCCAGTCGAAACCCTGACTCTCAGTCTGAAAATAACAAACTAACATATTCCTCATCCTCGACTCTTCAACCAGCGTTCCATCACGTGGGTTGTAATAAGATTGGAGTCCTCTTTACCGCACTCGATACTCATCATAGACAATAAGAGCCACCGCCCCAATATCCTCTTCTTGATCGTATGCCCCTGCAGCTAATACATGCCCTACTATGCTCAAATAGGGTGTATCCTTGTCCTTAACCATCTCAGTCCCCGCTGACAACCTGCTCATGCTCTAACATTACCTCTCGGCAGACATGCTGCCCAAATACTCTGATGAAAGATCGTAACCAAAGCCACCCCACAAGGCTCACCCCCAACCTTGGAAACCAAAAATCTCAATACCTCTCCTGTTTCCCACAGGAACAGAAATAGCACCGCTCAGGTCACAGAAAATGACATCTCCATCATCGGCCGGTCGCTCAGCCCAGACCGTATTCTCCCATAACGTACCATCCCTACTCATCCCTGAGTCTTGCGACTCCAACTGGCATCTCACCAACAATCCCTCGGAGCTAACTCGATTCCCCTTTTAAGGGATGCTCCACTAAAACTCGTTCATCATGGCCCTCTGGCCCCTTATTCTTTCACATCTGATCTCAGTCTAGACAATCACAATGAATAACTGGTAGAACCAGTAACACTAACCGCCACAGGTCATGGTACTCGAACCATGTGGCCACCTCTCGATCTGCTACAAATCATGGTACTCGAACCATGAAATCACCTCTCGATCTGCTACAAATCATGGTACTCGAACCATGAAATCACCTCTCGATCTGTTACAAATCATGGTACTCGAACCATGAAATCACCTCTCGATCTGCTACAAATCATGGTACTCGAACCATGAAATCACCTCTCGATCTGTTACAAATCATGGTACTCGAACCATGAAATCACCTCTCGATCTGCTACTAATCATGGTACTCGAACCATGACATCACCTCTCGATCTGCTACTTAAAACCTCCGGAATGTTCCCTGTATCGAGTATGGGTCCTCTGCTTTCAGTAGTATGGGCCCATACTACCTGCCACATCTACCCATACTTTCCACACGGACCATCCCCGAGTTCCTAAGTAGCTGCTCGACCTTCTCAATCACCAACCCCGTCATGCGTGTTCGCTCCTCTGCGAAATATCCTACTCTGTCAGCGTACTCATCTGACTAGGGTAACCCTTTTCTAGGCTCTTCCTAGGTTCTCACACTTCTCCGCCATCAGCTGTTGAAGAACTCCTTATGATTCCAGCCATCTACCTCCTGAATATCTTCATATTCACTTAGTAGCTGACTCTCATCATCAAGAGTTCCACAAAGCACGAAGCAAGCAGCATTCGGGCATCGGATAATCTCTACCAACATGTAAAACCACTCTAGGTCATTACCCACTTGCTCTCCTCATACTCTAAGGATACCACCGAACCCAAGCAAGTTTACCCCACGCGGGCATCTGACTACTCTCTCAGTAGACTCCCCAAATGCTTATCTAGGTATCTCTCCTAGATTACTCCTCTACTCAAATCCATCTCTAGAGGATTCCTGCTGGATACTCTTACTCCGCACACACTTGAAAGCACATTACAGATAACAGTAACTCCTAGGCTGAGGCATCACAAATCAGGCCACTCTAGTCCTAACATATGAAATACCTAGCCTATCTCTAGCATGCATAATATCTCATAGCATATCTCATAAATATCTCATAATACAAACGTAAGGGTATTTTGGGAAATCACCGTTCGGGCTCTGGCTGATTGTACACACTGCTCATTCTCGTCTTCTCTTAGAAACTCTTGTTCGCTTTAGAAAAATCATTTCTTTGAAAAAAAAAATTCAAATCCTCAGTTTGAGTCCAGATTTACCCGAAGGCGCATCCGAATCCCTCAAACCAAGGCTCTGATACCAACTTGTAACACCGTAAATTTTCAAATGAATTTTTCATTTTAAAAACGCATACTTTTCATAACATTTTGTATAAACCTCGTTTAGTAAAATTACAAAACACAACACTATTAATAATCCAGGATCATCAAACATAACTCTTTCTCTGATGTATACAATCAAGCCGGTGCCGTCCCGCGATCCTGAGAACCTGAAACACATAGCACATAACACGGTAAGCACAAAGCTTAGTGAGTTCCCCAAAATACCACATATAACACATATTAGCCACTCGAGGTTGTAACTCTGTGGACCCTCTGGTCCTAACTCTGTGGACCCTCTGGTCCTAACTCTGTGGACCTTCTGGCCCTAACTCTGTGAACCTTCCGGTTCTAACTCTGTAAACTCTGGAACATACACAGCATAAATCACATAGAAATAATGCAGTGCATCCCAATCACATAAATGGCATACAAGATACTCTGTCATATAACTCTAATTACCACTCTAGGTAAAGTATAGTGAAAAGACTCACCTCGGGTAACTCGGAAACCCTCGAACTCGGAAATACTGATCTAGCCTCCGCCTAATCACATAAAATAATTACTCTAATCAATACGACTTTCAAAGACTAGGCTAATCCCTCTCGTAGTACTCTCAGAAGGGTAAAAGACCATTTTACCCCTCTCATGGCCCAAAGACCCTAACATTGACCAAACCCTAAAAGTCAACAAAAGTCAACGGTCAACTTTGACCAGACTCGTCGAGTGCACTCGTTGGACTCGACGAGTACATACATGTCCTCTTCGCCCCTGGTCCTCACTCGACTCGCTGAGTCAACCCTACACTCAACGGGTCATCACAGGTCGCGAATCGCGGGGCAACCCGACTCGACTCGTCGAGTCCCTTATGGGCTCGGCGAGTTCCTTCCATGAAAACATTCAAACGATCATTTGAGGTCAGATCTGCTTCACCAACCAGTAGATCTAACCTTCTAACACTCGAAAGTCACGTAAAGGTTCAAACTTTACGTTCATGCAATGCTTATAAGACCAAAAATGGAGAAATAACCTTTAAAATAGGGTTCTACTCTCAAGGCTCACATGAAACCTCATAAAGCTGGAAGCTTGGGACCTATTGGACCTCTCAAGGTCCAGATCTATCATCTATACCCAAAGGCACCTCATATGCTTCACAATCTAACTCAAAATTGTGCAAAGGAAACCCTAGATCCAAGGAATCTATCAAATACACGAAATGGGAAGGAACTTGTACCTCAAAACGTGAATCTCAGTGTGAACAACACAGATCCAAGCTCCACAATCGATCTAGCTTGGATTTTCCCGCTCCTTCTTGCAAGATCACACCAAAGGATGAAGAATTAGCCTCCAAAATGCTCTCTAAGCTCTCTTTTCTCTCTAGGGTTTTCACAGGGGAGTAGTGGCCGCAAATGACGGCCATAAGGGACTTTAGATAGGGCTCAGGCCCTGAGATTTAGGGTTTCACTTAACCTTGAAGGATTCCTAAGGGCCTTTAGATAGGGCTCAGGCCCTGACAACTTTGTGAGATTTAGGGCCTTTAGTACGGAATATGCTCATTTTTTACCTCAAATTCACCATTTTAACCTTGAAGGATTCCTAACCTCACAAAGTTGTCCCCAAAATTTTATGGACCCTTCTCAGTGTTACAAAAGGTTGGGCCAGTTGCCTACCGGCTCCAGTTTCCCGAGGGGAGCCGAGTTCATAATGTGTTCCATGTGTCCCTCCTGAAACCACATCATGGTCCCTCACCAACTCAATTACCTGCACTTCCCCCTCTGATGGATGGAAAGACATTATTGCAACCCTCTCATGTGCTTAATGTTCGATGCGTTAATGGTAGAGCTGAGGTATTGGTTCAGTGGGATCAAGGAGGTGAGGTAAATACTACATGGGAGGAGTTGTCTGCTTTTCGTGAAGCTTATCCTGAGTTGAGCTTGAGGACAAACTCATATTGGAGGAAGGGAGTAATGTTATGTATCCAAAATATAGTCTAGTGTACAGAAAACGGGCCAAGGGATAAGGATCAGGATTTTTTTTAGATTCATGCTATTAGATAAGTAGTCCGGAGTCTTTTAAATTATTAGAGTTATCTAGTTAGTTATTCTTATCAATTGTTGGTGCTGGAGTCGTTTGAGGATCTTTACCTATTTATAGGGTTGTTTTTATTAATAAAGTTATGCATGAATTTATCAGTAATTTAGGAGTTCTCAATCGTATTCGTAGTTTAGTTTAGCCTCCGATCCTGGAGGTTAGGCTTCTTGGTGTTCACGGCTGGAGGTGGTCAATACACAGGTCCACTCACAAGATCGAGATTCCGGGTTGTAACATTGTTTCACTGTTTGAGCTTTACGATAATGTTTAGGTATGTCATGTTAAAATTACTCTTTTTGCCCGTTGTCATATTTGCTTCTAGTTTCCTTGTTTTGTCATCTCATTGTGAGGGCATTTAAGACATTTGCTTAATGGTAAAATATTTCTCACAAACCATGTGCTTGATTAAACTTTGCAAAATACAATCTATTGGAATAATTGTAATTAAAAAAATTCAGTAATATGTTTATGAATTTCTTAAAAAAGTATTTTTCAATTTACATCAATATAAATATGTTAAAAATATTAGGAGAAAAAAGTATGATGTTATATATAATATGGGTGCTTGCAATTGTAATTGTAAGAGTTCATACCAATTTTGACTTTTTGGCTTTCAAGTCAAATAATTTACATGTATTGACATGTTTAATTTGCAGAGATATGGACCAGTCATTTCAACTATACCACAACAGCATTTAAGATTTCAGTTCAACATGATCCCTACGTAAGCGCACACCGGATTCCAACCATTTTATTTCGTAATATTAAATTTAGTAAAAGCGTTATTGTTCTTGAATATGTATCACATTTATGGAACCCCAATTTAAAGATTTAGTTTAATCTATTAGCTTAATTTGGAATATACTTTTAGATTCGACACTATGGTTTGTGTAATGAATTGTGTTTTGTATATGTATGATATTTTATTTTGCATTATGAGACATGAAATATGTAATTTGGTTTGATTAATATTTGGTACAAACATAGAAAAAATATTATATATTTACAAAAAAAGGTTACATACAAATGTATGTCATAAAAATTGTCAAAAATCATGACGCACAAAATATGTCATAAATATTAAGTCGTAAATGTCTGTAAAATTTTTATGAAATGTTACGAATTACATCGTACAAAGTCAGTCGTAAATATATGTAGTAAAATGCATTTTGTGTGTGTTTGTCGTAATTGTAGGTCATAAATGTATGTCGTAAATTTATGACATACCAAATGCCTGTCATATTCCTTTATGACATGGCTTTCAATGACAGACATTTGTCTGTGATCTATGGGCATTTACGACATGCATTGTCTGTCGTGGAAAGCCTTTTTTCTAGTAGTGTTTTCTTATCCAAATCTGATTTCTTAGTAAATTTATTGAGTGAAATTGTTAAAAAATCATAATATCAATGGAACTGTTCAAAGTAAAACAATCTGCTAACAATCTTCTAGATATTTGTTTCCTTCTACTCATAATCTCCAAATCTGATACATTATTTTCTGTCTTTTGATTTCCTTTTATTTTTAAAAATTTTAGTAGGTTGGTCAAGGGTTCAATGTTTCTCATAAAAACCGACTCATTAAGAGATTGCTAAAGGTAATGTTTATATGGGCCAGGTAGGCAACCGATCATCAAAAGCAGGAGGTTATGTTTATTTTTAAAAATTTTAGTAGGATGGATCAAACCTGTCCAACTTCAAAATCTATTTTATTTGAACACCACTGAGATTATGTTTGAAACATTCAATGTTTGAGGGCTTTATATTGCAGTTCAAACAATATTTTGCTTTCGCCGCTCGGTACACAACATCTTAAGTTGGAAAATGTCAGTACCCTTTTACAATTTCTTTCATTTTTACCGCTTATATATAGAGAGATTTATTCTAATACATCGTCTTTTGTTCACAGATTGTAATGGAATCCGACCTAATTGGAATTTGAGATTTCATTCCATGGTGTGCTTGGCAGACGAATGGTGTAATATGAGGTTTTTCCGTTTCAGTTTTTAACCATTTTCACCTTATATATATAAACGGATGAAAATGGTTAAACTAGAGAAAATCTGAAAACTTTTTGAGATGATTGGAAAAGATAAATTATTAAGTGTTTAAGCTTCAACATTGCCCAAAATATAATGGGTTTTATATAATTTCCCTAATAATAATTGATTTTAATAAAAATAAAAATCAAATGGTTATTTAATTTTTATGACTGAATTCCAGTTCATTTTATGCTAACTGCCAACCAACTCCTGACAGATTATGCTTCCTGTTTCATATTCCCTACAAACCAAGCACTTCTCATTTTGATTTATTTCAAGCATTTAAACCTTTTTTGTCTTCTTATCTGGTAATGCCAATTTTAATTTCAGGCAGATGATCAACTCAGGGCTGTGCTATTGACTTTATAGGCAGAATTGCCATCAGATTCCCCCGTTTTACTTCTTGGAACATCATTTGTTCAGCTTGACGAGCTTGATGGGGATCCCTCTTATGTATTCCCTTTCGGTAGCATGTATGTTTGACTGATTATAAAATCACAACTGATATAACTATTCACCTTCTAAATAAAGCAAACTGCATAAAATAGCAACATATTTTACTTCATTTACCAATATAGGCAATGTATTGCTATTATAGAAAAAAATTGTAGGTACATTGATGTCATGGGTAAACAAATGCAAATATATTTTATTATGGGTATAAATTAAAGTGCATTTCTGCAATTTTTCCTTATAAATATTTTGACAGAGTTAATAAATTAATTATGTATTTATTGCAGTTATCAGGTGGACAAACCATTAATGGAGGATAGAAGTTTGTTTTTTTTTTGAACATTTGATTGAAGCTGCTTTTCCGATACCATCAGAGGGAAGGGGAAAAAGTTCCAAAAAATCGGCTGTTGTTCCTGACCTCAGTAAGGCACCAATGATGGACACTGGCCCAAAAGTGTCTAAATTGAAAGCTAAATTAGTTGAGGATCAACAAAATATTGTTAAGATTTATGGAGTCTTGAACAAATTGACAAGTTCCTAAGAGTTCAAGGGTCATAAATGTAACATTACATTTAACAATTGAATTATTCAATTGTTGTCGGCAAACGTTTGAATTAAATATTCAAATGGTCGGTGGACAATTATTTAATATTTGTTGGACGGCTAATGTGAATGGCAAAATTTTCAAAGTCAATCTTTGCGGCAATCCTGTGCATATTGCTGCTCACAAATATACCTATATATATGCATGTATGTTTTGCATATTTTGTGTGCAAAAACTTGAGAGAACATCAAGTGTAGAATGTCAAGCCAATTGTAATCTTGTGAGTTTTAATAAAATTCTCTAGTTGCAGCCCGTGGACGTAGGATTTGCACCGAATCCGAACCACGTAAAATCCTTGTGTTCTTCTTGCTTTATTTTCGCGAGTTTGCGAGTGTGTGACAGTGTGTTTCCGCTGCGTTTACCTGGTCCGATTCCTAACAACTGGTATCAGAGCCAGATTAGCGAGGTTTGGAGGGTACAATCATTTTTTTTTCACGCACGAGTGTACCTGATTTGTATCTTGTTTGTCGTAATGGCTGAAGACAAGGTTGTAATTGAAAAGTTCAACGGTTCTGATTTTAGCTGGTGGAAAATGCAATTAGAAGCATTGCTATGTCAGAAAGACTTGGACATGGTACTCGGAGACAAACCGGATAAAATGGAAAAAGCTTTTGAAGATGTGTGGAACTCAAAGGACAAGAAAGCCAAGGCGGTTATTACATTGTCATTGACGAAGAGCGTTGCTTTCAACATCATGAATGAAACCACGGCGCGTGGTATGATGGAGGCTCTGTCAAATATGTATGAGAAACCATCGGCGGCTAACAAGGTGTTCTTGATGAAGGAGTTGTTCACTACAAGGATGAATGAGGAAGGCTCAGTTACGGTTCACATTAATAATTTAAATTCAATTCTGTCCAGATTATCATCTGTGGGAATTAAATTTGATAACGAGACTCAAGCATCACTGTTACTAGCTTCTCTACCTGATAGCTGGTCCGGAACAGTTACTGCTGTTACAAGTTCCGTGGGGACCAGTGGTATGACTTTTGAAGGGGTTAGAGATTTGGTTCTAGGCGAGGATATCAGACGCAAGAATCAAGGTGGATCTTCCTCTTCTGATTTATTAAATGTCGGAAGAGGTAGAGGGAATAGCAAGAATAGTGGAAGCAGTGGGAGTCGGGGAAAAAGTTCTTCTAGAACTTTGAAGAATGTGAAATGCTGGAACTGCCAAGAGGTGGGACATGTTAAGAGTCAATGTCCAAAGAAAGAATTAAACATTGCTGGTGCTGAGAGTGTGTCTGAGGATGATGCACTGATACTCAATATGGAAAGTTCTGTGGACTCTTGGGTCATGGATTCAGGGGCTTCGTTTCACGCCATGGACAACGGGGAAACGATGGTAAATCTAAAAAAAGGAGATTTTGGAAAGGTACGGTTAGCAAATGACGAGATGCTTCAAGTAACGGGCATGGGAGATATTGATCTAGTTACTTCATTGGAAACTACATGGAGCCTGAAGAATGTCAGGGTTATTCCGGAGCTGAAGAAAAAATTGATTTCTGTTGGTCAGCTGGATAAACAAGGACTGGAAGTAAGGTTTGGTGGTGGTAAATGGATGGTGGTCAATGGTAATTCGGTGATTGCTCAAGGTATGAAGCGTGGGTCATTGTATATGGTTGAGGTACCTACTGAGGGAAGTATGACCATCCCGATTAAGCAAAACAAAATCTGGTTCGCTAAATCTACTGCTAAGAGAGTTCATTTTGCAAACATGAATTCTGGAGCCAAGGGGATGTTAGCTGAACGAGTCGGAAATTCTAAACCATTCAGGGGATTCTGTGACAGTGGGAGCACGGGGTGTGTTCCGGGTACAGTTACAAAGAGCCGTTGGGTTTTGAAGACTAAGACTGGAAAATTCTCTCTTGTTGGAAGTTTGCAAAGTTTGGAGAGTGTTAGTGGTCCTCGGTGTATCTCTGGATCTGGTGGAGTGTCCAAACCGGTTGAGACAGAGGATGAGTCGGTGGTGGGATTAGCCACGACTGAGTTGGAGCTAGTGGGAGCTTCAACTGGCCCTTCTAGTACTTGAAGATGAGGGGCGGCTGCAATTGGAGAAATCAGACTAAGTTTTAGCTTGTTCTTTGGAACTGGAAGCTTGAAGGACTTGGTTGTTTTAAGATTACTGGAGTTGGATGACAGAGACGGACCATGTTGTTCAAGCCTCCAAGTGGGAGATTGTTAAGATTTATGGAGTCTTGAACAAATTGACAAGTTCCTAAGAGTTCAAGGGTCATAAATGTAACATTACATTTAACAATTGAATTATTCAATTGTTGTCGGCAAACGCTTTGAATTAAATATTCAAATGGTCGGTGGACAATTATTTAATATTTGTTGGACGGCTAATGTGAATGGCAAAATTTTCAAAGTCAATCTTTGCGGCAATCCTGTGCATATTGCGGCTCACAAATATACCTATATATATGCATGTATGTTTTGCATATTTTGTGTGCAAAAACTTGAGAGAACATCAAGTGTAGAATGTCAAGCCAATTGTAATCTTGTGAGTTTTAATAAAATTCTCTAGTTGCAGCCCGTGGACGTAGGATTTGCACCGAATCCGAACCACGTAAAATCCTTGTGTTCTTCTTGCTTTATTTTCGTGAGTTTGCGAGTGTGTGACAGTGTGTTTCCGCTGCGTTTACCCGGTCCGATTCCTAACAAAAATCTGACCAGTTACTATTCTTTTTGTATGCAGTTCCTTTTAATGACTTGATCAATTTTTTCGCATCTTGATCCTTTTTTAAAACATTAACAAATTAAAAGAAAGAGATTTCCATAGGATGGGAACTTCTTAAGGAATTTCGAACCATTTGTTTTTGTACAACTGTATGTTTGTATAATGGAGTAATGGCTGAATGTTTTCGATGTTTGTCGTTCATCTTATATTGCCTCTTACATTGACCTTATGTCGGTCGTCTATTTTGGATTATTTCGGTTTCATATTTGAGTTGGTTATTTTTTTTTTAAAGTTGTGGGCTAATTCAATATCATTACCATGTATAAATTTTTTTTTAAATTATGTGTACGTTTTATAATATACTAACACCAAAATCTACCCTTATGCTGTTCGCTTTAAGTATATACTTCACTTAAAAGCTTTTTGGGTTGATCCATTCAGTTCAGGTGGGATAGGATATTCAAAATCTCCCTTGACTTCTAAAAATGTGTCATTTTCCTTGCAATGGCTCCTTCCTTCTATGGATAGTGATGCCAATAGGTACCATATATAAGGTTCTAAAAGAAGAGATTTAACAACCTTTTGTTTTATCCTGGACAATAGTGTGTTAAATTCGCAATATGTTATACTTATAACAATAAGTGGTCTCATGAATATTCAATTCTATAAAGCAATTTTCATAATAATATCACCAAAATGATATGATCACAGTTGCATTAAGCCCCATTAACTCTAAAATAAACACCCCTAACTCCTGTTAGTTCTTGAACACTAATGGGGCATGTCCTTTAGCTTGAGATTTGTTTTCTCAGTGTTTATCATTCACTCGTTGTCCTATTCAACTTTTTATATTTATAATAATTTATTGGGGGGTGGGGGGTGGGGGTGTGCCTCTCTTTCCAAAGTAGTGCTTGAACAATAAACTTCTACATTTTTATGCTTGCGATCGATGAAAAATATGCAGAGAATGGCCATTCAGTATGATCCTCCATTATTTTGTTACAAGTCAATATAGATAACAAATTTAATTGTAATTAACCAATCGTGGGTAATTAACACAAAATTGACAACAAAAGACACATCATGCAAAAATAGTAAGCAAATTACTGAATCAAAATCAAAATCAAGATAAATCAGATCTAGTTGAAATAAGTAAAAAATGAAAATAAAACAAAATTACCTGAAAATTTAACCAAAACGGCTCTTTAATTTCCCCTGCAATTTACTAAAACCGGTTCAAGGCATCATATAACTCTCTCGGACCGGAAATATTCAAATGAAACCCTAACGCCAGTGTTGTAAAACTCACCGAGTTAGCCGATTACTCATCTAAGTACTTGCTACTCGGCCCCTTACCGAGGCTAGTTACAGAATCCCAAGTACTCCCCGATCGGCCTCTTACTGAACTGAGCAGTGTTGTGAAACAGTGTTGTAAAACTCGGTCAATTCGGCGATTAATATGTATAATATACTTAATGATTTATTATTTAACGCACACACATGTGATTATTACTACATATATATCTTAATTTTTCAGTAATTATTCACGAAGTGAAACCATTATGTGTTTTTTCAGTTTTTGTGTATTCATATTTATCTAATTTTGGTTATATATTTCAATCAACTTATGCTTTTAACTTATGATTTTGACATATATAATTTCCCTAAAAATATTTCTACATGAATTATCAAATCTGAATACTCCTGAGTACTCGCTACTCGGTAGTCGGCCGAACAGGTACCGAATAACGAGTTCTACAAGCTTGCCTAACACAAATTAACAAAAACTACATCATGACTAAATAGAGTGGTCCAAGGACCAATTTTGCTTCACTAACGTTGATCCGGTTCAATTGTTCAGCACGTGAGGGCCCAAATTTACAATATAAATTGGGCCTACATTCTTGGCAAAGGAGGAAACAAAATCCTCTACCATCGATCGCCATCATAATGGAAACAACAGTAGTTTTAGACTTCTACTTATAGTCTTATACCGATTAATTCTTAAACCCATAAATTCAAACTCAAGCCGATTCCTCTACCAAAATTGTAAACCGCCAACATTCCGGTAAAATTTTTAAACACTTTTACTTCCTTTATTATTATTATTTCAATTTCGTATGTTTGGTTATTTGATTATCTAGTGTTTAGTGGTAAAAATTCACGCGATTCAATACTGATTTACAGTTTCTGTAAAAAAAAAGTTTTTTCTGTTTTTGTAATCGAGTAAATCAGAATTTAATTTTTCATTGTTTTTTGAAGTACGTAACTATACAAATTCACACCTAGATTAAGTTTTCTGTTTTTTTCTTTGTGATTAATCACGTTATTTTGATTCATGATCCTTTAGTTTTGTGTAAATTTGGTATTTAGATCGGTTTTTTAAGTGTCATTTGATTTTGTTGATTCTTCTCAGTTTTTCTACTTTTATAATTGAGTAATTGACTTAGCCAATTGTATATTAGGAATGTAGTTTTTTCAAGTAAAAAGCAGGTTTGTTTTTTCGTTTACAGCTTTGTGATTGAGTAATTGTCTTCATGATCTAACATTGTTATCTTTGATTAGTAGGGTAGTGCGTAAAAGAGTTGAGGTAGAGAGATAGAATATCTCTTTTTAGGTCATAAAGAATATCTTGACCATGCCGTTGATCTATAATTTCCAAATACTATTTTTGATCAGAGTATACAAAGATGCTAATTTTTGTATATTCTGTATACATTGCTTTCTCTTCAGGATCTTGTTCATCCTTGTGCTTGTTTTCCCTTTTTCTTGCAATATTTTGTAAAAAAATCGACCATTTGAGAAGGACAGTGTCTCTGTATATGCCAAGATCTTCTATCTCAGTCGTGTAGAATTTGCATCTACCAAGATCTTGAGTATTTATTCTTCTTTTTCAGGTGCAGTCACAATGGGTAAGACGATGAGTACGACTAGAAACCAAAATTATGATGTGCCATGGTCAGATCTTAACCATGATGTGCTTTATTTAGTTATGATGAAACTTGGAGTTGTTAATTTTGTTGCATTCAGTGGAGTTTGCAAGTCATGGAGATCTAGCACTCTCTAACTGGAAGAAGTTTATGGCATCCAGACCACCTCTGTTCATGTCTATATCTCCTTCTCCTCCACCCATGTCCATGTGTATATCTCTTCCTCGTGCTTATAAGAAAACCTGCCACCTACTACAGGACTTTGATGGAAAAAAGTTCAAAACCATCATTCCTCATTCTGCTGGCAGAGAGTGTGTTGGATTAACTTGTGGTTACTTGGTCTTGTTCGGGAAGGAAACCAAAGACTTGTGGCTTGTGAATCCTATCACAAGGCATCAACTTCATTTCCCTTGTGTCCCCTTTGATTTTGATGATTTTCGAAATTCAAAAGTCAGGGCTATCTTGGTCTTTTCACCTTTAGTATCCGGGTGGTTGCTGGTTATTTCAGAGAGTTATGCCAGGAAAATATGGTTTTCAATAGCGGGCAAAGGAGAATGGAATCATGTCTCCTTTTCCTCCAAATTCTACATCATTGATTCCCATGTTTTTAAGGGGAAGATATATACCCTAATCGGCAGTGAAAAGCCAGGAGATGAATATCAGTTATTTGAAATGAGACTCCATCCACATCCCAAATTGACTTTGCTCGAAACAAAGAATTTTCTGAAGCGAACATATCCTCCGATGTTAGGAAGTTGGGGTGAAAACCTTTATTTGATGCACTACTTTTCCCCAGATTTGTACTATTTTCACGAACTAGATTTTGGTAAAATGAAATGGGTGTGTAGTGAAAAGACAAGAAAGGAATATGCATTCTTTTGTAACGTGGAGCATGTTGTTGCTATAAAACCAGAGTCATGGGCTGAGACTAAGAACAGTTGGAATGACCAGTTCAATTATGCAAAGATGTGGTACTTCCCCATGATTGTTTGAATGTTAATCTCATAGATTAGTGATAGACTTGTTAGCAGTACTCCCGTTTTTGTTTTTATCTTTGTATATGTTGTGACAAATTTTTTTCAAGATATTGAGGAGTACCATTCTTTGATTTGGATATTTAAATTTATTGTTTAAAATATTCTGTTGTCACTCACCCTTCGCTTCAAGTGGCAACAACTAACAATTATATCTCCCTTTTATGTGATGAGGGACCTTTTGTTTTTCTTATGATGTAAGCTGAACATGTTATCAAGTGAATGGTGTCACCAACTGGGACGGCCACTATGGATGTAGTGTTTTGTATAAAAGTATCTTCCATATGGGAAATAAGAGTTTCATGATACATTTTGAATTTGCTTAAACGCAAATTGAATTAAAAATATTTATATTTATACTTTGTATTTATTTTTTTCAAAGTTTGATCTTCAACCGTTCAATTCATAAGAGGCGAGTGATGCAACATATCACATATATGAACATACAACTTAAATGAACGTGTACTATGGATCAAAGTGTTTGTAAGATATATCATTCCATACAAATCTTTGTATTTAATCTTGAACGAGCGTTTGGAAATATCTGGTCATATTATATAAACTTTAGTGGTTGATTCAACTAAGGTCCCGTTTGATAGTTTCTGTCTGGGAAAGTGTTGTCTTGTAAAATGCTGTCTGGGAAAGTTTTCTGACTGGGAAAGAAACCATGTTGTTTTATTGTACATCTGATTGACTGTGCTGAATGATGAAAAAAACATGCGATTCACGGAAATTCTACGACCTTTTCATAAAAAGGGGTTTTACTTAAACATAAAATTACACATATAAGTGCGACGATTTACTTACTCGTACCAAGCCTTGTTTCGGTTAAAACTACAACAAACCTTTCAGAAAATATTGGATTTTCTGGTAATAAAACTTTAAAGAAGCAACATTTATTTTCTTTATATAAATCGCTTATGCACTCACCAGCTTTATGCTGATACTCACTTTTCAAAACAACTTGTATTCTCAGGTAATCAGTGATTCATGTAACTACAAGATTTCTGAAGTCAAGACGCTAAGGCGTAGATTCTTTTGCCACATTTTATCATCATATGTAATTTATTTGGAAACATGTATTTTGGAAACAATGTAACCTTTTAAATTATATCTATGATGGTTGTGTTTAACTTTCTTCACTATGGTTATGATACTGAGCATGACGTCATCCGCCCCCGAACGTTTCCGCCGTTCTGGTTTGGGGGTGTGACAGATTGGTATCAGAGCTTCGTTTATAGTGAACTAAGTATATCGAACCACGTAGGAAATACAAACTATAAATACAACGGGACCAAATTTCTCTGACGTAGCTTTTCAAAAATACTTTAAAAATAAAAATTTGTATTTTTATAAAAGTATTCGCACAATCGCACATTCAGTATCATAATGGCAATAACATAAAAGTATCAAGACAAGTTGGACACCATAGTCTAGCTTCGGGGTATGTAGTCAGATCTTGGATGAATATAGCCTGATCAACTATATTCAGCCAAGATAGGACCAATGTATGCCGAAGAAGGATCATGGTGAGCAACAAGTCTGCAACTTACCAAAAATTTCAAGAATCAAACATAAAAATACTATAGGAGTATTTTAACACAAAAAGTCGTAATCACAACTTCGACAACTAACTTCTTGTTCCCAAAGTTTCTCGCGACATTCCTCCTTATCCCCATTCTCGTACAGGTACGATGGCAGGATTCCACTTACCAGGTGATCCCTACTTTCCCAACCAAGGGAATGCCGGTTGGATTGTGGAAGACCCAGAGGAAGAACCCGAAGAAGAGCCCATGGAGGACGAGGAACCCATGGAAGAAGAAGAATCCGTAGACGATGAAGAGGAAGAAGACTCAGATGGAACCGACTCCGAAGCCGAAGTTTACAATCCACACCCTGCCCCTAATCCTCCGCGACACTTCCAGGGCCCGACGGCCCAATGGGCTGAAACTATACATCGATGGAGCCGAGAACAAGGTCAACGACCTCCCTATGGCATGCAACGAGGCTTCTACGATCTCAGCAGAGGAGGGTCAGCCGATCGAGCCCTCCCTGTCATAGTTCACCGTGTCACACGCCACGAAGAGCAAACAAGAGTTAACACCCAACATCTCATGGAGGTTGGTGCTACCATCCAAGTCAACTCCGTTCGCATTCGCCGGTTGGACGACGACCACGATCAGACTCGAGACCGCACCGAGCTTCTTCGACGGGAAATGGCTGCAACCCGAACGGAAGTACAAGAACTCCGAGAGCACCGAGCCGCTCTAGAGGGACGTCTGGCTGAAGCGGAGCGCCAAGCGGCGGAATCCAAAGCCGAGATAAGGAACCTTGTATCTACACTTCGTGATCCTCAGAGCTTCAACCACCGCAAGTAGTGCTTGCACTGCTCGCTCCAGTTTAATTTAGTTTTGCGGATAAATATCACTTTCTAGTATTTTATGTTCAATCTCGCGATTTAAGTGTTTACACTTCCGGGATCAGTTAGGCGGCCGAAATTTTCCGTACATTGATGTAGCATAGACCCCTAGTAGGGTCAAATTTTCCAAGTATTGTATACTAAGTTATATCAATGATATTGGCACGCTATTTGCTTTATTAACACTACTCCAAATTCATAACATGAACTATTTTCAGATAAAATTTATTGGTGACCAACCTATGATCGCCCGAGGTATAAATCAAAGTTATATGTAATTGAGGCCATGTCGACCTAGAAATGGTGGTTCCGCCTTGGATCCTGTTCCTTGTTTGGTTGTGGGCCCAGGGCAGGCCCATTAGATTCGAAAGTTTATTTAATCTTAATTACATGTAAATATTATACATCAAGTGATTGTTGGTTGGACCCGGTATGGATACTATCACAGACATTTCATGAAAATCAATACTACCGAAATTCATAAAGTCTATATTTCATTGTTTATAGACTTCTAGTATGAATAAGATTCTTACAACATTCTTACAAGTCGGAATCATGATGCATATAAAGAACTAATAATGGTTAGTTTAACACTCGACTTGTATCAAAGACTTATTGTCTTTTCATTCTTGATTATGGCAGAAAATGCCACCTCGTAGAAATCCTAGACGCGGCGACGCAGCTGAGACTGCACCACCCCCACCACCACCTCCTCAGTTCGACCCAGCCATGTTCCAGGCTGCGGTGGCGGCCGCAGTGGCAGCCGTGATAGCCCAAATCAACCCCAGTAATTCAGGAGGTGCAGGCAGTGGTGCCTCGAATTCTAATAACGGGGACGACCAGGGACGCTCGAGAGAGTGTACCTACAAAGAGGTGTCATAGCGTTGCTACAATGGTTTAGGAAAACCGAGACCGTTTTCGAAATATGCGCATGCCCTGAAGCAAGCAAGGTCAAATTTGCTTCATGCACATTCTCCGAAAGAGCCCTCACCTGGTAGAAGGGTCACGTCAGGGCACTAACGCTCCCGGTGGCTAATGCGATAACATGGGAAGACCTGAAAACCATGTTAATGAAGGAGTATTGCCCCAGGGGTGAGATACAGAAGCTGGAAGAAGAATTTTGGGGTCTTAAAATGACAGACTCTGACATCCTGTCGTACACCTCAAGGTTCAGCGATCTAGCCATGATGTGTCCCGGGATGGTTCCTACTGAAAGCAAGAAGGTGGAAAGATACGTATGGGGATTATCTCAACAACTCCAAGGACACGTACTGGCCTCAAAGCCAACTACCTTCGACAGTGCCAAGGAACTGGCACAACAACTCATCGACCATAACGCCAGCCATGGCACTGTAACGACCACCTCCGAGCAAGAAAAAGGGGGAAACAACAAAAGGAAGTTCTGGGATAAGAAGAAGGGCCAACCTACCCAAGACCCTGCCAAGAAACAACAAGTGGTTGCTGTGCACGCTGCCACGACCCCTACCAACCCTACTCCGATAAGGCAATACGTCGGGAACCTACCCAAGTGCAACAAATGCAACTACCACCACAACGGTGCATGTCGTGAAATGCATTGCACCAACTGTAACAAGAAGGGGCACACCGCCCGATTCTGTAGAACTCCAGCCCAACCGAACGCACAAGCTGCCAACGCCGGAGCAAGCCGAACCTGCTATGGATGTGGAGAAGCTGGACACCTCAAACGTAACTGCCCGAAGGCAAGAAACCCCAACCCCGGCGAAGTGGGCAGAGTTCTGGCGATAGGTCATGAGGAAGCCGTCGCAGATCCAACTGTAGTTACCGGTACGTTTCCCCTCAACAATACCTATGCATGCATTCTATTCGATAGTGGCGCGGAGAAAAGCTTTGTGAGCCACCAATTTAAATGCTTGCTTAATCAAACACCACAAACACTAAAAGACTCATTCACCGTAGAAATGGCTAACGGAAAAACAGAGAACACTAACGATATTTACACCGGGTGTACCCTCACCTTAAATAATCACTCTTTCCAAATCGACCTTATGCCGGTCACCATAAAAAGTTTTGACGTTATCATTGGCATGGATTGGTTATGCCCTCACCATGCGGAAATCCTATGTCACGAAAAGGCCGTTCGCCTTAATCTGCCAAGTGGCGAAGCTCTCGTCGTTTATGGCGACAAACCCAACTCAAACTTTCAGATCATCTCTTGTATCAAGGCTCAAAAGTATCTCCGCAAGGAGTACCACGCCTTCCTAGCCCACGTCGTAGATAAGGGTCAAGGAATGAAAGACATCAAGGACATTCCGGAGGTCTGCAATTTCCCCGATGTATTCCCGGAAGACCTTCCAGGAGTGCCCCCTCCTCGACAAGTCGAATTCTGAATCGACTTAATTACCGGAGCTACCCCCGTAGCCAAATCGCCACACCGTCTAGCCCCAGCCGAGATGCAGGAACTATCCAGTCAACTGAACGAACTACTGAGCAAAGGCTTCATTAGGCCAAGCTTCTCGCCTTGGGGAGCACCGGTTTTGTTCATTAAGAAGAAGGATGGATCATTCCGTATGTGCATTGACTACCACGAATTAAACAAACTCACCATCAAAAATCGATACCCTTTGCCTCGAATCGATGACCTCTTCGACCAACTACAAGGAGCGAGTTTCTTCTCGAAGATTAACCTTAGATCTGGGTACCATCAACTACGAGTTCAAGAGGAGGATATTCCCAAGACAGCTTTCAGAACGCGCTATGGTCACTACGAATTTGTAGTGATGCCTTTCGGCTTAACCAATGCACCCGCAGCGTTTATGGATCTGATGAACCGAGTGTGTCGACCTTACTTAGACAAGTTCGTGATTGTTTTCATCGATGATATACTAGTCTACTCCTGAAGTAAGGAAGAACACAGCCAGCATTTACGTCAAGTCCTAGAAACACTGAGGGCGGAGAGATTGTACGCAAAGTTCTCAAAGTGTGAGTTTTGGATTCGAGAGGTGAATTTCCTCGGACATGTAGTCAGCAAGGAAGGAATCCATGTGAACCCTTCAAAGATCAAGGCGATTGAAGGTTGGGCAGCACCAAGAACACCTACGGAGATCCGACAATTTTTAGGACTCGCCGGTTACTATCGGAGGTTCATTCAGAACTTCTCCAAAATCGCAAAACCACTCACCACCTTGACCCAAAAAGGTGTGACTTTCGTCTGGGGGGATAAGCAAGAGGCTACGTTTCAAGCACTAAAACGAACTATGTGCAGTGCTCCGATCCTGTCCTTACCAGATGGAACCGAAGACTTTGTGGTTTATTGCGATGCATCAAACCAAGGTCTAGGGTGTGTGTTAATGCAACGAGGAAAAGTCATTGCCTACGCCTCAAGAAAACTGAAGACGCATGAGGTAAACTACACGACGCACGACCTTGAATTAGGAGCAGTAGTTTTCGCCCTAAAAATCTGGAGGCATTACCTTTACGGCACCAAATGCACCATCTTCACCGATCACAAAAGCCTCCAGCATATCCTCAATCAGAAGGAACTCAACATGAGACAAAGACGATGGGTGGAATTACTAAATGATTACGAATGCGAGATTCGTTATCACCCCGGAAAGGCCAACGTGGTTGCAGACGCTTTAAGCAGAAAGGAGTACTCGGGCCGCCGAGTAAAGGCATTAACCATGACCATCCACTCACACCTGTCCGCACAAATCAAGGAAGCCTTGAAGCCAGAGAACGTGACAGGTGAAGCATTGAGAGGAATGGAAAAAAATCTTGAAGTCAGGGATGACGGAGTTCGTTGTCTCATGAACCGGATCTGGACACCAAAATTTGGTGGATTCAGGGACGTTGTCATGAACGAAGCTCATAAAACTCGCTACTCCGTGCATCCCGGCTCAGACAAGATGTACTTAGACCTCAAGAAGTTATATTGGTGGCCGAACATGAAAGCCGAAATAGCTACCTTTGTGGGCAAGTGCCTGACTTGCGCCAAGGTTAAGGTAGAATATCAAAAGCCCTCGGGACTACTACAACAACCAGAGATACCCGAGTGGAAGTGGGAGCGGATTACGATGGATTTCATTACCAAGTTACCTAACACCACGGGTGGACTTGACACCATTTGGGTAATCCTCGACAGATTAACCAAATCCGCACACTTCCTACCAATAAAGGAAACAGACAAAATGGAGAAGCTGAAGAGAATCTACATTAGATAAATAGAGCGCCTTCACGGAGTACCGATATCCATTATCTCCGACAGAGATAGTAGGTTCACGTCACGATTCTGGCAGTCACTACAGAAAGCTATGGGAACTAGGCTGGACATGAGTACAGCTTACCACCCACAGACTGACGGTCAGAGTGAAAGAACCATTCAGACATTAGAGGACATGCTAAGAGCTTGCGTGATAGACTTTGGAAAAGCTTGGGATACTCATCTGCCTCTTATTGAGTTTTCCTACAATAATAGTTATCACACTAGCATCAAAGTTGCTCCGTTCGAAGCCCTCTACGGCCGTAAGTGCAGATCACCCCTGTGCTGGGCTGAGGTGGGAGATACGCAACTAGAAAAAGGGCAAGTCCCTAACAGCGCACTCACTGGCCCAGAGATCATCAGGGAAACAACCGAAAAGATCGTCCAGATTCGAGAACGAATGAAGGCTTCGCAAGACCGACAAAAGAGTTACGCGGACAAGAGACGGAAACCTTTGGAGTTTCAAGTTGGGGATCGTGTACTTCTGAAGGTATCACCTTGGAAGGGACTCATACGTTTCGGAAAACGTGGGAAACTAAATCCAAGGTACATCGGACCATTCGAAATCCTCGCCAGGATTAGCCCGGTGGCATACAAACTACGATTACCACAGGAACTCAATCACGTTCATCCTACCTTTCATGTGTCAAACCTGAAGAAATGTTTGTCTGATGAGACCCTTGTCGTTCCCTTGGAAGAAATTGAGATCAACGAGAACCTCCACTTCGTAGAGGAACCTGTTGAAATCATGGACCGAGAGGTGAAGTCGACGAAACAAAGCCGCATCCCCATCGTAAAGGTCAGGTGGCATGCCAAACGAGGACCTGAATACACCTGGGAACGCGAGGATCAGATGAAACATAAGTACCCGCATCTTTTTCCTAGTCCATAAAACTCTGTCTTAGATGAAAATTTCGGGACGAAATTCCCTCTAACGGGGGGATGATGTGACAACCTGATATTTCGAGTCAATGTAATGTTCGAAAAGTCAAATATTATAAACTATTTTGAATCAATAAAAATTAGCGTCAAAAACGAAGTGTTCTAAAGTCTCAATTGGAATACAAAAAGTGATAGATATTGTATCAAGGTTTTCAAAAATATAGAGAACACTCAAATCCGAGTTATAACGAAGAAGTTATGACCAATCAAAGATTCACGACAAAACCAGTAAAACGCTGCTAAGCGTGAAAAGTGAAATTTCAATAAAATACTTTTTAGCCTTAAATATCTAAACGAAAGTCGTAGATTATGTTAAACCGTGAGCGTACATAAAAAGAACGTCTAAATCTGACTTCGTATGAGGAAGTTATGATTTTTCAAAATTTCAGATCAGCGGTAGACAGCTAAAAATTCGAATTTAAGATCGATCGATTTTTAGCCGATGCAACCTAAACGGAAATTGAAGATCTCGACAATAGTAGTACAACGGTAAAAGACAGACTAAAACGGACATCGGATGAAGAAGTTATGGATTTTTAACGGAATTATCCTGTCCCGGCCTATTAAATAAAATATAATTAAAAATAAATTCAAAATTAGCCGACGAAGTCTAAATGAAAGTTGTAGAGTATATTCTCACCTACGCGTGGATATAAAGAAACATCGAAAACGGAGCTCGTATGCGAAAGTTACGCATTTTTGAAGTTTTTGGCACACACTTCGAGCCTTATCCGAAGGAGTACGCCCAGCGTACTTCGGAGTACGCCCCGCGTACCGAATGAAGGGTCTCGGACCGGCCACATCGCCCCTACACCCTCTACGACAGTCCCATCCGAAGATCGGAGACCGGAGACGTCATCGCTGACGTACGCCCCGCGTACGAGGGTACGCCCAGCGTACGAGGTACGCCCCGTGTACTTCGGTGTACGCCCAACGTACGAAGGCAGCTCCCCCTCCCATAAATAGCATGCGAGACTTCCAACTTTGGCTTGCTCATTCCCCATATTCTCTCCCAAACTTCATATTTCTACCCTCCCGAAACGATCCCGACTTCCCGGCTTCATATCTAAGTCCCAACGAAGGTCCGAAGGTCCGAAATTCCCGAAAAATTCACCACTTTCCGGTCGAGGTGCCGCCCGAGAAAATCTTGTTTTCTTCAAATCACGCACTTTCCCGGTGAGTTCATACCCCTACATTTTTATGTTTTCTTTAGTTTTCAGGGGTAGAATACAAGTTCAAAATACCAAAACTATCTAATACATGTTTAAGAGTTTTTCCTACACCTTATAACATGCTGAGCAAGGTGTGTATACGGTTCACACTTATCATTTCAAATGTCGATTTATGGAAATACAATGACTTGCATAAAAAGGTTTCATCCAAACACACACAACACTTTTTGATAAACTATAACAGGTATAGTTTGAGCACTTCGTTCGACAAAGAAACAGTAACTGAATCGACTTACAAAACAAATATTTCATTACACACTACGTGATCTTGTTATTAATTAAACTCGCGAGACATTCTCCTTCGGGGTACTCCTAAGTACCACAGAAAAGTCCTGTAGTTATAATCAGAATCTCCGGGAGGGAGAACGTGATAGTTGTGTATAGATCTATATTGGGTCTGACAAACCTGCACCTAAGCTGCTTGCAACAGCTAGACCGGCAGGTCTGGGGTGACAAGTGTCATAACTTTCCGGCGCCTGAAGAACGTCGCATACAAGGCCTTCTAGTCTTTAGTATGATTATATCACCTCGCACAGAGTATTAATAAAACATGCGATTCACGGAAATTCTACGACCTTTTCATAAAAAGGGGTTTTACTTAAACATAAAATTACACATATAAGTGCGACGATTTACTTACTCGTACCAAGCCTTGTTTCGGTTAAAACTACAACAAACCTTTCAGAAAATATTGGATTTTCTGGTAATAAAACTTTAAAGAAGCAACATTTATTTTCTTTATATAAATCGCTTATGCACTCACCATCTTTATGCTGATACTCTCTTTTCAAAACAACTTGTATTCTCAGGTAATCAGTGATTCAGGTAACTACAAGATTTCTGAAGTCAAGACGCTAAGGCGTAGATTCTTTTGCCACATTTTATCATCATATGTAATTTATTTGGAAACATGTATTTTGGAAACAAAGTAACCTTTTAAATTATATCTATGATGGTTGTGTTTAACTTTCTTCACTATGGTTATGATACTGAGCATGACGTCATCCGCCCCCGAACGTTTCCGCCGTTCTGGTTTGGGGGTGTGACACAGTGGTACCAGTGGTACCAGTGATGAGGAGATCCGTAGGTTGATTCACGAGGAGGTGGCCGCAGCCATACGAGCGGAGATTCCTGAGATGTTTGGGTCTATCAAGACCACTTTGATTGAGACGTTTGACGAGCGGTATGCTTCTCTTACCAAGGATGCTGTTGCTGCAGCCACCGCAGCCGTCGCCGCTGCCAGGCCACAGGGGGGTGACTCGTTGCTGTACCGAGAGTTCAGCAACACGAAGCCACCAGAGTTTGATGGGACTTAGGATCCGATAGCCGCGATGAGGTGGATCTCTGACATTGAGGGATGCTTCTACACCTGTTCTTGTCCAGAGCATCTGAGAGTACGGTTCGCGCTGAACCAGCTTCGCTTGGGGGCGAAGGACTGGTGGAAGTTTGTTACGACATACTTCATTCCTGCAGAGATTACAGCGGTGACCTGGGAGAGGTTCACCACCATGTTCCGAGATGAATATGTTCCCCTGGTGGAGAGGGAACGATTGGCGCAGGAGTTCTTGTCCCTCAAGCAGGGGACGGAGTCCGTGACTGATTAAATGGATGTTTCATGAGAGAGCGTTGTTTTGCCCTGAGCACGTGTCTACCGAGCAGGCACGTATGAGCCAATATCTGAGCATACTGAGGAGGGACATTCATGAGTTTGTGGCGAACTCGACATACCGGACATTTGCCGAGCTCCAGGCAAATGCCCGGAAGAGGGAGATCGAGCTAGAGACTCAGGCCAAGGAGGAGGCCGAGTCTCAGATGAGGGATAGGCGGCCGGTATAGTCTCAGCCGGTAGCCAAGCGGGCAAAGCCCGCTGATTCGAGATCTGGAGGTCCGAAGGGCCGCACTTGCGGGAAGTGCGGCAAGAGCCATGATGGGACATGCAGAGCGGGTGTGTGCTACAAGTGTGGTAAGGAGGGGCATATCGCGAGGGATTGCCCCAATGAATTTTCGGTTTGCTTTCATTGCAATCAGACAGGCCATCGGAAGGCCGAGTGCCCGCAGCTACTAAAGGGATCAGCACAGGGATCTGCACCTGCTGCTAGAGCTACCGAGGTCCGGCCAGCGAAGGCCGAGGCACCGAAGGCTCGCGGGAGAGCCTTTCAATTGACAGCGGAGGAGGTTCGCGCAGCGCCCGATGTCGTGGCTGGTATGTATTCTTTTATTTTCTTATACTGAGTTTGAGATATTGTGCTTATTCTGTGGTATGCATAGGTACTTTTCTTGTGAGTTCTGTACCTGCTTTGGTGTTATTTGACTCGGGTGCGAGTCGATCTTTCGTGTCATTAGCGTTTAGCCAACACATCAGTACCCGACGAGAGGCGTTGAGTCGACCTCTACGAGTTTCCATAGCGGACGAGCGAGCGATTTATGCTACTGATGTGATTCGAGGATGTGTGCTCGAGATTTTCGGTGTTGAGTTCCCGATAGATCTGGTACCGATTGCGTTAGGTGATGTCTGTGTCATCGTGGGCATGGACTGGTTGAGCCGATTTGGAGCTATTATAGACTGCGAGCGGCAGTTGGTGACCATATGAGACCCTAGTGGGGGAGTGCTGATAGTGTATGGCGAGGGTACCCGATCTGGGTCAGCATTTTGTTCGGCTACCAGAGCGAGACAGAGTCTACAGCAGGGCTGCAGAGGGTTTGTAGCCTATGTGATGGATACACGAGTTGCCGCAGAGAGGCTGAGTTCTGTCAGCAAGGTACCGATAGTGCGAGAGTTTCCAGATGTTTTCCCCGAGGAGTTACCGGGTGTGCCTCCCGAGAGGCAGGTGGAGTTTCGCATCGATTTGATTCCGGGGGCAGCACCTATTGCCAAGGCACCCTATCACCTTGCGCCACCGGAGATGCAGGAGTTATCCTTGCAGCTTCAGGAGCTGCTGGGGAAGAGATTCATCCGACCGAGTAGCTCTCCGTGGGGAGCGCCGATCCTTTTTGTCAAGAAAAAGGATGGTTCACACCGGATGTGCATTGATTACCGGGAGTTGAACAAATTAACGGTCAAGAACCGTTATCCATTACCGAGGATCGACGATCTGTTCGATCAGTTGCAGGGTGCGTCTTGGTTTTCCAAGATAGACTTGAGGTCTGGATATCACCAGATGAGGGTGCGTGATGAGGATATCCAGAAGACAGTGTTTAGGACTCGTTATGGGCATTACGAGTTCGTGGTGATGCCTTTCGGGCTCACCAATGCACCAACGACATTCATGGACCTCATGAACCGAGTATGCAGGCCGATGTTGGATCGATCGGTGATTGTGTTCATCGACGACATTCTAGTGTATTCGAGGACCAGAGAGCAGCATGAGGAGCACCTGAGGGAGATCCTCGGAGTATTGAGATCGGAGAGGCTTTATGATAATTTCTCCAAGTGTGATTTCTGGTTACGAGAGGTCCAGTTCTTGGGACATCTCGTTAATCAGAATGGGATATTGGTCGATCCGGCCAAGATTGAGGCTGTGATGAGTTGTGAGGTGCCGAGATCCCCCACCGAGATCAGGAGTTTTCTGGGTTTGGCCGGCTACTATCGGAGATTATCCGGAATTTCTCCAAGATTGACGTTCCCCTCACCAGATTAACCCAGAAGGGCGTTGCTTTTTCTTGGGATCCAGAGCAGCAGACCTCGTTTGAGACCCTTCGCCGGAGACTATGTGAAGCCCCAGTGTTAGCCCTTCCGGAGGGAATGGAGGATTTTGTGGTTTACTGTGATGCGTCCATATCAGGATTGGGTGCGGTACTTATGCAGAGAGGGAACGTGATAGCATACGCATCGAGGCAGCTGAAGCCTCATGAGACGAGGTATCCCACCCACGATTTAGAGTTGGGGGCAATAGTATTCGCCCTCAAGATATGGTGCCATTATTTGTATGGGGTTCGGTGTACTGTATACACGGACCACAAGAGTTTGAAGTATCTGATGGATCAGCCCAACCTGAATATGCGCCAGAGGAGATGGTTAGATGTGGTAAAGGATTACGACTGTGAGATCATGTACCACCCGGGCAAGGCTAACGTGGTAGCTGATGCCCTGAGCCGCAGGGCAGAGAGCGCCCCAATTCGAGATATATGCATGAGGATGACGGTGATGACTCCGGTATTAGATACACTCCGAGAGGCCCAGGCAGAGGCTATGAGACCGGAGAACCGCAAAAGGGAGCGGGTGATTGGACAGGTGTCCGAGTTTGTGACGGATAACCGAGGGCTCATGACCTTTCGTGGTCGGATTTGGGTGTTGTATACGGGCGGGGCACGTAGCACTCTGTTGGAGGAGGCGCATAGATCCAGATTTTTGATCCATCCCGGGGCCACAAAGATGTATTTGGACCTGAAGAGAGACTACTGGTGGCCTTGTATGAAGAGGGATGTTGCATGGGTAGTAGAGATGTGCTTGACCTTTCGCCGGGTTAAGGCCGAGCACCAGCGTCCGCATGGCAAGTTGCAGCCACTAGAGGTTCCCCAGTGGAAGTGGGAACAGATTTCTATGGATTTTATCACCAAATTGCCAAGGACCGCAAGGGGTGTTGATGTAATTTGGGTGATTGTGGACCGGCTGACGAAGAGCACTCACTTCCTTGCTATCAGCGAGAGCTCGTCTGCGGAGAGGCTGGCAGAGACATATGTGAGAGAGGTGGTGTCACGACATGGAGTGTCGATCTCGATTATGTCAGACCGAGATGTACGTTTCACTTCCAGGTTCTGGAAGAAATTCCATGAGGAGTTGGGTACGAGATTGCATTTCAGTACTGCTTACCACCCAAAGACGGACGGGCAGAGTGAGCGGACAATTCAGACACTCGAGGACATGCTTTGGGAATGCGTTATGGACTTCGGTGGAAGTTGGGACACATACCTACCTTTGGCTGAGTTTTCTTACAACAACAGCCACCATTCGAGTATCGGTATGCCTCCCTTTGAGCTTCTTTATGGGAGGAGGTGTCGAACTCCCATCTGTTGGGGAGAGGTAGGACAGCGAGTGATGGGTAGCACTGAGATAGTGCTTAAGACGACTGAGCAGATACAACAGGTCAGACAGAGGTTACTGACAGCCCAGAGCCGTCAGAAGAGTTATGCGGATAGACGGCGATCCGAGCTCGAGTTCCAGGTTGGAGATTTCGTACTCCTGAAGGTATCTCCTTGGAAAGGAGTGATCCGATTCAGGAAGAGGGGCAAGCTGGGGCCCCGATACATTGGTCCGTTCAGGGTGACCGCGAGGGTGGGTAAGGTAGCATACCGTCTGGAGCTACCCGAGGAGTTGAGTCAGATCCACGATACATTCCATGTATCCTAGTTGAGGAAGTGTATAGCCGATGAATCGGCGGTTGTGCCGCTAGAGGATATTCAGGTGGACGCGAGTTTGAATTACATTGAGAGGCCGATCGCGATCTTGGATCGGAAGATCAAGGTGCTGAGGAACAAGGAGGTGCCCCTGGTTCAGGTCCGGTGGCAACATTGGAGAGGGTCCGAGCTGACTTGGAAGCCGGAGTCAGAGATGCGGGAGCAGCATCCAGAGTTGTTTGCAGAGTAAGACTTCGATGGCGAAGTCTGATTCCAGTGGGGGAGAATTGTAACATCCGGATTTTCAGGTATGTTATTTTTAATTATTTATTTTTGAGGATCATTGATCTACTCGACGAGTTGGTGCTATAACTCGTCGAGTAGAAGCGGGGTGGCCACGTGAGTTTAATGAACTACTCGACGAGTCCAAGAGTAGACTCGCTGAGTAGGCGCTGTAAGTGGAAACCCTAGATCCCCGGGTTTGGGGCCTATTTAAACGCACTTATAGCCTCATTTGCGGCCACACCTCTCTGAGAAGAAACCCTAATCGCCCCTTGAGCTTGTGAGAGAGTCTTGAGCCTTACTTGAGATTTGTGAGTGCATTTTGGTGAAGGAAAAGAAGATTCCAAGCTAGGATTGAGAAGAGGCTGATAGATCTACTGCTTATTCGTCTAAGAGCTTCTATTAGAGGTATCAAGTTCGAACCTTTCCCTTTTATTTGAGTAGATCTCTCATCTTGGAGATTAGGGCTTCTTTTCCATTCTTTTTGGGACTTTGAGGATTCGGGGTTCATGAGGAGGCTTGAACTCCATATCTGGACCTTAGGATTTCTCTAGCACCCAAAGGTTCCTGCTTTATTCAGCCTTGATGGTATTTATGAGTGAAAACCCCATTTAAATCATGTTCTTGGCATTTCATGCCCAAAATGTCATGCATGGACACCAACTTCAGACCTTTACGTGATTATTGGGTGTTAGAAGGCCAGATCTATAAGTTAGAGAAACAGATCTGACCTCAGGAGGTCGTTTGAGCATTCTCATGGATGAAACTCGCCGAGTCCATGAGCGGACTCGACGAGTCGGTTCGTGTTGCACCACAATTCGTGATCAGTGGTAATCGTCGAGAAAAAGGTTAACTCGACGAGTCGAGTGAGGCCTTAGGAGGATTCAGAGGACACGTATGGACTCGCCGAGTCACCCGAGTGCACTCAACGAGTCTGGTCAAATTTGGACCGTTGACTGGGGTTGACTTTTAGGGTTCGGTCAACTTTTGGACAGTGGACCATTGGAGGGGTAAAATGGTATTTTCCCCTTCTGAGAGGATATAGGGAGAGATTAGTCTAGCCTTTGAGAGTCGTATTAATTAGAGATAATTACTTTATGTGATTAGGCGGAGGCTAGATCAGATATTCTAGTTCGAGACTTTCCGAGATTACCCGAGGTGAGTCTTCTCACTATACATTACCTAGAGTGGTATCTATGTGCAGACCGGAGGGTCTTATGTGTTATGTGTATGTTTGAGTTTATGTGCATTGTGATATATGTATGCTATATGTTATATAGACCGGACCGGAGGGTCCAACGATTTAGACCGGACCGGATGGTCCAACGAGCTAGACCGGACCGGAGGGTCCAACGAGCTACGGGACTGGAGGGTCCCGCTGAGACACATTGACCGGAGGGTCATACCGAGTTATAGCCCCGAGTGGCTTATGTGTGGTATGTGGTATTTTGGGGAACTCACTAAGCGTTTATGCTTACCGTGTTATGTGATATATTACATCATTATTTTCACTATAACTATAACAAGTAGCATGAATACAAAAACATTTATGAAACACCAATTTCCTATTCATTTGATCAAAGTGTTTTCTAAAACTCGTAGAATCGACATATTTCTTCATCTTGTATAATTCGAAATCATTTTCCAATGTCGAAATCTTCAATTCCTTTGAGCTTGCTAATGGTTCTACTTCATTTGTCTTGTTTGGTAGATCGTCATCAACCCATTGCCAAAAATTGTAACTTTTCTTCTTTGGATCCTTCATATTCAGAAAATATTGCATAACCAAGAAATTATTGAGGCAAAGGATATGATATAGCTTTCAAAGAGACTTACCGAATAGTTGGCAAAAACCATAAACTTTCGACCATGATTACCTTTGGTGGTTGATGTCCAAATTCGAGAAATGTACCCATAGTCACAAGGTTTTCCATCTTCAAGTGTCCTTTTTGATTTAGAATTGTTGATGCTTGCCTTGGAGATCATAGATTTAGAGGAAGAAGAATCCATGAAAGAAGAAGGAGTCATTCAGAGTTATGGAGATTCTTTCCCTAATCCGTTTCTAAAAGGGGTTATATGGGTAAGTAATGCCCTACATGCGAGGTTATATGCCAACTAAGCAATCTACATGTCAACTGAAATTCCAAGTAAGCCATTAACCTAAATACCTAGTTACCACAAGGTTAGATAATAACAAAATGTCAAGTATGATGGCAAGGAAGTTGAAAGGACTGCAATAATTAGTGAAATTATGTGGTTCTCTTGAAAAGGATAATCAAATTTAATTTCCACCGTCTGATTCAATGCAAAGGCTTTAGAGATTCTACTCTGTTGTCAGTTGTAATCATATGTTTCTTCACATGTCTACACTATATCGATATCACTATATAAGTAAATGGTTTTTTTTTGCCAAACTCACATTCTAAATATCTATCCTAACTTCTTTAGTTCAAAAAATGGCGTCGTCTTCCCCTATTTGCAAGAACAACATGACGGTTAACACCGCCAACGTCTCAAACCCTAACATTCAGGAAGAACGTTGCAAACTAAACACGAGGCAGGAGCGGGCTAAAAAAACTAATCCAATCTACAACAAAAGAGATATGCGTAACAGAGGTGCTCATTGATCAACTTCAGAAACTGCCTCCTACTAAAACAAATCAGAATAAGAGGTTATTGGTCAGCAAAGCAACTAGGTGAAGCTAGGTTATCAACTCATCATGTCTCTTATGTTTATGTGCCTACTGGATGATAAAATATAAGATAAAAGGGGTTTCTGTAACACCTGATTTCCTATTTTAGATCAGGCTTAGAGGGATCAAAGGTAAAGTTTTTGGGAAAAACCTAACGCCACGACGTGGTGAATGGATCACCAGGACGTGGGATGACAAATGCATGAAACGCGCATCAGATGGCTGCCACGACGTGACAAGAGGGATTCCACGACGTGGAAGAAGATGCAACCCAAGCCCATGATTTTCAGGGTTTCTTCCATATTTAAGCACCTAAACTCAAGGTTTAGGGCATTCTCTTCAGCCTTCAACCCTTCCAGACGAAACCCTAGTCTTCATGCTTGATTGATGGCTTGATTTCTTCACAAGACGTCCAAGGCGATACAGATCAACAGTCCCGGTCTTCATTTTTATAGATCGACAGTCCTAGTCTCCACTTTTGCATAACAGTCACTCTCAATCTTGAATAGCTAAAAACCCGGTTAACCAAAGTTTTTAGAATTACTAATAAGATACAAGCTAAAAACAATCACCTAGGCACCCCACAAACTTCAAACATAGGTGCTTCTTGTCTGATACTCCTCACATTTCCTTCATGCTTATTAGTCTTTCACATGCTTTTCACTTTGGTTTTCTACCCACTTTGGCCTTTGTAAGCTAATAGCCTAATATTTATTAATCATTTGCTTATAACCATTGGGTGACAATGATTGTTTAATATTCATGTTTTGAGAATAAGTATATTAATGGCATTTTGGTTGATAATATGTGCATGTAACTACAAATAAATTAAAGTTGTGGTGAATTAATGACATTTTGCTCGTTCAAATATAGGTTTAGATAAATCTGGGTAGAGAATTTAAATATTAGAAAACATGGGTTAAATTGTCATGTAGAACTTTGGATTTACATTATGAGTAAATGACTTTCAAGTCCTAATTACCAACTTTTACTTAAAGTATTGTGCTCATGGGTTTAAATGGCACGTGAGTTCATCACGCAGCGTTGATCGTCAATGGATTTGTGGTAAAGTCTAAAGACTTAAACCAACCTTGTTTAAATTAATGAAAATGAATAATAATAATAATAATAATAATAATAATAATAAAGTGATAAAAGTGGCCTAGGCCTTAGTAGAATCCTAACTTAAGGTGATTTGGTTAAAAGTAGCCATTTTCATTGTATAGATTTTGTTGAAAGTCATTACCGTACCTTACACTACAAGCCGTTAATTATTATTTTTGTACAAAAAACGACACATGAAGAAGTTTCACAATCCTCCATAATAAATGAAAATAATTTTACCACTTGTCATCATTTTATGCATTATGCCACGTGTCATTTTATAGTAACTTTAAATTAAATTATATACATGTGTCATTTTGTGGGTTTTTTTCCATTTTATTAAATTCCATATAATACTTAAATGCAATAAATGTAATAATAAATATATATCCAATTCATTAATGCAACTTTTCTTATAATTTCTAAATTTCTAAATTGAATTCAATTATTTTAGTTGTTTATTTATTTAAATTATTAGTTTAAATTTAAAAGATAAATAAACACTTTAGTTTTAATAATTAAATATTTTACTTTAATCTTATAAATATAAATTTTCAAAATTGTTAGATCTTCATGTTTGTTTATTTTTTTGAATAAACTCATGTAATAAATGAGTCTCACAACTAGTATATCACTAAAAGCAAAACCTAATTAAGAAAACCCAAATACAGAAAAAAAAAATGCAAAGACCGCGGACTAAACTAATATAAAAGTGGACAAAGAGAAAGAAAAAACCATCTAAAATAAGAATGAGTATGACCTTAAATTTTGTGGTCAAAGACCAAAAGAAAACAGATTGATCCTGAATGGTCTAAAGACCAATTTTGTTTGACAAAACTACAAAAATAGTCCTTGTGGTATGCATTTTTTCTGAGGTTTGGTCTAAACCTCGAATTTTTTGGATTGTGGTCCTTTTGGCCTAGTTTCAATGCGTATTTGGTCCCTCGGTAATATGAAATGATTGTAGTGTCCTTTATGTATTTATTTTTCATTTTTCTTTCATTTTTTAAAATTAATATATATTTATCTATTTTAATAATTAGCAAATAAAAAGAGGGCCCACCCTCTCTCTCCCTCTCTCTATCTCTCTCTCTCGCTTTCTCTCTCTCTCTATCTCTCTCTCTCTCGCTTTCTCTCTCTCTCTATCTCTCTCTCTCTCTCCCCCTCTTTCTCTCTCTCTCTCTTTCTCCTATATGCCATTCTCTTGCACCATCACCCATTGATGAACTTTAAATTGAGAAGATGATGTAACACCCTGTTCTGAATCAATTCCTAGTCTGAAGCTGTGGCTCGAAGGTCAGTCATTATAAGGATTATGGCTTTTGAGAAGGAAAGATCTAGGCCCATTTGGTGCGGGTGATGTATTAGAAGTGATCCGGGTGTTCGATTCGTGTTTTGGAGTCTAGGGGTATTTCGGTAAAACGGCAGTTCGGGCATTTGTGGAAAATGAATTTTTGTTTGGAAGGTTTTAAGAAAGGTATGAGTTAATAGAAGTGTAGGTCTTCTCGTTACCTTTTCGTGGATATAAGGATCGCCGGAATCGGGCTTAGAACGAAGAAGTTATGGTCTTCGGAAGTTTCGTGGTTTTCAGGCTTAGCCGAGTATACGGGGCGTACACAAAGAGTACGCGGGGCGTACTAGTGAAAAAGGCAGTACGCGGGGAGTACCTTGGAGTACACGGGGCGTACTGACCAGGATGGTCGCGAATGTTCTTTGGAGTACGTTGGGCGTACGTCAGTCAGATCAGAACCCTATTTTAGGGTCTTGGACCCTATTTAAGCTCCTTATCTCATAATCTAACCCTAATATCTTCAGCCTCCATCCCTCTAAACCCTATAAATCGACCCTTAGCCCTCATTTGAGTGATTTTGGAGCTTGGATGGCCATTAGAGGAGCATTTTGGTGTTTTTGAAGAAGGTGTTCATTCATGAAGACTTATTGAAGAAGATAGAGCTTTTGGATCCAGAACTACACCAGCTTTTGGCTCTCATCTGAGGTATAAAGTCTTAAACTTGGTGGTTATTTCCTTAGATCTCTTATGTTGAGTTTTGGACCTTTTTGGTCCCAAGGTTGAAGCTTTATGGTTCAAATCCGATTCTTAGGCTTAGGGTTGCCACCCTTGGTGCTATTTGAGTCCCTAAGGCAGAAAGTTGCCATCTTGGAGGTCTTAATGGGTTCATGCAAGAGTTATTGTCATTTTCATGGAAGTAGATTGTTATACTTTGAGTTTAGGTTCATGTGGGTCATGTAAGTCACCAAGTTAGTGACTTTATGGATTAAGACGTTAAGTAGAGCTCAGACCTGTAATTTGGTCCCTTGGTTTGAAGCATTAAGTGCTTAATGGCAAAAAGGACTTAACAGAGGAGGACGTTGGGCGTACAAGCTGATACGCGCAGCGTACAAGTCATGAACCTAGTACGCGCTGCGTACGGTTGAGTACGCCCTGCGTACTCAGTCAGAATAGGTTTTGTTTATTGGGCTTCGGTGTAGGCAAACTATTGGGCTTGTTTATCTTGGGCCCGTTGGGCCATCAGGTTGTAGGCTGTTTGTGATGTGGGGAAAAGGCCTCGGAAGGAGTTGGGCCTAATTTGGAAACCTGGGCCTTGGTTTGGGCCACGAGTGTTTTTTTAGCATTTTGGGCTTAAGTGTTTAGATTATTATTGGACCATCGGGATGCAAAGTATGTTGGACTGAAAAGAAGGATTTGGGCCTCATGGCAAGACCCAAGTAGAGGTTTGGGCCCAATTTGGAAAATTGGGCCATTAATGGATTTATGGACAATATAATGTTGGGCTTTTGTTTTGGGTTTGGGCCTTAGTTTTGGATCATACTGGGACAGGGGTAGAATGGTCATTTTACCCCCATGCATGGGTTAAGGATTTTTGTATGGGACCCAATTTCTAATTGGGTATATTGATCGGTATTGATAGCTCAGGAAGTGGACATGGCAGCAGCTAAGGATTTCTTTCAGGAAGCTTCTGCATTCGAGGTGAGTCTTCTCACCATACCAATGGGTCTAAGGCACCAAGGTCGGCCCATTTTATGATGGTTGGTAAACTTGTTGTGTAGAGGTGTGTGGCATATTTATGTAGTGATATGTGGTAGAGATAGCTTTTACAGCTAATGGTAGAGATAACCTTTATGACTAATGGTAGAGATAGCCTTTATGATTAATGGTAGAGATAGATTTTATAGCTAACGGTAGAGATAGTCTTTATGGCTACTGGTAGAGATAGCTTTTATAGCTAACGGTAGAGATAGCCTTTATGGCTAATGGTAGAGGTAACTTTATAGCTAAGATGATATATGATAGATGGTAGAGATAGCTTTTAGAGCTAAGGTGATATGTGATATGTTGTAGAGGTAGCTTTTATAGCTGATATGATACATGTTATGTGGTTTGTGTGTGGGGTATGCTCTGGGGAACTCACTAAGTGTTAGCTTACAGATTGTGGATTTGTTTCAGGTACATCGGAGCCCCAGGGCAAGGGCAAGGTTTGATGGCGCGGAGTGCACTCTCTCAGGCGTATTTATGGGACACTCTGATGTTTTGGAATAAAAGTTGTATTTGACTTGTGTTTTGAAAACAAATATATTTGGATTTCGTAATTTATGGAAATGTGTTCGATTAATCAAAAATGAAAATTTTCTTTGAAAAATTGGGTTGTTACAGATGAACTCCAAATTCTTCCCACCGACTATCGGTTCAGGGACAATGTCAAACCATTCTCTCTCTCTCTCTCTCTCTCTCTCTCTCTCTCTCACACACACACATATACGTCATTCTCATGCACATTTTGTTCTTGGTTAGATTTGTTGGTTGCAACCATGCCAAACCATCATTTTCATTCGGTGGTGTAGGAGACTGGAGAGTGGATGAAGCGGCGTCAGAGTGTGGTGGTCAGAACTCTGTTTCCCTACCCCCGTCCTACCATGTCCAATCCTCATGTCCAATTCCAACCTGCTACAACTGGATAAAAAACCCACGATTCCATATCCAAAATCAATCAACAAAGGCTCTAGATCCAAAAAAACTCATCGGCCTATCTCCTGCTTCCTTTCATTTTCACCCTTGTTTCACTCACTCCTCGTCATACACAAAACATTCACCCAAAGTTATCAAGTTGAAATCGTTTCAAGCCCTAATTAACTCGTAATGGGACTCATAATCATATTCAAGGTGTTGGTAGATGTGAGATTTGGGGGAACATAGTGATGATTCTTAGGAGGGATTTTCAGGGCTGTAGATGGATTTGATGGATTGTACGAATGAAAGATGAGAGGAAGGAGCAACAGTACAAAGATGATGAAGATTGAGAGGATTCACCATTAAATCGATGACGAAGATGGAAAGGTTTCATCAGATTCTTTGCAGATTTGATTTCATCACTCAAGAATAGCAGAATTTTTGTTGACATCGAGAATCGAAGTGGGTTGTGGGGGAGAAGAAATCATTGAGGCATTATTTGTTAATGGGGGAAGAAATCATCTCACTACCATCATCAACCTTGCTCCACCATCTCACCTGCCGAGAACCTTGGCCTTGGTTTGGACGAGTAATCAAGGGTTTCAAATGCTTTGGAGGTTCTCAAATCTAAAGATGTAAAAACATGATGGAAAGGGAAATGGAAAGGAGAGGATGTGAGTTAGATTCGATTGATTGGTAGTGGCGTTGGTTTACAGGAGGAGGTAGGTTAGTGTGGTGAATTTTGGGGGAGGGTGAGACGAAGGTGATAATTCGGAGAGAGAGAGAGAGAGAGAGAGAGAGAGAGAGAGAGAGAGAGAGAGAGAGAGAGAGAGAGAGAGAGAGAGAGAGAGAAAGGGTGGGTCCTCTCTTTATTTATTAATTGTTAAAATAGATAAATATATATTAAATTAAAAAATGAAAGAAAAATGAAAAATAAATACATGAGGGGCATTACAGTCATTTCAATTTACCGAAGGACCAAATACGCATTGAAACTAGGCCAAAAGGACCGGAAATCCAAAAAATCAAGGTTTGGACCAAACCTTAGAAAAAATGAATACCACAGGGACCATTCTTGTAGTTTTGTCATTTTGTTTCACTTCAAATCTTTTGAGTTGATAGTGTATAGTTGTTCCAGCCTGGCCCATGACGAACGGCCCAAATTTACAATATAAATAGGACCTATTGCGGCCCGAGCCCACGGAAATAGGATTTGACGATCAGCATTCAACAATTGCGAAGTAGCAGGAGATATCGTCAACGATTTCCATCGTTATGGAAACATTACCAAAATTACTAACTTAGCAAAGGAGGAAACAAAATCCTCTACCAGCGATTGCCATTATTATGGAAACAACAGTAGTTTTAGACTTCTACTTATACCGAGTAATTTTTAAATCTATAAATTCAAACTCGAGCCGATTCCTCTACCGAAATTGTAAACCGCCAACATTCCGGTAATTCTACTAAACGCTTTTATTTCTGTATTATTAATTTAACTTCGTATGTTTGATTACTTGATTATCTAGTGTTTAGTGGTAAACATTCAACACTATTTTGTTCATCAAGGACATTTTTACCATGCCGTTGATTTATAATTTCGAAACACTAAATTTGTTCGGAGTATCCAGAGATGCTAATTTTTGTATATTCTGTATACATTCTGTGTTTACTTTCACTTCAGGATCTTGTTCATCCTTCTTCTTGTTTTCCTTTTTTCTTTCAACATTCTGTAAAATATCGGCCATTTGAGAAGTATAGCATCTATATATAATCTCATGTAGAATTTGTATTTACCAAGATCTTGAATATTTATTCTTCTTTTGCAGGTGTAGTAACAATGGGTAAGACAATGAGTACGACTAGAAACCAAAATTATGATGTGCCATGGTCAGATCTTAACCATGATGTGCTTTATTTAGTTATGATGAAACTTGGAGTTGTTGATTTTGTTGCATTCAGTGGAGCTTGCAAGTCATGGAGATCTTTGGCACTCTCTAACCGGAAGAAGTTTATGGCATCTAAACCACCTCTGTCCATAGGTATATATCCACCCATGTCCATGTGTATATCTCCTCGTGCTTATAAGAAAACCTTCCACTTAAAGGACTTTGAAGGAAGAAAGTTCAAAACCCTCCTTCCCCATTCTGCTGCTAGGGAGTGTGTTGGATTAACTTGTGGTTATTTAATCTTGTTTGGGTGGAAAACCAAAGACTTCTGGCTTGTGAATCCTATCACAAGGCATCGACTTCATTTCCCTTGTGTCCCCTTTAATGTTGATTATTTTCCATATTCAAGAGTCAGGGCTATTCTGGTCTTTTCACCTTTAGTATCTGGGTGGTTGTTGGTTATTTTAGAGCGTTATGCCAGTAAAATATGGTTTTCAATAGCGGGTAAAGGAGAATGGAATCATGTCTCCTCCACATTCCGCATCATTGATTTACATGCTTTTAAGGGGAAGATATATACCCTAATTGGCAGTGAAAAGACAAGAGATGTATATCATTTACTTGAAATGAGACTCCATCCACATCCCAGCCTGACTTTTCTCAAAACAAAGAATTTTTTGGCGCGGAGATATATTCCGATGTTTGGAAGTTGGGGTGAAAAGCTTTATGTGGTGCACTATATTTCACGAGAATTGTACTATTTACATGAACTAGATTTTGGTAAAATGATCTGGGTGAACTGTGAAACGACAAGAGAAGAATATGCATTCTTTTCTAGCTTGGAGCGTGTTGCTGCTTTTAAACCAGAGTCGTGGGCTGACACTAAGAACATTAGGAAAGACACGTTCTATTATGAAGAGATGTGGTACTTTCCCCATGATTGTTTGAATGTTAATATCATAGATTAGTGATAGACTTGTTAACACTCCTGTCTTTGTTTTTATCTTTACATATGTTGGAACAATTTTTTTTTCAAGATTTGAGAAGCACTATTGTTTGATTTAGATATTTAAATTCATTGTTTGAAAATTGTCTGTTGTCACTCACCCTTTGCTTCAAGTGGCAAGTCTAACAATTATATCTCCCTTTTATACGATGAACGACCTTTTGTTTGTCTTATGATGCAAGTTGAACATGTTATCAATTAAGTGATTAAGTGAATGGTGTCACCAGGGATGGCCACTATGGATTCGGTGCTTTGTATAATATCTTAACAATAAAAGCTACAAAAAGATCATTAACAAATATAAAAGTACGTTCATGTGGAAATAAAAATATTTCTATTTATATTTTGTATTTATTTTTCAAGGTTTGATCATCAACAGTTCAATTCATAAAAGGTGAGTGATGCAACATATCACATTATATAAACATACAGCTTAAATGAACTAGTACTATGGATCAATTGTTTGTCATATATATCATTCCATAAAAATCATTATATTTAATCTTACACGTGCTTTTGGAAAAATATTTGGTCATATTATATAATTTTTAGTGGTTGATTTCGTTGAATTCTTTTTGGATAACGTGGGAAACCTCAATGAGGCAATTTTATTGAATCCCCTCATTGTCATGATTGCCTTGTTGTTCATGGCAGCAATACACACTTATTAATATAGTTTTTTCTCCGGTGGTGTTGCAACTTTGTTCCTTCTCATCTGGAGGTTGAGGTTGTAGATGGCAATGGAATCGGTGGTGGCTTGTGTTATATTGAGCACAATGGGAAAAGAAAGCGATCCGGGGAGGAGCAAACGGTGGATAAAGGGAGGGGGCCCCAACAATATTATTAGGGGCAAATGGTGGATAAAGGGAGGGGGTCCCAACAATGGGAAAAGAAAGCGGTTTCTAACTTCTTTTATTATTATTATTATTATTATTATTTTGCATTAGGATCGTTCCTGTGGTTTGATTTTGTTGCGTTTTTCGTCATTTATATACATAAAGTTAGGGACCAAACGTGCAATTTTGACCAAACTATAGGAACGAAAAACACAACAAAATCAAACAACAAGGATGATCCGAGTGCAAAAAAAAAAAAAATTAGGGACCAAACGTGTAATTTTGACCAAACCATAGGGTCGATTTCAATAATTTACTCTTTCTTTTATTTATAAAAATTCCACATTATTGGTATAACCTAAAAACCCAATATAACCGGACAATAATGGTTTTATTTTTAAGTTTAAAAGGTCATGGTTTTAAGGATAAAAAGTAAAAAATTAATAACTTTTCAGGTGACATATTAAAAAGAAAATAATGTTTTTATAATATATCTTTAAGTTTTATACATGTCTCACATAAGACTCTGAGTTGTCTGAAGTCTGCTCCGAACCTGCTGAATCAACTGGTTCGTCTTGAGTACCACCTCGGTACTCCCTATAACTCACTGACCGACCTCGCCCCAGCATATCGGGGTCATGTATTTCCTCCCATAAAGCATCTCAAAAGGAGGTCGGTCGATGCTGGCATGGTAGCTATTGTTGTATAAAACTCTGCTAACGGAAGATACACATCCCAGCTACCACCGAAATCCAGAACGCACGCCCGCAACATATCCTCCAATGTATAGATGGTCCGCTTGCTTTGACCATCTGTCTGCGGGTGAAAGGCTGTGCTGAAATGCAGACGAGTACCCAATTCGTTGTGGAATTTCATCCAAAATATGGAAGTACACAACACGTCTCTGTCAGAAATCACAGAAATCGGTACCCCATGTCGTGCCACGACCTCCCTGATGTAGACATCCGCCAACTTCTCCGTATAGATACTCTCCTGGAGTGGAATGAAATGTGTGCTTTTGGTCAATCGATCCACGATGACCCATATTGAATCCACTCCTCATGCTGTACGAGGCAACTTCGTAATGAAGTCCATGGTAATCTCCTCCCAATTCTAAACGGGGATATCTAACGGTTGCATCTTGTCATAAGGTTGCAGATGCTCAGCCTCGACTTTCCTGCAAGTCAATCACCTCTCCACGTACCAAGCTACATCCCGCTTCATGCAGGGCCACCAATAATCAGGACAAAGATCCCTCTACGTATTCATCGCCATGTGATGGATGGAGAATATAGATTTGTGCGCTTCCTCTATCAGGACCTGACGCACACTGCCCAAATATGGAACTCACACTCTCCGATGGAGAGTCAATAAACCCCAAATATCATAATCGAAGGAAGCCACCTGACCCACAATGCGCTCACTCTTCTGGTGCTCCTCCTTCATAGCCTCGACCTGCGCTTCCCGAATCCACTCCAGAAGCAAAGTAATCACTGTCATCCTCAGACAATATCCCTAATCGAAGCCGCGAATGCCTTGTGGCTAAGAGCATCAGCCACCACATTGGCCTTCCCCGGATGGTAAAGGATCTCTCAATCATAACCTTCACCACATCCAATCACCGAAGCTGCCTCATGTTCAGATTCGGCTGGTCCATCAAGTTCCTCAGACTCTTGTGATCTGTGTAAATAGTACAATGGACCCCATAGAGGTAATCAGGTAATGTCGCCAAATCTTGAGGGCGAAAACCACAGCCAGCAACTCCAAATCGTGCGTCGGATAGTTTGCCTCATGAGGCTTCACCTGCCTTGAGGCGTAAACGATAACACAACCCCTTTACATCAAGAGCGCGCCCAATCCTATGATAGGCGCATCACAATAAACCACAAAATCCTCAACACCTTCTAGCAGAGTCAAAATTGGTGCCTCACACAATCTCTTTCTCAGGGTCTCAAACGCTGTCTGCTGCTCAGGAGAACAGCTATCTTGGAGAAATCCTGGATAAATCTTCTGTAATATCCATCCAACCCAAGGAAACTCTGAATCTCAGATGGAGACCTCAGAACCTCCCACCTCATCACGACATCCACCTTGGCCGGATCGATCAGAATACCATTCTGGTTGACAATGTGCCCCAGAAACTGCACATCATGCAACCAGAACTCGCATTTGGAGAACTTCACATACAACCTCTCCCTCCTCAGGGTCTCCAACACCTTTCGCAAGTGCTCCTCATGCTGCTCCTGGGTCTTGGAATAGAACAGGATGTCATCGATGAATACAATCACAGACCGATCCAACATCGGTCGACACATGCGGTTCATGAGATCCATGAACGCGACTGGAGCATTGGTGAGCCTGAAGGGCATCACCACGAACTCGTAGTGGCCATAACAAGTCCGAAAGGCCTTCTTCTGCACATCATCCTCCCTGACCCTCATCTGATGATAAACTGAACAAAGATCGGTCTTGGAAAACCAAGATGCACCCTAAAGCTGGTCAAATAGATCATCAATCCTCGGGAGTGGATAATGGTTCTTCGTTGTTAGATTATTCATCTCCTAGTAGTCAACACATATCCAGTATGACCTGTCCTTCTTCTTCACAAACAAGATCGATGCACCCTAAGGCGCACTACTTGGTCGGATGAATCCCTTGTCTAACAACTCCTGCAATTATGTAAAAAACTCTTGTATCTCAGGTGGAGCTAATCGATATGGTCCTTTGGCTATCGGAGCCACACCAGGAACCAAGTCAATCCGGAGCTCCACCTGCCTCTCTGGAAGCACCCCAGGTAAATCCTCTAGAAACTCATCCGGGTACTCCCGCACAACTGGCACATCATCAATTGATGCCTTATCCTGCTCCCTGGTATCCATAACATAGGAACCAAACCCAGAACAACCCCGATGGAGATAGCGTCTGGCCCTAGCGGTTGAGCATAGGACCGGCCTGAGCTGAGCGCCCTCTCCCTAGACCACCAACTCTCCACCACTTGGGGTCCGAACACGTACCGGTTAGTGCTCATAGTTAATCATTGCCCCATTGTGGCTCAACCAATCCATCCCCACTATAACCTTATTCACGCGCAGAGGAATGGGAACCAAGTCAATCGGATACCGCTTGCTACACATCCCCAGAACACAATCCCGATGAACCTTCGATGCCCGGACGGATCGATCATCCGCAATCTCAACCTCTAATAGATGATCCAGCTCACTCGGAGATCCGAAAAACCTCTTTCTAAGCATAAGATATACGAATGATTGGGTAGCCCTGAATCAAATAATACCAAAGCAAGGATACTGTTCAAAAGGAACGATCCTAACACAAAACACATAAAATATAAGCAATGAAATCAAATCAAAAAGAGTTCAGGAGAAGAGACATACCCGTCACCACATATGGTGCAACATGTGTCTTCTCGGTAGTCAGCTGGAAAGCTCAACTCCTCACTATTGGCACATCCGCCTTTCCCTGGCGGCCATCAGTGATCCGTAGGATAGCTGGAGCAGGTGTTGTAACTGGTCCTCCCGCTGCTAAACTCGGGCAGTTGGCCTTTTTGTGGCCTCTCTGATTGCAATGGAAGAAAATTTGGTCTGATGTCTGGATGGTGGGGATATGAGCAGTACAATCCTTGCTAAAGTGCCATGTCTTGCCGCACTTGTAGCAGCCTGAGCCACCCGCTCTACAAACTCCGTCATGCGACCTACCGCATTTTCCATAGCGGCTCCGGCCATGATGGCCCTTCGACCTAGAGTCGATTCCCTTGGGTTTCTTCGCTGAAACCCCAACTGTCTGCCCAGGCTCTGACTTCCTCTTCCCTATGTGCTCTAGATCAATCTCTCGCTCTTGTGCCCTGGCTATCATATCATCGATTCTTGGGCAGACAGAAAAACGAACGAACTCCCTGATTTCGGATCTTAGCATATCATGGTATCAGGTCTTCTTCATTTCCTCATCAGCTGCATACTGGGGTACCAACAACACCCTTTCCCTGAACTTGTCGGTGATGTCTGCCACAGTCTCAGTCGTCTACCTCATATCAAGAAACTCCTTGGCCATCTGCCGCACCTCGACATCTGGTGAAAACTCTGCTCGAAACCTAGTCACAAAATCTAGCAAGGTCATGACCTCAATGGTCGGGGCTCCCAAAGCATAGCCGACCTCCTCCCATCAATATCGGGCTCGCTCCCCCCAGACACCCTACAGCAAACCTGACCTTCTATAGGTACTACCTAAAAACTACATGAACACAATTACATACTACTAGTACCAGATAATTCTTCGATGACTGGTCCCACTCTACAACGGTTGGACTCAAAAAAGAGTTGTGCCATAAAGTTAAACCTATCATTCTAAAATTATCCAATCGATACAATATGTAACTCAACGCATTCATCCACTAGTTAGTTTGTACCAATAGAACATCCTAAAGCATAAATCATGCAACATTTGAGCACCAGGCAAGTCAACTCAATACATACCCTATATAGGCCATCCTAATAAGTAATTGATCTTCATTTCCTCATCAGCTGCATACTGGGGTACCAACAACACCCTTTCCCTGAACTTGTCGGTGATGTCCGCCACAGTCTCAGTCGTCTACCTCATATCAAGAAACTCCATGGCCATCTGCCGCACCTCGACAGTTGGTGAAAACTCCGCTCGAAACCTAGTCACAAAATCTAGCAAGGTCATGACCTCAATGGCCGGGGATCCCAAAGCATAGCCGACCTCCTCCTACCAATATCGGGCTCGCTCCCCCCAGACACCCTGCAGCAAACCTGACATTCGACCCCTCGAGGCAGATGCTCGTCATCTGAGCACACTCAATGTCGGCTATCCAACACCTGGCTACAAAGGGGTCCTTCACCCTAAAGAAATCTGGTTCCCCATATCCCCTGAAATCCTTGAAAGAGAATGTGTAGGTCCTAGACTGGCTAGTGGCCAGATCGGTCCTGAAGGCCCGAAGGCGATCCTCCATCAACTCGATGATACCCTCCTTGATCGACCCGAAAATCACCGGGGCCGCATCAAGGATTCCTCTAGTAATCGCAATGAACTCTCGCAAACCCTCATCAATTGGTTCGGAGTCCGTGCCCAAACCAGATCCAGATCATGAACCTCCCGTTACATGACGTGTCATCACCATGTTGAAACATAACCACATAAACAATTAGCATACATATGAGAAGGTTCCCACTCTTGAGTTCCCCAGATTCATCGCGGTCTTCCTCGCATCAGGTATAAATCCTGTTCTTTCAGTAGTACGAGTCAATACTACCTTCCACACCTATTTATACCCTCCTTAAGGACTACCCCTACTCCTCCAAGTCACTTTTCCAAACTAATACACTCAAAAACTATAAGGCGTCCTACACACCAAACATCTCATAGGGACTCCCTAAGACTCCCTTCTTTACCCCTCTCCGCTATTAGCTGCAGAAGGAACTTCTATAGGTACTACCTAAAAACTGCATGAACACAATTACATACTACTAGTACCAGATAATTCTTCGAATGACTGGTCCCACTCTACAACGGTTGGACTCAAAAAAGAGTTGTGCCATAAAGTTAAACCTATCATTCTAAAATTATCCAATCGATACAATATGTAACTCAACACATTCATCCACTAGTTAGTTTGTACCAATAGAACATCCTAAAGCATAAATCATGCAACATTCGAGCACCAGGCAAGTCAACTCAATACATACCCTATATTGGAAAATCCTAATAAGTAATTGATCTGATACTAGCATGCAAATACACCAACAATACAAATAAAGGGAAAAATACAACCTAACTATTTTTCGTTAATAATAATAATAATAATAATAATAATAATAACTAGAAAAGATTCCCCGGCGTTGCCGGGGTCGGAAGGTATTGCTTTGTAAAGTAAAGTAGCATGTTGGTTGCTTTTTGTCCGTTAATGTGAGAGTAATTTGGTCTTTTCAGGTAGTAGGGACTGAATTTGTCATCATGGGTAAACCATATGGACCATTTATGTAATTTTGTCGTCAAATCCAACAAAACCTAAGGACCATTTATGTAAAATAAACCAATTCCTTACTGTTCATAAATGATTTTACACATTAAAAAAACCCATTAATTAAAGAAGTGACGATAAAGAAAATTGGGAATCGTTTAAAGCAAAAGCGGAGCGAGAGAATTGAGCGGAAGAAGTAAAAAACAATAACTTAGGGGAAAAGTAGCAACAGGTAAAGAATGGAGGCAAAAGAGTAAAAAAAAGTTGTAGAATTACCGTTTCATAAAAGTGTTATCCTTTAAACAAAGTGACACACAAACAAAAATGGAGGGACCGGAAATGTAATTTAAGGGACCAAAAGTGGCAAAAATATGTCAGGTTTACTGTTCTTTTTCTCCACAACTTTAATAGAATAATAATAATAATAATAATAATAATAATAATAATAATAATAATAATAATAATAATAATAATAATAAGTGGTTTCAAAATTAACAAAAAATAGTTATAAATAATAAAATCAAATTATAAAAATCAAGGATATGTCATATTATCCATGCAAGTTTATTTTGAAATGCAAATTGTCAATCTTATCACTTTATTATTTGGTATATGTTTCATATTTGAATAATAATATTAAGTGTGTGTTTCTTAAAAGTCTTATTTAATTTATTAATAATAATAAGTGGTTTAAAATTAATGAACAATAATTTTAATGATAATAACATCAAATTATAAATTACATAACGTTAGCTACAAATAAATTGTATTTTAAATGAATATCATTAATGAAATTAGAAAATAATTGTATAAGTAAAAATTTAAATTAATCAATCATAGCAATTGTTAAAAATAATACTAAAGAGATAATTATATTTAATTATATTCATGAGGAAGGTGGGTTGATGTCAATGAATATTATTGTTCAAAATTGTTGAGATAATATATATATATATATATATATATATATATATATATATATATATATATATATATATATATATATATATATGTGTGTGTGTGTGTGTGTTTAGGTTTTATGAAAAACAAAAAACCCTAAAAATCATAAAAATACATAAAAAAATACTTAGAGATCACAAATCTTTTTTTTTTACTTTATATTCTTAAAAATCGCAACATAACCATTATAAACATATATTTTTCAATATTCTAACAATATATTTTTAACCTGCGCCGCGCAACGCGTGAGAATTCGTCTAATATATTATAAAATACAGATTTTATAAAAATACAGAAATCAATATATACCACATTACATAAAACATTAAATATACCACATTACATAAACTATCTAATAAATCCAAAATAAGCATCAAATATATCATCCATAAAGTATCTAATAATTCCAAAATAACATTATCCATAACATAAAACAAGAAATACTATGCATCTTCGTCTTCCCCATTGTTGTTTTCCTGGTTGTTAACTTGGTTCTTAAACGAGCGGATAATATCTCCAATTGCCGTCACAAACGTCGGGTTTTGAAAAAAAAACATTCACATTCACATCCTACAATTAACTCATAAACACATTAAGTCGTTAACAATTTAACAAACTATTAAACCACCTAATCAATTAAGTCTTTAACAATTTAACAAACTATCAAACTAACAAACTACCAAAAATTACTATAAATGCATCAAGTTCTTAACAATATAGCAAAGCTACCAAATTCTTTAAGAATTTAATAAGTACCTGTGTTGGTTGCGCTGCAATAGCCGAAAAAACAAGAGAGAGAAATGGAGTGGAGTGGGGAACAAAAACTCGAATCTTCAGCGACGACGCCTTTAGCAGCGTGGTTTGAACCTTTAGCGGCGACGAGTTCGAGGGAAAAACACGCGCCCATCCATTGGATCAGGATGCAATCATATGGCCAGGAATTGATCTGGGGGCATTCACATGGATCGTCGGTACCACCCTTTAGCGACGTCAGTAATAGCGGCGACCTGGCCCTTTAGCGACAACAAAAACATGAATTGTCTAATGCCGTCCCTAAAGCTACCTATCGTCACTAATGGTGGTGTCCCTAAAAGTTATATTTCTTGTTGTGTTCACATACACCTGATATTACTGTCCAGTCCTATTCTTTGCATAACATGAACTTGTCGCTTCGAAGCCAAATTGGGGGGGGGGGGGGGGGGGGGGAGGCAACCATGATCAAAGATGTGACAGATGATGAACAAGCCAATCCTCTGCTAATCCTCTCAATAATTTGGTTCAATGTGTTGGTCCAATTACGACTTACATCAAACGAATGTGTATCATGTCCCGATATCAATATGTGGGTCCAAGTGCGACTTTCAACATATGCAAGCGCATCTTGTACTCGTCACAACAGGTAGCACATCTAGAATATCAAGCCACAACGTTTCTTCTCCTGTTACAACTTTTCACTTGTATGGGGTCGGACCGCTCATGAGTCAACAAATATGTTGCCCTTTTTTCCCCTTTTAACATTTTATACACCTTATTACATGAAATAATAAGCAACCAGCAATAAATAAAAAACCCTTTGCATTCAATCACACAATCGCCGAGACACTACACACAGCAGTAAATATACATGTAGAACATAGCAACTTAGAAAGCATAAAAACATAGTTTTATACGGATGTGTCCTCAGAAAAACTATGTACTTACATCGGTATTAACTAATTAAACAGCCATCACTATTTCCTTATAATATAGTCATCTCTTAAAATTTTAAAATTGCTCATTACATCATTATGAAACCAAATAATATTCATTCCATAAGTGTATCACTAATTGATAGGAATAAGTCCTCTTACTTATTTTTTACTACGTTCACATAGATATTTATCACTAACACCCATTTTAAATTACTATTTATCTACGATTAATCCATCAATTAAGACTTTCTACTTTAGACGTAAGCCTATACCTAATGCCCAAATGCAGTTAAGCCTATTTAATCATGTGAACATACCACTCAGATTTTAAAAGATGCGAATTCAAGTTATTGGTTTTATCCTAAACATTTAGGTAGGAAATACAGGGAAATCGCATATGTTTTATTCAAAATACATAGATCTTAATATGTAAAAGCATTTAAGGGCATACACATAATTTCCATATTTAAAGAACCAAAAAGGTACAATCAGTACCCGATATAAATGATATAACTTCCATATTTAAAGAAGCAAAAAGGTAGCGGATCTGATCCACTAGTCATCAATCATTTCCAACTATTTGTCTTTACCAATTCTATAGCAGACCACCAAATTATTCCACGTTTACATGTTAAAACACATCTTCAATGCTTAACATATATTGTAAGACTTCAAATTATTACCATTCCATAATTCCATTAATTTTAACCTCAATTAAATAACTTTTCTAATTGTTAATCTCTTTCAATAGTCTTTTTTATAACTAGTTAACTAATTTATTCATATAAGTGTTTTATAAAACTCCTCTTATTTGATTAGTCATTTTTAAACACACATCATATTTTAATTTATTATAAATAGTATAATGCATTGATTTAAAGGAAATAAATTACAACACATTGTTCGACGAATTATTACAAACAAAAAAAAGTATTATGTCATAGTCATAAAAAATGATTAAAAAATTATGTAATTGTTATAATTTTATATTTCATAAATGACATGTCATTAAATGTTTAATAAAAGTAGTTAATTAGTAAATAAATAAAATATATTTAATAGTATAAAACGAAACATGACTAAAATTGATGGAAAACATAGGTTACAACAAAATGCTCTAAGTGGAAAAACAATTAACAATTAATCATATTGGGCACATGCAACCTAAATGATCTATGTCTTTCACATAAAGTCAACCTACTGTGAACTATCAAACTATATAACCCTAATGAAATCTGAATTCATAAGAAATTTATACATATCTCTTTGATTTGTTATTGCAAACAAATCTAGAATCTTCTTCAAAACTTTTGGAAACGAGCACCACAAGTGTCGTGTCATTGATGGTTCACACCCAATGCTAATAACTAGGAAACTTGAAGAGAGATGAGAGAGGTGGTAAATTTTCGGCTATCTCTAGAGGAGAATGAGTGGCCGAAAAATTGAAGCTAAATACCTCTTTATATAGCTTTTAGAAAAACCTTAGATAAGCGTTACTTGATTAAAATAACAATATCTTAAATCAGGTAATTATCTGGTTCCTTAAAAATCTTATGCCCCGAACAAAAAATATGTTCACTGTGAACCGGTCCACTGTGAATTGAATCGATCTCGAACTGAACCTTTAGTTTGCATTAATTTGGAATTCTAGCCGTTGGGACCGGTTTAGGCTAAAGCGGTGTAGCGATCCGTTTTTGACCCGGTTTAGAATGGGTTTTTCCAGGACAGATAATATGCCTGTTTTTTTTTGTCTTATTCTAATGCCTATATAGCCGTTTTATGGCTGTTTGAGGCTCGTTTTTTGGTCCATTTTGTCCATATTTACCATTCCTTGATAGTATATGTAGGTATTAGATGTTGAAGCTTAACCAACCCACTAAAAAACTCTCTTAGATAAAACAAAAACTTTCTTAAATCAAGCAATGGATTTGGCTTCGATTAGTGTTGGAGATTCATCAAGCATTATTATTGTTGTTGGCATCAAAGAAATAGATAGAAATCCGGAGATTTGGTCCAATTATGATTTGTGTATAATAATAAGCGGTCCAAATAAAGCACAATGCAAGAAATGTGGTGGTTTTTTTCAAGGAAGAAGGGAATTCTACATTGAAAACTCATATGAACAAAAGATGCACATCGGTGAGATTTAGTCCCGGACATAATCAAACAACAATGGTGAAAGACATTACACTGTGGAATTACAAAGCGGCTAAAGTTCGGGAAAGGATGACGAATTTCGTGATTCAAGAATGCTTGCTTTTTGACCACTTTGACAACAAACGATTGACTTCACTCATCCACGATACTCTTCAACCGCAATATTGACATGTGAGTCATCCTCCCCTTAGACGTGATTGTATTGAATTGTGGAAACTTGAAAAAAAAATGAAATGCTTTTAGGATTTCAAGCTTTTAGAAACCGATGTAAATTTAACTTGTGGTGTTTGGACAGCTCCTCACAGTTCACCGAATCGTACTTTGCATTACCGCTCATTGGATAAATCCAAATAGTTGGGTAATGATGAAGCATACGATTACATTTGAATTGTTTGAAAATCCACATACTGATAGAAATTTATATAAAAAACTAGACCATGTGATCAAAACTTATAAACTCCAAGGAAAAGTTTTTTCTATTTCTTTTGATAATGCATCGAATAATACCATCGCGGTTGGACAATTAAAATTAAAATATATATACCAATTTGCAATGGTGTTTTTTTCATAATAGATGTGTTGCACATATCATTAATTTGGGCGTGCAAGATGGACTAACTAGCATTGAACTTGTAAAAGATTGTTTCAAACAAATGCTAAAAGATATTTATTGTTCGAGTATTGCTCGATGTCATAATTATATGAAGATTTGTGCCGATGTGAATGCCCTTTGGTTAGGTTCGAATTGGGAAACACCTACCCGATGGAACTCCACTTGCAACATGTTTGAATGTGTCTTACATCAAAAAGATACTTTAAAAATGTTTCATGACAACTTTGCATAACGTAATCGGGTTATGGCTTATCCGAAGTCAAGTTGGGGTACTATCAAACTTGTTATGGAAATGCTTGGAGATATTTTTTTAAACAACTATTTTATTGTCGGGTTTTATTATCCTACAAGTTTTTTTTAGTTTTAAACCAAATATTTTTAATGTGTTCGAAAATAAATGAGGTTGAAATGAAAGGCATAATGTTTACTAATACGGTGAAACCGATGAAAATAAAGTTAAAAAATATTTTGAAAGTATGCATCCCGCTATAGCTTATGCCGTTGCTTTGAATTCGGCTCTAAATGTTGGGGGTTGAGACTTTACTTGAAAATATTTGTAACGGTTTGGGTTTATTGGATGATGACATAGATTTTGCATCAAAGAAAGTTTCAAAATTTAACAAAGTTTTCCAAAGTTTAAGTTTATTTAAAAAGTATGGTTTAACAAACGTTCATGACATGATGCGAAATATGGGGGCATCCGGATCCACTTCTCACGAAAATAATGAAACAATTCAGCTTTGTAATACTTTGAGGAGAGAAATTCCAAACGAGCTTGGAAGGCACATTGGTTCCGATCTTTTTGGCACAAGTGAGTGTGCAAGAGCTTAATAATTTTGATATTTTGTCTTTGTGGAAAGAAAATGAAACCCAATTTCTGATTCTAGCCGCTATGACCCATGATCTACTAAGCTCCCAAGATTCTACAGTAGCTTCAGAATCACCTTATTTCTATTAGTGGCAGTGGCAATGGCAATGTTATATCACCAAGAAGAACAAAACTCACCCATTTATCTGTGGAAGTGTGCATTTGCTTGAAATGCTACCTCATGGCGTGGAACGGATATAAGACATTCAACTACTAGAGGGCAAGGCGTTGCATGTTGAACAACAAGTACATGATGAAGAAGTAGTGATGGGATTGCTAGTGTCACTCATCCTACAAGAGCTCGAGTATGAAAGTGCATTACGGAACGACATGACGGATGAAGACTAAATCCAAACAACAATGACTACGACTACGAACAAACGACGAATACGGCGACGGTGTTTTATCTTTTATGTTTGAAGATGTATTACTTTAATGTTTTATGTATTTCTGATATGAAAATCCAAAAAAAAAAAAAAAAATTAAAAAAACCCATGAAAATTGCTCCAAAAATGTGTCTAAATTCAATATCAATCCACAAACAACATACATACACACAACATACTACCTACTGTTTAGTGGGTTGATTTTTTTTAATGTCAATTTTTTAAGAAAATAACAAACTTATAATTATTCAATGCACCTATATTATAGGGGATATTAATTAGCTATAAAAGCCAAAAAAAACAAAAAAAAAACAAAAAAAAAACAAAACCAAGATCAAAAAATCAATTAAATCCGGCGTTTCTTTTTTTTTTTTGAACCGGTTTGAGGATCTGGTTTATAGTGAACCAGTTTGAACAAAACAAAGCCCGTTTATATAGGATCAAATTATTTTGGCGGTGAACCAGTTTGAAACCGAACCAGCATGAACCGATGGTGACCTTGTTGACTAGAAACGAACAAGTTCATGAAAAAAAAACTGATTTTGCACCTCTAGCCGCACCCTTAAAACCTTTTGGGTCAGTTGTTCAAGTCTGGGGCCGGGTAAGGGCCCAAATTCTTTTTCAGTTCCAATATAATTTGGGGCCTACTCAGTCTCGCCCCCTGAATTCCTGACAGACTGAGATAGGAATTTACAGTCAACAATAGCGAAGCGAACAAGGAGATATCGACATATCGTCCTCCGATTTTCGGATAATCATTACCAAAATCACTTGCTTGGCAAACTAGGAAACTTGCAATCATTATGGCAACAACAGTGATCTTGGAGTTGTACTTCTACCGATTAATTCTTAAACCTATAAACTCAAACTCAAGCCGATTCTTCTACCGAAATCGTCTAACGCCAACGATAAGGTATTTTTTTGTCAAATACTTTTACTTCCAGTTGTATTATTTCAATCTCGCGTGTTTGATTACTTGATTATCTATGTTTTAATGATTTATGTTCACGCGATTCAATACTCGTTTACAATTCCTCTTAATGTACTGATTTTCTGCTTTTGTTACTGAGCACACGAGAGTTTAAATGTTTACTGTTTCTTCAAGTATGTAACTATACAAATTCGCACCTACTGTATTTTCTTTTATTTTTCTTTGCGTTTATATGCATTATTTTCATTAATGATTTTGTGTAAATGGTATTTTGATCGGGTTGACATTCAGTTACTGGTTTGTTTATTGTTTCATTGTCATTTGATTTTTGTTTTATTGAATTACCGACTAATGAAAGTCTTAGCCTATTTTTGAGAAGAATTTGATTTTTTGCACCTTTTTGTAGTTGAGTAATTGACTTACCAAGATCTTGAATATTTATTCTTCTTTTGCAGGTGTAATAATGGCTAAAACAAGGAGTACTACTGGAAAGCAACAAAATTATGATGTGCCCTGGTCAGATCTTAACAATGATGTGCTTCTTTTAATTATGATGCGTCTGGGAGTTGTTGATTTTCTTGTATTCAGTGGAGTTTGCAAGTCATGGAGATCACTCGCACTCTCCAACTGGAAGAGATTTATGGTGTCCAAACCACCAATGTTTACGCGTATATCTCCTTCATCAATGTCCATGTGTATCTCTCCTCTTTTTGCTTATAAGAAAACCTTGTGCATAACGGACTTTGAAGGAAGAAAGTTCAAAACTATCATTCCCCATTGTGTTGGCAGGAAGTGTATTGGATTAACTTGTGGTTATTTGATCTTGTTTGGGATGAAAACCAAAGACTTTTGGCTTGTGAATCCTATCACAAGGCATCAACTTCGTTTCCCTCATGTCCCTTCTATTGTCTGTGCTTATCCGTGTTTCAGACTCAGGGCTATCTTTTTCTTTTCACCTTCAATATCTAGGTGGGTGTTCGTTATGGTAATTAGCTTCACTTATAAAGTATGGTTTTCAATAGTGGGTGAAGGAGCATGGAATCATGTCTCCTCTCGTTTACCTATCTGTGATATTCATGCTTTCAAGGGAAAGATATATACCCTAAACAATAGTGAAATGATAAGAGGTGGATATCAATTATGTGAATTAAGAATTTTCTAGAAACCAAGAATTTTCTAAAGCGAAGATCTCTTCCGATGTTTGTAAGTTCGGGTGAAAATCTTTATGTGTTGCACTATTCAGGAAATGGGTATTCTTTTCACGAACTAGATTTTGGTCAAATGAAATGGGTGTTATGTGAAAATACAAAAGAAGAATATGGATTCTTTTTTAGCTCCAAGCATATTACTGCTTTTAAAGCAGAGTCGAGGGCTAACCCTTGGTTAAGGTATGGGAGACTTGTTGGCAGTGAGAATGGTTGTAAAGCAAGGTTCGTTGCTGAAAAGATGTGGTATTTCCCCCATGATTGTGTGAATGTTAATCTCATACACAAGTGATGACTTCACTTGTTAGCATATGTTGAAAGATTTTCAAGACATTGAGAAGCACCATTGGTTGATTTAATTTGACAAGTGAAGCAATAGGGAATTAGGGATAGCGACAATAATGACCCATAATTATTATTTGTATGAAGTTACTTTTAATGATTAATATTTTTCTAAGACAACATGATTCTTTGTTAAATAAAATATTAACAGATCAAAAGAATGAAATTTTCCGTAGGATTATATTTTTTGTGTCATTCATCTTATATTGTCTCTTATTTTGATTGACCTTATGTTGGCTTCATGTTGTGGATTATTTTTGTTTCATACTTGAGTTGGTCACTTTTTGAAGTGGTAGGGTGTTTTAAATATTTGCACCATGTATAGAACAAAATATTAAATTATATAATATATTAACAATAAAAGCTACAAAAAGATCATAGCAAATATAGAAGTATGTTCAATGTGGGCAAAAAGGGTTTTATGAAACATTTTGAATTTGCTTTAATCCAAATTGATTTAAAAATATTTATATGTTTATCTCGAATTTATTTTTCAAAAGTTGTCTTCAACTAAGGTGAGTAATGCAGCCTCTCGCTTATTTTTCAAAGTTTCTTTCTACCCGTGCATACCTCTTAAAAATCAACCTGTGTCCCAGTGTTCCACTAGCCCAAATGTTTTGGGATTGATCCATCCCAACTATATGCCAAGAAATTGAGAATTTGATAGATACCGGTCATTAACCTTTGCACATGAAAATGCAACTACATATATGAACCCCGTCTTGTTTCTGAAAGAAGTTGATCTTTATAATAATTTTCCCAACATTGCTTTATCTCTCAAAATAATATTTATTACTATATAAAAAATCGGAAGTATAGGATGTCATGAACATCCAAGATACTTGAAAATCATATTCGGGAACACTTCATGCGGCTTAAAAGTCTGATATTGAGTAGAACATGGACAGAACGTACTCTGCCAACCAAACATCGTTTCAGATTCTGCCAATGCGCTAGAGCCACAAGAGAAAGATGCATGAACATGGTCATCATTTGAATTGCCCTTTTTTTTAATTAACATCCATTTATTATGTTAACTAAAAAATATATACCAAAAAAACCAGTAAACCGGTTTTTTCAATCTGCTGGAGTGATGGTGTTTTTTTTTTTTTTTTTTGAAGAATTAAATTTCATTAATATGTTCCAATTTGAAGAAATCCGGTTTACAAAGTAATGGTTACCGCTGGTTGATCCGGTTCAAATTTAACGTGTAGTCTTTGCATTTCTTGAAAAGATTGGGCATAATCAGGTCTACGGTTTTGGGCCTGAATATCAGAGGCGGAGCTAAGAGAGGGCCAGGGCCCCCTGATTTTTGGCACTCTAATATATATATATATATATATATATATATATATATATATATATATATATATATATATATATAATAGATTTATCAGTTTCTTAACTTCATGGCCCCCACGATGTATTATATATAGTAAGGATACATACTTAATTGAAAAAATTATTTAAAAAAGTAATTAACTATGAATAATCAGCAAATCGGTTATGATCGATTATTAGGCACGTAAATAAGTTCTAACAGAAGGCAGAAATGTGCTGAAAAAAATCAATAGCAATTCTAATAAAACTAGGATACTGATTTTAGGAAACTAATACTCTATAAAAGAAACACCAAACAACAAATTTAACATTCAACTTATTAACAAGATAAGAGATCATCAAATTTGCTTCTGCCGGAAATCATACCCACTGTCGGAGTGCTCATCTCCGCTGGAGTCGCCCTAAAAACAGCCTAAGTTCGCACGGAAAAACCCATTGTTTGAAAACGTACCCATTGGGTCTCCGATCGACACCGCCCTTGCTGATTTCTGTTACTCCGGCCAACACTGCCTTGATATCTTCTGTGTTTCTGACCACAAATCGCTACAGTAGCCGCCATCACTGCTGCTGGAGTGCTTACCAGACGTCCTTTCTGACTTCTGCATCTCCGGCCACCGATAGATCGATCTTTGACCAAACGGTGCGCCTCTCCAATCTCTCCTATCTGCAGGGGTGAAACACGAAAAGTTGTACCAGGGGGCCGAAACTAAAATTTTAAAATAAGCACTAAAAAATTTATTCGATTCAACATCATCAAATATAAAAAATCAAACAAAAAAGTTAATATAAAATATTCTAACGTTGCTCATTAAAGTGGAATTCGTCGATCTTTTACGTCTTTAAAGTCTTGCACAATCGTCTCTAAAGTAATTTTTTCTACAAGTTCCCTTTTGAAGTACAAAAGCAACGAGTCGTTCAAAAATTCATCTTCCATTTTATTTCATAGCCTTGTTTTAACAAGACTCATTGCTGAAAATGATCTCTCTGTTGTAGCATGGAAAACGGAAGAGTGAGATAAAGCTAACTACTCTATAAATAAGATAAAAATTGGTGGCTCTTCTAGTCTTCATCAACTATTGACACAATTCTAAAATAGATATCAATTGTTTATAATCTTCACGTTGAACGACATCCACCTCGTAATGTTGGAGTTGCATCTTCAAAAGATTTATCCCGGTTTCATTGAAATCTTCAGGATAAAAACTTTTCTACTAATTGACATACATCACCACTTCGAAAAGGCTCATTAGAATTTTTAGGATCTAAAGTTGCTGAAAGATGGAGTAACTCCATCGAGCTATCATTGAACCGGTGATCTAATTCCATTAACTGATAGTTAATTGCTTCGATGAAAATATTATTGTATCTAAGCCCATAACTATAACTGGAATGTACTTGACCTGATTGTAGCATGGTCCTTTTGGGTTGCCTTCACCAGTGCAATTTGATAGGATGGACCTTTGAGAATAAGGTTATTTATGATTTATTAATATATTAGAAGTATAATATATTAATATGAAATCATATTATTTAATTAGTATTGATCAAGAATTAATTTAGAATTAATTTTGTGATCAAAAGAGACTAATTAAATATATGGGGATTGATTATGTAAATCAATGATTCTTATAGTGTGGGCTAATGATCCATGGTTATTTAGGATGGGCTAAACCAATGAGATAGTCCATGGAGGTTTAGCCCATGGAGCCTAAGTAACATGAAAGGTCATTAGGGTTTACAAGGTGTAACCCTAGCGCTTGCTACACTATAAAAGGAACCCCTCATGGCCAAAATCGGTGACACGATGGTACACCTATCATTCTAAGAGTTTGATATTGATTTTGTGCTAACTAGCTTATTCTCTCAAGCCTCCTCTTGCATTTGGTGTTTGTGACACATTAGAGGCATCACACTTAAGGTGCTAAAGCTTTCAAAGGCCAAGAACTACAACTACATCAAGAGGTATTCATCTAACTATGAGTTTTATATTGTATATCCTCCATTGTATGCTAGTTAGGATGTATCCTTTGGAAAATTGAAAATGCATGTATAATTAGAGAAAACATAGATCCAAAGCATCTAGGGTTGCATGTGCACCATAAGAGTGTTATAGTGCTTAAAACCCAACAGTGATATCAAAGCCATGTTTGTTTTCTGTTACACTTGATTTTTTTTGTTTGTCAAAGTTGAAAAATCGATTTTTTTTGCCTCTGACTGATGAACTCGCCGAGTCCACTGGCTGACTCGACGAGTCCACTCAGTAACAGAGCAACTCGACGAGTCAGTTCATGCACTCGACGAGTTGCAGGCTCTGGTTGCAGAAATTCGAGTTTTTTGGCCAGAATTGGATTAGGATCATTACCACAAACTGTTTTGAATCATAAAAATTATGTTTTCTGATATGGTAGTGATCATGCTCATCCAATTAAAAGATAATTGTCAAAATTTCAAGATTTGTATTAGTTTATATGATTAGGCTAATTTCTTGCAAACTGTTGATATGAATTGTCTTGACTTTTGAGTTTAACTAGATCATAGATAAATTGTTTGATACTTTTTTTGTTAGTTATAATGTTGATCTTAATGCTTTTAATGACCTCCATAACTTGTCCTCAAGTTATAGAAAATGAAAGGTCTCATCCATTAAAATGCAATTAAACTCATAAGTTATAAAATGAATTCCATAAGTCATACTTTGTTCCAAAATCAAGTCTTAGAGACATACTCCAAGATTGTGTTTTGAGTGACATGCCTTAAGAAAGGTTTATAACACTTATCAAATGTAGAGTAAAATGATTTCTACTCTTGTACATTTGAGATTGGTAGTTGTGATGTTTTGGATAAAAACAAAGATCAACTAAGACCGATTGTCAGAAGTGTTTGTCTTGATAGGAAACCGCACTAACTCTTGAATATTTGTTGTCAAGTAATGTTTCTTGACAAAGAGAATCTTATATGTCAAGAGGTCAGTGGGAGTCTTAAAGATCTTAAAAATTTTCGAGAACTAATCAAGAATAAACCCATATTTAATCACTAGCACACGACTTGATGTTTGTAACCTATCGTGTTGACATATTCTTGTGTTTGTGCCCATTCCAGTTGAAGTTGACTATGCATGTGAGTTCTGTGAGTTCTCAATTGTTTGCATAACAACTTGGAAGCAATGGTAGGCCCTTGAGCTGCCAGGTGGCAAGAAATTAAGACTGAACAAGTTTGGTCCATATGAGTTTGGATTTGTCACTAACCCTGTCTTGTGATTATGGTTATGACAAATTCACATGGATAGGAACACATACACCATAAAATCTAAGTGACAAAGGTTTCTCTCCGCTTCATGAAAATGAATTGTGAGGAAACATTTTCACTAAGTAAATTTTAAGGAGATGGCATTTGTGATATTTTCATTCTCAAATTCGATTATGATTACGGCATCCCTCTTCATAGTTCGAATTGTGAGAAATGGAAAAAGGTCTAAACATTTGAGACTTATTGTTGTAAGTTCTTAAATTGTTTAAACACACATGTGATCTATCTAAGGAAAGGTGTATGAGTTTGAGAAGCCTAGATAAAGTCTTATCGAAGCATCTTGTATCAGAAATCTGAACTTTGGTAAGAAAATCAACAAGTATTGATTTCTAGAAGTCCAGCTATTTTTGAGTACATGTCAAAGCTTATGGGAGCATAAGTGTTATGCTATTAAAGAAATAATTGTTATGCTAGTGGGAGCATAATCATTATGGTAAGTATTGCAAGTTAGCAATGTTAATTATAGAAAACAAAAGTTTCAATTCGCAAAGTTGCAGAGTTTGAAAAGTTGTTTTGCTATAATTAAGGGAGAGGAAATTATACTTCATTTCAAATCTAAAAGCTTAGATTGAGATTTTAATCAAATTTAGTCAAGGATATATATGTGAATGTTATGTTGAAAAGATTCGACATAAGGAAATTCTATATATGGAAATGTTATAGCAAGAGACTGGTAAAGTATCAGGTTATGAATCGTGTCCCATATGCTTCGGATATAGGATTGATTGCATGTGCTATAATATTCTCCTGTTCTAATTTTCCAAATGCCTAGGGCATTAAGATGGAAAAAGGACTAGAACCAAATATGACTAAAATGGTTAAACAACTGTCAAGGACAATCTAAGGTTCGCTAAGGATTGGTTGCTTATGGATAGTTGGAAGTACAGTAATGAATGGAACATATTGATATAATTCTGAATAGATAGGATTCTATTAAGAATGGATAGTCATATGGAAATTATGGAAAAGGTTCCATAATGGGAGTTTGATATCAATAATCTATGAGTAAGTTAGAAACTTATATGCAAGAAGGATGTTCAAAGGAATGTACTTTGAATATGAGACTTCGTATCTATGGAATTGTCTTGTAACAATCTCCAATGGAAATTTTTGTAATTGGCAAAGTCTCTGTGACTTGTGTACATAGTCATTACAAAAGGATCACTGCATATAAGTTTAGAATCTAACAAATTACAGTAAGTGGCAAGAACTTGGTATTCTTACACTTACGATAAGGATTTGGAATTGTGAAATGAGTATCGTTGGAAATGTTTATAATTGATCTATTTCACAAAGTAAGGACCGTAGGTAAACATAGTCTGCATGCTTGGAGCATGTGATAGCTATTGTTTTAATTCAAGTATTAGTTACTAAATCGAAACAATATACAATGAATAATGTGTAATCAATATGGTGATTAAATAAAAGGTGTTTTATTTACACTCAAAAGTTTTGGCGCCATATAGGATTAGTATTATTCTTGAGTTTCACTTTGCATGTTTTGACTTCCCGAATAATAAGATTATTCAAACCATCCACAGTCGATCATACTTTGAAAGTAGGTAATGAGGCTAGACTGTCATGAGTTGGCTTGTAGATTGTCTAAGGCGTTAGACATATCAAAAGTTTGCTACACCATTCGTGAGTACTCCTGAAATAAGATTTGAGTATTAGATTAACCCACGCTCACCTGAATCACTTCATGGAATTTATCACGAGTGATTGTGAGACAATAATATCATATAATCTTCAAACTAAGATATATGAGTTGTTGACTACGAGTTGGTTGTGCATTGATGATACGAAAACGCATCAGTAACTTGATGTTATAAAATGTATCGTTGTGCATGACGTAATGAGTAATTAGTACAAGCATATAATGTCGAAGTTTATTTGTTCCTTTTATCCTAAGAGGATTAAAAGCGATATCTTGGGACCCTCGATGATTTTGTTTTGACTATGTGCCGGACCCGGTCAAAACTAAATTGATGTGTTCAGTTATGTTCTATGGCAGACGAATCAGAAATCGGGAAACAAATTATAGGACAATAAGTATGACTATGTTCCATGTAACTGTCCGCATAGATATCTTGAGAACAGAGAATTATATGATCCCTTATCTAAAGGACGCGTCACTGACTAGGTCAGAGTTCAACATCGGCTTTTGAAAGCTACGATTGTTAAGTCGGATCCTGAAGTTGCATTGGCAGTTATTGTTATTAGACTTATCCAAGTGGGAGACTGTTGGATTTAGTGTCTAAGCCCATAACTATAACTGGGATGTACTTGACCCGATCGTAGCATGGTCCTTTTGGGTTGCCTTCACCAGTGCAATTTGATAGGATGGACTTTTGAGAATAAGGTTATTTATGATTTATTAATATATTACAAGTATAATATATTAATATGAAATCATATTATTTAATTAGTATTGATCAAGAATTAATTTGGAATTATTTTTGTGATCAAAAGAGACTAATTAAATATGTAGGGATTGATTATGTAAATCAATGATTCTTATAGTGTGGGCTAATGATCCATGGTTATTTAGGATTGGCTAAACCAATGAGATAGTCCATGGATAGTCCATAGAGGTTTAACCCATGGAGCCTAAGTAATATGAAATGTCATTAGGGTTTAAAAGGTGTAACCCTAGCATTTGCTACACTATAAAAGGAATCCCTCATGGCCAAAATCGGTGACACGATGGTACACCTATCATTATAAGAGTTTGATATTGATTTTTGCTAACTAGTTTATTCTCTCAAGTGTAGGTTCCCATTTTGTCGATTGGATTGGTGCGGAAGATATTACCAATAAGATAATCGTGTATGAACATGATGAACAAGATATGTGAGTAAAACTGTTGTAAATAGATAGAGAGATATAAAATATTACAAGAACACTCATGGGTTGGGAGAGATAACTCTTCCATGGTGGGAGAGGTCCCACCACACTCTCTCTAAACTACAAAGTCTACATAGTGAACACTTAATAATAAAATGACCATCACCTCCACTTTATATACTAGTGGAGGGAATATGCTTTTCATACAAGGGAATATTCTAACCTAACAAACACTCAACATTGTAGAGCATTTTCATGCTCCAACAATCTCCCCCTAAATGTTCGGAAATGGTGAGGGTAAAGCAGTGATAAAAGGCAGAACATCCGACAGGCAGGTCCGGTAGGTCTGGTGCTGAAGCGTCTCAGAAGTGCTGAAGTTGTCGTGATCTTGGAATCTGACAATGGAATCTCTAGCATCAAAGAACAAACAGAGAAACCCCAATCTCTGAATAAAAGTATGAAATCCCAATCTTCGAATGTGATCTGTCCCCAAAAACCAATCATGTTCACAGTCTCCCCCTCGACTGTAGAACCGAAGAGCACAATCTCGAATCACACAACGTCTTCAATATTCCGAAGTCGAATGAAAATGCACCAAAAAATCTCTGAAGAATAACCTGCTGAAAATGTGAACCATCCAAAAATGAAGTCCGAATGATAAATAATGTGAATCCGAAGACATGGTCTAGCAATGCCAAAAATTTGATCGTAAGATCAAAAAGAAGTGCCACGCCGCATCGCTAAAATAATCATCGTCTTCAAAATATCGCAAATCCAAACTCGAGCAATCATAAGATCTGAACCGGGTGCAAACACAAATGAGACATCCCAAAGTGTAGAGTCTGAAGATAAATAATCATAATCCAAAGAACATCAAGTAATGCCAAAAATTTGATCTGTGAAGACCAAAAATCAGTGCCACATCACACTACTAAATGAATCTTCGTCTTCAAATGTCTCTAACGTCAAAACTCCAATAATAAACCAGAATGGATGCTCATGATTCTCCCCCTATTTTTGATCGATCATGCAATAAAGATCAAAAATAATCATGAAACTGGGAAAGAAAATACGTCGGATATGATGGAGCATCGCAAGCTCCCCCTTGATGTGAGCATCTACCCGTAAAAACGAGGATATTATTCTCGGTCATAGGTAGACATGGTGATGTATCGCTGAACTGAACAAACAATGTAGAATATATCATAAAACCCGCTGCTGAAAAATCATAATGCTGAACCGAAGTAATGCCGAAAACCAAAATGCAAACCCGAACTCCCAAATGATGGTCCGAAACCATATATAAATAGTCCGAAGGGAGTAAAAATGAGAGTAGCTCGGTAGAAGTGAGACACAAAAATAATAATCTCTTAACCAACTGTGTCTTCACTCATAATCAGCAAGAAGAATGAAGTCTTGAATCATGGGGCTAAAATTGGTGTTAAAAAAATTTTGGTTTTAATAAAAAAAATTGGTTTTAATAAAAATAATTGGTTTTAAAAAAATAATAGGTGTTAAATAAAATTAATTGGTTTTAAAATATCATGAAGGAATAAATTGGTTATAAAAAAAAATGGCAATTGGTTTTAATAAAAAAGCTTAAAAGGAATGAGAAAAAAAGCGGAGTTAAAAAAAAGGGTTAGGAGGTGGATCCATAACGAAAATGGATTCACTAAGGAAAATGGGTTAAGCTGAAAAATATTAGAAGTTAAAAAAGGTTAGGAGTGGAAAAGTTTAGGAGTGAAAATTCCGGAGTGAGAAAATAGGGTCAGGATTTTATTTTTATTTTTTATTCCGGATTTTTTTGAGTTCGGAAATGAAAGGGTGAGTCCGGAATTTTTTGAGTTCGGATTTTTTTTTGATGAGGAATGGTTGGGTAAAATGGGTTTTAAAAGAAAATTTCCTAAATGGGTTGTGAGTTCCTAAGCAAAAAGTGGTTCCGGAGTGGTATTTGGAAGAAAAGGTCCGGAGCAAAAGAAAGATTCTGATTTCCGAAGCAAAAAAAAAAATAGCTCCGGAAGGTGGGTTCCATGCTGAGTCCGGAACAGGTATTGGCTTCGGAAGTAAAAGGCAAGTGTATGGGTCGAGTCCGGAAGCAAATGTTTCATTTTTGAGTGTGCATGCATTAACCGACAAAAGTAATTTAAAGTAGATGTGACAAAGCTGAAACGTGTGGCAGGATGCTGTCATATGCACAGGTGTGAGAAATAGACTAATAGAGTTTGACTTACAAAAGCGACAACAATATCAATTTGATGGGTTGGCTAGTGTATGTGTTACATGGCAACTGGGCTTCACATTTCTTGTCGCTTACTCTTGTAAAAGGTGTCCCCACTTATGGAACACATTTAATGCTCCATTAAAGTTTTCCATTCACGTGTGTTACCACAAAAATAAATATGAGACACACCAATGCATTTGAGGCAACAAATAGAATTTGTACTTTCTGAATATAAGTGCCTAAACACACTAAAATCCATTTTGTTCAAACTCTCTATTTTATCCACCGTCTTTTATCCCATAATCATATATTTTTGTCTTTTTCTAAACATCTTTTTTTCATGGGATAATAAGATCAAACACCATCTTTTTAACATGAGACTTCATCTTCTTCAGCAAACATATTTTATTTTCATAAACTCAAATTCAACAGCAGCAAAAATGTATTGAACAGTAGCAGCAAAATTTTTATTTTTCTAACAACATCACCAACAAAACAGTAAATAACTCACAGAAGATTTTTCAGTTGCGAAGGCTGAGACAATTTTCATAAATGACGAAAATCTTCAAGATAATAAACCAATCGGGATCGTTCCCTTGAAATAATCGTGAGATCTCCAAGGTCTTGCTTTGATACCACTTGTAGGTTCCGTTTTGTGGATTGGATCGGTGCGGAAGATATTACCAAGAAGATAATCGTGTATGAACATGATGAACAATATATGTGAGTAAAACTTTAGTAAATAGATAGAGAGATATAAAATATTACAAGAACACTCATGGGTTGGGAGAGATAACTCTCCCATGGTGGGAGAGATCCCACCACACTCTCTCTAAACTACAAAGTCTACATAGTGAACACTTATCTCTCCCACCACACTCTCTCTAAACTACAAAGTCTACATAGTGAACACTTAATAATAAAATGACCATCACCTCCACTTTATATACTAGTGGAGGGAATATGCTTTTTATACAAGGGAATATTCTAACCTAACAAACACTCAACATTGTAGAGCATTTTCATGCTCCAACATCAAGCCTCCTCTTGCATTTGGCGTTTGTGACACATTAGAGGCATCACACTTGAGGTGCTAAAGCTTTCAAAGGCCAAGAACTACAACTACATCAAGAGGTATTCATCTAACTATGAGTTTTATATTGTATATCCTCCATTGTATGCTAGTTAGGATGTAATCTTTGGAAAATTGAAAATGCATGTATAATTAGAGAAAACATAGATCCAAAGCATCTAGGGTTGCATGTGCACCATAGGAGTGTTATAGTGCTTAAAACCCAAAAAATATATACTCGATAATGATGTTTAAGTGTATGATCGCTATGCTCATTACAAGCTCAATCCCCTCTACTAAAGTAAGAAGAAGACAAATCAGAGATATCGATGTTGTGTTCAAGACAAAATGACTTTACATGAGCGAGAAAACTATCCCATCTTTCATCTTTTATTTTTTACAATAGCAATTTGGTGGATGCAACTAACCTCAATGCATTCAATATATCTTGAGATTGTCTTTGTAAAGCTTGTCAAGGTAAATCTGTGATCTCCATTATTTCTTTCTCGAGATGTAGAACAAAAATGAATTCAAATGTAGTAATAGTATCATATGCTAAATATGCATCTCCTTTGATCGAACTAATTCCATCCTCAATAATTTTAAGTAAAACCTCACAAATCGGACTAAGCATTTTTATTAAACTTGAAACCGATTTCAAGTGAGAACCCCATTGGTATCCCCAACCATTGTAATGCACCAATTTGAGTAAGGCCTCTGCCAGTCTCCAACTCACCAATAGATTTAAAATATACCATTTGTTCGGCTTGTGCATCCCTTAGTTGGTCGGAGCACTTGGAAGAAGCACCAACGACATTGATAACAAAAGATAATTTAGTAAAAAACTTTTGCACCGCAATAACTCCTTGTGAAGCGGCCATTAATGCTAATTGCAGTCGATGAGCAAAACAATGAACATAATATGCAGGTGGACAATCCTTTGAAATCAATGCTTGTAAACCTTTGAAATAACCTTGCATATTGCTTGCACTGTCATACCCTTAGCCACGAATCGACTTAAAATCAAGATTGTTATGTGTCAATAGAAAATAAATTATATCCTTCAGAATTTGTGATGTAGTGTCAAGAACATGAACAAGTCCAAAGAAACGCTCCATAATAACGCCATCTTTATTTACGAATCTCAGAACAATAGACATTTGTTCTATTGACACATAACAATCTTGATTTTAAGTCGATTCGTGGCCAAGGGTATGACAGTGTAAGCAATATGTGAGGTCAATTCAAAGGTTTACAAGCATTGATTTCAAAGGATTGTCCATCTGCATATTATGTTCATTGTTTTGCTCATCGATTGCAATTAGCATTAATGGCCGCTTCACATGGAGTTATTGCGGTGAAATTTTTTTGGGAAAATGACACATACGCCCTATGAAGTTTCTAGGGTTTATTCTTTTAGTCACTTAACTTTTTAAGTGGCTTTTTAAGGGAACAAATTTGGTTTTGTCGGGTCCAATATGTCCTTTTTGAGAAAACGAAGGGGTAACCCGGTTACCCCTTATGCCAACTCACTTATTTTTATATTTTAATAAATTAAAAAAATTAAAAGGTCCCACAACATCTGAATCTCTCTCTCTCTCCAATAACACACACATACGCACACCTGCAAGTTCCTTCCATAGTCTTCTCCCTCCCTTTTTTATTCATCGATCCGACATGCCCCAACTCATCTGATCGATCCAGGTTGTGGTGTTTCCCGTCTTTCTGTCATCTTCGACCGACAACTAGCTCCCCTCCCCATCTGATTCGTCTTCTCAGTGACCCATGTGAGAAATTTCAAGCCAAAAAAACCCACATACAATCATTATCAATGAAGAACATCTCACAAATACATACACAAGACCCAAAAGGAATTCAAACCCGAATCAGATCTAATTTCTGGATTGGTCTCTCAAGCTCCGTTGATGGGTGTGGAGAGCAGTCTCTCCGCTAAGTTCTTGTTCTCCATCTGTCATCATTGAGGTCCTAGTGCTAGGCATACCAGATTACAATGAAACATTTGGTCGAGCATACGACCATAACACCTCTATTCTCTCTTTCCTATGTTCCTTTTTTGCACCCAGTTCCAATTTTAACAATAATAACTATAAATCTAAACAAAACTAAAAAAACCACAAAACCAAGAATTTTTTTCAGGTTCTCATATGTGTTCAAAATATCAATCGGAACTTTGATAACAAAATATTCAGGCTTAGTATCAGTGTACCCGACCCACCTTATTGTCGACCATCCATATGCAAACAAACACCACCATCTACTTGGATCTTTGTCTCATCTTTTGACGCTTTCTCCTCAACCTCCTCATTCTCTTCTTTAACTGGGTTGACAAATCCAGAGCTTGAAACCCCTTGAACCCAAGAAAAAATCCCCTTGAAACCCACTGTCTTCTAAAGACGAAGTTTATGGCAAAAAGTCATTGAAGAAATTTTCAAACTGAGAGAGAAAGATTTTTAAGGGGATGGAGAAGACTGGGATGAGGCTGTGCGTTTTTTAATTTCAGGAGGTGTATATGTGTGTGTTTTTTAGTTTATACAGGAGAGAGAGAGAGAGAGAGAGAGAGAGAGGGAGAGAGAGAGAGAGAGAGAAAGAGAGAAAGATGGGTGGGCCCCAAGTTTTGTCTATGTGTCCCTTAAACCGGCTAAAACAAGTAAAAGGGACTAAAAGGACAGGTTGCCCACAACTTGGTTCCCTCATAAAGCCACAAAAAAACTTTAGTGACAAAAAGGGTCAACCCTAAAAATTTTGTGGGCTATATGTGTCATTTTCCCCAAAAGTTTTTTTTACTAAATTATCTTTTGTTAATAATGTCGTTGGTGCTTCTTCCAAGCGCTCCGACCAACTAAGAGATGCACAAGACGAACAAATGGCATATTTTAAATCTATTGGTGAGTTGGAGATTGGTAGAGGCCTCAATCAGATTGGTGCATTACAACAGGCTGGGGATACCAAATGAGGTTCTCACTTGAAATCGCTTTCAAGCTTAATAAAAATGTTTTGTCCGATTTGTGAGGTTTTACTTAAAATTATTGAGGATGGCACTGGTTTGATCTAAGGAGATGCAAATTCAGCATATGAGACTATTACTACATTTGAATTCATTTTTTTCTACATCTCGAGAAAGAAATAATAGAGATCACAAATTTACTTTGCCAAGCTTTACAAAGACAATCTCAAGATATATTGAATGCATTGAGGCTAGTTGCATCCACCAAATTGCTATTGCAAAAAATAAAAGATGAAAGATGGGATAGTTTTCTCGCTCATGTTAAGTCATTTTGTCTTGAACGCAACATCGATATCCCTGATTTGTCTTCTTCTTACTTTAGTAGAGGAGCTCGAGCTCGTAATGAACATAGTGATCATACACTTGAACATCATTATCGAGTACATATTTTCATCAAAGCAATTAACTGTCAGTTAATGGAATTAGATCATCGGATCAATGATAGCTCGATGGAGTTACTCCATCTTTCAACAACTTTAGATCCTAAAAGTTCTAATGAGCCTTTTCGAACTGGTGATGTATGTCAATTACTAGAAAAGTTTTATCCTGAAGATTTCAATGAAACCGAGATAAATCTTTTGAAGATGTAACTCCAACATTACGAGGTGGATGTCGTTCAACGTGAAGATTATAAACAATTGATATCTATTTCAGAATTGTGTCAATGGTTGATAAAGACTAGAAGAGCCACCAATTTTTTTCTTATTTATCGAGTAGTTAGCTTTATACTAACTCTTCCAGTTTCCACTGCTACAACAGAGAGATCGTTTTCAACAATGAGTCTTGTTAAAACAAGGCTACGAAATAAAATGGAAGATGAGTTTTTGAACGACTCGTTGCTTTTGTACTTCGAAAGGGAGCTTGAAGAAAAAATTACTTTAGAGACGATTGTGCAAGACTTTAAAGACGTAAAAGATCGACGAATTCCACTTTAATGTGCGATGTTAGAATATTTTATATTAATTGTTTTGTTTGATTTTTTTATATTTTATGACGTTGAATCGAATAATTTTTTTTAGTGTTTCTTTTAAAAATCTGGTTTCGGCCCCCTTGGTACAACTTTTCGTGTGTCACACCCCCGGCCGAGGCGGCGGAACATGCCGGGTTGTGCGACTAAGTTCATGGATCATAGATAAACTGAATATATGGCATAAGTACAACAATAAACAAAACAACATTTATATTCCATCTATATGTTTGAATACATAGTTCTTACATATAATAGTATAATATATGAATTGCCTTAAACAGGTAGGCGAACATAATAAAAAGTAGTAAACTAAATTGCTTGAGATCCCTGATTATCCGTCGTCTGAATTTGCTTGATTACTGATTTCCTGAGAATACATATAGTTTTGAGGGTCATCACAAGGTTGGTGAGAGTCACATGTTTTCTGTTAGCCGCAGTAATAATACTCTTAAAAGCGTTTCAAAAAGTATTTTCTTTGTAAGTAAACAATATTTAAATAAGCTTTGAAAAACCCAAACAATGTCCTGACATAAGTAATTTCATGCTTAAAATGATTTTTAAACAAACCAAGTTCAGAAGTTGTAGTAAGAGAGAGAGATATTCGAGTTAATGTTTATAGTGAGTCCTATAACCAAGCTATGTGACTTGATTGTACCCGACCACAACGCTTCATTGGATGTTGCAGTAAGAATTGTAGACACTTATCACCTGCTTCGATTGATCGGTCGAGGTTGTAGCTAGCAACCACAGGTGGGAATGTCAACCCCGTATAGATCTATACATATGTATCTCGCTCCGAAGATTAACGATTATAGTAGTATGGATATGCTAAATGTTTAGACTCAACTAATGAATAACGTCTCACTAAAAAGCCCTTAACTAAAAAGTTTGTGAATAACTCTCAACCCTAACTTCATTGTGGGTAAGTTCTAGGCATAATGAATTTCCTGACATCAAGTTAATAAAAGTTGAGTATGATTGACATGTGAGTAAAGTATAAGGCAGTAACTTTTATAATGAAGTGTGTTTCTTTTATAAACTCTATAGTAAAAAGATATGTTATTTCATTAGTTGTATTATTCTAGCAACATAACATACTAGGATATTGAGGTTTAAAACGATATTGTTACTTATTATATAATTGTTAAACAATACTTTTCAAATACTATGCACAGACGAGGGCCAGACAGGAAACACCGGAGGGCAGGACTCTTTTAGCATTTAAGTTGTTCTGAAATCCAACAACTCTATGCGGCCCTTCAAACCAGATTCCCCGTACCGTAAAGCAGTTAAAAGGTATTGTAATATTGTTTTTGTATAATTTATAATACATAGTACATGTATTCTCCCCCAAAATAAGTAAATACAAAAGAGGGGTCGTAACACTCACCTTAAAGTGCGAGAAAATCGGGATGTGTTATCGTGATCTCCGCGGAATGGATTAAAATGGGTAAAATATCTCTCCGCAGAAGTATAGGTCACTCCGCAGATGGGTCTCCGCGGAATGACCTAAAATGCCATTTTTCCCCTTTTTTTCCCCTGCCCTTTTATATCAATTATTAATTAAATAAAAAGTATGTTGCTATTTATTTCCTAAACCGAATTAACTATGTAATTTTAAAACCTTGTTTATTATTTTTAATTACTAACGTTTTATATTAAATTAAATGTATATGTTTTGTAGCATGATGATCTCGATCAAAAAACATATTTAACTTTAAAAGGCGTGGACGGTACGATCATTAAAGACTATTTTCCGCGCCTAACACAATCGCAACGAGCATTATTTGAAGCTTCACCGTTTGGAAGATGTTTAGGAATTCATATCCCCAATGGTGACCCCTTACTTGTGCATTTGATGATGTTGTATGAAGTAAGGTCTCAAGAAGTGTTTGAAATGGAGAGGTTTCATTTTGAGATACAGGGGATGCAGTTGGATTTTGGTGAAACTGAATATATTTTTATTAGTGGGTTAAGAGTTGGTCCTTATGTGGATTCACTCCATGACGAAAGAGGCCGGTCACATTCATGTCTTCGTGCTCGGTTGTTCCCAGACATTACAGATGCACGTTTATGGCTCAAAGATTTAGAAGACTACATTATGTCTCCGAATTATTTGGCACTTCGGGGTGAAGATGATGTAATGCTTATCCAACTTGTTTTTATGTTGAAAGGTCTCCACGGACGGGACGTTAAAACGGGCAATTCTGCGGCACTATACAAGCTTGTTGATAATATACATGATTGGAACAGGTATTATATTTAAAAATTATGTATAAATACAATAATAATTATAATAAATAAATTGAAAATTGCACGTTTGCATGGGGTACATATTTTTGGACCTATACTTCGGGGTTGATGCGTGGAATGTTTGAGAAAATAGAAAATTTTAGAATATTCAAGCAGGTCATCCCGAATCGAAGAAAGTACACAAGTATACCGTTGCCGGTTTTAGGCTTCCATTTAAGGTTAGTTTCTAATGTATTTAAATAGTTATCATACTTTCGTTTTTTATACCATAATATCATTATACTTCCGTTTGTACTATATAATACCGTTGTACTTTCATTTTTATACTATAATAGCATCATACTTACCTTTTTTTCCATAGATATGGATTTTGAAGACGTTCCCAAAGGTAACACAGTATTATGTACGCATGCCGACAGAATTGCCACGAATGAGGTCGTGGAGAAGAAAAACACGGTTATCTTGGGTTCAATGTCGTCGAATAATCAACGTGACTGTGGTATGCTTTTTATATTATAATTATATATAATTACAAATTCCAATGTTTTTTCCTGTTAAACTAACAATCTAATTTTTTCATCCTAACAACCATCCTATTGTTGTCGTGGCAAACGAGATGGAGCTCATGTAGCAATTTTATATTCGCTATGTAAATTGGACTCTTAACCATGAAGAATCTCCCCATGGCAACAAAGTTTACCTATTGTTGCCTCGCCTCCTCGAAGAAAGAAGTACAAGTCGGAAACATCTTCGACTGAAACGGCCACAAAGGCTTCTACCTCGCAACAACCTGAAGTAGAAAGAACTTATATGTCAAGCGACACATCAACAAGGTCGGTAAAGAAGAAGAAGACGAGCACAAAGGCATTGGTGAAGCGTCTAGTAGGCTTTGTGGCTGACTTAACTTCTAAAGTAGACCGTGTATTACAGAAAAAAGATGAATCAGATACAGGGTTTGGAGAGGAGGAGGACATGGTAAATGAAAAGGAGGAAGAAACATATTACCATGGTACACAGTTGCATTATGATGATACATTTACGCATGGTTTGGAGGGGGAAGTTGGGCATACACCTACGGGGAAAAATGTTGAGTCGTCATCGGACGTGGGTCAACATCACAAAAAAAAACAGTGATTCCTATTGCTAGGTCGCAACGAACGAGGGGTGCTTCATGGTATCAGCGGACACCTTTCACAATGGTACAAAACTCATATTTTAAATTTGGTGTATTTATAAAATACTACGTTATTGATAATTATTTAACATTTTAATTTTTTAGATCCAATCCACACCAAAATTGAAGAAAATCACCAAATCAAGGGGAAAAAAAGCAGTGGAGTGTCTCGAAAAAGCAAATGAAGACATTGTGAATGAAGAGAGTAATTATGTTTTAAATCATCAACTGTTAGATAATCTTTATGTTGCTAGTACGTTGGGTTTTTGAAAAGAATGGAATATGATCTCTTCCAAGGTCAAAACACTACACACAGGCTGCATATGCTCCCACTGGATGTGGAGTTCTGGTCAAGGTTACTTGTAGTTACTGACTCTGGTTGGTTAATTTTTTCGGTAACATTCGTTAAATTTTAACTACTTTTTAAGACGATAATTTATGTAAATAATTGTAACATTTTATCTTAAAATTCACATCATATTGAAATATGGAGTGCCTTGCTCATGGAAAGAGCGCCGACGAACGCAAGGTGGACGATATACCCTCAAGAACTCAATTTGCAACCCGAAAAATCATTTTTTTAGGAATGTAGCAAATGGTGTTAGAGGCTATCCTAAATGAAAGGATGTGGATATGGCTAGTTTCGATTAATAATTATATATATATATATATATATATATATATATATATATAATATTACCGAATTTACTACCATTTTTTGTTTCCAGGTTCTATTCCCCATAAACGTTGTTGGTGTCCATTGGTTTTTGGCAGTGCTACATTTAAATACCTGGAAAGTACACATTTATGGTTCAGCACGATCTATGAATTTGTTCTCAAAGTACAAGATTGGTGTAGAATTCGAAAGTTTTGGGGATAGTATTATCTCTGAGCTAAATGTGATTGAGTACCGGAACGATTTCCCCGATGGACACAAAGACAATACAACTGTGGGGTTTGTTGAAACTTTAGATGCACCACAGCAGGAATACATCGAAGCTAGAGGGGATTGTGGAGTATTCTATGCATGTTTATGGAAATTATTGTTTCGGGGGTACCGGTGAAGATTGATAGGCCACGTAGAGATGCGAGATTTCTCTATAGAAATAGGACGACAAATATTATTTGGGACACTATATAACTTGATTTAGGAACTTTGTATATGTTAATATGAAATACATCTTTTTAGTAATTTTTTAAAATATAAATACGTGTTTTATTTTTGTTATTATATTTGTTCCGCGGACTGCCAAATCACTTCCGCGGACTGCCATTTCACTATAAAATGACTCAAAAATCTTTATCATTTCATCTAATCTATATCACTGTATCTATTTGTATCTTTTACAATGGGTTCAAAACCATGGATGTGACATCCCCATTTTTACGGCCAGAAAAGACCGATTTCGTTTATGCTTTTATAATAAAATCAGAGTAATCTTTCAAAGAAAAGTGTCACGGAATTTGTTCCCAAAACAAAATATGATAAAAATTTATCAAAGCATTTCTTAAAGAAATATATTTTCATTACATTACAAAACTCGGGATGTCATCGTCAATACAGATCAAAGGCATAAACAAAACATCATAGGCCACAAAACAAAATTGGCCTCAAAACAATATAGGCCTTACAACATTATGTTTATTTTATACTGGCCTATAAATCCATAATCCCTCGTCATGTCATCCAACCATGCTTTTGCCACTACCTGTAATACAAGAAACTGAGTGGGTCAGGCTGGGGATCCCGGTGAGCATATAGGGTTTTCAACCCACAATAATAAGTTCATTATTTATTTTCATCAAATCAGTAACCCGATTTCCCATTCCCGTTATCCTCACTTTACGTCCCTAAAGCATCTATTCTAAGGGACCTAGCCTAAGGATTTTTCTTCGGGGTGACAACACTGCTTAGGGGATTCTTCAGCACATGTCAATAAGGCAACCATGGGGGGGGGGAGGGATGGAGTACATCTGGTGAACACTTAGTTCAAAAACACCTACAGGTTGCGAGCCTGCTAGCGTTCCACTGGACAGTCTAGAATAGTCTGTGGTCGTCATCTATACTCCGCTAGATGACTAGATCATCGTAAACATCGAGGCCTCTCATCATTTTATCACACATCCTCTATTTCATCTACCCATGTTCTACACAACATATTTGTAGATAAAAAAATACATACACAGTTTAAATCTGAAGAAAAAGGCGCAGATCTGAAAACCAAATACATCTACAGTTTAGATCTGAAGAAAAGGCTCAGAACTGAAAGAAAAATACATCCACAGTTTAGATCTGAAGAAAAAGGCTCAGATCTGAAAACAAAATATATCTACAGTTTAGATCTGAAAAAAAAGTTTAGATCTGAAAGAAAATTTAGATCTGAAGGAAAAAGGTTTAGATCTTTCATCCAACATACATCTCAAGTAAACAGATAATATATATACACATAGCACGTAATTTATATAAAATACTTCATATCTATGTGTAAGATGAAAGTGACTATACACTCACCTGATAAAGAGTGATTCGGACAACACTTCGCTTCTAAAAACAATCTTCTTTAATGAAACCGGGAGGTTTGCTTGAAAACTGGGCTCTGCGCGGGCAGAGTTTCAAACCGAAAAACTCTTTTTCTCGGAGCCTTCGGGTGCTCCGGGGCTTTCTTCTAATGCTAGGGAGGTTTCCTAGAGAGAAAAAGATAGTTGAAAATGTGAGGAAAATGGGGCTGCACCTCGCACCCTTTTATAGGCCGAGGCCGTGGACTACGTTGGGCGTAGTTCCGAGGTACGCTGGGCGTACACTGAGGTTTGTACGTACGTGTCGGAGTCTCGGTGGTGCATCGTGGCTAATTTCGGACCGTAGGAGAAGTCAAACCACTGAGCATGCCTTCGGTGTACGCGGGGCGTACTTGGTACGCGAGGCGTCTGAAGGTCTACGCGGGGCGTAGCCTCGCATCCATCTTCGTAATTTGCACCTCCGACTTCTAAAATTCGTAACTTTTGCATACGAGCTCCGTTTTCGACGTTCTTTATATCCACGCATAGGAGGGACCGTACTATACAACTTTCATTTAGACTCTGTCGGCTAATTTTGACTCTATTTTTAAAGTTATATTTTTAACAGACCGAGACAATAAACTCTGTTAAAAATTCATAACTTCTTCGTCTGACGTCCATTTTTGTCTGTCTTTTTACCGTTAAGCTACTATTAACAAGACCTTCGATTCTCGTTTAGGTTGTGTTGGCTAAAATTCGCTCGGTCTAATATTCGAACTCCGGATTGCATACTGCTAAGCCGAAACTTAGAAAAATCATAATTTCCTCGTACGAAGTCAGATTTGGGTTTTCTTTTTATGCACGCTCATGGTTTAACGAACTCTACGACTTTCGTTTAGATCACTAAGGCTAAAAAGTCATCTATCGTAAATTCACTATTTACGTCACGCAGTGTCGTGCCGGTTCTGTCGTGAAACTTTGACAGACAATAACTTCTTCGTTATAAATCGGATTTCGACGTTCTTTATATCTCCGGAATCTTTGTCACAACCACTACAACTTTCTTTATCGATATCGGGCTTATCTAACATTTTATTTTTGACACTTATTTTTATCCTTTATTTATTATATTATTATAAACAAGTAATAAGCACACAAAAGCACATAATTCACATAATATTCAAATAATTCATCTTCATTACTTCGAAACAAGTTACAATGGTTGACCTAGACTATTACATCATTATTAATGTTTAGCCCAGAAACATGGGCGTTACAATGGACCACTGAGGATTATTTGCTTCTAACTCGTACATATATTAATGTCTACGAGAACATCAATTTGGATGATACAATGTTTTGGCTCCTTTTAACCAATACCTTCAACACTGACACTGAATCCACCTTATAAAATCATTACATCACGCTTGATATAGTAGCAAAACGGTATGAATTGAAAACAAAAGTTGTGTTATTCAACGATCTTTATAAGAAGATTGAAGATGCACGTGTGAATGATACTGAGGAAGATATCTTGGAGGCGGCTAAAGAAGAATACAAATCCATTAGCAACGGAGAGATTTTCGACTATGAAGCCCCTTGGAATCTTTTGAAAGATTTCCCTTATTTTTAACTTTTACTGTGTTTGTATTGCTTTATTTATATGTAGTATGGTTGAGTTTTTTTGTTTGTATTATGTTATTTATCCTTTATTTTTTGAAACATAATGCACCAACAAATATTACGATACATTCAAATAAAAAAAACATTACAAATAGTATAAAAATATTTAAAAAACAGAAAAATAAACATTACGAATAAGATGTAGGACCGACACACATTACATAAAACATTAGAAATAAAATAGTCGTCTACATGAAAAAAGGTTTATTTTTAACGAGATTCCAACGTCCGTATACTCGAACTCATTTCCATCAAACTCGCAAATGTAATATCCGTTCACGTCTTCAAAAAGTTCTTCATCGTCTGCATGAGAGCATCGCATTTTCTCATAATTGTAGCATCAATTGAACCATGTGACTTTTTTCTTTAAATCCATCCATTTACTAACAATATCGGGTTTTAGTCTGTAACATCCATAAAATTCATAAAAATTTAAAACTTTTTCAAGCATCCAAAAACCATTACTTATTACAAAATGTTTCCAAAATAGTTTCATATCAGATATCCTAGAAATCAAAATCATAAAATGTGAGGAGGTGCACGATCAAGCCTTCGCCTTCCTGCGATCATCCGAAGTACCTGAAACAAAATCAAAAACTGTAAGCCCGAAGCTTAGTGAGTTCCCCCAAAATACCAACGACATATAAACCATAACAATATCATAACAAACAACATGCATAATGAGCCATCAGCCTGGATGGACCGCCTCGTAGGGCCATTAATCTATCTAAACCGCTCTCGGAGCCATCGGCACGTCTGGACCGCCTCTCAGGGCCTTCAGCCTATCTGGACCGCTCGCCGAGCCTTCGGCCTGACTAGTATGCCCTCCGGGGCCTGCAGTTTATCCGGTCCGCCCTGGGTATGTTGGCCTTCAGCACAAAGCAGGCCCGCCTTAACCCAACCCCCAAATCAACAATCATGTGCACATAAATATCATACACTAGCATATATAACAGTCAAACCGATCTAACAGATCACTAATCATAGCAACATCCTATAACCAGGATACCGACCTAACAGGTCACTAACATAGCATTATCATATATACCAGGATACTGACCTAACCAGGTCACTAAACATCTCACCATCCTAACTACCAGGATGTAAATCAATAAGCATATCATGCAATAAACCCAGATACAAATCTGAAAAGGGCCGGTATTGGTGCTTTCGACCTTGTTAGTATAGTGAGGACAACTCACCTCACAAGTAGCTCGGGATGATAATGTCAAACTCCTCCAAATACAGCTCCAACTTAAACACCTACATCCACCAATGGTCCACTTCCATAAATTTCCAAATTACCAAAATACCCCTAGAAGTCAAACTGGTCAACCCTTGGTCAAAGTCAAAGTCAACGGTCAAGGTCAACAGACCATGTTGACCCAACTCGTCGAGTGTAGCCCACTGACTCGTCGAGTCCTTCCAGGACTCGAGAAATCGTGAAAACCCTAGTTGACTTGCTGAGTTTCCAGACAACTCGTCGAGTCCATGCGGTGTCCAAATGTCTGGAAAAACCCTAACTAACTCGTCGAGTCATCTCACTGACTCGCCGAGTCCATGCAGAACCAATACATGCAATCTTCATCCGACTCGTCGAGTTGACCATGCAACTCGTCGAGTCCCTTCAGTCCATTTCTCATTCAGATGCTTTTCAGCAAGACTAAGTCTCCAAATTTTAGACCTAGCCTCCTAGGGCATGGTATCCACGTAAAGTTGCAAACTTTACGTGCATGCAAGGTCCTAAATGCCAAAACCAAGCTAAGGGAGAGGTTTAAGCCAAAGAGAAGGGCCAAAGCTTGGTAAATTCAACAACTTTATGACTATAAGGACTTAGAGGAGTCCATATTTGAAGTTACAACTTCAGATCATGCCCCATACCCAAAATGATCCACAAATATGCTAAAAATGGCCTTAAACCCAAAAATAAGGAGATCTAACACTAGAATGATCAAGGTAATAGCTTGTTACCTTCAAATGGTAGCCAAAATGTTGTAGATGTTGGATCTACAAGCTCCTTCCCGTTCCAAGCTTCTCACTCTTCAAGTTTCCCTTCCAAAATCAACAAATAACCCTTTCAAGCTCTCAACACATACAATGGGGGGTTTAGGACTAAATCTAGGGTTTTCTCTGGTTGAAATGACGATGAGGGAGGCTAGAAACGGCTCATAAGTTCTTTAAATAAGGTGCAAAACCCTAAAATTTAGGGTTTCCATGCACATGCTCTACTCGTTGAGTCGGGGTCTTCCAACTCGTCGAGTAGAAGTCATAATTTACGCGGGCTGACTAGGTTCGACAAGACGAGTTGGGGCCTCTAACTCGTCGAGTTCCTTCAATAAAATGAATATAAAGTTTTTAAAAATATACCTGGGAGTCGGGGTGTTACGTAGTCGTTCTTGTCCTTCTCCGGCCTCATGGTTGACCAAAGCTATTAGGCAGGACCATTCATCACCAACAAGGCAATGAGGGGGAGCCATTGTGTAAAATCCGGATTTCCAGGTATCATAATTTTAAATATTTGTTTTGAGATGAGAAGAGGGACTCGACGAGTTGACGCCTAAACTCGTCGAGTGGGATCGCGACTGATGACTCTGATTAATGAATGGACTCGACCAGTCGGAGAGTCGACTCGACGAGTCCGCGTTGTGGACAGAAACCCTAAATCTTTGGGCCAGTGCCCTATTTAAAGGACCTTATGGCCTTCATTTGCGGCCACACACCCACTTGGGAAACCCTAACGAACCAGAGAGCATAGAGAGTGAGGGAAGGAGCTAATTTCATCACCTTTAGTGCATTCTTGCAAGAAGGAATGAGGGGTTTCAAGCTAGGCTGATTGAGGAGCTCAGATCTACTATCACTTCTTCAAAGGTTGTTGTTTGAGGTATGAATCCATGCCTATTTTCGTGTATATAGTAGATCTCATGAATCTAGGGTTTCTTTACCCCTTCTTTAGTGGAATATTGGGCATGTGGAGTCCCATTGGGGAATAGACTTTAGATCTGGACCTTGAGAGGTCCAGAGAGTCCCAATCATCCAGCTTTATGCAGTCCCATAAGAGTTTTGAGTCTAGGTTTCCATTTTAAGAGTTATTTCATCAAATAGAGCCATATGTGCGATGCATGAACATAAAGATGGGACCTTTACGTGACTTTTGGGTGTTAGAAGGTCAGATCTATAAGTTAGAGAAACAGATCTGACCTCAGAAGGTCGTTTGAGCATTGTCATGGAGGAAACTCGCCGAGTCCATGAGAGGACTCGACGAGCCAGATCATGTTGCTCCACGACTCGTGATCAGTGGTAACCCGTCGAGTGAAAGGTTAACTCGACGAATCGAGTGAGGCCTTAGGAAGATTTAGAGGTCACGCATGGACTCGCCGAGTCACCCGAGTGCACTCGACGAGTCTGGTCAAAGTTGGACCGTTGACTGGAGTTGACTTCCATTGACTTTTAGGGTTTGGTCAACATTTGGACATTTGGACCATTGGAGGGGTAAAATGGTCTTTTCCCCTTCTGAGAGATTATAGGAAGGGAATAGTCTAGCCTTGAGAGCCGTTATTGATTTGAGATAATTACTTATGTGATTAGGCGGGGGCTAGGTCATTGTATCGAGCACGGGAGTTACTAGACATCATACGAGGTGAGTCTTCTCACTATACCTTATCTAGAGTGGTAATTATGTATGATCGGAAGGTCTTATGTGCTATGACGAGTACGTGATATATGTTTCTATGTGATATGTATATGTTATGTATGTTATGAGTAGCATAGTATGGACCGGAAGGTCAGCAGTGTATGTACCGGAAGGTCAATGTGGTATGGAATGGAAGGTCGACAGAGTAGGACCGGAAGGTCTACTCAGATTGTGGGACCGGAAGGCCCCTGAGACAACTTGACCGGAAGGTCTCGTAGAGCTATAGCCTCGAGTGGCTAGTTGTATGTACGTGGTAGTTTGGGGAACTCACTAAGCATGCGTGCTTACCGTTTATGTGATATGTGTTTCAGGTACTTCAGAGGACCGCGGGAAAGCACCGACATGATTGTACACACACTATGTTTTGGGAAGAGCTACTGTGGATCCTGGATTTTATGGGATGATTTTGAAAACCTTGTTAAATGATTAATTGGTGTTGAACAATATGATATATGTTTTTATGAATTAAAAATGAAAAATTGGTTTAAATTTTCACGACGTTACAAGTTGGTATCAGAGCCTTGGTTTGAGGGATTCGGATACACCTTCGGGCATATCTGAACTCAAACTGAGGATTTGAGGAAAGTTTTCAAAAAAAAAAAGAAAAAAAAGAAAAAAAATGATTTTCTAAGATAAGTAAAAGATTTTCAAGAAAGAGGAAAGGAGCAGTGTGTACAATCAGCCAGCGCCCGAACGGTGATTTCCCAAACTACCCTTACGTTATATGTTATGAGATATTATGTGATATGTTATGTATGCTAGAGAGTAGGCTAGGTATTCATATCTAGGACTAGAGTGGCCTGATTTGTGATGCCTTAGCCTAGGAGTTCCTGCTGCTATGAGATACTTCGAGAGTGAGTAGGTAGCAGCAAAGAGCTTATGAGAGGTCTACGTGAGGGTAGCCTGTGATTAGCGAGATATAGAGTACTTGTGCTCTGGGATCCTAGGAGGAGGACTTGTGGTGAATACTGATGTGGTGTGGAAGGTACTATAGGGCCCGTACTACTGGAAACACCAGATCAGTAAGCAGCCCAAGTAAGAATCCTTAGGGTACTAAGGAACAAGTAGGGTTGAGTGATCGAGTGCAAGTATACTCGAGAGAGTCTCTAATTTCTTTTGTGTTGTGTTTCAGAGACATCATGGTGGCTACGCGCCACAACCCAGGAGGCAGTGGTACCAGTGGTACCAGTGATAAGGAGATTCGTAGGTTGATTCACGAGGAGGTGGCCGCAGCCATCCGAGCTAAGATTCCAGAGATGTTTGGGTCTATCAAGACCACGTTGATTGAGATATTTGACGAGTGATATGCCGCTCTTACCGAGGCTGTTGTTGCTGCAGCCACCGCAGCCGTCGCCGCTGCCAGGCCACAGGGGGGTGACTCGTTGTTGTACCGAGAGTTCAGCAACACGAAGCCACCAGAGTTTGATGGGACTCGGGATCCGATAGTCGCGATGAGGTGGATCTCGGACATCGAGGGATGCTTCTACACATGTTCTTGTCCGGAGCATTTGAGGGTACGGTTCGCGCTGAACCAGCTTTGCTTGGGAGCGAAGGATTGGTGGAAGTTTGTGACGGCTGATTTCACTCCTGCAGAGATTACAGCGGTGACTTGGGAGAGGTTCACCACCATGTTTCGAGATGAATATGTTCCCCCGGTGGAGAGGGAATGTTTAGCACAGGAGTTCTTGTCCCTTAAGCAGGGGACGGAGTCTGTGACGGTGATCACGCGGATGTTTCATGAGAGGGCGTTGTTTTGCCCTGAGCACGTGTCTACCGAGCAGGCACGCATGAGTCGATATTTGAGAATACTGAGGAGAGACATTCGGGAGTTCGTGGCGAACTCAACGTACCGAACATTTGTCGAGCTCCAGGCAAATGCTCGGAAGAGGGAGATTGAGCTAGAGACTAAGGCCAGGGAGGAGGTCGAGTCTCATAGGAGGGACAGGCGGCCGGTGCAGTCTCAGTCAGCAGCCAAGCGGGCAAAGCCCGCCGATACGAGACCTGGAGGCCAGAAGGGTCGCACTTGTGGGAAGTGTGGTAAGGTACATGATGGAGTTTGTCGAGCAGGTGCTTGCTACAAATGTGGCAAGGAGGGGCATATAGCCAAGGATTGCCCCAAGGGATTCATGGTTTGCTTTCACTGTAACCAGACGGGCCATCGGAAGGCCGATTGCCCACAGCTACTTCAGGGATCAGCATAGGGATCTGCACCTACTGCTAGAGCTACCGAGATCCGGCCAGCGAAGGTCGAGGCACCGAAGGCTCGAGGGAGAGGCTTTCAGTTGACAGTGGAGGAGGTTCGTGCAGCGCCCGATGTCGTGGCTGGTATGTATTATTTATTTACTTATTCTGAGTTCGAGATATTGTGCTTATATTGTGGTATGCATAGGTACTTTCCTTGTGAATTCTGTACCTGCTTTGGTGTATTTGACTCGGGTGCGATTCGATCTTTTGTGTCCTTAGCGTTTAGTCAGCACATCAGTATCCAACGAGAGGTGTTGAGTCGACCTCTGCGAGTTTCCATAACTGATGAGCGAGCGGTTTTTGCTACTGATATGATTCAAGGATGTGTACTCGAGATTTTCGGCGTTGAGTTCCCGATAGATTTGGTACCGATTGCGATGGCGGATGTATGTGTCATCGTGGGCATGGACTGGTTGAGCCGATTTGGAGCTGTTATCGACTGCGAGCGTCAGTTGGTGGCCATACGAGGCCCTAGTGGGGGAGTACTTACGGTGTATGGTGAGGGTACCTGATCTGGATCACCATTTTGCTCGGCTGCTAGGGCGAGACAGAGTCTACAGCAGGGCTGTAGAGGGTTTGTAGCCTATGTGATGGATACACGAGTTGCCGCAGAGACGCCGAGTTCTGTCAATGAGGTTCCGATAGTGCGAGAGTTCCCGGATGTTTACCCGAGGAGTTGTCGGGCGTGCCTCCGGAGAGGCAGGTGGAGTTCCATATTGATTTGGTTCCAGGGGCGGCGCCTATTGCCAAGGCACCCTATCGCCTTGCGCCACCAGAGATGCAGGAGTTATCCTCTCAGCTTCAGGAGCTGCTGGGGAAGGGATTCATCCGACCGAGTAGCTCGCCGTGGGGAGCGCCGATCCTTTTTGTCAAGAAAAAGGATGGTTCACACCGGATGTGCATTGATTATCGGGAGTTGAACAAGTTGATGGTCAAGAACCGTTATCCACTACCGAGGATCGACGATCTGTTCGATCAGTTGCAGGGTGCGTCTTGGTTCTCCAAGATAGACTTGAGGTCTGGATATCATCAGATGAGGGTGCGTGATGAGGATATCCCGAAGACTGCGTTTAGGACTCGTTATGGGCATTACGAGTTTGTGGTGATGCCTTTTGGGCTCACCAATGCACCAGCAGCGTTCATGGATCTCATGAACCGAGTGTGCAGGCCGATGTTGGATCGATCGGTGATTGTGTTCATTGACGATATTCTGGTGTATTCGAGATCCAGAGAGCAGCATGAGGAGCATCTAAGAGAGATCCTTGGATTTTTGAGATCGGAGAGGCTTTATGCCAAATTCTCCAAGTGTGATTTCTCGTTACTAGAGGTCCAGTTCTTGGGACACCTCGTTAATCAGAATGGGATATTGGTCGATCCGGCCAAGATTGAGGCTGTTATGAGTTGGGAGGTGCCGAGATCCCCCACCGAGATCAGGAGTTTTCTGGGGTTGGCCGGCTATTATCGGATATTTATCAAGGATTTCTTCAAGATTGTCGTTCCCCTCACCAGATTGACCCGGAAGGGCGTTGCTTTTACGTGGGGTCCCGAGCAGCAGACCTCGTTTGAGACTCTTCGCCAGAGATTATGCGAAGCCCCAGTGTTAGCCCTTCCGGAGGGAATGGAGGATTTTGTGGTGTACTGTGACGCGTCTATATCGGGGTTGGGTGCAGTGCTTATGCAGAGAGGGCATGTGATAGCATACGCATCGAGGCAGCTGAAGCCTCATGAGACGTGGTATCCCACCCACGATTTGGAGTTGGGGGCAGTGGTGTTCGCCCTCAAGAGATGACGTCATTATTTGTATGGGGTTCGGTGTACCTTATACACGGACCACAAGAGTTTGAGGTATCTGATGGATCAGCCCAACTTGAACATGCGCCAGAGGAGATGGTTGGATGTGGTAAAGGATTATGACTGTGAGATCTTGTACCACCCGGGAAAGGCTAACGTGGTAGCCGATGCTCTGAGCAGCAGGCAGAGAATGCCCCGATTCAAGATATATGCATGAGGATGACGGTGATGACTCCGATATTGGATACCATCTGAGAGGCCCAGGCAGAGGCTGTGAGACCGGAGAACCGCAAGAGAGAGCGGGTGATTGGGCAGGTATCTGAGTTTATTACCGATAGCCGTGGGATTATGACCTTTCGCGGTCGGATTTGGGTGTCGTATATGGGCGGGGCACGTAGCATATTGATGGAGGAGGCGCACAGGTCGAGATTCTCGATCCATCCCGGGGCCACTAAGATGTATTTGGATCTGAAGAGAGATTACTGGTGGCCCTGTATGAAGAGGGATGTTGCGTGGGTTGTAGAGAGGTGCTTGACCTGTCGTCGGGTTAAGGCCGAGCACCAGCGTCCGCATGGCAAGTTGCAGCCACTAGAGGTTCCCCAGTGGAAGTGGGAACAGATTTCTATGGATTTTATCACCAAATTTCCAAGGACCGCGAGGGGTGTTGACGCAATTTGGGTGATTGTGGATCGGCTGACGAAGAGCGCTCACTTCCTTGCCATCAGTGAGAGCTCTTCTGCAGAGAGACTGGCAGAGATGTATGTGAGAGAGGTAGTGTCTCGGCATGGAGTGCCGATCTCGATTGTGTCAGACCGAGATGTACGATTCACTTCCAGGTTCTGGAAGAAGTTTCATGAGGAGTTGGGTATGAGATTGCACTTCAGTACCGCTTATCACCCACAGACGGATGGACAGAGTGAGCGGACGATACAGACGCTCGAGGACATGCTTCGGGCATGTGTCATGGACTTCGGTGGAAGTTGGGACACATACCTAACTTTGGCTGAGTTTTCTTACAACAACAGCCACCATTCGAGTATAGGTATGCCTCCCTTTGAGCTTTTATATGGGAGGAGGTGTCGAACTCCCATATGTTGGGGAGAGGTAGGGCAGCGAGTGATGGGTAGCACTGAGATAGTGCTTAAGACGACTGAGCAGATACAGCAGGTCGGGCAGAGGTTGTTGACAGCCCAGAGCCGTCAGAAGAGTTATGCGGATAGGCGGCGATCCGAGCTCGAGTTCCAGGTTGGAGATTTCGTACTCCTGAAGGTATCTCCTTGGAAAGGAGTGATCCGATTCAGGAAGAGGGGCAAGTTAGGGGCCCCGATACATTGGTCCGTTCAGGATGACCGCGAGAGTGGGTAAGGTAGCATACCGTGTAGAGCTACCTGTGGAGTTGAGCCAGATTCATGATACCTTCCACGTACCCAGTTGAGGAAGTGTATAGCCGATGAGACGGAAGTAGTGCCCACTAGAGGATATTCAGGTGGATGCGAGCCTGAATTTTGTTGAGAGGCCGATCGTGATCTTGGATCGGAAGATCAAGGTTCTGAGGAGCAAGGAGGTGCCTCTGGTTCAGGTCCAGTGGCAACATCGGAAAGGGTCCGAGCTGACTTGGGAGCCGGAGACGGAGATGCGGGAGCAGCATCCAGAGTTGTTTGCAGAGTAAGACTTCGAGGGCGAAGTCTGATTCTAGTGGGGGAGAATTGTAACATCCGGATTTCCAGGTATCATAATTTTAAATATTTGTTTTGAGATGAGAAGAGGGACTCGACGAGTTAACGCCTAAACTCGTCGAGTGGGATCGCGACTGATGACTCTAATTAATGAATGGAATCGACGAGTCGGAGAGTCGACTCGACGAGTCCGCGATGTGGACAAAAACCCTAAATCTTTGGGCCAGTGCCCTATTTAAAGGACCTTATGGCCTTCATTTGTGGCCACACACCCACTTGGGAAACCCTAACGAACCAGAGAGCATAGAGAGGGAGGGAAGGAGCTAATTTCATCACCTTTAGTGCATTCTTGCAAGAAGGAAGGAGGGGTTTCAAGCTAGGCTGATTGAGGAGCTCAGATCTACTATCACTTCTTCAAAGGTTGTTGTTTGAGGTATGAATCCATGCCTATTTTCGTGTATATAGTAGATCTCATGAATCTAGGGTTTCTTTACCCCTTCTTTAGAGGAATATTGGGCATATGGAGTCCCATTGGGGAATAGACTTTAGATCTGGACCTTGAGAGGACCTTGAGATGTTGGATTACCGTTTACGAGGGTCTATAGGAAGGGAATAGTCTAGCCTTGAGTCTAGGTTTCCATTTTAAGAGTTATTTCATCAAATAGAGCCATATGTGCGATGCATGAACATAAAGATGGGACCTTTACGTGACTTTTGGGTGTTAGAAGGTCAGATCTATAAGTTAGAGAAACAGATCTGACCTCAGAAGGTCGTTTGAGCATTGTCATGGAGGAAACTCGCCGAGTCCACGAGAGGACTCGACGAGTCAGATCGTGTTGCTCCACGACTCGTGATCAGTGGTAACCCGTCGAGTGAAAGGTTAACTCGACGAATCGAGTGAAGCCTTAGGAAGATTCAGAGGTCACGCATGGACTCGACGAGTCTGGTCAAAGTTGGACCGCTGACTGGAGTTGACTTCCGTTGACTTTTAGGGTTTGGTCAACATTTGGACATTTGGACCATTGGAGGGGTAAAATGGTCTTTTCCCCTTCTGAGAGATTATAGGAAGGGAATAGTCTAGCCTTGAGAGCCGTTATTGATTTGAGATAATTACTTATGTGATTAGGCAGGGGCTAGGTCATTGTATCGAGCACAGGAGTTACTAGACATCATACGAGGTGAGTCTTCTCACTATACCTTATCTAGAGTGGTAATTATGTGTGACCGGAAGGTCTTATGTGCTATGATGAGTACGTGATATATGTTTCTATGTGATATGTATATGTTATGTATGTTATGAGTAGCATAGTATGGACCAGAAGGTCAATATGATATGGACCGGAAGGTCAGCAGTGTATGGACTGGAAGGTCAATGTGGTATGGACTGGAAGGTCGACAGAGTAGGACCGGAAGGTCTACTCAGATTGTGGGACCGGAAGGCCCCTGAGACACCTTGATCGGAAGGTCTCGTAGAGCTATAACCTCGAGTGGCTAGTTGTATGTATGTGGTAGTTTGGGGAACTCACTAAGCATGCGTGTTTACCGTTTATGTAATATGTGTTTCAGGTACTTCAGAGGACCGCGGGAAGGCACCGACATGATTGTACACACACACTATGTTTTGGGAAGAGCTACTGTGGATCCTGGATTTTATGGGATGTTTTTGAAAACCTTGTTAAATGATTAATTGGTGTTGAACAATATGATATATGTTTTTATGAATTAAAAATGAAAATTTGGTTTAAATTTTCACGTCGTTACACATTGCTGGTAGACCCTCGTAAACGGTAATCCAACATCGTGTTAGGACCAACACCTCTGTTGTCGTCCATGGACGTGTACCATTTGATGGAGCTACTGCATTTGACATATTTGCTGCATTTGAAGAACTTGGTACATTGGACGCCATTTTGTGAAAGGATCCCTTTTGTGAATAAAAGATGTGAATTTCATATAGATACAAGCTTTATTATATAAAAAGATAGGTTATGTGGACTCGCAAGATAGGTTACACGGACTGCCAAGTCAGTTATGCGGACTGCCAAGTCAGTTATGCGGACTGACAAGTCAGTTACGCGGACTGACAAGTCAGTTACGTGGACTGCCAAGTCAGTTTCACGGACTGACAGGTCAGTTATACGGACTGCCACGTAAGTTATGCGGACTGCTAAGCCAGTTACGCGGACTGAAAAGCCAGTTATGCGGACTGACAAGTCAGTTACGTGGACTACCAAGTCAGTTATGTAATCCTTTATAGTAATTTTTTTTGTTATTTGAAGTTGTTATATGGCTAATATTCTTATCTTTACTTGCAGGTTCGTACATTTCTCACGTCTATGATACCAATCATATTCGTTGGTCACGTACCTCTAATTGGGACGTACATAACATCCATGTACATTGCAGTTGCTTTAGAAGGAAATCATGAACCCCTTCTCATAGCATTTGCTTTGGGAACCATAAACCATGACGAGTCATGGGTATGGTTCATGAGGAGGCTGAAATAATGTTTAGGTGACAGTACGAATGTTGGTTTCATAAGCCATATGTCTGAGTCCATAGACTTTGCAGTTCGGAGAGTCTACCCTGATTCATACGATGGCTATTATTGTAAAAATATAGCTGAGAAAATACGCGCTTCCACCGGAAGCAATACAGTTGTGGAGCAGTTGTTCTGGAAGACATGCAAAGCGTATAATATGTCTGATTTTTATGCGTGTTTGAACAGCTTACAAAATGAGGTGAATGGGAATAATCTTCATTGGCTTGACAATATTGCCATTGCAAAATAGGTACGGGCTTTTTTCCCTAAAGTACGTTTCAATATTAAATTCATTGACATTCCCGATCTTGTCAATTAGATAAGAACAAACAGGCATGAGTTACCAATAACAAAAATCATTCAAATGGGTCCATGAATCTATGCAATGAGTGTATGTTCAATGTGTTGTATTCGGAGGTAATAATGCAATGTTATTATACATGATGACATCATAATTTTTATTTGATGATTCATTTCATTTCACAGGGGAATTTCATGGTCCTCTAACCCCTTATGCACTTAAGGTGCTTCAAAAAAGATTTATCCACTCCGATGGTTGTAGGGTTAGGCATATTGTTGGCAACAGATATGAAGTGAGTATGTATTTAACCACCGAATCCGTGCAATTAGAACGTGGTATTTGTACTTGTTGGAAATGGCAAAAAAGCGGTATACCTTGTGATCACGCTATAGCATCACTATAAAGGTTTGAAATTGAAGAAATCCAGCAAATGGTAAATTTAAAGTTAACTACCGCGGTGTATCAAAATGCTTTTTAAACTGAGACGGTGAATCCTATTTCAATACTTATGCATTGGGAAATACCATTTGAAAGTGTTGTCGTCTTACCTCCACGACAATTTACTTGAATTGTAATATATGGATCACAATGAATATTAGTTTGTATTCAGTTCTATGTTAACCTTAGTTTTGGTCCATTGGCGTTGTTTAGTTTTTAATAAGTAACATTTACCTTTTATGTAACATCCATAAAATTTTGAAAATTTTAAAACTTTTACATAAATCCAAAAACCACCATTTATTTCATATTGTTTTCAAAATAGGTTTCACATCAGAGTTTTTCCCAAAAATCATAACACAAAATACGCGGAGGTGCATGATCAAGCCTTCGCCTTTCCATGATCATCTGAAGTACCTGAAACATAACCAAAAACTGTAAGCACAGATCTTAGTGAGTCTCCCCCAAAATACCACCACATAAACATAACAGCCAACAACATGCATAAATGAGCCTTCATCCTGACTGGACCGCCTCGTAGGGCCTTCAGCCTATCTGGGCTGCTCCCGAGCCTTCGACATGACTGGACCGCCTCTCAGGGCCTACAACCTATCCGGACCGCTCGTCGGGCCATCGGCCTGATTGGACCGCCTTGCAGGCCTTCAGTCTATCCCGGCCGCCCTGGGTCTGTTGGCCTTCAGCACAAAGCAGGACCGCCTCAACCCAACCACACACACATGTCGACATACACATAAATCATAAACACATAATCAATAAACGGGCAAGCACAGATCATACAGATCAATAAGCATAGCATCATCCTAAGATAGCCAGGATAATAATCCAAAGGGCCGACATTGATGCCTTCGACCCATAAGTACAGTGAGGAAAACTTACCTCACAAGTAGTGCTGAACCGGTAAAATCCAACACCAAAACTCAGCTCCGGACTCAAAATCCTACAACCACCATGTGACCATTTCTATCAAAACCACGAAATACCCAAAATGCCCTCAAAGTCAAATTTGGTCAACCATGGTCAAAGTCAAAGTCAACATTCAAGGTCAACAATCCATGTTGACCCAACTCGTCGAGTTACTACAGTACTCAGAGAAACGGGAAAAACCGAGCCAACTCGCCGAGTTTTCAGGACAACTCGTCGAGTTCCTACAGTATCCAGAAAAGCAGGAAAACCCGAGCCAACTCATCGAGTTTTTCCCAGCTTAACTCATTCAGTCCTTTTTCACCCATTCTAACACTTAAGAATGTAGATCTGGTACCCAAGGATGGAAAACCACGTAAAGTTGCTAACTTTATGTCCATGCATGTCACCAAGAGGCTTCAAAGCTCAAAGAAGGCTTAATAAGGGACCTAAAGCATGCAGGGGGCCTAGAACTTGATAAAGCTTGAAACTTTAAGCCTAAAGAGGCCACAAAATGTCCAGATCTGAAGTAATAACTTCGTGAAATGCCCAAACCCAAGAATGATCCCAAAATGAGCCAAAAATGACAATAAACTTCCAAGGAAGAGATTTAAGCAATAGATGAGCAAGTTTTCGACTTTTTACCTCAAAAGAGTAGCTAAACTCAAGAAGATTATGGATCTAAAGCTTCCCCCTTCAAGCTATGCACCACCAACTTCAAGCTCTTTAAGAGAACACCAAGGAAACACTCTTTAAGCTCCTACACACTCAAATATGGGAGAGAAAACACGAGACTAGGGTTTCTGGACAGAGGAGGCGATTAGGGAGGCCATCAATGGGACCTAAGGCCTTTAAATAGGGTGCAACACCCTAAAAATTAGGGTTTCATATTCAGCCACCAACTCGTCGAGTTTTCCTCTCCAACTCGTCGAGTTGGTCCAAAAATATCTGCGGCCCAAAGACTTTCAACACGTCGAGTTGAGGCCATCAACTCGACGAGTTCCAAGGAAAAATTGCCTTTTTAATAAAATTCTCATACCTGGGAATCGGGATGTTACAACTCTCCCCCACTTGAACTAGGCTTCGTCCTCAAAGCCTGCTGCGGTGAACAAATTCGGATAATGCTCCTGCATCTCAGCCTCCGGCTCCTAGGTCCACTCGGATCCCCTCCGATGTTGCCACTGTACCTTTACCAACGGTACCTCCTTCTTACGTAGAACCTTTACCATTCTTTGCAGAACAGCCACCAACCTCTCAACGTAGTTCAGGCGCTCATCAACCTGAATATCATCCAATGATACCACCGCATCCTCATCCAAAACGCACTTCCGCAACTGCAAAACTTGGAAAGTGCTATGCATCTGACTGAGCTCCTCCGGAAGAGCCAATCTGTAAGCAACCTTGCCAACCCTGGAAATAACCTGGAATGGTCCAATAAATCGGGGACCCAACTTCCCCCTCTTCCTGAAGCGGATCACACCTTTCCAAGGTGAGACCTTCAGCAACATCATGTCACTGACCTGAAACTCCAACTCAGATCGGTGTCGGTCGGCATAACTCTTCTGCCGACTCTGAGCAGTCTGCAATCGCTGCCTGATCTGTTGAATCATCTCTATAGTCTGCAGGACCACCTCGGTCCGACCCATCACCCTGTGACCAACCTTGACCCAACAGACTGGGGTACAACACCTCCGTCCATACAACAACTCAAAAGGCGGAGCACCAATACTGGACTGGAAAATGTTGTTGTAGGAGAACTCTGCAAGAGGTAGGTAGGAGTCCCAGCTCCTACAAAAATCAATGACGCAGGCTCGCAACATATCCTCGAGAGTCTGAATGGTCCGCTCGCTCTGTCCATCGGTCTGCGAATGATACGTTGTTGAAATGCAGCCTCGTGCCCAGTTCCTCATGGAACTTCTGCCAGAAACGGGAAGTGAACCGAACATCACAGTCTGAAACAATAGAGACCGGAACCCCATGGCGAGCAACGATATCGCAAATATACACATCGGCCAACTTCTCGGCCGACGAGCTCTCCCGAATTGCCAGAAAATGGGCACTCTTGGTCAATCGATCCACAATGACCCAAATAGCATCAAAAGCCTTCGTCGTCTTCGGAAACTTGGTGATAAAATCAATCGAAATCTGCTCCCATTTCCACATGGGAACCTCCAAAGGTTGTAGCTTCCCATGCGGCCTCTGATGCTCGACCTTGACCTTCTTGCAGGTCAAGCACCTCTCAACATACCAAGAGATCTCTCTCTTCATGCACGACCACCAATAACTCAATCTCAGATCCTGATACATATTGGTGGCCCCCAGATGGATAGAAAAACGAGACTTATAAGTCTCCTCAAACACAATATGTCTGACCCCACCAGATACAAGAACCCATACCCGACCACAACGGGTCAACAAACCACGACTGTCCGGCACAAACCTGGTAATCTCACCCCTGATCCTCTCAATCTTCAAATTCTCCTCTCGAACACCCTCAGCCTGAGCCTCCCTAATCAAACCTACAAGTGGAGAATCCACGGATATCCTCATACATGCCACCTAATAACTTGATTATTTGTATATATTTTAGCAATAATTATCTTTTACTTTAGCATTTTTAATATTCTTTTTGCATTAAATCGTTGGATTTATTGTTTTAAATATGTTTACTCGTTTAAGCCAATTTTGTGTAGATTTGTTCGAGCAAGATGGTATTTTGGAGCATCGTTAAAGCCATATCGAATTCCTTGCAACCACGATTGAAGTCTCGTAGCAAAATCCAGGAGCCAAAAGAAAAACAAAGCGATATAAATTAAATTTTTGGATTTTGACAACTTTGTGCGGCTTTCTTCAAGCGGTGGAGGGAAAAACGTTGTCTGATTGAACTGAAATTTTACGGACGTCTTCCCAACTCATCAATCTTCGACCTCACAATAAATGAGCCGATTCAGACATGTTTTGGTCAGGTTTTTGGTCTGATGAACAACAGCACCGATTGCTGCCAGCTTTAGTTTTGGCAGCCCAATATGAAGATTTAATATTGCAGCCTAATACGTAGAGTCCAAGATGGAGCCCACAAATGAAGAATTAAGTAGCCCATATGAATTAATTATTGCAGCCCAATTTAAGAAGTACGAAGCCCACTACTCTTTTGTGTTGGGAACATTGGAATCAAACAGTAGGGCATTTTTTCAACAAAAAGGAGGCATTTCATTTCACATATTCGCCGGCAGCAGACAGGTGGAGTGACGGCGCTTTTGGTGTCTCCTCCTTTGCTTTGCTTCTTATTTTTGGAAATCAAACGCTATTATCATTGATTTTATTGTCTTGTAATTTATTTTCTTTGAATTAGGTTAGGTAAATTTTTGTATTAATACTTGGATTATGAATGAAGTTTTTGGAGCAACAAGAAGTGACGATTTCAAGAAACTTTGTCATCTTCGTTTCGTAATCGGTATTGGTATAATTTCTATCCTTTTTATTGTTAATATTATTTTCTCTAGTTAGTTTTTATTCTTCAATATTGGGTGAATCTATGGAGCAATTAATTGATTAGGAATAGTTTTGTATGATTTTGATGGTATTCTATGAAAATATTTTCTAGTAAAACATCTATTTATGTTCATATGTCTTTAATCATGAGTTTAGATATCTGAATGTTTAATTAGTTGGTTAATTTCCTGATTACGTAATAGATCTTCAAATTAACAAGCAACAAATGGTTCTTGTGATTGTTTTTCTTTCACACAATCATGAAAATATTTTCTCCAACATGGTTGTGAAAGCATTTTGACTCCTCTTGGATTTAGTGACTTTTAAATCTTAATGCTAGTTAATTTTCATTAATTAAATGTTTCATTGAAATTGTGACTTTAACTAAGAAAATGTGTTATGAGCTTCTCTAACCATTGTATTAACTAAGAAAAGTCTAGGTGATCTCAAACTTCTTAGATTGCTATAGCCAAATTAGCATCAAACCTATTACACTACAATATTATGATGATTAGTCAAATAGTTGCACTTGTGATTTATCCCGATATTGGAACGTTTTATTTTATAGATTTTGTATTTTTTTCCATTGTTGTTATTTTTGTAAAATAGTTTTTATCGCATTTAACATTTTGAAAACCCCCATATCATTGTATATTTTTATTTCGTAGAACTGAATGCATAGATTTGATTCGAACCAATCTTTGTGGATTCGATCCCAATTACCGCTACTACAATTCATTTTTGAATATCATCGTAGTAATGTTTTTTTTATTTGGTGGTCTCGACACCCACCACCACCTCATCAGAAGGTCTAGCAAACTTACGGCTCAGGGCATCCACCACCACGTTCGCTTTACCCGGATGATAAATGATCTCGCAGTCATAATCCTTGACTACGTGCAGCCACCTACGCTGCCTCATGTTCAGGTTTGTCTGATCCATAATATGCCTCAAACTTTTATGATCCGTGTAGATAGTACAACAGACCCCATAAAGGTAATGCCTCCAAATCTTGAGAGTGAAAACTACCACTCTCAACTCAAGATCATGTGTGGGATATGTCGTCTCATACGGCTTCAGCTGCCGTAAAGCATAAGCTATCACTCGTCCTCTCTGCATGAGGACTGCTCCCAAGCCGGTGATGGATGCATCATAGAAAACCACAAAATCCTCAATTCCCTCCGGGAGGGTCAAGATTGGGGTCTCGCAAAGTCTCTACCGAAGGGTCTCAAATGTCGACTGCTGTTTAGGGCCCCACTGGAAATCCACCCCTTTCCTCGTCAGACGAGTAAGGGGTACTGCAATCTTGGAGAAATCCTGAATAAATCTCCGGTAGTACCCTGCCAGACCCAGAAAACTCCTGATATCTGAGGGAGATTTCGGAACCTCCCACTGCATCACCGCCTCAATTTTGGCCGGATCGACCAAAATCCTATTTTGGTTAACGAGGTGTCCAAGGAACTGAACCTCTCGCAACCAAAATGCGTACTTCGAGAACTTAGCATAAAGCAGTTCTCGCCTCAAAACCCCCAGAAGCTCGCGAAGATGCTCCTCATGTTGCTCCCTGGTCTTGGAATACACCAAGATATCATCAATGAACACAATAACTGAGTGATCGAGCATCGTCCTGCATACCCGATTCAACAAATCCATAAATATTGTCGGCGCATTGGTGAGCCCAAACGGAATCACCACGAAATCGTAATGCACATAACGAGTACGGAACGCGGTCTTCTCCACATCCTCCTCCCTCACCCTGACCTGATGGTATCCAGACCTCATATCTATCTTGGAGAACCAAGATGCTATATGCAATTGATCAAAGAGATCATCAATCCGCGGAAGGGGATAACGGTTCTTCACCGTCAACTTGTTCAGTTCCCTATAATCGATGCACATCCGGTGCGAACCATCCTTCTTTTTGACAAAAAGAATCGGCGCTCCCCACGGAGAACTGCTCGGACTGATGAACTGGTTGCCTAGCAAGTCCTGCAGCTGAGATGACAGCTCTTATATCTCAGGCAGTGCCAATCGATACAACGCCTTGGAAATAGGGGATGTACCTGGCACAAGGTCGATCATGAACTCGACCTGCCTCTCAGGAGGCACACCGGGTAACTCCTCCGGGAATACATCAGCGAACTCCCTGAAAATCGGAACATCGGCAACTGACACCTGATCCCCAACCCACGTATCCACCACATAAGCCAAATAACCTGAACACCCGTGTTTAATATATTGTTGAGCCTTGGCTACCGAACAAAACCTTAAACCCAACCTGGTGCCCTCTCCATAAATAGCCAGTTCTCCCCCACTTGGGGTTCGAACTACCACCGGCTGGCCCTCGCAGTCGATCATGGCACCGAAACGGCTCATCCAGTCCATACCCACGATCACACAGACATCCCCCATAGGAATCAGAGACAAATCGATCGGAAAGGACACCCCGAAGATCTCTAGAACGCAACCCTGATAAACCGAAGAAGCAGAAACCCTGTGTTCGTTGGCGATAGAAACTTGCAACGGACACTCCAACTCCCCCATGGGCAAAACAAACTCCCTACTGAAGGATCGAGAAACAAAATACCGACTCACACCCAAGTTAAACAACACTAAAGCAGGCAAGGAGTTCACTAGGAACATACCTAACAGAGGTACAAACATATGAGCATAAAACAAACATAATCAATAAGATAAGAGATAGAAACATACCAGTCACAACATCTGGTGATGTCTGGGCCTCCTTGGCAGTGAGCTGGAAAGCGCGGCCTCGAGCCCTTGGGGGCTCTACCCTGCCCTGACTCCCGTCAGTGATCCTCAATGTAGCTGGCGTGGGAGCCTGCGTCGGCTTGGTGGCGAGCAACGGTCAGTTGACCTTCACATGGCCAACCTGATCACAATGATAGCAAATCCTCATACTCGGAACCGGGGCGCACTGGTGGCAGTCCCTCACATAATTCCCCTCCTTGCCACATTTGTGGCACCCACTACTAGATCGCCATGCTCCAACATGAACCTTCCCGCACTTCCCACAAGTGCGGCCATGCTGACCTCCAGACCTAGAATCAACGGCCTTGAACCACTTCAGCGCCGGCTGCGACTGTGTCGGGGCCTACCTCTGCTCTCTCAACTGAAACTCTATCTCAAGCTCACGCCGCCTGACGGCCTCCTGTAACTCCAGCAAGGTATCCACCGCTGAGTATAAACAAACTGTCTGATGTTCGTCGTGAGCATGCTCAGATAATGGGTCATCTGAGCCTGCTCTGAAGCAAACTCAGGGTAAAACATCGCCCTCTCAGTAAACATCCAGGTGATCTCTATCACCGACTTCGATCCCTACCTGAGGTCTATAACCTCCTGAGCCAACCTCTCTCGCTCGGCCCGAGGAATATAGCGAGTACGGAACATCTCTCTGAATTGATCCCAAGATACCGCAACCCTCTGCTCATCAGAGTACGATCCCGTAACAAGTCTCCACCAATCCTTCGCTCCGGATCTCAGAAGGTTCAAAGCGAACCTGGCCTTCTGGTCAGCAGGGCATGTACACGTGAAGAAACACCCCTCCACATCAGATAGCCAGCTCATGGCCACAATCGGGTCCTGGACTCCATTGAAAGTCGGGGGCTTCATATTATCAAATTCCTGATACTGAAAGGCCCGTCCTATCCCACACCTGCACCCACCACGGTTGCGGAAGCTACAGCAACAGTCGTCTCAGCAATGGTTGCATAGCGATCATCAAAGAACTCCATCATCGCGGTCTTGATAGACCCGAACATATCCGGAATCTGACTCCGGACGATGGCCACAACCTCCTCGTGGAGGATCCTCCTGATCCAGGCATCGAACTCATTTGATCTCATCTGACTGTCAGTCCCTGATCCCGACCCGAATCCAATCTCAACTCGCCTCGTAGTCACCATACTGAAAATACACTAGGAAGATATCAGATAATCCACATAAATAACAGGAAACCAACTCCCAACAAATCTGTAGGGGTTGTGACTTCTTGGCCACGCATATGGGTGCTGTGCTTTCAGTAGTACGAGAACATACTACCTTCCACACCTACCCGTGTTTGTCTTAAGGATCATCACAACAGCCTAACAATACTCATAAGAATAAACGACCGCGTAGTCCTCACCCCTAGAGGAAAAGCTAAACATCTCACTACTGGCCGAATGACCCCTCACGACTCATCCATGAAACTTCCACCAACCCTGCGACACTTGTGTATGTTATCCATACATAACACTAGACCCTATGGACATTCGAATATCTGATCCTACCCTAAGCCCTTCATCAAACAAGAATAGGAAATAAGGCCAAATCAAACATTCTCAGGCTATAAGATCTTAGTTATATATAACCATGATGCATACACTAAGCAACTACAGTAATGATGTCAATTTCATAAAAGAAAAGGCCCTAGGCTATCAGGCATCATATAATCAGGCAATTCTATCATGCAATTCCTGAAGATCCCTATCTTATCATTAGCATGTTGTTCTAACACATCACAATATCAAATAATAACATGGTATTTTGGGGTCTACTTACTGGCTCCGACTGATCGTATCCTCCTTTAGTATTTTGAAAACCGTTTGAAAATCATTTTGAAAATCTTTTATATAGTTTGAGACTCGATTCACACGAGTGTTCCTCTAATTCACTCAAATCAAGGCTCTGATACCAACTTGTAACATCCATAAAATTTTGAAAATTATAAAACTTTTACATAAATCCAAAAATCACCATTTATTACATATTGTTTTCAAAATAGGTTTCACATCAGATTTTTTTCTCAGAAATCATAACACAAAATACGAGGAGGTGCACGATCAAGCCTTCGCCTTTCCACGATCATTTGAAGTACCTGAAACATAACCAAAAATTGTAAGCCCATAGCTTAGTGACTCTCCCCCAAAATACCACCACATAAACATAACAAAAAACAGCATGCATAAATGATCCTTCATCCTGACTGGACCGCCTCGCAGGGCCTTCAGCCTATCTGGTCTGTTCCCGAGCCTTCGGCATGACTGGACCGCCTCGCAGGGCCTACAGCCTATCCGGACCGCTCGTTGGGCCATCGGCCTGGCTGGAACGCCTTGCAGGCCTTCAGTCTATCCAGGCCGCCCTGGATCTGTTGGCCTTCAGCACAAAGCAGGACCGCCTCAACCCAACCACACACACATTCGTGCCTTCGACCCATAAGTACAGTGAGGAAAACTCACCTCACAAATAGTGCTGAACCGGTAAAATCCAACTCCAAAACTCAGCTCCGGACTCAAAAGCCTACAACCACCATGTGACCCTTTCTATCAAAACCCTGAAATACCCAAAATGCCCTCAAAGTCAAACTTGGTCAACCATGGTCAAAGTCAAAGTCAACAGTCAAGGTCAACAGTCCATGTTGACGCAACTCGTCGAGTGCACATACTGACTCGTCGAGTTACTACAATACTCAGAGAAATAAGAAAAACCGAGCCAACTCGCCGAGTTGTCAGGACAACTCGTCGAGTTCCTACAATATCTAGAAAAGCGGGAAAACGCGAGCCAACTCGCCGAGTTGTCAGGACAACTCGTCGAGTTTTCCCATCTTAACTTATTCAGTCCTTTTTCACCCATTCTAACACTTAAGAATGTAGATCTGGTACCCAAGAGCTGGAAAACCACGTAAAGTTGCTAACTTTACGTCCATGCATGTCACCAAGAGGCTTCAAAGCTCCAAGAAGGCTTAATAAGGGACCTAAAGCATGAAGGGGGTCTAGAACTTGATAAATCTTGAAACTTTAAGCCTAAAGAGGCCACAAAATGTCCAGATCCTAAGTAATAACTTCGTGAAATGCCCAAACCCAAGAATGATCCCAAAATGAGCAAAAAACGACAATAAATTTCCAAGGAAGAGATCTAAGCAATAGATGAGTAAGTTTTCGACTTTTTACCTCAAAAGAGTAGCTAAACTCAAGAAGATTATGGATCTAAAGCTTCCCCCTTCAAGCTATGCACCACCAACTTCAAGCTCTTCAAGAGAACACCAAGGAAACACTCTTTAAGCTCACACACACTCAAATATGGGAGAGAAAACACTCTTTAAGCTCACACACACTCAAATATGGGAGAGAAAACACTCAAATGGGTCTTAAGGCCTTTAAATAGGGTGCATCACCCTAAAAATTAGGGTTTCATATTCAACCACCAACTCGTCGAGCTTTTTTCTCCAACTCATCGAGTTGGTCGAAAAAGATCCGTGGCCCAAAGACTTTCAACACGTCGAGTTGAGGCCATCAACTCGACGAGTTCCAAGGAAAAATTGCCTTTTTAATTAATAATGTTTACCTTTTAATAAATAATTGTAATGTATGGATGACAACGAATTGACAAACAGCTCTGCGGACTTCTGCGGACTGACAAACAGCTATGCAAACTGATAAACAGCTCTCTGCAGAGTTGAAGGGTCTATATATTGTCATAGATGGTCATTGAATTTTTGGTAAAGAGTTACAAATTATTTTGAATTTTAATATGAGTTCATCTTCAAATTTCTGTATTTGCTCAAGCAACGAACTTGATTGTTACTATTGTGATCATATAGACCCTTTTCTTGCACCGTCACCAAACATGAGAGGGTCATATATGTCTGATGATACTTTACAACAATTGCAATGGGTTGAAGAACAACAAAAAAAGATAAAGAGTCATCTCGGGCTCTCATTGAACGTCGTGACGTCATTGCGGCAGAGTGCAAAGAGGCTGATGAAAGGATGCAGATTAATAAAAAAAATCAAAGAGCATGAAGAATGGATAAAAAAAGACTAAGAATACTATCAAAATAACTGAAAAATGTCTTGCTGAGAAGGATGCAGAAATGATAGATCTTAGGCGACAAAAGGATCGTTTTGAAGATAAAATAAGAATTAGGGATGACTATATAACAGTGGAGAAAGATAAGTATCCATTGCAATTCCCTTAAGTTAATTACTGTTGTTGCATGTTTATTATGTGTTTTTGGTTTGTTATATGTATTATCTTCGAGTTTAAGTTATTTTATGAAATTAACTCTACTAGTAATGATGCACTAATATAATCATAAAATAACCCATAATCTTTAAAGTAACCACACCATTATAAAGTACACAATCAACGTCTTCCAAAACATAACATACTTAATTATAAATACAACATCTATCATTCAAATCAAACATTGAACAATAGTCTTCTCTTTGCATCCCTTGCGTCCTGTACGTCTCTTGCGTCCCGTGCGTCTCTTGCGTCCCGTGAGTCCTTTGCGTCCCTTTACCTTTTGTCTTACTACCTCACGTCATGCTACTTTTTCTAGGATTCTTTTGCTTCATTGGGACCAATGTCGGACAAGTCGCTGCATTATGTGATGTACTATCACATCTACTACACCTTCTTACTATAGGTTCCTCACCTTGTGACGGGATACGATTTTTGTTTTTCGGTCTACCAGATTGACGTGTATCCATTATTGGGGGTTTAACAACCATCATCTCATTAGGAATCTCCCAATCGCACGGTTCTGGAAGGGTGTAAACTGCCTCCTCATACGTACTTCGATACGTTTCTATTTTGTAAGCGTCTATAGCCAGATGTCCAAAGTTAGTTTTTTTCAAGTGCTTTAAGACCATTATGACATGTCCACAAGGCAAACCAGTTCCTTCCCAATATTTGCATGTACAAGTCTCTTGCGACCATGTTTGAAATCATGCACTTGATATATTGCATCTGAAACACCTGAAACAGACCATCCTGTCGTATGCTCTTCATTTTTGCTAACTACTTTTTTCAGCCCACTCCATTAGCACTGTTGAACATTTCCCTGTAAATAACATATATATAATTAACTTATTATTCGACATAATTAAAGTCCAAATTAAAGTCATACCTCCATCGATGTGACGCTTGTTACACCATTCCTGTGAAAGACGACAAAAGAACTCAAGAAAGGGTATTATAGGCATCTTCCTTGCATCTACAGATAAAGCATTCATGGACTCTGCACTGTTGGAATTCATGTAATCGTACCATTTCAACGAGGAATATGCTCTAGTCCATTTAGCACGTAGATTTTCACTTAGGTACCCCGCTACTTGCGGCCTAGTAGAACTAAATCTATACCACAAATCTTCAAATACATTTCTTTTGTAAGCTCTCACAAGCCTCCAAAACAAGACTTTTGTTTTATCATTTTTCCCAAACCGGTGTACTATGTTTTCTAGTAGATGAAAAGCACTCACGTCATGATGAGCGTTTGGGAAAACATTTTCAATACTAACTCGAATTGCACCGGCCCTATCAGTTACAAAGGTCAAATCTTGACAATTACCAATGCATTCATACAACTTTTCAAGAAACCATGTCCAAGTAAGAACACTCTCTTTTTTACATATTTTGTGCGCAATGGGCACTATCTGGTTGTTCCCATCCATAGCTATTGCATGCAATATGGTTCCCTTAAAATCCCCCTTCAAATGAATACCATCCATAATTATGACATTACGACAAAAGCGTTTGAATGCTCGTATCTGCAATATATTTGTATGGAACACATAAACACTCTACATTTTTTACAAATTAGTATATATTAAATAACAACAAGTTTTTTGTATTTACCGTGCTCCCAATGGCATAAAAACAACAGCCGAAACTATCTTTAGAATCTGTTTGTATATAGGCCACTGTACCGGGATTATGCTTCTTCAAATTGTAAAAATAAATAGAAAGTATGGAAAAACATTCTTTAGAGGATCCCAACAACAGTTTCATAGCATATTGTTTTGCACGCCAAACTTGTTTGTAACTTACATTGATTTCTAGCAAATCATTTTAATCCCTTGATATTTCATTAGGCATCCAAACCTTTGAACAAGTTTTTTCCATAATTTCATGCAATATAGTACCCATGACTTTTTTATTTGCGTGCTTATGATTTGGGTGTATATGTAATGACGAACACGTGTGCACATTGTTGAAAGCCCTGATTTCAAATTCATCAGCCGGATCAACGCATTTTGCATATAAACGCCAACTACAATTCTCAATTTCACAATATACCTCGTAACGGTTTTTGTTAGAATGTTTGTTCTTAAACTGAAACTTTTATCTGGTTGCTTTAAGACTCAAAGCAAATATTAGTTGTTGTTTGTTATCATACGTTTGACGAACAAACATATCATCATTTGGACCTAAAATGTGAAATGGTCCAGGTTCAAGAATGGGATCAGGACAATCAGGTATGGGAGGCATACCGTAAAAGATGTCTGAAGCTTTTTTTTTCCGTGTGTGAAGTCATCTTCTGACCATCCTTCATTTGATTCTTCATCGTCTGACAAAGTTTTGTCACGCAGTCTTCCAAACTCATATAAATTTTCTTATTCCACCGTATTCACTACCACAGTTTCTTCTTGTGGACACTCTTCAACATTATCAGATACAATGTTCTCAACATTGTATGGTACAATCTTGTCATCCGCTTCTTCCTGTTCGACCCATCACTCAAACACCTCCAAATACAAATGCACAATCTCCTTCGTTTCAGACATTACGTTTCTGAGTTGATGAGCATCTGCTTCGTCTACAGTATTCATAACATACCCATGAATCGAGTGTTGAAATGACAATGATATATTACTATTGAACGTATTAGCCTTAGTTTTGACCAAATCAAACAATATCCGACGGTCAAAATTAGGCGGAAGCAGTAAACCTAAGTTGTTAAACTTTGGACTAACGTAAGTGTTAATTCCATTACTCAACTGCCAAAAACCCCCGTACATAAAATAACAAAACTCATATTTTCTTTGAAAAAAGTTTCACCCTACAACTGATAGATTTTTGAAAATAGATAAAAAAAATCCTTTATATCACAAAAAACCGTTGCTAATACCCTATAATGACCTATTCCACGGAGAGGTTAAGGCCTCCGCGGAGCCCTCGTCACGACCTCTGCGGGGGATTTAATGAACGTCAAAACAATCACTCTGCGGAGGGTTTAATGTCTCCGCGGAGAATCTTCGGTCAGTCTCATATTTTACACAATTCTTTGATCCGCGAAGATTTCGTCATTCCCCGTAGCCAATAGAGGGTGCTCCGCGGAATGCATGTCTATAAGCAGGTCCGAAAAAAAACCGATCTAAAAAGGACGGGACCGGTCTAAAAAAGAACGATCTGAAAAAAAAAAGACAGATCCAAAAAAGTACGGGACCGGTCTAAAAAAGACCGGTCCAAAAAAAGACCATTCCAGAAAAGAAAAAAAATGACCGACTTAGGACCGATCTAGGACCGGTTCAGGACCGAAATTTGTGCACCTCTAATCACCGGTGCACAAAATCAGGCTTGAAGTTCGGTCCACTTAGTTGTAAAGTGCCAAACCGGACAGTGACGAAGCGAGAGCAAAAGTTTCAGGGGTAGCACAATATTTTTACCGCATTATATATAGTATGATTTTTTTCAGGTTCGAGTTAAACGGATCCGGTTTTTCGATTTTGGGTTAAACGTGTTCTATTTTTTGCAATTTAGAGTGACTACATATATTTGCAATTCTAGTAGTTGAATCTTACACTTTGTGAGTACTGTCTTATTTCAACGAAGTTGCTTATTACCAAATCTAATTGTCTTTTTAAAAGATTTCGACAATTCAACTAAAAACTTAATGTCAGCAATTCAACTAAAAACTTGATTTCAAGTTTCAACAACAATTAATAACTATGTTAATTACAAAATCTCCACTAGTTATAAAGAATATGCATTTCATGGAGAAATCCTAAAATATCCATTTCATTTCCATCTTATACTTTAAATTGTATTTTTTTAACGATAATTACAAACTTCTCCGGCAAGGAATAACTAATTTCAAGATTCAACAAAATATAATTGATAATTTCTAGTTTTCAAGTTTTCAATGAGAAACAACTGAAATAACCCAAAAAAAAACCTTGCTTAAATCTTACTTGTTTCAATTTTGTAGGTGAAGAGGGAGGTTATTAACCATAAGTTTTAATGAAATAAACCTAATTTGCAAGAAAGAATAAGGCAACAAAGATAATAGGCATGCGAGCAGGGACGAGAGCATCTTGTGTTTCATGTGTTTTCGTTTCCGATTTTGAACAACAAAAAATGGGCTTCTAATTATATCTTCTTTGTTTTATTAAAGTCCTAGTTTATAACCCGTGGAAACCACGGCTATAAAAATAAATGAAACTTTCATAATAAATATATATAATTATTAATCAGTTATTTTAAATAAATCAATTTAAATAAATTATTAATTAGGAGATATATCAAATATTTAAAGTTATTATAAATTCAAATTTAACATATAATTAGAAAATATGTTAAAGGAACTTTGACTGTGTATTTGGTTGCATCAAATCCTTCCCTAAAGAAACTTCTTGCGGGAGAGATGGCTTGAGGGCTCAACACTTACTAGATGCCCTTTGTGGAGAAGGGTCTGCTATTGCCACAGATCTCATACATGCTATCACTTCAGTGGTTAATTTATGGTTAGCGGGAAGATGTCCAACCATTTTGGCAGAGATTGTTGCGTCCGCTCCTCTCACGCCTCTACTTAAACCTGACAACGGGATCCGTCCGATTGCAGTAGGCACTATATGGAGACGTCTGGTTTCCAAGGTTGCCATGAAAGGTGTGGGTAAATAAATGGCCAAGTACCTTAATGATTTTCAGTTCGGGGTTGGTGTATCCGGCGGTGCTGAGGCTGTGTTACACAGTGCTAATAGGGTGCTGAGTAAACACCATGCTGATGGGTCTCTTGTAATGCTGACTGTGGATTTCTCGAATGCCTTTAACTTGGTGGATCGATCAGCATTTCTCCACGAGGTTAAGAAGATGTGTCATTCCATTTCTTTGTGGGTAAATTTCTTGTACGGGCAAGCAGCGAGACTTTATATAGGAGACCAACATATATGGTCTGCCACTGGGGTGCAGCAAGGTGACCCATTGGGCCCTCTTCTTTTTGCCCTTGTTTTGCACCCGCTTGTGCACAATATTAGAGACAATTGTAAGCTCCTTCTCCATGCTTGGTATCTAGATGATGGGACTGTCATTGGGGATTCAAAGGAGGTGGCTAGAGTGTTGAACATTATCTGGTTGCATGATCCAGGCTTGGGTCTTGAGTTGAACATCAAGAAAACGGAGACTTTTTGGCCCTCCTGTGATGGTAGGAAGCTTCGTGCCGATTTATTCCCAATGGATATAGGGAGACCTTCTTTGGGGGTGAAGCTCCTTGGGGGGCTGTTAGCAGAGACGCAGGGTTTATCAGCGGGCTGGCCATGAAGAGAGCGGTCAATGCTGTTGATTTGATGAGCCTTCTTCCACAACTATGTGACCCGCAGAGTGAGCTCCTTTTGCTCCGATCATGTATGGGCATTGCAAAACTTTTCTTTGGTTTAAGGACATGCCAGTCGGTACACATAGAAGAGGCAGCTTTGTTCTTTGACAAAGGATTGCGCATGTCTATCGAGGATATGGTGGTATGTGGAGGCCCCTTCTTTGGAGACATTCAGTGGTGCCTGGCTTCCTTACCTATTCGTTTCAGTGGGTTGGGTTTGTACTCGACATACGAGGTTTCCTCCTACGTATTTGTAGCCTCTAGGGCCCAATCTTGGGCATTACAAGACCACATCTTACGTGACAGTGGCGTATTTGGTATGGTCTCGGATTACCTATGTGCTATGACTCATCTTCGCGATACGATTTCGGGATTTGACTGTAGCGGTTTCACTAATAAGGAAATCCCCCCTAAATCCTAAAAAGCTTTGGCGTGTGCCCTTTTTAGCAAAATCGTCCAAGATATGGAAGTCGACTTCGACATGACTCTCAGACAGAAAGCAGTCTTTGAGTGTCTACGGGCACCTCATGCTCAGGATTTTCTGCTAACTATCCCTATTGATGGTCTTGGCCAGCATATGTCTCCTGTGGAGTACCGAACTATCCTTCATTACCGCCTCATGATTCCCTTATTCCCAATTGACGAGCTATGCTCAGTTTGCCGCAAGGCATGTTTGGATACCTTTGGGGAACATGCGGTTCATTGTAGAGAGCTCCTGGTTTCAAGTACAGACATGATGTGGTTCAGGATGTTCTCTATGATGCTTGTCGGCGTGCTGGTATTTCTGTGAAGAAAGAAGCGCCAGGGAACTTTTTGACGGACCCGCAGGATGGAAGGTCCACACTTAGACCGGCTGACATTTTGGTCTTTGGATGGATAGGAGGGAAACATGCGTGCGTGGATCTTACTGGGGTCTCTCCTCTCGTTGGTTTGGGGAGCGAGGGTTTCACAACAGGGCATGCCGTCTTGAAAGTCGTTGCGTGCAAAGTGGTAAAGCACGAAAATGCATGTATAGAAAATCAACATGTGTTTGTACCTTTTGCATTCAATACATTTGGTATTCTCGCACCAGAGGCGGTGGAGCTCCTCAATAGAGTCCAACGGGTCATAGCATTCTAATGTCATACCTCCTAGATCCACAAATGTTGTTTTCAAAATAATTGGTTTTGTCATCCAGAAATGGCTAGCGGCGCAACTTGTTGCCCGTTTGCCTTCAATCGATATGTATTGAACTATTATATTGAACAACTGGGAGAATAATATTGTCATTTATATTAGAAAATGTAAATTTAAATTTTGAAATGAGTTGTCTAATATCTCTACATGACACATGACATAATATTAATAAGAATTTGTATTAGAGTGAAACTTGACAAATGTAGATTAAAACTATTCATTTGTTAGAATAGGGATTTGGACTTTGGGCTTAAAATTTTTGGACTACCTAAAAATTTTCACTACTTTAAAAACTTTGGGCTATTTTATGTTTGGGTTTAGGAATACCACAATTTTTTTAAGGTAGCCCAAATTGTTTTCAGGGTACCATTGTAATCTAAAAACAAAATTTACTTGAAAAGTTTATCCTATTGGACGAAATTTGAAGGGTAGCATGCAAGTTCCCATGTAGCTCTGCCTATGAAACCGGGGCGACCTGGTCCCATAAAACACCTGGTCCCGTTCTAACCTGACCTTAACAACGACTTCTTAATATTTTTTAACTAGTGTATATATAAATTATAAAAGTCCAAACCGGTGTAGAGCATTCCGACTAAATGAGTCTGAACCGGGCTGCCAATTTACATTATGCAAATTTACATGTCCATAGTTTTTTTGAAGTATGTTATTATGCAAATTTACATGTCCATAGTTTTTTTTTCCTATTTTTTTTATTTAGTTAGTTTTGGGTGAATATGGTATTTTGATTCGTTTGACATGTGGGTTGTTGGTTTCATGACTTTCATTGTAATCGTGTATGCTGCCCCCTGTTTATATCTCATGTGGAATTTACATTTTCCAAGATCTCAAATATTTATTCTTCTTTTGCAGTTGTACTAATGACTCTAGACCATAATTATGATCTTAACCATGACGTGCTTTATTCAGTTATGATGCGACTTGGAGTTGTTGATTTTGTTGCATTTAGTGGAGTTTGCAACTCATGGAGGTCACTCCCACTCTCCAACAGAAATAACTTTATGGCATTCATACCACCCATGTCCATGTGGATCTCTACTGATGCTAATGAGAAAAAGTGAACATGATTGTTTGAATGTTAATGTCTTGCATGAGTGATGTTTGTTAGCAGTCTTATCTTTGTTTTTTTTTTATCTTTGCATAATTGCATATGTTGGAACATTTTCAATATAAAGATAAACAGAACAACTTATATCTCCCTTTTATGTGATAATTGATAAAGTCCCTTTTCATGGTCTTTTGATTGATGTTTACTGCAAATGCTATTGTTTTACCTGGTGAGTGGTGACTGTTGTTTATTATGTGAATGTAGTTCTTTTTAGGCCACGTTTAGTTTTGGTAAGCTGGAATAGAGGGTGGAATGGAAAACATGATTCCATTACGTATGATTTAACAGTTTTTTTTAATACCATTGGAAGCATTCAAGAATTCCTTTCCTGCAAATCCAGTGTTTTTTAATTTTTGGTAAGTCTATGATCTTTTTCATGTCTTTCCTCCTTTGGATAGAGTTAATATAGATTACAGACCCATAAAATGGATGAGGATGACGAAATGACAAATTCTTGGAAGTTAGGGGATCCATAATTATGGATTGCCACATCATCTTTCTACAATCCATAATTTCATACAACTCTATTATTTTTTTTCCTACAATGCATTGAACTCCACAAAGTTCAATAGAATGTTACAAAATGTAATTTGTAGTAAATATTTAAGAATTAAAAACTTTCTTTTTTTCCATTGAAGAATTTAATGGCCATTGAATCCAAATACATTGAATGCCAATGTGGTATCTCACAATGGTAGAGTTTCACCCATCGAATTACACATAGACTTGTCACCTCATTCAACTCTCCCATTAAACTCACCATTATAAATGCTCTAAGAAACAAATACTATATAGTTGAAATAGAACTGAACTTTGTCTCATCTGCTAAAATCTTTAGGCCTGAGGGGTCCATATATTGGGCCCAAGACTTGAGAGGCCCAAAATGTATTTCTATCCAAATTCGAGGAAACAAAATCGTGCGATTGTTATATCATAAATTCATGGAATTGGAAGCAACACTAATCTCTAGTTCTACGGATTACTTCTTAAAACTATACATACAGTTCAAATTCAAGCCGATTCTTCTACCCAAATCGTCTACCGCCGTCAATCAGGTATTTCTTATGTCAAATACTTATGAAATATTATTATTTTCGTTTTATTATATCAATTTCCGGTAGCTGATTACTCGATTATGTTATACGTAGGGTTTAATGATATATATATATATATATATATATATATATATATATATATATATATATATATATATATATATATATATATATGATATTTAATACTCTTTTTTCTTCTTATTTGGAAGTATTGGAATGTGAATTCTAACAAAAATTGCATTAAAAAAAAAATAGAATTCTTTAAACCGATTAGATCTTATTCTTTATGTTTTATTAAGAGTTGTTATTTGTTTTGATTTGAAGAATTAGAAAGTGAATTCTAATAAAAAGAATTTTTCAAATTCATTTATCCTGTGTGGTTGAACAAGTGGTTTTTTCTTTATGGTTTATTAAAAGACAAAAAATGTCAATCCATTAATCCATTTTTATTTATTTAGCATTGATTGATCAAATCAAAATTGATTATAATCATCTTTCCTACATACCAACCACACCAAACCCCACCCCATCCATCCCAACCCTAACCCCACACCTACGCCCACACACCTATGTCTGCGCCCGTACATGCACTTGCCAGTCCGTTTGGTCACTTTGACATATGTACATACATGGGACCCTATAAATTTGGTGGGTATGCCAAGTTGTGTAAAATTTAACTTGACACTACTTAATCAACTTAGATACCTAATCAATCACATAATCGAGAAAAACCCCTAATTTCAGGTGATAAAGGATTAAAACGGAATTAAATTTTTGGGGGTAAATAGATATTATGTCCGTTTGAACTTTCAGTCCCTTTTAATATGTCATTTATCCATGAAAGAATATTCATGGATAAATGGCAAGGATGAAAGGGATCGAAAGTCCAAACGGACATAATATCAATTTTCTCCCTTGTTTCCTTCGCTTATTATCTTGCTAGGCGTGTGGCTATGTTTGAAATTTCTCGTTGATTCAAAAAAAAATCTACAAAGGAATATGACAAGTCCTTTACATGGTCAGCATTGGTTTGTTTGTAATTGAGTAATTGACTTAGTTACTTGTATACTAGGATTTAGGAGTCAACTTATTCAAATCAAAAGCAACTTTGTTGTTCGTTTACAACTTTGTAATTGAGCAATTGTCTTCAATTTTTGTATTTTTTTTATTTTTATTGTATATATATTTTGATAAAGAGAAAAAAGAGGAGGTAACATTGTTTCCTAGATTACTCATGCACGTACTGATATACACGTCCATATAAATTAAATTAGACATGTAGTGACGTACAAATTCATATTGCTATCTTCATGACTTCATGTTTGTTTTGTCTTTTTCTTGGAACATTTTGTTAAAAATTAATTATTTGTGAAGGGTAGTATATGTATAAACATTAATATGTAATGTTTGTTTTCAGCTTATAATTCTCTTGTATGCTATGTGAAATTTGCACCGACCAAGATCTAAAGTATATCTATTCTTCTTCTGCATGTGTGGTAATGGCTAAGACAAGGAGTAGGAATAGAAATGGGAATCATGATGATGCATTTAGCAGGAAAAGGTTCAAGACTCGTGACAAAAGTGGTGTCGTACCCTGGTCAAATCTTAACCATGATGTTATGATGTGATTGAGAGTTGTTGATTTTCTTACATTCAACAGAGTTTGTAAATCATAGGGATCATTCACACTCTCTAATAGAAAAAGGTTTATGGCGTCCAAACCACCCATGTCCATGTCTATATCCTTGTGCTAGGAAAAGCAGCTATGTAACGTCCCAAAAATTAATACGAAAAATTTTCGTTTTTAAATTAATAAAACTATTAACCAAAACATAATCATAAAAATAATGGTGAAACAGAGTGTATCAACTACATCACAAAACATCAGAGTAACATAAAAATGTGGAACGAGGTGGTATGTAGTGCAATCATCTCAAGCTCTTCCCCTTCGAACCATAGTACCTGGAAACATAAACTGAAAACCGTAAGCACAAAACTTAGTGAGTTCCCCAAAATACCACATATCATACATAATAAACATATATTGGGCCCTGCCCGGTATCGAGCCCAATTCTGTACACAGATCTGTCAGGGCCCCGCCCGACATCGGGCTTCGCATGGTATACATATAAACAGATAAACACATAACACATGCAATAATAACAAGATAAATATCATACATAATGGTCATCGGGCCCCGCCCGGTAAATATACAAGCACATAACACATGCAAGAGTCACGCAGATACCTAGCATCCTAAACATAACAAATCATGGGTCGACATTGGTGCCTTTGACCCGCCAAACACAGTGAGGAAACTCACCTTATAGCTGCTGAAACACTTAAATGAATCTCTGTCAACTAGTCCGAAAAATCTTCGCGCTATCATCATCAAAATAATATCCAATTATTATCGGATCTTGACCCATAGCAAAGAATCTAGGCTACTTAGCCCATAACCAGGGTAAAAGACCATTTTACCCTTTTTCTTACTTGGCCTAATATACAAGGCCCAACCCAACTACTCAAAAGGCCCAAATCCTAAATGGCAACCCAAAGTCCAATTACGGCCCAATCTTCCAAATTAGACCCAAAACCCATCATGGGCCAAAATCCAAGGAAGCCCAAAAATACTAGTCAAAAGCCCAAATCAGAAGTCTAATGGCCCTACAATGCCCAAACTTAGAAAGCCCAAACTATGGACCAAACCGAGAATGCCAAGCCCAAATGCCTATTTGCTAAGTACGCGGGGCGTACTCAGCTCGTACGCCCAACGTACTCTCATGATCACTAGTCCTTTTCATTAAGCACTTAAACAGTTAAGACCTTTTTCCAAACTCTCAGGTCTGGTTCCTAAGGGTGAGTTATCACGTAAAGTTGGCAACTTTACACTCATGCATGGCTTAATGGGACTCAAAGCTCAAAAAGGAGCTTAATAAAGATCTTAATGCTTGCATGGACCAATATCCTCCACAAAGTTTGTATTTTTATGAACATGGGGCCTAAATAGAGCTAAGATCTAGTAGCCTTTGCTTCTGGAGTAGATTAAAAGCTCAACTTTAACTCAAAAGACTCAAAAGTGCATAAATAACACCATAAACTATATCTAGCACAAAAGACCATCAAGGTGAGAGCTTTATACCTCAAATGGCTTGAAATGATGATGATGAAGTTGGATCTACAAGCTCAAGCTACTCCCAAGCAACCACCAAGAGTTCTTATTATTCTTCTTTCACTAAAACACCACCAAAATCTCACTTACAAGCTCAAAAACTCACAAGAGGCACTTAGGGTTTCGATTTCAGGGCATAAGATGATGGAGGTTGATCATAAGGGTGTCTAAATGTAAGAAAAGTTGTTTAAATAGGGTGCAAACTCTAAAAATTATGGTTTGCCCCTGCCTCATGTACGACATACTGCTCTATGTACGGCACGCGTACGTGGATGAGTCCCGCGATCCGGAAATAGCTAGTATGATAAGCGTACTCCTAGAGTACGCCCCGCGTACTAGCTAGGGGACCAAAATGTAAAGTTTTGCATTAAGGCTAAAAGGGAAAACTTACCGGATACGAATGTTACAAGCTGCCACTTGGAGGACTTTGAAGGAAGTAGAATCAAAACCCTTGTAACATCCGTCTCTCGAGGTATTATTTAATTAAGTAATTAATATTTGTTAATTGGACTAATAATGGGACAAGTGGATTTTTGGATCGAACCTTAAGCAAATGGGCCGAGAACTTGGGCTGCCCATAAGACGTACGCTGGGCGTAGCCTCAGTGTACGCGGGGTGTAGGGGCGCCCAGGATGCGGGGGACGCGCACACATACGCGCAGCGTACCGGGAGTACGCACAGCGTACGTGAGCAAATTCCAAAACCCTAATTTTTAGGGTTTAAGACATATAAATACCCCATTATAGCCCCCCTGGCCTCCTTACCAGCCTCTTACCCTCAGAAAACCCTAATTTGCCTTCATACTCCATTATTGTGGGTGTTTGACCTTTTGAGCTCATTTTTGGTGAAGAAAGGCTTGGAAGAAGAGAAGAAGAGTTGAAGAAGAAGAACTTGAGTATCTTGAGCTCAAGGATCTGGGACTATTTCATCTTTTAGCACTCAAAGGATGTATAAAGCTCCTAACTTTCCTCTTAGAAGCTTAGATCTAGGATTATGGAGATTTGGACCTTTTTAGGTCCAAAGATTGGATCTTTATCATGAAACTTCGTTTTTGAGCTTAGGGTTGCCACCCTTGGAGCTCAAAGCCTTCCTTTAGCAGTAAAGTCTCAACCTTTAAGGCCTTTATGTAACCATGCATGGGATCTAGCCATTTCTATGGAGTTAGTTGCTATTATCCGATGTTTGGGCTCATTTGGTGGGTTGCAAGCCACCAAGTGATCGACTTTATGGATCAAGACATTGAAGAGGACTTGGATCTGTAATTATAGCCTTTGTATTAGAGTATTAAGCACTTAATGGGAAAAGTGACTTAACAGGGAAGAACGTTGGGCGTACATGCAGGTACGCGCAGCGTACACGCCATTTAGCCAGTACGCTTAGCGTACAGAGGAGTACGCCCCGCGTACTCAACAGATATGGGCTTGGCGTGTTTTGGGCCTCGGTTTGGCCCATACTTTGGATTTTGGGCCTTAGAGGGTTGGGTCTGGACTATTGGGCCCTGTAGTCCACTGTGGATTATAATTTTGGGCCCGAGAATTTGGAATTAGAAGTATTGGGCCTTTTGGGCCATATTGGGCCATTCGAGATTATTCATTTTGGGCTAAGGACTTATTGGACTTGTGAAAAGGCCCATTTGAAGTGTTGGGCCCAATTTAGAAATTTGGCCCATTAGTGGGCATTAGTGAGTCTTGATGGGCCATGGGTGCTTTGGGTTAATAAATTAGAATTGGGCCTTAGGAATGGTTCAAGTTGGGCCAAGGGGGTAAAATGGTCATTTTACCCTAAGTAGTGTTATAGATACTGAATGAGTACTATTATGATTATGATAGTCGGGAGTCATCGGAGCAGCTGTTAGAGATTACTTCTCGTGAGATTCACACTCAGCTTTACGAGGTGAGTTACCTTCTAGTAGCAGTGGGTCTATGGCCACAATGCCGACTCACTAGTAGGATTTGGTTGATAGATGATTGTCTTTGTGATAATTATCTAGGTTTGCTACTACTTGATATGTTTTATGTGATTAGCATGATGTGATATATGTGATAGTGGTAGTAGGGGGATTAGTCTCGGTTACCGGTTGAAAGATACCGAAGGGGTCGGCAGAACCCACACATTTTCTAGTAGTATGTTCATGATATGTTCTTATGTGGTAATGGTAGGGGGTGAAATAGTCACCGGTTACCGGTTGAAAGATACCGAAGGGGAGGTCAGCTCCCGATTACCGGTTGGAAGATACCGAAAGGGAGGTTAGTTCCCGGCTACCGGTTGAAAGATACCGAAGGGAAGTCCAGCTTCCGATTATGCCAGTCAGATACCGGTTGAAAGATACCGAGGGATAGGCAGTATATGTTTATGGTATGTGGTATGATGGGGGAACTCACTAAGCTTCGTGCTTATAGTTTTCAGTTTTGTTTCAGGTACCTCTTCAGCGAAGGGGAAGGAGCCGGCACGGTAGCAGCGCATCGCACACATATGATTTCCGCATTTTGAGATCCATGAGATTGTACTCTGACATTATTACTATTTTATGTTATGGTTTTGAGACACGTGACTGAGATTTTATGAAATGATATAAATCGTTGATGTTTTTCAGTAAAATGTTTTATAAGTTACTTAATTAAAAACAAAATTTTTGGTCTTGAAAATTGGGATGTTACAAGTTGGTATCAGAGCCCTGGTTTGAGGGATTCGGACACACCTTCGGGGGTGTCTGAACTCAAATCGAGGGTATGGAATATTTTTACAAGAAAATAGTTTTCTAAAAGTTTAAAATAAGGAGTTTTGAGAAAGAACAAGGTGTGTGATGCGTGCGACCGGCCGAACTTAAGTAAATTTTCCCAAAGATACCCATACATGTTATGTTATGATGTGATATGATTATGAGAACTGCATGCTAGAATAGGGCTAAGGATCTAGGAAGGATGCCTTGTATGCCTATTATATTTGTATGAGAACTGCATGCTAGATTAGGGCTAAGGATATAGGAAGATGCCTTATGTGCCTATTTATGTGCCTATTGAGTTATATGCTAGAACTGATTAGTCAGTAATATGATGGCCTGAATAGGACATGCTTGGTATGGTTACTCAATGCTCGAATGTTGCTTGCTTTGTGCTTTTAGGAGTTCTAGTTATCTTTAACTAACTAGTAAACGGATACGTTAAGTTACATATTGCAAAGACTAAATATTTTCAGAAGGTTAGGTCTAGCCCTATTTCGCAGCTCTTGTTTGAGTCCAACCGTTGTAGGGTAGGACCTCTCATTCGAAGAATTATCTGGTCTTAGTGATATGTAATGGTATTCGCAAGCTAGTTAGGTAAAGGTAGCAGGGATTCCTTATGCATCTGATGGCAGAGAGTAGGTCGGAGAGTTACCCTAGGGTAAGCCTAGGATGAGATTAGTGCAGTGAGCAGTAGTAGTGAAAGGGACTTGGTGAAGTCAAGGCAATCCTTGAGGAAAGTACGGATAGATGTGGAAGGTAGTATGGGCCCGTACTACTGAAAGCAGAGGATCAGTACTCAAGTCAAGGAGGGCCAAGATAGAACCAGGGAACTTGTAGTATGCGAGTCCTTCTGAGGTTATGTATGACCCTGACAATTATGTGTTTTGTTTCAAAATGGTGATGATTACGCGACACGGGGGAGGAGGAGGTTCCGGGTTAGGATCAGGTTCAGGATCAGGTTTGGGATCGGGTGTCGAGCCAGTTGGTAAGGGACTACGTGAGTTCATTGCTTCTGAGATCACTAGAGGCATCCTTGAGTCGACCCCGGTGATTTTCGGGTCGATCAAGGAAGGGATTATTGAGCTGATGGAGGATCGCCTCAGGGCGTTTAGGAGTGACTGGGCGGCTAGCCAGTCAGGGGCGCGCACATTGTCCTTTAAGGACTTCAGGGGATGCGGTGCGCCAGACTTCCACGGGGTATAGGACCCCATTGCTGCTAGGAGATGGATTGCAGACATGGAGTCTGCTCAGTTGACTAGCTTCTGCCCTGAGGGGTCGAAGGTTCGATATGTTGCTGGGTGTTTGAGGGACATGGCTAGAGATTGGTGGGAGTCAGTTGGTGATTCCTTGGGAGCCTTAGCCGTTGAGGCTATGACTTGGTCGGACTTTGTGACCAGGTTTAGGGCTGAGTTTGCGCCGGCTGTGGAGCTTCAGCAACTGGCCAGGGAGTTTCTGGACATGGAACAGACTATTGAGACGGTGGCGAAGATTACCGCCAAGTTTCGGGAGAGGGCCTTACTGGTGCCTCAGTATGCAGGAGATGAGGAGATGCAGAAGACCCGCTACCATGATATGTTGAGAGCTGATATTCGGGAGCATGTCAGCTACTCAGCATGCCCGACCCTGGATTATATGATTGCCAGGGCGACGGAGAGGGAGCACCTCGGGAAGAGGAAGGCAGAGGACGGGCAGGTTACTGGGGCTTCAGGGAAGAAGCCCAAGGGATTCGACTCTAGGTCGAAGAGCCAGCAGGGCCGGAGCCGCTGTGGGAAATGCGGCAGGTCACATGAGAGGGTTTGTCGCACTGAGTCGGGATCAGGCTGCTATAAGTGCAGCAAGACTGGGCACTTTGGTAGGGATTGTACTGCCCCTACCCCCACTTTTCAGACATCAGACCTGATTTACTTTCATTGCAATCAGGAGGTCCATAAAAAGGCCAACTGCCCGAGATAGACAGCAGCAGCGCCAGTGACGGCGCCAGCTCCAACGACCCTGCGGATTACTGATGGTCGGCAGGGCAAGTCAGAGGCTCCAGTGGTGAAGAGTCGAGCCTTCCAGTTGACTACCGAGAAGGCACGCACTGCACCCGATGTGGTGACGGGTATGATTTCTTCTCCCTAGCTTTTATTATATGTTGTTTATGATATTTATGTGCCATGTTATGTGTTTTGTTCAGGATCGTTCCATGTGAACGGTATTCCAGTTCAGGTGTTGTTCGATTCAGGTGCTACCCGATCATTTGTCTCTCTTGAACTTAGCAAGAGGTTCCCCGAGTCTTCGGGCATGTTGGATTGCCCTCTAGAGGTCGAGATTGTTGACGACCGATCAGTTCGAGCATCACAGGTTTTCAAAGATTGTGTTTTAAGGTTGCTCGAGGAGCGCTACCTGGTGGACTTGATTCCCATACCATTTCATGGGAACAAGGTCATCATCGGGATGGATTGGTTGAGCCCTAATGGGGCTGTGATTGACTGCGCACAGCAGTTGGTACGTGTTAGGACCCTAAGTGGGGGAGAGCTGGTGATTCAGGGCGAGAGGCCACAGCGCGGATCAGCTTTATGTTCAGCAGCGAGGGTTAGGCGCTACCTTCAGCAGGGTTGCGCCGGATATGTCGCCTACGTCATGGATACCCAGGAAGAGGGTAAGGCGACTGTGAGTGATGTGTCGGTGGTGCGAGAATACCCGGATGTGTTTCCAGATGAGTTGCCTGGAATACCGACGGAGAGACAGGAGTTGTCTATACAGCTGCAGGAGCTGTTAGACAAAGGATTCATCTGACCGAGCAGTTCACCCTGGGGAGACCCGATTATGTTCGTGAAGAAGAAGGACGGGTCGCATCGGATGTGTATAGATTACCGAGAGCTGAACAAGGTAACGGTGAAGAACCATTACCCACTCCCGAGGATTGATGATCTTTTCGACCAGATACGGGGGGCATCTTGGTTTTCCAAGATAGATTTACATTCAGGCTACCATCAGATGAGGGTCAGAGACGAGGATGCACAAAAGATTGCTTTCCGGACTCGCTATGGCCACTATGAGTTCGTGGTGATGCCCTTCGGGCTCACCAATGCTCTTGACGCGTTCATGGACCTTATGAACCGCGTATGCAGACCGATGTTGGATTGGTCTGTGATAGTATTCATCGATGACATCTTGGTTTACTCCAAGACGCAGGAGCAGCACGAGGAGCACTTGCGATAGGTGTTGGATACCTTGAGGAGGGAGAGCTTGTACGCCAAGTTCTCCAAGTGTGAGTTCTGCTTGCACGAGGTGCAGTTTCTTGGGCACCTTGTCAACCAAAACGGTATTTTGGTTGACCCAGCCAAAGTGTAGGCCGTGATAAGATGGGAGGTTTCGAAGTCTCCATCTGAGATTCGGAGTTTCCTGGGATTGGCGGGCTATTACCGGAGATTCATTCAGGATTTCTCCAAGATAGTCGTACCCCTGACTCGGCTGACGAAGAAAGTCTTTGTATTTTGCTGGGGGCCTGAGTAGCAGGCAGCGTTTGAGGCATTGATGCAGAGATTATGTGAGGCATCGATCCTCGCCTGCCAGAGGGCGTGGAGAATTTTGTGCCATATTGGGCCTTTTGGGCCATATTAGGCCATTCGAGATTATTCATTTTGGGCTAAGGACTTATTGGACTTGTGAAAAGACCCATTTGAAGTGTTGGGCCCAATTTAGAAAATTGGGCCATTAGTGGGCCTTAGGGAGCCTTGATGGGTCATGGGTGCTTTGGGTTAATAAATTAGAATTGGGCCTTAGGAATGGTTCAAGTTGGGCCAAGGGGGTAAAATTGTCATTTTACCCTAAGTAGTGTTATAGATTCTAATTGAGTACTATTATGATTATGATAGCCGGGAGTCGTCGGAGCAGCTGTTAGAGATTACCTCTCGTGAGATTCGACACTCAGCTTTACGAGGTGAGTTGCATTCCAGTAGCAGTGGGTCTACGGCCACAATGTCGGCCCACTAGTAGGAGTTGATTGATAGATGATTGTCTTTGTGATAATTATCTAGGTTTGCTACTACCTGATATGTTTTACGTGATTAGCATGATGTGATATATGTGATAGTGGTAGTAGCGGGATTAGTCCCGGTTACCGGTTGAAAGATACCGAAGGGGTCGTCAGAACCCACGCATGTATAGTAGTATGTTCATGATATGTTCTTATGTGGCAGTGGTAGGGGTGAAATAGTCCCCGGTTACCGGTTGAAAGATACCGAAGGGGAGGTCAACTCCCGGTTACTGGTTGGAAGATACCGAAGGGGAGGTCAGCTCCCGGTTACCGGTTGAAAGATACCGAAGGGAAGTCCAGCTTCCGATTATGCTAGTCAGATAACGGTTGAAAGATACTGAGGGATAGGCAGTATGTGCTATGATGGGGGAACTCACTAATCTTCGTGCTTATAGTTTTCAGTTTTGTTTCAGGTACCTCTTCAGCGAAGGGGAAGGAGCCGGCACGGTAGTAGCGCATCGCACACATATGATTTCCGCATTTTGAGATCCATGAGATTGTACTCTGACAGTATTACTATTTTATGTTATGGTTTTGAGACACGTGACTGAGGTTTTATGAAATGATATAAATCGTTGATGTTTTCAGTAAAATGTTTTATAAGTTACTTAATTAAAAACAGAATTTTTGGTCTTGAAAATTGGGATGTTACAACCCTCCTTCCCCATTCTGCTAAAAGAACATGTGTTGGATTAACTTCTGGTTACTTCGTCTTGTACAGGGAGAAAACGCGTGACTTCTGGCTTGTGAATCCTATCACAAAGCATGGACTTCATTTTCCTAATGTCCCATTTCGTGTAAATCCAGGTATATGAGTCAAGGCTATCCTTGTCTTTTCACCTTCAATACCTGGGTATGTGTTTGTTGTGATAAATAGATACGACTACCAAATATGGATTTCTATAGAGGGAAAAAGAGCATGGAATCATGTGTACACCACTTTTAACATCCATGATTTACATGCTTTCAAGGGGAAGATATATACCTTGAATGCAGATTTTTCACAGGTATTTGAAATGAGACTTGCTTTGGTGCTAACATTGACATTACTCCATACACGTTTTCTGAAGCCAATCCGAGTTTTCGAGTTTGTAAGTTCGGATGAAAACCTTTATGTGATGGTATACCGGTCACAAAGTTATGACAATATTCAAAAACAAGATATTTACAAACTGAATTGGGTGCCTCTTGAAAAGACAATAGAAGAATGTGCATTCTTTCATAGTTACATGAGGCAAAGTGGTGCTCCTATTAAACTAGAGTCATGGGTTGCCCCATCGTCCCAATACTGGAGATTTGTTGACAGTGATAATCTTGGAAAAGGCAGGTTGTTTGTTGCAAAAGACATGTGCTGCTTTCCTCATGATTTTCTGACTGCAAATATCTTACATGAGTAATAGGCTTTTTACCACTCTTATTTTTGTTTTTGTTTTTTCATATATTTGAACATTCTTAAGATGTTGAGAGTCAACATTATTGATTTGTATTTTGCAATTTATTGTTTAAAGAATCGTGTTGTTGTGCACTCTTTGCTTCAGATGGAACAACTATATATCAGTTATATCTCCCTTTTATTATTAGGTCTTTTGGTGTAATTGTGGGATATCTTTTCATTCCATATTAGAATAACCCCTTTGTTAAGTGGTGGGTTTTGAAAATATTGCATCATCTATAGAATATGATATTACAATATACAATATATATCATATAACGTAGTAATAAAAACTAAAAAGCTACAAAAAGATAATAAGTGTAAGAAATTGGAAACGATGATATAGATATGTGAAATATGGTACATCTTAGAATTTATCTAATATGAATTGTTTATGAACACTTGTATGTTTATTTTGTATTTGTTTTGAAGTTTCATGTTCAAAGGTGAGTCACACAACATCTCACAAGATGTTTCATAGAAAATATCCTCAGTTTATTTGTTGTTTTATTGAGCCACAAAAACTTGTAATTATTTAAATGCTATGTGTCTCTTTATCCTTTCATATATTGAGCCACAAAAGCTTGTAATTATTCAAATGCTATTTGATTGATTTATCATCTTTTTTCGTTTAACCTTTACCGGTTAAATAAACCTAACACTTAGATAGATTCAACAAGTTGATAAACCTAACATTTGGATAAGCCTAACATTTAGATAGGCCCAACGATTATATATGCCCAACACTTAGATAAACTCAAAATTACATAGGCCCAACACTTAAAAAAGCCCATCTTTACCATCTTAAATCAATTTAAAACATTAAGAAATGGTAATCATTCAAATTAACCAATTCCCACATCTTAATACAAATTAAACCCAAATGCTAACCTAGCGATGAACTTCTTTCCATGTTTCCTCTTAATATATATTTGAAAGGTTTTCATCTTAAGTCATCATCAACACTTATTCCTTATCACTGGTCACCAATTCAATTCCCCTAAACATAACTTCATTATCGATAATTTCACACCTAATTGTCAAAAGATCTAGCCCCGGGTCATGAATATTAGAGACTCCCCTCCCCCTTTGGTTGTACCTTCTCATAAGGAAACATGTGATTCCCTTTCTACAAGCAACCTTTATCTTTAATCCCGACCAAAAAATGTAACATCCAGTTTTCAAGTATGAATTTTAATGCTTAAAATATCATGGAATTTGGTGGCCACGACATGGTGGGGAAGATCACCACGACGTGGCAACTACATTTGGGTCGCGATCATTTTTAGTTGCCATGACGTAGTCGTGTATTGGCGACGACGTGGCGACGTCCCAGGCTCAAACCCTAATTTTTCTGGCTTAAGGACCTATTTTAGGGATGAGATGGCTATGGTTTGTCCACCCTTAGCCTCCATCACCTCCAAGAGCCTTGGAGCAAACCCTAATATACCCTTCTACATATTTTAGCTCCATTTGATGTTTTTGCCCCTTTGAAAGAAGAAAGAAGGAGTTGTAGAGATACAGAGCAGCAAGCAAGCTTCATCACAACCTTTTGTACATCTTTTGGACCCTTGTGAGTGTCCATGTTCTGTCCTTTATGGTTATAGTTTCTTAGATCTTGCCTTTTATGGCATTTTGAGTCCCTTTTATGATCTTGGTTGGAGTTTAGGGATGAACTCCAGATAAATTTTCCAACTTTATCAACCTTGAGTGTCCTTTGAGTGTTTGACCTTTCTGATCTAGAACTTGGGAGTGTTTTGAAGCTATGCATGATAACTAAGTCACTTTTCTTACCTTTTGAAGTAGTTTTGAGGGAGACATACATGTCCATAAAGTAATGATTTTTATGATCCTTTATGAAGCAAAGATACCTTCTGGAAAGTTTGAGCAAAGAACTTTACATATTTAGAGCTTAAACAATTAAGTTGTTTTCAGCCAAAAACCACGACGTGGTATGATGCTTTCCACGACGTGGTGAAGGAAGGCTTTGCGACTGTTTTGCTGGTTTGTTGCCATGACGTGGTGACATGTTTGTCACGACGTGGTGGCAAAGTTGGTCGCGACTGTGTTGGATAGCCACGACGTGGCCAGTGGTTGGCTACGACGTGGTGACCGTTGACTATTTGACTTTGTTGACTTTTGGTCAAATAGCCAATTTTAGAAAGTAGAATAAGGTTTTTTGTAACATCCCAAAAATTGAAAAAAATTAAAACTTTTCAAAACAACCCTTTTGTCTAATAGAAGTGTTACAAAATCATTGTTTCAAAACATTATTTAAAATCAGAGTCTCCCAAGATCCAATTAGTTGTAAAACAAAGGATGTGTACGGTCACACCTTCACCTTGCCACGGTCCATTGAAGTACCTGAAACCATAAACCAAAACTGTAAGCACAAAGCTTAATAAGTTCCCCTAAAATACCAACACATCACAATATCATAATAATAACAACAAAAGCATGCATACAAAGCCTTCAGTCCGACTGGAATGCCTTGCCGGCCTACAGTCTACCTGGTACGCTCACAGAACCTTCAACATGACTGTTACGCCACATCGGGCCTTCAGCCTATCTGGAACGTTCTTTGGTCCTTCGGCCTGACTAGTACGCCCCACTGGCCTTCAGTCTATCCGGGATGCCCTGGGTCTGTTAGCCTTTAGCACAAAGCAGGATCGCCTCAACCCAACCATACATACACCGTGTCGACACACACACACACACATACACACACACACACACACACATATATATATATATATATATATATATATATATATATATATATATATATATATATATATATATATATATATATATATATATATATAACAGACAATAATGCAAATAACCAGCCAGTAAACAAACAGACATATCTTACAGATCACTAAGCATAGCATCATCCTATCTACCAGTATATAGATCTAACAGATCTCTACATCACACCATCATATGATAAACCAGGATAACAATCCAAAGGGTCGGCCTTGGTGCCTTCGACCCGTAAGTACAATGAGGAAAACTCATCTCGCTGACTGAACAGAACTGATGAGGACCGACTCTGAATCTCAGCTCTCTAACCGATACCTATTTCCACCAATTGACCAATTCCATCGAAATCCCAAAATACCCTCAAGGTCCAACTTGGTCAAAGTCAACGGTCAAGGTCAACAGTCCATGTTGACCCAACACGTCGTGTTCCCCTTGACCACGTCGTGTTCCACCAGCATCCAAATAGTCGGGAAAACCTCAACCAACACGCCGTGTTGACTTGCAAACAAGTCGTGTTCGCCTGAGTTCCAACAACTTAATACATCCAGCTGTCTCTTCGACTTCAAGAGCTCCAAAGCTCAGATCTAGACCAAGATGTGATTAAGAAGGATAAAGTTGGAAGTCAAACCAAAAAGTTCCAAAACCCAAACCATAAAGCTTGATAATGCAAGGGCTTACCCAATATGCACTTAATCCTTAAAGTCTAAAGTTCATCCTTTCCATAAGTGATTCTAACACCAAAACCATCCCAAAGGTTGGTGCTTTTTAGACATACATGTCCAATACATGTCTTGAACGCATATTAGGTCAAAATGAGGATTTATGACCTAATCTCTATGCATGGCATCAAAACTTGATTAAAGACCAGATCCAAGACACTACTAGGTCACCTTGACCTGGAGATTCATAAAGTTGCAAACTTTATGAGATCTAGCCATTCCAACATTCAAGAACAAGAAGAAAAAGGGACAAAACCCAAGATCTAACAACTTTGAATGATAAAAATCGAGTCTTGGACACTTACAAAGGTCCAAAAGAGTGCTAAACTGAAGAATGGGGACTTACTTGCTAGAGCTTTGCTTCTTTCTTCCACCGTCTTCCTTCTTTAGCTTCAAAAACACCAAACTAGCTTCAAAAATGGGAGGGAAAGATGATTAAGGTTTCTTCAGGGCTTGAGGGGCTGAGGGTGAACAAACCCTAGCCTCCACATTCCTTTAAATAGGGAGCAAAACCTGGAAGATTAGGGTTTCATTCCAGCCATCAACATTCAGTGTTCCAAGAGGTAACACGTCGTGCATGTTGCCCAAAATGAAACTCGCGCCTCTTCTTATCTGGACACGTCGTGTTGGTGCCTCCAACACGCCATGTTCAATCCTCAAAAGGAGATTTATACCCAAAGTTGTTCCTCAAATTTCCGGGTGTTACATTTTTGACCTTGGATGTTTCATTAGGTGGTGTGTAGCACCAGCCTTTCGACTGTACGAGCTTGGGTGTTGTCAACTTCAAGTGTGAGGTGAGTTTTCTCAATATACTATGTAGGATGTTAGTCGTCTTTATGACTCTTACATGGAAGACCAGGATTTGACCCCTGGCAATTGTATGAAAGACGGCCCATGGCAGTTGTATGAATGGCCAGGATCTGGCCCTTGTCAATTGCATGAAAGACCATGATTTGGCCATTGGCACTTGTATGTAAGACCATGATTTGGCCCATGGAAGAAGGTGATTGTAAGACTATGATTTGGCACATAGCATTCACTTGGGGTTGAAACAGACCCGTGATATTATGTATGGTATGTAGTATTTTAGGGAACTCACTAAGTTTTGTGCTCAAGGTTTTATGTTTAAATGTTTCAGGTACTTCTGGTTCCAAAGGGAAGGGTTCGGTTTGATCGCATTGCATCCCCTGGAGTTTCTCCGCACTATCTTTTATGACTTATTTCTGATGTTTTGATAATACATTATACTCTGATTATCTTTTGGAATTATTGAATGAATGGTTTTGGTTGATAGAAAAATGAAATTTTTACTTCGTATTTTTGGGACGTTACAAGACAGTTTGCGTTGGTTATGTACTTCAAATGTTAGACACTACCATTATACACCAACAATGAATATTGTTCTAATTGCAAACATCGTAAACATCTAATTGTGAGAAATAGCTAAAGCCTCTACTACAATTCCGAAATCGTGGAACATTTCAACATTTGGAAACGAAGGCTCATGATTAAGAACACCATGTATGATATTTGTGATTCATCTGAATGACATCAACCATGAAACTCATCAACAAATTGATACTTTGTAGTGACACTTTATATGAAGACTTCAAATTGTTATATTTTTTATGGATTTCTACTAGGTGTCCGAAAGTTATTAGTCTAGTGGTTTGTTTGGATGTCTTTACGACAATTTCCTTCTATTTGTGGTCTCTGTTCTTTTGATAGCTTATGTCTAGTTTTTTATAATTATTGTTTATAAACAACCTTTTGGTAGCTTCTTTCTAGTTTTTGATAATTATTATTTAAAAAAACAACCTTCCAACCCATACTACTAACAAACACTAAGCATGACCAAAATAAAAGTTATATAAGAATGAAAAAAATAAAATTATCACGCTCATACTATAACATAACATAACTATAGCCAAATTAAAACCGAATAAAACCCTCTCATAAAATCTTGTGCAAAGACATATATGATAATATTTACACATAAAAAATACCTTGCAAAAATTAAGACACTCTGTATCGTCATCACTATCTTACATTACAATCGTAATTCATTTCCTAACCTCCCTACACAAAAACAAAGGTATATAAGAAAAAAAAAAAAAAAAAAAAAAAGTTTAACCGTATCTAGCAAATATTATATTCCTAGTAAAGAAACTTGTCTTTGAGCATCCCATCATTCCGTTTCCATTCCGTTCCCTAATGTTTTTAGCTACAAATTCTTCTGTTCCACTCCTGTTGGCAACCTTGATTCGTCCAACAAGAACTGAATGAGGGATCGTAATCTTCATGGCTCCCACTGGCACCCTTGACTAATTCTAGATGAACTAAACGGGGAACAAAATCTTGGTCGTCTTCATCTACAATATCAGTGCTACTGTAAATTTCATATACCATATCTTCATCAAATTTATATGGCAATGGATGTAATTCTAAGGCAGAGAAAAAGGAGTCGGAATGATATTGAAAATCTTCTTGAGCAATTCTAGAGAAAATGCCTACAATAAGAATGCTAATTGTAAAAAACATAAGTAAAACGTAGCTAGGTTTTTCATCATATGCGAATTTCTTGAAGAGAACAATAAGTTTTTGGTGATTATGTGAAAGGAAAAAGGAAACGATCTTAGCCAAGAAAGATAGAAGTTTTGGAACCCCACCGATCTTCATGAACTTTTTTCTTAATTCTTGCCTACTTTTGTTTCCGATGGGAATTAGTATATTTTGTGCGTGTGTGTATGTGTGTGTACATACATACATACATACATACATATAATGCATATGAGAAGTATGTTTGTAAATGTTCATGATGGTTGACTTGTATGTATGTTCATGTATGATGTATATGTGTTTTACAATGATTTGGGATTTGACTATGTCCAAACCATATTATATCTATATACAGAATGAAGCTGTGTTGAGTTGTGATGTCAAAGAACATATTAAATAAGAAATCATAAAGAACATGTTAAATGTATATGCTTTTGCACCATAATAACAAGGAAAATGAGAGGAAAACGTAGTCTACTTGTGGAAGTTTAGCGCAAAAGTCGATTGTGTGTGATGTTGTACAAATAATAGATTATTCATATATTGTGTACATGTCATGAAGATTAACAAAGCTAGAAGATCATTGACCAACTAATACTTCCACATTTGATGGAATATTTTATTTACTAAAAGAGTAGAGAGTAAATTACAACCTCCGGCCCTATGATACATCAAAACTTACGTTTTGGCTCAAATATCTCATTTGTTGTATAGGTAGTCCCTAAAATTTACTTTTGGTGCAAGACTGTCTCTTAATCACCCTTAAACTTAATTATGCAATCGGTGTGTCTAGATTAAATCACTAATTAGCCATTTCGTAGAGTTCAAAGCTTTTTCATGGTATTGAGAAATTCACAAAAATGAGAGATTTTTTTTTTTCGGTGTAATACTAATGGATTCCACAATGGGCTTAGGCACGTTCCACATGGGCCTCTTTCGCAGACAATTTCGTAAATGATATTATTTTTTTTCGTAGCATAAAAATGACCAAAACGACATTGTTTTTTTTTTTTTTTTTACTATTTCATATTATCATATTGTCCAATGCATTTTGCAGAGGAATGGATAGTTACTTGTAGGATTTTGTTAAATTTTGGCTTTTATTTGACAAATAATAAAATAAAAAATATATATATAATAATATGCATTAGCATTTATATGATGAAAGTATAAATAAAAATATTAAATAAAAACCTGAATATTAAACCGAATGAAATTGCACTCCAGTTATAAAAACATACATATAAAAGTGGGGCACCTTTAACTAATTTTTTTAAGTTATTAGTTAATTTAAGGCTGCAATGGTCCCCGACAAGAAAACTTCAACCAAAATTTTCAACAATTTATTTTGTACATTTGCAAACTCTAATATTAAAAAAGTCAAGTTGAATAAGATCATATATATTAAACATTATATTCAATTGAAGGTTGAATCCAACAAGTTCCTACTATTGGGGATTTTAAACATGACGAAATTGAATGTCTATTTTCCCAAAAAAATATATTAAACGCAATAGGCGTTCTCCTATAATATATTAACGAGATAAGTAGATAACCATAAAAATATCAATATTTGATTTAACCTTTAAAAAATTAATCATCTTTTTAGCTAATCGTAAAATGATGATCAATTTTAGAACATGTGCCAATCGTAAAGTATTGTAGTTTTGATATATCTTTTTCAATAAAAAAACTACAATTATTCCATTAGATTTTGCAACTTTCTAAAACATTGTATTTTCTCCAAAATCGATATATTCACAATATAAAAACTATAGAACATACGCATAAGGCCAGGGGAGTGTGTGTCGAGCTCCATCTCAGCTTCTTCCTTGTCCAAGCTTTGTCCAACGGCATGTGGTTGGCTGGTTGCCCACATCATCCTTCTCAACAACCTAATACATAATATGGGTCTAACTATACATCAATATACACTATAGATATACACTAACTTCTTCCTCGATTTCTATTGGAAGATATGATCCAAACATTCATGAGATTTCGCAATGATGTGACTGTTGTCTAATATACACAACTTTATAATGTAAATAAAAATATCTAACTTTGGTAAATATATTTGGAAAAAAAAACTCAAGAAAAAAAGTTGTAAAATTGTTTTTGAAGGTTTGAAATAGGGCGGAGTTTTCTAAATACCTTTTCAACATGTATACAATACCATCCTACTTAATAAATAAAGGTTTCACACTCTCATTCAATTTATCAAATGTCATTTTGTGGTTATTTTGAATTAATTTTTTTTTCCACATGTCATTTTATTAGTTTTCCTATTTTGTTAAATTTTGTAATAATTACAATAAATGTACTAATAAATTGATATCAATTTCATTAATGAAGTTATCTTCTATTTTCAAAATTTCAAATTAAAGTTCATTAGTTTCTTTTGTTTATTTATTTAAATTATTTGTTTAAATTTAAAAGATAAAAAAAACATTTCAATTTTAATAATTAATTATTTTTCTTATTTTCATATAAATCGAAAGTTTTTAAATATTTAGACTTTTATATTTAACTTTTTTTTTAAAAAAAAAAACTCATATATTACATGAGTTTTACAGCTAATGTTCCACTATACACCAAGTTTAGCATGTTATTAATTACTATATGACATTTTTACACCAAATTAACATCAAAATAAATAAAATCATGAGAAAAGTGAGTTTTAAAAATGTTCTTCAACGTTCAGACATTTATAGGGCAGAGTTCTGAAATAGCTTTTCAAATCAAAATTGAAAGATTTAATCAATGGAAACCTTATTTCTAGGAATATATGTGCAACGATTTAGTAAAGTGACAAGTTGGGATATTGCATTGCCAAGAAAGAATTCAAAATTGGTTGCACAATACGATGTAAAAGCTTCGAGATACCCGTTTTTAATACTATGAACCACATTTTAGGTATTTCGAAACTTGCAACCGACCAATTAAGAAGTTAGAGGTCATTTTTTTGCTATTAGACTATTAATAAAAAACAGTCGACTTGTTAGATGTCTCATCAAATAGGCCTAATTTTTGTGACTATTTTTTAATAGTTTTTTTTTTAATTATTATTTGAACCTATGTTAACCATGATATATATTTACCTGAAAATCACATCTATTATTATCTAAGAAATGTGAAAACGGAAATTAAATAACGATATTGATGAGAAAAATGAAATATATATCATACACATTATTTATATTTATAATTCATAATAATTACACAACCATTAGTTTCATTTACACAAATTATCCGACAACTATACATATATATTACGTATATGTTACTTATTATCACCAATCCTATCTTACATCAGAAGCATTTTGAATTATAAAAACATTTACCAACACCTTTATAATTGCAAATACCCTTACATCCCTATAAAAAAAACAAAGGGAAAAAAGAGAAAATAGCATGTATATATACAAACCATCAAACCTTAAAATATCCTAACCATATCAAGCTAGTATTCCAAGTATCGAATATTGTCAACTAGCATCTCCTCCTTCCATTTCTTAATGTTCTTGGCTATAAATTCTTCTATTCTAATTTTTAGATCATCAACGTCGTTACTATCATCTGAAGTACTATTATCAACATCATCTTTGTCACCTTCATCATCGTTATCCTCGTCATAACCATCATCCCTATGAAACTCTACAATCTCTTCATCGCTCCTAATGGCACCCTCAATCAGTTTTACGTGAGCAAAACCTGGTATGGAATCTTTGTAATCATCATGTCTCCCTGTGGCACTCTCTATTAATTCAAGATGAACTACTCGAGGGATGAACTCTTGGTTATCTTCGGCCACAATAATATCCCTCATACTATAGATTTCATCAGCATTATTAGCGAAACTATAATTAGTTTCATCTAATATGTTATCACCAACTTTGTATGATAATGAGTCTAATTCTAGTATAGAGAGAAACGGTAAGGAATGATACTGATCAGAATCTTCAGTATCATTTGAAAGTTTGATAGAGCTTAAGAAAATGGCTACAATGATGAGAAAGCTAAGTGCCAAAAACTTCAGCAAAACACAGGAAAATATTATCTCATATGTGTATTTCAGAAAGAGAAGAAGTAATTTTTGGTTACGATCTGTGAAAGAAAAGAAGGATAAGACTTTAGTGAAGAAAGGTTCTCTACGGATCTTCATGTACTTCTTTAGTAGTTCTTGCCTACTTCTGCTTTTAGTGAGAGTTGATATCTTATATACTATTAACAAAGATTCTAAATTCAACCAGGATGAATTAAATAAATTTATTACATAAAAAATGAAAAAATATTGGAGGTATGATGTCAACAAACGTGGAAAATATATATCTATCATTAAAGTCCAATTGTGTAATTTCTTTGAAGAAGTTGAATGTATATGACATTGTATCAAAGTCAAATTATCAGTGTAGACGTCATGTTGATTACACACTCAAACTTATCTTTGACCCGTTAAACAACCACCCCTCCTCCCCCCCCCCCCCCCCCCCCCCCCTACACATATACACACACCCCACAAGCACCCCAAGTTAATCTTTTTCATTTAGAAAAAAGTTACACTAATAGTCCCTTTGGTCTACAAAATCTCACAAATTCACACCAACATTTCATTTTGTTACATGGACAATCCTTACGATTTTTGTCACCATCGTTTCTATTTTTTATATTTGATCAAACCATTACTATTTTACGCTTAATTTAATTTTATCATCAATGTTAATATATATATATATATATATATATATATATATATATATATATATATATATATATATATATATATATATATATATATATATATATATATATATCGTAGATAAAAACATTTTCCCTCCTCTCTCCCCAACTTGTAATTAATAGACACACTCCCCTCTTAGATCGGTTGTCAGTCACCACCTAAATCCACAACCCATCCCGATGTGCAACCGCCAAACACTCTCCTCTATAATCACTTTATAATCATGGTTATATATGACGGCCTAGATCTACATCTTTCATCCTTAACATAACTTTTCGAGATAGATAGTATGAGTCTTTAAGGAAGATTCGATGTTTTGAATCTTAAGAAGTCATTTAATATTGAGAAATTAAATATCTTTCTGTAATTTTTTCCTACTCATCCCCAATGGCGGATGCAAGGGTTAAAGAGTAGGGGCACATGCCCCCAATAAATATTCCAATTATTTTTAATTTTACTTTAAAACCCTTTATGTTTTTGAAAAAATTCAAAAAATGTCATCAACAAAATAAAATGCTAGAATCGTCGGTCGCTGCTCATTCCTACTCATGTTAAATGTTGGCACGTGTCACTTCTAATGAAATTAATAATATTTTAATCCATTTATCATTTAACCTAGGTAGAAGAATAAATATAAAGAAAATATAGAAAGATATTTAATTACTCTTTCGTATATGCTATTTTGAATTGCACCCTCGGTCATTTTAATCATACAAAAAGACCAAGACTTCATAGATAATTATATTAATTATATATGCACTTGCTGTCACGAATTTGCTAAGATCTTACTCCTATAACTAAATGTATGAATAACAATCTTCCAAAAACACATACATCATAATTAATTAGTGTTTTTTGTAGTGTTTTTCTTGTATGGATTATAAAGAGTGTTCTACAAAAACTCTTCATACATGTTATGTAATCCTGTACAAGTTTAGAGATCTTTAATTCCTGTTTTTTATTTCCTACTTTGTATTAAAACTTATGAACAAGTTTAATCATGATGTACACGTGTAATGAAATTTTATTTATGTAATAACTTTTGTATGCTTTTAATAATCTATCTAACAATATTTCGTTTTTTAATATTTTATTTAATAATATTTAGTTTTTATCAATTTATACAACTGATATACTTTATAAAAAAACGTTTCCAGTGGTTACCCATAAACATGATAACTTTAGGCCTTAAAATAAAACATCTTTGCATTTTATATTAACAAATTTAAAAAAAAAAAAAACAATTTTTACATAAATTTAATCTAGGGTGTTTGAGATTGTTTACTTGGAATGTTTATTGATTTTTTACAGTTAACACCGGTAATATAGAGTCCTAAATGTTTGGATATAAAGAATTTATAGTTATTTTCTACTTAGTTATTAACTTATTTAGAAAGTGTTTAACCAACTATTTCTTTGTTACACGTATAAACACAACTAGGTTAAAACCCGTGGAATCCACAGGTATAAATTTTAAATAGAATTAAAAAATTGATTATCTAATAAAATAATATATCATTAATTTAGAAAAATTTATAAATTGTAATATTGTATTTTTTTAATTACTTTGTAATTTGTAAATATTTAATTACACATATAAATCCACCTATTTTATAAAAGTCATGTGTTTGTATAATGCAACACAGTATCACTTTTTGAGTTTTATTCTTATTAAATCCATGGAAGTTTTGACGAACACACAAGAAAAACTGTAAATATTTAATTTGAAAAATAATACGAAGCAAGTATTTTCTTTATTTTTACTTTTTTTATAATGAAGAGAACTTGAAAATCTTAATCGGCAACTTAAAAAAAATCAAGATTTAAGCGGCATACGCCTCGATGTCTGGTAATCGATCTCATTTTTTTCGTTTTTTGTGCTCATTGTTTTGAATATGTGTTTCTCAATTATGATTTCCATTTTGCCATTTGAATCTTTTCTCTTTATGTTTATTCTTGTCCTTGTTTTATATTTCTTTATCTTTCTTTATCTTTCTTCTTGTCCCTATTATGACTAAAAACCTAATGTATATCTCATATATCACTAATAATTCATCAAAGAACTATAACAAACCTGATATGTAATCTCTCAAATAATTATGTCGCAAACAAATCTTAGTTGAGTTCCTTTTGGATCATCTCAATTTACTCATTTCACAACAAAAAGAAATAAATATTACAATGATGTGGGTTGTTAAAGGAATTGGGTATTGAATAAATCAACATGGGCTATTAAAAAGAAATTTTGAATAGGAAGAGTAAACATTAAGGATTTATAAAAGAAAAGAGCACGGTTGACAATAAAATTAGGTATTGAATCAACAATTCAAGATAAAGACAACCCAAAAAGCTATTTCCTAATGTATAACTGTGAAATTTTTTATGAACTTAACGATGCATTTTCTATTCAACTTTACATCCTTCCAAAAAAGGCAAAATAAAAATGCATAACCGAAGGCCAAAAAAAAGCCTTAAACTTACACCAATGTTGACATGGAATTTTCATTTGCAACTCCAGTTCATCCGCTTGAACCTTCGAGGAAGGTTGTTTTTTTTTTTTTTTTTAACTTCTTGATTTGAACTCATGATGTAATAATCGAACGTGTGAGAAATAATATAAACAATAATGAATACACAATAGATTGTAAAAATGAAATAATCCTCAAGCCTGAAAAGCGCAAATTTTAGCCCTAGAAAGATCAATTTGCAGCACTGATATTGCATGAAAAAAATCACAAAATAAACTTCACTTACGGGAAGGAGAAAGTTGGGCAGATCGGTTTCTGGAGAACTTAACAGGATTCCGAAAATAATCTTGTTATCGGTGTAGAAAAATAGTAGGAACATCAAGAACAATAAAAATCAAAATCCATAAAATTTGAAATCGATGCTAGTGATATTGAGAACAAAAATGTGTTTTTTCAGATTTGTCCTCAAGGCGCTCGGCGAGATGCTTTATGGTTTCAGGTGAAATGGATGATACATGTATAAGAAATGCATTTTTTTAACGGCTGGAAATCAACAGATGTCTTGAAAACAATATTTCTAACTGGTCAAAATTAACAGATATCTTGAAATTAGTCTGGTTACCTCTTCCATAGGGAGTCATCAACACAATTAATGGATGTGTATTTGTCTTCTGGTAAACACTACCAAAAGTCAGTTTTTATAATGATTTGCATTTTTGGTACAACATTTTTCATACAAAAATTAGAAGCATTTCCTCCATGTTAGCATGTCTTTTCCCTTATCAGGTAACATAAAAAGGATTTATATTGGGCTAGCTGCATATCTAATGAAGCTTTAACTATTGCTAGTTTTCAGGTTGTCCATGCTTATGGTCTATTCCATTTCTCTCATTCTCCCCCTGCTCTATATAGAAAATCATTCAAAGAATTCAAAAAACATAGAATTTGGAAATTAGACTTTCAAACCTTATAGTCTTAAGGCCCCTTCCATCAACTTCATATCCTTTAGTCAAGTCACTACTTCAGTAGCACCTGCTGCTCACGACATTTCCACCCTTTTCACCATAATGACAGCCAAAATCTCCCTATATTTGCTTTCATAACACCCATCTCACCATCAATTAACCTGATGTTTCCTCACCAAGTCCTCCACCAATTAATAGATCAAACAAACTCATTAAGATGTAAAATATACAAAATTTACATGTAAATCTAAAGAAGCATAAGCATAGAAAGACAGATCCAGATCTATAGAGACAAATTTGACCCTATATGAATTAAAACAATCCGTGCCTTCAACCAATGACACAAAATCGGTGGTAAATCCTTCATAACCACAAAAACTTCAACGTAAACAAAACTTGAAAACCTAAGTATCATGTGGGATTACCCGATAAAGTGCTTCATTGCCAAAAAAACGAAAAGGCTCCTAGACAAAAAGCATACACAACGAAGAAAAGTCAATAATAGTCACAACTAAGACCAAGTAACAACCGGGGGAGAAAGATGGCACCTGAATTTTTGAATGTAGTTAGCAAAAAGTCAAAACACCTCCTCTGCTGCATATTTTTATCCATCAAAACTTGAAATAGCTAGTTTTATCCATCAACTATTCAACATGTCATCCAAATAGCTATTTTTTCCATTTAAAATATGGAATGTTTCTATAAAAAAGCAACCCATATTGTACATACATAAGTAGCTTACAACATAATGTTTCAGAATAGCACAAGTGTACTTACCAATATGACAACATACTGAGACATATTAAGCTTTCAAGAGGTTTATTTTGTTTTAATTGAGATCTAAAAACAAGTTGGTTAGATGTGTGTCAACAAATGAAATCAAAAATCTTGTACAGGAGCAAACCATAAGTCAAAAGAATAAGCTAGAAATGGAAAATCGTAAGTCAGTTATGTAGAAAATGTACCTGTTTGATTTCAAATCGCCAGAAACTTGAATCGGTCTTCAAATCCCCCATTTCAAGAAACCAACCAGTAACCTATGTTTGATAACATCTGCGATCAAAAATTATAAAAGAAACAAAAGGGAATCACCTCTAATTTGGATATCTTAGCGAAAACTGCAATCATTTGTCAGTTTAGGTCTGTTTCTCTATTTCTCATGCTCTTATTGGTGGAGAGGCTAGGAGAAAATGAAGATGACGTCTTCCATGCTAGGGTTTAGTTAGAGAGAAAAGAAGAAAATGGTAGAGAAAGTAAAGATGACAGAGAAGATAAAGATGGTCGGCCATGGTTGCGAAAGGTGGTGACGGTGGATGAAGAGGCGGCGATGAAGGAAGCAACTTCTAGCATTTAGCTTTGTAGGGAACTCTTACTGCGCCAACAGATTGATCTGTGTGAAGGAGATTGATTAAATATCGGAAATAGAAAAAACCTGATAGAAGTTGCGAAGAACAGAGAAACAAAAACTCACTGTTATCGTTTCATTACTCATCTATGAAGGTTTCAGGTCCGCAGGGAACTCTTATTACTCACGGAGCTTCATGTTGTGACTCAACGCATAATGAATTAAGAAGTTCATACCAGTAAAAGTGAGATTGAATAAAAAATTCCCTTCGACTTTTTACACCACATACACATTGGCGAACCAGAACCGACGATCACAATTCCTGATTTCTTGCTATTAAGATTAATTCAAATATGTTTTCTAATTTTTTTCAGGAAAGAACGATGATTTTGGGAAGAAATTATAGAAAACGTCAGGTGATAGGGATCAGGGTGCGAGAAAAGTGGGAATTGAAGGAGAGAGCGGCGAGATTTAGGAGAGAGCGGTGAGATTTAGGGAGATGGATAGGCTGTATTTAATAGTTATAGAGTTTTAGTAACATAAGGGTAGTTTTGGTATTTCAGTTAGACATTTTGAGCGGGAAAAAAGCTTGGGGAGGGGCTGAGCAATTGTCACGTCGTAATTTTGTACTCATTTATATTAGGATAGGGATTTGTCATACATTAAAAAGTAACTAATCAACTTATTACGTTTTAGTATCGAACAAACTAATCAAAACATTTTTTTGAACTTTATTTTTTTCACTGGATAAACTAATAAACAATTTTACTAAAAAAACATAAGTTGTTTTAAATAAGCAATCTCAAATATCCCTCCTAAGCATAAATAAAAAGTTTTTCCATTAACCCTTCAATATGGTAATATCTAGAATGGTAGAGTACATAAAAGACCTTGAGTTTTTTGGATTAATCTCAACTTTATTTTTTAATTTTCTTTAAAAAAAACTATATAAAAGAATCTATACAGTGGTTTTTTTTGTTGAGACACTGAAAGCTAATGCGAAATTAAGAGAGACTTTCACTATGCAGTGGGAGAATCAATATGGGAGAAGCGGGGATTGAGAGCTTTCAAGAACCAGTGGAAAGAGCTTCATACCCTATAGAACTAACAGATCGGCTAGCGAAGATGGCTCAGTCTCAGTAGATCCCTCACTCCTCATCGGCTTACGGAAAGAGAGCACAACATAGGGATTAGCACGCTTTCGGGAAGAACATAGAATAGTAGAGGATCCAGCATGCGGAACACGGCGATCATTAGAAATATATACATACTCACACACACACACACACACACACACACACATATATATATATATATATATATATATATATATATATATATATATATATATATATATATATATATATATAGAGAGAGAGAGAGAGAGAGAGCTAGATTCAGGTATTTAAAGTAATTATTGTGTTATTGTATGCATAAATGTGGGTCAATCAAAATTAAATAAAAAATTAAATAATTAAATAAATAAATAAGGGTAATAAAGTAATTTTATAAATAACTTCCACAAATACTTCCTATAATTATGCTAGTTATTTTGACTTCGACCTAATTTCTTCACATTCTTATATACGGCCGTTCACTATCACAAACCCAATTCCACCATAAAAAAAACTTCCACCGACGACCACCCCCTCGATTTACAACAACGCCTCACCACTTCCACCGATCCCCATCACCAATCTTCTTCGTACCCAAGGTCGGAACTGGCTTCCATTGCCGACGATCCCATCGACTTACCTGAGACCATAGTTAGTGGCATAGCCGCCCTCAACGGAGTTAGCACCATTGCCATCTTCACGCATCCCTTATTGTACTCTGTAATCCAATTGCCGATATCTCACTCTGTCAATTAGAATTTGGACTTCGTTTCATCAATCATCAAGTATCACCGGTTGCTATTGACGGCCAATTAACCCTAGTTGGAGGTATGGTTTTTTTTTTTGTAGTTTTGGTTTCTGTTTCATTCCGATCTATTATTTCGTTTTTATTGAGATAAACACGTACGAATTAGAATTAAACATTTTTTTGTTAAAGTTCATGTAGTTCGTCGGAGATAAGCACTTCAAAATCAATTGTTCCATGTGAATCTTTATCTGCTTACAGTGTGTTGTACAACCTTTTCATTTTAAAGTTTAGGTGATACGGAGATAAGTACTTCTGCACCTTGTTGTTTCATCTTCATCATAATCATTATCATAGTCATTATTATATTTTGAGTGAAATACAAAAATGGTCCTTACTTCAAATAGTGGTTTCAGACTTTTAGTACTAGCAAGTTGTATACTCTACATATGGAATATTAAAGCACTTCAAAATCAATTGTGCATCTGCCAAGAGTGATAGATAACTTTGACTAGGATGTATGGTCGTTTATTGATGAACTTAATCTCGCCCCTTCTAATGTTCTAGAAGCATTAAATCAGTTTGTGTATTTTATACAATTCCAATTCTATCGGAATGTAATCACGAATTCAAATTCTATCGGAATGGAAACACTAATTCTAATTCTGTTGGAATGGAATATGGATATTTTCTCATTGATTATACATGTTCTACAATTTTTGGTTATTGGTTTTGGTGCAGTTAAAAAGTCCGCATATTTTTCCAAAGGAATATAGTTTTTTATTTATCATTTGCTAATGTGTTATTGGATTCTAAACTACAATTGGATTTGTTTTCACAGAAGTTGATGCTCGAAGAAGTTGATGCTTGAAGAAGTTTATGCTTGAAGAACTGACAACGAAATTGAAAGTGTTTCTTACCAACATTATTCTTTTAGAATGAATTAGTGTATTTTGTTAGATTTTGATGTTTTTTTTCTAGATTTGAAAATTTTTAGTTTTATTTTTTAACAATAAATGTAATTCTTAGCAATTGTTACATGTATTCTATAAGAATTAATGTATTTTTTGTTTTAATTCTTCAATTGATGGTTCGAGAATTTTGTTATTCTAAAGAAATGTTTAAAGTCATGGTCAAGAAATATGTTCAAGAATATTTTTATTATTTTATGGTTCAAGAATATTTTTATTTTTGAACATACTCAAACATATTCTGTCAGAATGTCCGAATTAAAAACCTTATAATTCGTAAAATCGGTTTTTTATAATTAATAGAATCTATGATACCTTAAAATATGCAAATTTCCTTTATTAAATCTATATTAATTGACTAAAATACCATTCTAGTTAAATTAGATGGTATTTTTCAATTATATTTAATTCAATAATATGTATTAATCACTTTCTTAAAATAAGTAAAATGATTGGCCCATATTTATGCATACAATAACACAATAATTAGTTTGAATAGAATAACTTAAGCCTATATATATATATATATATATATATATATATATATATATATATATATATATATATGTGTGTGTATGTTAGACAAGCTAAAAATTAGTTAGAGTTAGTTACCCTCAAATGTAAAATAGTCTTTATTTATCAAAAGTAGTCAATATTGTTTTGATAGTTAGAAATAGTTAGTTGTGTAATCTCTTTTTGTAGATGATTCAATGATAATAAAATTTTAGTTGAATCTCTCAAACTTCTCTATGTGTTATTCATTTCTTTTTCATTCTAACAATATCAAGGATACATACATTTATATTCTTAGACTCTACTATTTGAACAAACAATAACAAAATAGTTTATTAAAAACAATATACAAGAGTTATGAGTGGTGCATACATAAAACATTAAAAAAAATATACAACAAAATTCATAATATCTTCTGTAACATCCCAAAAATTCAACAAATTTAAAATTTTTCAAAACAACCCTTTTGTCTAATAGAATTGTTGCAAAACATTATTTAAAATCAAATTCTCCCAAGATCCAATTTGTTGTAAAATCGATGATGTGTACGGTCACGCATTCGCCTTGTCACGGTCCATTGAAGTAACTGAAACCACAAACCAAAACTGTAAGCTCGAAGCTTAGTGAATTCCCCCAAAATACCACCTCACGAACATATAACATATACTAACAAACAACATGCATACAGGGCCTTCAGCATGACTGGAACGCCCCGCCGACCTATAGTCGATCTGGTACGCCCACAGAGACTTCAGTATGACTCGAACGGCCCACCGGCCTACAGTCTATCTGGTACGTACATAGAGCCTTCAGTCTGAATGGAATGCCCCACCGACCTACAATATATCTGGTACGCTCACAGAACCTTCAGCATGACTGGTACGCCTCACCGGGCCTTCGGCCTGACTGGTACGCGTCACTGGTCATCAGTCTATCCGGGACGCCCTACGTCTGTTGGCCTTCAGCACATAGCAGGACCGTCTCAACCCAACCACACACAACATGTCTATATATATATATATATATATATATATATATATATATATATATATCCAAAACACATATAAGCCCAATAAACCATAACAACATATCGATATAAACATTACCCGGTTTGTTGACTGACAGCACAAAGCAGTATAATCTCAACCCACCCACACTACGACGACATATACACATCTAAACATATAACCAACCAACAGACAAACATGCAGATCTTACAGATCACTAAGCATAGCATCATCCTATATACCAGGATACAGATCTAACAGATCACTACATCATACAATCATGTGACAAACCAGAATAACAATCCAAAGGGTCAGCCTTGGTGCCTTCGACCCATAAGTACAGTAAGGAAAACTCGCATCTCGATCTGATCCATAGTTGATGAGGGTCGACTTTGAAACTCGACTCTTTAATAGATACCTGTTTCCACCGAGTGACCAATTCCATCAGAATCCCAAAATACCCTCAGGGTCCAACTTGGTCAAAGTCAACGGTCGAGTTCAACAGTCCATGTTGACCCAACACGCCGTGTTGACTTAGAAAATATGTTGTGTTCTGCTTGCACCCAAACAGTCGGGAAAATCCCGACCAACACATCGTGCTGACTTAGAAACACGTCGTGTTTGCCGAAGTTCCAACAGCTTAATACGTTAAGCCGTTTTCCTTGATTCTAAGAGCTCCAAAGCTCATATCTAGTCCGAAATGTGATCCATAAGGATAAAGTTTCCAACTTTATCCATTGGGACTACGCAAAAAGGTCCAAAACCCAATCCATAAAGCTTAAAAACGCAAGGGCTTAACCAATAAGCACTTAATCCTTAAAGTTTGAAATCCATCCTTTCCAGAAGTGATTCCAACACCAAAACCATCCCAAAGGTTGGTGCTTTAAAGACACACATGTCCAATGTATGCCTTGAACCCATATTAGGTCAAAAATGAGGATTTATGACCTAATCTCTATGCATGGCACCAAAACTTGTCACACCCCAAAACCGGAACGGCGGAAACGTTCTAGGGTGGAGGACGTCATGTTTAGTATCACAAGACATGAATCATAGTAATCAAAGTAATAAACAACCATTTCATTAGAAAGAAAGTGTTTATAAAGTATGCGATTCACATAATATAGAATACATAGCAAATAACAAAAAGACATGAAGCTATACTGCTCCATCTTCTGAATCCCAGTGCGCGTACCTGTCTACTGGTCTCCTGAGAATACAAGTTATTTTGAAAGAGTAGATCAGCATTTAAGCTGGTGAGTTCATAAGATTTTAGTGATGTAAGTAAGTTGTAAGAAAGTTGTAGAGAGTTATAGTAAGTTGTAGTAAGTTCTGTTTATAAAAGTTTGCCTGTTCCTCCAGAAAATCCTATATTTCCTGCTTTAATAAAAGATAAGTAAAAATGACTCAAAAGTCCTTTCTATGAGTATTAAATGGATACAAGTTATATAAAACTCAGAGTAAACAAACAATCAGTTGTGTGCATCTGCCTTAAGCCCACAACCAAACAAGGAACAGGAAATGAGGCGGAAGGCCCACATCCCATTGTTTGTTAGATCATTGTTGTATATAACCCTGGCGTATTCACTCGGTACTCACGGAGTTAACTGTAATAGTTCCTTTATATTTGATGAAAAGATTCCTTAAGAAAACCCTTATTTCTTATAATAAAATGGTAACCACAGTAATTCCTTCTATAATCACTTAGTTTATACTAGCTATATATAATCTAATATCGAACAGATAGTTAATTGTGTGAATCTGCCCTAAGCCCACAACCAAACAAGGAACAGGGAATGAGGCGGAAGGCACACATCCAACTACCTATCGGGTATTAATTATATATAACCTTGATGTATAAACTAAGGTATTATAGAATTAACCACCTAAGGTCCTTTAAGTTTATACTGGTTTAATGAAATGGATTAAACCCTTTACTGGTAAGTTTCTAGTTTTTGTATATCAAAAGTTCTTTACTTGAAAAGTATGTTTTGTACTAGAAAATTGTGCATTAAATTAGTGTCCTATGACCTGGACCATACCTGGTACCCCTTATGATTACTTGATGTATACGGAACATATATATAGCTAAGATCGGATAGATAGTAAGTTGGGTGAATCTGCTCTAAGCCCACAACCAAACAAGGAACATGAAATGAAGCGGAAAGCACACATCCTACTACCTGTCGGGCCTGATTAATATATATATATCCCTGAATGCATACACTAAGGAATCATAAAGTTAGCATTATAGGCCCCCTTTCTACTGAATGTACAAGACTCGACTGTTATGTTTGTCGTTTGTAAAATGTAAGTTTTCCCTAGTTTATAACTATCTTGACTCGAAAATAGTTTGCATTAACTTTCAAGTGGAACTGTCACAAAAATGAAAGTAATAGGAAATTATAAGTACACAGTTTTCTTTTAAATTGACATCCTGACCTACTGATTACCTTAAAACGTGTTTGTTTTATTAAGGTCATAATGTGATGAATAGTCCCATACTACACGCTCTCCCTGCAAGAGATTCTGGGAACCAAACACGACTTCAGCAAACTTGTTGCTGAGCTGTGAAGTAGGCTCACATTAATGTTATATAATCATGTATACCCAATTTAACTATCACCTTTTTGTTTAGAACAATGAGTTAGCGATTCATTGGTATAATTAGATCCTGTAGTTGTTCTCATGCTATAGCATCTTAGTATGTTCGTTCTGTTATCATGTATAGTGTATAGTATGTCTCTCTGATGTATTGTATCTACCTCCCTGTTTCTCTTTATGTTATCGTGTATTTTATCTACCTTCCTGTTTCTCTTTATAGTATATTCTAGTATCTAGTATGAACTGAACCTCTAAACTATACCCCTTATAGTTTACTAGTATTTTACTTGAACTGTTATTGAAAAGACTCATTTTACTACTAAGTTATGCTTGCACTTTAAAAACGGAGTTTTGTTAAATTATAAAGTAACATAACTTTAAAAGAGTTTTTAAAATGTTTTGATCACTTATAAAAGACATAAGCAATCTTTTGAAAGATATTTATAACAAACAATTACATAATTATCATTGTGTTCAACTTGTATTCCCCCCCCCCCCTTAAAAGCATTTAAAACAGTTAAAAGATTCGTTATAGGGGTATGAACTCACCTTATGTGGGTGATTCAAACGAATATGCGCGTAAGGATGAGAAGTTCCACGAATGAAGTCCCGAGACTTAACGAGTCCTAAATGACATATAATGGCATATATTGACATAAATATAGTGTTTAGAAGCAACCAAATGCAAGGAAACACCTTACGGGACTAGGAAACACTTTGACCAAGTGTTGGAATCACATGCGATTCAATTTAAGGGAGTGTACAGCCACTTGAGTGAGTGTGCGGTCATGGGTGTGCGGCCAGGGAGTGTGCGGCCGCACACTCATGGTAATGAGTGCACAAAAACGTTTTCTAAAGGTAGGGAGGCTTGTAGGACTAAGGCTCAACAAGTGGTGAAGCTAGAAATGCATTTTGAAGGCCCTTTAACGGTGTTTTGAGGGGTGTACGGTCACACTTGTGTGTGTGGCCGCACACACCATATGATTATGAGTTATGGGCATTTTCTAAGACTAAATCAAGTGTTCTAAACAAGATTCAAGCAAAGGGGAAGAGTACTTACGATCCGGAGGCTCGAGAAGGCTCAAAATCGCCAAGAACAAGTGTGTGTTCTTGGTGTTCTTGGTGAGATTTGAAGATCTAGCCAAAATATGATTTCCAATGGATGAATTCAGAGGGTGTTACTTTTTTATGAAGATTAACAACAAATCTAAGGAAGAACACTTACAAACTCGAAGATCTAGGCTGCAAATCGGATGATAGTTGAGAGAGAAATCATGTTCTAGGCTTGGTAGTGTGAAAAGGGATGAAAGAAGGCTGAGCTCTACCTTTGTACACGTGAGTGTGCTGCCAGGAGAGGGGTGTACGGCCGTACACTCCTGATGTTGGAGTGTAGGGCTCGATTTTGGTGCTAGAAGTTTACGCGATCCATTCCTATGCTCAATGCTTGAATGTACAGAGTTTTGAACCTTTAAACAGACTCTAAACAAGGCTAAACGATAGCAGAAATGAGTCTGACACTCAGTTGAGTTGACTGGCTGGGCTTTACAAGGCAAAAAATTTTAAAAAAATTTCGGGTTGTCACATCATCCCCCCGTTAGATGGAATTTTGTCCCGAAATTAGCTTTCTTAGAAGTACTACTGGGGTTACGCTCCTCTGATTTGCAGAATACCCACTTGTAGACCTGGCAACTTTGCCTTACTGTTCATAATTGGATTCATACTCGGTCCATCTATCATTACCTCATGTATACAAGTCGTATATAATTAGGATTAGTTAAACGGTCAGATGTGCGACTCTGCCCCAGGTCCACAACCAAACAAGGAATAGGAGATAGGGCGGAAACACACATACTAGATCTGCGTAATCATAATCATATACCACCCTTGCGTATACACTAAATAGTGATAGGTGGGTTGTATTCGTCCTTAGCCTCTGTGCTCGAACTTGGTCTGCTGGACGAGTGGTATTTCGGAAAGGTATGTGGGACATACGACGGCAAGGTTTCGGAGGACAAAGTACTCTTCGCATGAGTACTTCGGGGTTTAGAATACGAAATACAAAACTGAGGTTTAGGTTGGACTGTCGTTACGAATGACGAAGGTTTCGTGCATTAGACGGCCGAGGCGATAGAAACATATGAACTTAGTATGGTGAGGACGACGCCAACTCATGACGAATGATAGTAACAGACTCTTTACTGAACAAAGTTTTGGCCGATTTGAAAGAAACGTTTGTTATACGATGATGTACTTCCCTAGTGTGCTCGAAAGTGTACTCTTTGTAAATGTTCTAGTGCTTTCTGTTTTCCTCTTGTTGTTAACACTTCTACGTATCGTACCGCGATGTGCGCGTACATACCGCGAAAGTGTTTTGATAACTAGTATTGATACTTTAAACTACGATCCTCCTTGGTACCACTACGATCGCCTGGAATATACAAGTTATGAATAATTAAGATGAATTAGACGGTCGACTGAGTAACTCTGTCTCAAATCCACAACCAAACAAGGAACAGGAATTAAGGCGGAATCACTCACTCTAAGTCTGCAACATCTTAGCTATGCACAACCCTGATGTTCATACTCAGCTATCATAGCTTCTCCGAATGGATCTTTTAGTTCTCTTGAATATTGTGACTTATTTTAATAAGTAAGTTATTATAGTTACTTTTAAGTGTTTTCCCCAAGTTTTAATCTTATATAAATATAAGTTAATTTTTCAAAGTAATTACTATTTCGAAAACGTACCGCTGCTCGTTGACGACTCTGGGATTGATTCTCCTGCAGTGATCATCAGAATCCGTCCATCCGCTCCTGAGTTCTTTGTTATCGGGCAGTCCCTCTGGTAGTGTCCTGTCTCACCACAGCCATAGCAGGCTTGGTTTTCTTCAGCTTCGGGGACTTGGGAGATCGGTTGAGCCGGTGCCCTGCAGAAACGGACTGTGTGTCCCTTTCTGTGGCAGTTCAGACACTGCATTTCCCGGCATACTCCGGTGTGGTGATAGTTGCACTTTCCACACTTCGGAAGGGTTCTAGCATATCGACTGGCAGGTGCTGGAGTAGCAGGTGTTGTGGCGGCGTACATAGTACTCGTTTGTTCCTCCTGTGGGGGTTCCTGTGTTGTTCGCTTCTTCTTCCTCTTGTTCCCCGACTTATGGCTATTGTCCTCTTCCCTCGATGGCTCGGGAACGGGGACTTCCACACCATGGCGGACTCCATGGTCGATGAGTCGTTGTGCCAGGCGTTTGGCACTATCGAATGTGGCTGGGTTAGAAGACAGCACATCTCCTTGGATCGGGGTAGTTAGACCCCAGATGTATCTTTCTATCTTCTTGCGCTCCGGGGTAACCATCCCGGGGCATAAAGCTGCTAGGTCGCTGAACCGGTCAGTGTAGGCCACTATGTCTGAGCCGACCATCTCGAGCTCCCATAGTTCTTGTTCCAGCTTTTGAACTTCGCCCAACGGGCAGTATTCTTCCAGCATTAACTCTCTTAGGTTTTCCCAACCTATTGAGTTAGACACTGATAGGGTCAGTTACTTAACATGGCTGTTCCACCATGCCAGGGCTCTGTCCGAGAAGGTGCATGCAGCAAACTTCACTTTGCTCCCTTCAGGGCACGAACAGATTTCGAAGACCGAATCTGTTTTCTCTAACCATCGCATCAGAGCGATGACTCCACCATTTCCATTAAAGGAATTTGGTTTGCAGTTCATGAATTCCTTGTACGAACACTCCCTTGGGTGTTCGTGAGAATCTCCTGGGTTGGCTAAGTGGGTACCGCTACCAGATCCGAGGGTACCACTTTCACCGAAGTGAGCTAGAGCAGTTGCCACTGCGGAGGATATCGCTGCTTAAAGATCAGCAGGATCGAATTGTGGCGGTGGAGTTGGAGTTATCGGAGTAGTGCGTCTGATTGATCTGCGAGGAGGCATCTTTGCTAAAAGGATACAAATATGAGACGGAATAAGTCTATAGCAGTGGATATAAGCCGAAAGCTGAAAAGACAAGGTTATCCTAGTTCTGAGGGTATCGGGTCCTGACTTCCACAGGGTTCTGGAAACAATTCATAAAAGACTCTATACCAAATAAACTTTATGAATTTGGAATGTCTATCCTCGAATGAATATCTGTTACCTGAATAACTGTTACCAGCTGCATGTAAGAAAATAATCGTAACACAAAATGTGAGCAGTGCTTCCACTAACTCATTAAGTTCCACAAGATTATTATTTATTTGTGTGACGCATAAGACGTTTTGGTTACTTCGGCTGATCTTTCTTTGAAAACTTCTCATGAACCTGCTCTTGTTCCTCCTTGACTCTTCTGTTGTCTACTATGAGGAAGTGGTTACATCTATCTGGGTTTGTCGTGCGAGAACGGAAGTGACTAAAGAATCTATGAGATTTAAGTGAAACATTATGGGATGATCCTTACATAGTCCTTCTATAATTGCACAATGTATACAAGTTGTACACAATTTAAGATTAAATACACCTTCAAATAAGTGATCCTACTCTAAACCCACAACCAAACAAGGAACAGGTAATGAAGCGTAGATCACAAATTCTAAGTCTATAAAATCTCAATTATATATAACCTTGGGAGTATACATTGCAAGATTATAGACCTATCCGTAAGGGTCTTTTAAGTTATCACATAAGTTATTTATTTGGTGCCTAAAATACTCCTATAGTATTTTAATGTAATGTACTTGGTATGTTTTAAACTTGTTATCGCGTTATAGTATCATAGAATACTCTTATAGTGTTCTAACTTTATGTACTTGATCTAGAATTCTCTTGACTGGTGTTAGGTAAGTTTTAAGACCGTTGCAACACCACATCACTCCTAAACACATGTCGGTCACATCTCGAATGAATATAGTTGATCAAGCTATATTGATCTTAGATATGATTACATAACTGTCCAGGTTTGACCATAGTGTTCAACCTTTAACTTCTTATGTTCTGTTCTTCTTGTGATACTTGTTCTAGTATGTATATATGTATAAGCAAGTATGTATACTTTTATAAGGTATCGTTATATATTTAAAATATATTATTATCCAGAGCACTTCGGCCCCATTGTATTTATAGTTGTATATCTTTTATCGGTTGATATACTTAGTTCACTATAAACAATGCTTTGATACCAATCTGTCACACCCCAAAACCTGAACGGCGGAAACGTTCTGGGGTGGAGGACGTCATGTTTAGTATCACAAGACATGAATCATAGTAATCAAAGTAATAAACAACCATTTCATTAGAAAGAAAGTGTTTACAAAGTATGCGATTCACATAATATAGAATACATAGCAAATAACAAAAAGACATGAAGCTATACTGCTCCATCTTCTGAATCCCAGTGCGCGTACCTGTCTACTGGTCTCCTGAGAATACAAGTTATTTTGAAAGAGTAGATCAACATTTAAGCTGGTGAGTTCATAAGATTTTAGTGATGTAAGTAAGTTGTAAGAAAGTTGTAGAGAGTTATAGTAAGTTGTAGTAAGTTCTGTTTATAAAAGTTTGCATGTTCCTCCAGAAAATCCTATATTTCCTGCTTTAATGAAAGATAAGTAAAAATGACTCAAAAGTCCTTTCTATGAGTATTAAATGGATACAAGTTATATAAAACTCAGAGTAAATAAACAATCAGTTGTGTGCATCTGCCTTAAGCCCACAACCAAACAAGGAATAGGAAATGAGGCGGAAGGCCCACATCCCATTGTTTGTTAGATCATTGTTGTATATAACTCTGGCGTATTCACTCGGTACTCACGGAGTTAACTGTAATAGTTCCTTTATATTTGATGAAAAGATTCCTTAAGAAAACCCTTATTTCTTATAATAAAATGGTAACCACAGTAATTCCTTCTATAATCACTTAGTTTATACTAGCTATATATAATCTAATATCGAACAGATAGTTAATTGTATGAATCTACCCTAAGCCCACAACCAAACAAGGAACAGGGAATGAGGCGGAAGGCACACATCCAACTACCTATCGGGTATTAATTATATATAACCTTGATGTATAAACTAAGGTATTATAGAATTAACCACCTAAGGTCCTTTAAGTTTATACTGGTTTAATAAAATGGATTAAACCCTTTACTGGTAAGTTTCTAGTTTTGTATATCAAAAGTTCTTTACTTGAAAAGTATGTTTTGTACTAGAAAACTGTGCATTGAATTAGTGTCCTATGACCTGGCCCATACCTGGTACCCCTTATGATTACTTGATGTATACGGAACATATATAGTGTATAGTGTATAGTATGTCTCTCTGATGTATTGTATCTACCTCCCTGTTTCTCTTTATGTTATCGTGTATTTTATCTACCTCCCTGTTTCTCTTTATAGTATGTTCTAGCATCTAGTATGAACTGAACCTCTAAACTATACCCCTTATAGTTTACTAGTATTTTACTTGAACTGTTATTGAAAAGACTCATTTTACTACTAAGTTATGTTTGCACTTTAAAAACGGAGTTTTGTTAAATTATAAAGTAACATAACTTTAAAAGAGTTTTTGAAATGTTTTGATCACTTATAAAAGACATAAGCAATCTTTTGAAAGATATTTATAACAAACAATTACACAATTATCATTGTGTTCAACTTGCATTCCCCCTCCCCCCTTAAAAGCATTTAAAACAGTTAAAAGATTCATTATAGGGGTATGAACTCACCTTATGTGGGTGATTCAAACGAATATGCGCGTAAGGATGAGAAGTTCCATGAATGAAGTCCCAAGACTTAACGAGTCCTAAATGACATATAATGGCATATATTGACATAAATATAGTGTTTAGAAGCAACCAAATGCAAGGAAACACCTTACGGGACTAGGAAACACTTTGACCAAGTGTTGGAATCACATGTGATTCAATTTAAGGGAGTGTACGGCCACTTGAGTGAGTGTGCGGTCATGGGTGTGCGGCCAGGGAGTGTGTGGCCGCACACTCATGGTAATGAGTGCACAAAAACGTTTTCCAAAGGTAGGGAGGCTTTTAGGACTAAGGCTCAACAAGTGGTGAAGATGGAAATGCATTTTGAAGGCCCTTTAACGGTGTTTTGAGGGGTGTACGGTCACACTTGTGTGTGCGGCCGCACACACCATATGATTATGAGTTATGGGCATTTTCTAAGACTAAATCAAGTGTTCTAAACAAGATTCAAGCAAAGGGGAAGAGTACTTACGATCCGGAGGCTCGAGAAGGCTCAAAATCGCCAAGAACAAGTGTGTGTTCTTGGTGTTCTTGGTGAGATTTGACGATCTAGCCAAAATATGATTTCCAATGGATGAATTCAGAGGGTGTTACTTGTTTATGAAGATTAACAACAAATCTAAGGAAGAACACTTACAAACTCGAAGATCTAGGCTGCAAATCGGATGATAGTTGAGAGAGAAATCGTGTTCTAGGCTTGGTAGTGTGAAAAGGGATGAAAGAAGGATGAGTTCTACCTTTGTACACATGAGTGTGCTGCCAGTAGAGGGGTGTGCGGCCGCACACCCAGTGTGCGGCCGTACACTCCTGATGTTGGAGTGTAGGGCTCGATTTTGGTGCTAGAAGTTTACGCGATCCATTCCTATGCTCAATGCTTGAATGTACGGAGTTTTGAACCTTTAAACGGACTCTAAACAAGGCTAAACGATAGCAGAAAATGAGTCTGACACTCAGTTGAGTTGACTGGATGGGCTTTACAAGGCAAAAATTTTAAAAAAAATTTTGGGTTGTCACAAAACTTGATTAAAGACCAGTTCCAAGACACTACCAGGTCACCTTGACCAGGAGATTCATAAAGTTGCAAACTTTATGAGATCTAACCATTCCAACATTCAAGAACAAGAAGCAAAAGGGACAAAACCCAAGATCTAACAACTTTAAATGATAAAAATTGAGTCTTGGACACTTACAAATGTCCAAAAGAGTGCCAAACTGAAGGATGGGGGCTTGGTTGTTGGATCTTTGCTTCCTTCTTCCTTCTTTAGCTCCAAAAACACCAAACTAGCTTCAAAAATGGGAGGAAAAGATGATTAGGGTGCCTCCAACACGCCGTTTCAAATCCTCAAAAGGTGGTTCTTTTTCCAAAATTACTCCTCAAATTTCAGAGTGTTACATCTTTATTGTTTATTCATTGGCTATAATGTTCCTTGCTTTATTACTTTTCATTTCTTTAATTTTCTCTGTGGTTCTTTCAAATCTACAAGTTCCTTAACAAAAATAAATAATAATATATACTTTATAATATTCATATACCAATTAATAGGTTTAAATAATGTAAATACCAAATACTGTAAATTAATAGGTTTAAATAATGTGAATACTAAATACTGTAAATAATGTATTAGGTTATTAATAGAAATATTGTAAATCCATAATAGAATACGTTATTAGAAAACACATATTTTTGTTTTTAGATAACGGATTTATTTGTAATGATTTTGAATACTAGCTCTTATAAGCCATCTAACATCATGAAGATGGTTATTGTTTAAAATTGTACCTAGATGAGTAAGTTTGTAAGAATCCTTAAGATTTTGCTCAAAATTATTAATAGATTCTTGGATTTGTTGTATTTTTAATAGAATATCTCTATTAGGGATACAATTAATTAAGATTTTGTTAGACAATTAAATAATTTAAGCATGAATTTGATTGGCTTGATTATTAAAAACGAGCACTATTTTAACAAAAATTTCAAATCTTTTAGAATTAATAGTTAGAATAACTCGAAATGAAATTATCATAGAGAAATACATTTAATAACAAGAATTGAATAAAATACTATCAAATACATTCTTTGATTATGCTTGTAGAATAATCAGTACATACATTTGGAGAAAGAATTATTTGAAAATCTAGAGACTTTGAACATCTACGGGTTGATAAAGAGACATTTGGTGTTTTTCTAGACATAAGCTAAACATTTGAACGATTGAATGTTTTTCCAAATGCCTCAATTATAAACATTACATCTATATATATACTAGTCTTGGAGTCTTGAAACCTAAAACCGAAAGTTTACCGGCTTTGAGAATAATAGAACTGAATCATTGTAGAGATAGTAAAATTAATCATCTCTTGTCACTCTTTTAATCACCTTTTGAAAAGTTTTTTTGTCGTTTGCAATCAACAACAATCTATTAGGGGTGTGCAGAAAACCGCACAAACCGCATAAACCGCCCGCACCGCACCACACCGCACCGCAAAACGCGGTTTGGAACATTCGCGGTGCGGTTTGTGGTTTCTAATTTTGTCAAACCACACTACGCGGTGCGGTTTACTGTTTTTAAATATGAAACTACGGTTCAAACCGCACCGCAACATAAATATATAAATATATATATATATATATATATATATATATATATATATATATATATATATATAATAACCAATTGCTCATACATGTAAATAAACGAAGAACAGATCGAAGATTGAAGGATGCGAGATATGGATTGAATTGATTTCATAACTAAGATGAAGTTTTTATTTCATTCAAATTATTGATAATTGTGTAGTTTAACCTCTTAATTGTGTAGTTTAACCTCTGTGTGTGTCATTTATCATAAACATCTTTTTTTTGTTAATTCTTTATATGTTTTTTTATTATATCGTATAATACTTTTATATATAATTCTTCAAACCGCATAAACCGCACCGCACCGCCTAAAACCGCACCGCACCGCATAATGCGGTTTACATGGTTCGCGGCGTGGTTTGTGGTTTTCGAAAAACTCAAACCGCATATGTGGTGCGGTTTGCGGTTTTGGCTGTAAACCGCACCAAACCGCACCGCGAACACCACTACAATCTATCATTGTAGAAATGGCCGATGGTGGAATTAATCATCTATCTATCTCTCTCTCTCTCTCTCTCTCTCTCTCTCTCTCTATATATATATATATATATATATATATATATATATATATATATATATATATATATATATATATATATATATATATATATATATATATATATATATACTAGTTGTTTACCCGCGCAAAGCAACGGCAGAGAATAATTTCCAAGCGGTGATTAATTCATTGCGATGAATTATTTACTTGTGGCTTATAGATCAAACCATAAAAATCATGAAATATTAATGAACTTACAAAATATTGATCGTTCTTTAGTTTTTAAAATTCTCAAACGCTGTAATCTATTTATGTGTCACTTCATTGCAAATTGCGACTAATTATTCACAATGTTAACTCCATATAACTGTAACATCTTAACTTGTACCAGAACTTTAACCGATGTGATGAGTTTTATTTTCAGTCTACCTTGAGTTTTTTTTCTGAATTTAGCTTATAATTAAAACACTAATGTTTATCAAGACAGAACAATGCTGGCAAAGAAATAAAAAACTATCTAATTATAACTTTAACACAAATGTTTATCAATTTTATTTGTTTGTTATCGTGTTTTACTTTCAATTCTTTTTAATGTTAACTCTATATAATCTTATGATAACGTATCCCACCCATTTATAAAATTATCAACCTACTAAATAACTGAATGACAAACACAAGTTTAATGCTATTAATACCAAATCCGCCAAAAAAAAAGCGAAGGATACATTAAACATGTCTCATTTCTCATTTGGCAAAACAAATTACATAATGTCCGTATTAACTAAATAGGAGGGCACACTTTTTACCCAGAACCAAATGACATCAACTCAAGTTCCTGGCATGGAGTATAGGACCATGTTTTTAGAATAATTTTAATAAAGTTTGTTATTAAACTGGAAACGTGGTCACTTTTTACGTACATTTATATTTCAAAATATGAAGATATGTCCCCAGCACATACACAAATAACACACACATCACACACATATAAACCAGACACACAACACACACATACATATCATACACAGCACATACAACACATATACACAACACACATAGCAGACACAAAAACATAACACACACACATAACAACTCTAATGAGTCATAAAGTTAATATCATTTTCTCCACTATAAATGACATTTTTGCCCTTGGATTCTTTATTTCTTCATCTGCTTCATCTTTTTCTTCAAAAAGCAACAAATTCAAATACAAATTAACCAACTAAATAAAAAATCACAGTAAATAAAAAAAATCAAGCATATTTACAAAAAAAATCACAACCATAAAAAGGAATCAAGAGATGTTTAACCTTGATTACCTAAACAGTTGTTTGAGTTGAATCCAAGCAAAAGAAATCCAAATATAGAATGTGCATAGAGTTTTCTTCAAAAATCAAGAACTTTACCTTGTTTAGTTGCTTAATTATTAACAGAATCAGAAATTAACAAGACAAACCAATAACGATTAAAGATAAAAATGATTACCAAATGTCGAATTGTTTTCAATTTCTAATAAATGATGTATTATATTGTCAAGCATATAAGTTTAGCCTTCAGACGTAGTTTATTTTTTCCCCATTAACTAATTGTTGCATTGATAAATGCTTTTAAAGAAAATATATGAGAAAAATGATGACATGCTTGAGAAAACGGAAAAAAATATGAGTTATGGACAAATTTGTAAAATGGTAGGACTTAACATGGAAAGTTTCATTCACTAATTTTTTCTATCAAGTCTTATCTGCATGTCATCATTTTTCCAAATATTTTTAATCATTATTATCCAGACAATGCTTAATTAGACAATGAGAAACATGGCCTGAGACCTATCACAGTCAATAGTATGCAACCAAGCATCAAGTATCTTCATGTCCTCAGCATGAGGTTGCTTTCTTCTGCATACATAATCAATAAATAAATGGTTAATATAAAAATAGGAGGAGAAACACAATTTTTGATCAGTAAAAGGCATGAACGTAATGAATACTTTAATGTCCATACATGTTAAAAACCAAGAGATTTCTTGTTAGAATAGGTTGAAAGTCAACATAAATAACAAAAACTAATCCAATGGTCATAAGGAAGTTTAAGTCTGTTGTTCAAACTCCGATTACAACATTATGCATTCAATAATTTTTCTATTTAATGCATTATGCGTATACTATCTGACAAAAATTTCCATCATGCTAAAAAGGCACACTTCAACACTTGTAAACAGTCAACAATTCAAACTCATACCAAATTTAAATTTATCAGAAAAATTCATATCCACCATAAACAAATTTTGTCAGAAATGTCTTCCTCATAAATGTAGCATACCGTCAATTTTTTATTTTAATATTCTAGTTCAAGAAACTACGTTTTTTCTTCTTTGATTTGCAATCCCTTCAACTTTTCCTAGATGCAACCGTTGATGACCACAAAAATTACAATCTCCTTAGAATATAAAAAAATAGTCCATAAAACATAAGAATGTTTCTTTTAAACACCATTTTTTCTACACGTAAACCATTTTTCTCTAAAAAGAAAATCAAAAGTCAAAACAGTTTATAAACATGAGCAAAAGGGGCTTAAGTTCTACACTTTCAAAGTTTTCCCAAAAGGATTTGCAGATTACAACAGATCTAGGGCAGAATATAGATAAAGAAATTCAATCAAATTTTTATCAGAAAAATGAAAACATACCTCAGAAAGATTGAGAAACATTATTATATATGAACACAAGAAGATCTACACCACTTGTTTGTCAATGTAATCACAACATAAAACCCCCAAAGTTAAAACTGTATTTGATCGAGCCCCAACCTAGGAACATGGTGGTCGGGTACCTTGTTGTGCATCTCTTCGTTTTTGGTTGGAAAAAGAATAAAGTCGCATTCCTTCTTCTCCCTCCTTAATCTATGCAGTCGTGCATAGTTTTTTATAGGTTTTTGATGAACTGGGAAAACAATTTTGAAGGTGGGCAGGAAAAATGAAGAGTCTATGAATGATTGAAGGTTTCGTGTTTCATACACTGATGTGAGTGTGCCTTTTCAATCCCATACCATCCACCCTATTCCTGTGATAAGACCTTAAGAACACTGACTCAACATCTGATAAATGTTAAATGTTAGATAGGATAATTACACTAAAATTCTATCCATCGGTGTAGTAACTTAAACCGTTTCATGGGGGAAACACCAAAACGTCCGCAGAACAACCCTACAAACCACATAACAATATAGTCAAGAACAATATTCATATTATAAAATCCGAATAGAAAAGCTAAAATGAACCCACAAGAAACATCAAGAGATAAGGGCGGATAACATGAAAACCTGAATAGACACAACACACACGTCATGGGGTGTCGTTGCTGGAGAGAGTCTAAAAAATAAGCTTTCTTGCAACACACCAACGTTGAAGGTGGAGGGGAGCTGACAGATTAGGGTTCAGGTGTTTGTTGTTAAGGCAACGGTGATTGTGAATGGTGGTGGCGAGAATGGTGAATGATGTGCATATGTCGGTGGTAGGAGGGCGGTGGCCCTAGCATCTGTTGCTTAAAATCGAAACACAAAATCGATGAGAAAAAAAATGGGAAGGACTCAAACTGTTCGAAGAGAGGGAAGATAGAGAAAATGGGGTTTACCTGAAATCAAATATATTCTGAAGCTGAAAAATTAGAGGGAAGACGCAATGGAGAAAGTAGTCTGGATAGAGGTGTTGACGGTGGTGGCGTATGGTGGGGATGCGAGAGTTTAGGGTTTTTGGTGGACGACGTGCGATGGGAATGAGCTGGTGGTGACTATGGATGATGCAATAGTGGATGGTGTTATCGATGAATGGTGTTATTGACAGTGGTAGTGAGGTGGGCGAATGCGGTAAGCCGTGATGGTGGTGGCGGATGAGGTGATCGATGTTGGTAGTGGTGGCGGCAGCTTAGGGTTTGTAGAGAGAAGAAAGGGAGAGTGAAAGTCACGGTGGGAGGAAGTTGAATATACCGGAGAAAGGCGTTGAGAGGTAGAGCTCAAAATCTGGAGATGGAGAGGACCGAGATATCAGGCTTAACAATGTGAGACCGAGTAAAAATCCCATTTAAATTATAATATTATTTTATTCAAGATTAGTTGTACTTTACGTTTAGAGACTTGAACGTCTTAAAAAAATATTATTATTTTATTGGATCTATTTATAGAAATAGTAAGATTTCTTTTATAAGTTAGTAAAGATATATATATATATATATATATATATATATATATATATATATATATATATATATCATTATCATTATCATTATCATTATTATTATCATACATACTTATAAAGCTAGCATTTTTCCTTGAACCTCATGCATTTGAAACCCCCATAAAAATTTGCAAACACCTCATGCATTTGAAACCTCCTATTTTAATGAATACCACTCAAAAGTCTCTTAATAATGATTAACAATTCAGCGGTTCTATAACTTATATAATATATTTAATAAACAATTAATTGATACTCTACTATAAAAAGGTCAATCTTTTTTAGTAGACACACAAATACAAATCACATACAAAATTCACAAAGAAAACAAGTTTAAAGTTTTTTGTGTTGGTTTGAGTGATTTGAATAATTTTTCGAGCCATGTTATTATGTTGAAGTTTTTTAATTTGTAAGTTTGTTATATACTAATTCTTTTTTGTATTTTCTTGATTTAAGTATTCTTTTAAGAATATCATTGTATGTTGTGGTTGAAATTTTTAATGTAAATTAGATTAGATTCATGTTATCGATCATATGTTATGGAAGGTGATATATATAATATTTAATTAACTATTGTATACATGTTTGTATGTTCATGTTGCTTCAAAACAATAATTAATTAAAAATCATGGATGTATCATATTATTCATATTATCCATGTAAGCCTTTTTTAAAATGCAAATTGTCTATCTTATCACTTTATATTTTAGTATATGTTTAACATTTTCATTATAATAATAAGTGCTTTTTAAAAGTTTCTTTCACTTATTGATAATAACAAGTGGTTTTAAAATTAATAAGCAATAATTATAAATAATAAAATCAAATTAGTGAAATTACATGGATATGTCATATTATACATGCAAGTCTCTTTTGAAATGCAAATTGTCTATTTTATCACTTTATTATTTAATGTATGTTTCACATTTTAATAATAATATTAAGTGTTTCTTAAAAGTCTTCTTTAACTTATTATTAATAATAAGTGGTTTAAAATTAATGAATAACAATTTTAAATGATAATAACATCAAATTATAAATTACATTTAGCTATAAATAAATTGTATTTTAAATAAACATCATTATTGAAATTAGAAAATGATCGTATAATTAAAAATATAATTAATCAATAATAATAATTGTTAAAAATAATACTAAATAGATAATTATATTTAATTCTATTAATGAAGAATGTGGGTTGATGTCAATGAATATTATTGTTAAAAATAATTGAGATTATATATATATATATATATATATATATATATATATATATATATATATATATAAATTAATGTAAAAATATTATCTCAAAGTTAATGTCAATAACATAACCATTTTAAATATATATTTTTCAATATTTTAACAATATATTTTTAATCTTCGCTGCGCAACGCGCGGGAATTCGTCTAGTATACTTATAAAGCTAACATTTTTCCTTTCACCACATTAATTTGAAACTCTCATTCATTTTTCCTTTCACCACATTAATTTGAAACTCTCATGACTTTTCATTTTCTTTCTAATAATGATTATAAGTTGGTTAATATGGTTAAATAAATATAAAGCCTAAAGTGTAATCATATATAAACTAAATTTCAATATTAAAATAATATATTTTTTTATATTTATAAAGTTATGTTTTTAACTTTTAACATATTATACTTAATTTATTAGGTCTAATATGTTGTTGTATGTAAACCATTACCATTTTAAAGCTACAACTTTTGAACAATTTGTATAAAATACTTAAATTGCTCATTTAAATATAATCTTACAGGATCAACTTAAATATAAATTTTAGTTCAACTTAAACAACCTAAAAAATATTTTGTAAATAGTTAAAAGTGATAAAGTGTAGTGTCTTTCTAATAATGATTATAAATTGGTTAATAAGGTTAAATGAGTATCAAACCTAAAGTGTAATCATAAATAAACTAAATTTCAATATTAAAATAATATTTTTACTTCTACTTATAAACATTGTCTTTAACTTTTAGCATATTATACATAATTTATTAAATTTAATATGTTGTTGTATATAAACCACTATCAGTTTAAAGCTACAACTTTTGAACAGTTTGGACAAAATACTTAAATTGTTAATTTAAATATAACATAACAGGGTCAACTTCAATATAAATTCCAGTTCCACTTAAAAAACTCAAAGAATATTTCGTGAATAGTTAAAATTGATAAATTGTAGTGCTAAATGCAAAAACTAAATTGTAATATCAATGTAACTAAAATATTTCCTAAAGATATTTTTATAATCGTTAAAACTTTCAAATAAGTAGCGTAAAATAACTTACAATAAAAATAGTTGAAAATAACTCTATATAAATGATTATATTGTTACCTTTAAAATAAAAAAAAACCAAAAAATGTTTGATGTTTTAAATAATTACAATGATAGACATTAAAACGTTAAGCAAATAAATTTTAAAAAATTAATTAACAATAACAACAACTATAAATAGCATTAAACCATATATTATATATAATTTTATTCATGAGTCACCCGCGGGTAGAGGTCATTCAAAAGATTGAGATTATGCAGTTTTAATAGATGTATATATTATCATATAATTCAAAATAGTCAATATATTATATCAACTTAGTATACGAATTATTATATCAAATTTAACAACAACATTATTGTTATATTTAAAAAAACATATATTTGTAAAGATTTCAGCTATATAGATGTTTTTGCGCAACACGCGGGCATTCGCCTAGTATATATATATATATATATATATATATATATATATATATATATATATATATATATATATATATATATATATCCTAATCCTAATAAATAAGTACCTCTATTACCACGTGGCAATTGCTAATCCCCTCCCCAATCTACTTTTCCCGCTCAAAACGGCTTAGTGAAATTCCGCATTTGCCCTTACAGTCAAACATATACTCCTTCTTTTTCAACAGTTTCAAATCGATAGTATCCAAAAAAAATAGCAAGAAATTTGGAAACGTTCTATTTTTCAACCGTTTCTTCTACAATTTCTCCAATAGTTTTGGAAACCAAATCAGTGCTTCAAATTTTAAAATACATCAAATCCCCAAATCTTGGAGATATTGTTTATATTTAAAACGACATGCAGTTTCCCCTGGCCTAAATCATTTTAAAGGAGACGACCACCACCACAACCTAGAGTGTATCGAAGCCTTTATCTGGAAGAAGATCGGAGCGTCTTTTATCTTCCCACACCACCATCGGTTAAAATAATGTGTACACATTCGTTTTTAGTGACACTTTCCCTGGTATTGTAAGTTCTCTTGCATGTTTCTCTGATGCACATAATCTGTTTGATGAAATGTTTGAGAGAAAAGTCGGAGTTTTTATAGTTAAAACTATTAAATGAGTATTATGAGATTATGATTGAACGGTTGATTCAGTGGTATTCAACTGTTGCTCCTAATTTTGAGTAATATATGCAGGCTCGGATCAGAAGATAATGAAACATGGTGAGGATGTTGGAAAAATCACCATGGTTGTTCGAAGGTAATAAGGTTTTAGTTAATTTCTTTTTAACCTTTACTCTTATTAAGAAGGGTAACACGAACTTATACTATTTCATCAATAAGTCCAATTTTATTGTGGAAAGTGCTCACATGTCAACAGTAAAATGCTCTTTACTTCCTGTATTCTTGTGTAATCTAATCTAAAGATGGTGTTTCATGCAGGTGAAATGCTTGACAATTCGAAGGCAAACTATAAGTCACTTCAAGTTGCCTGAGCAATTCATACATGTTTTCAAAGATTGTTTATCTGTTAAGAGGTTATTACTTTTCATCCTTAATCAAAATGTATTCAATCTCATAATGTAGTTGTGTTTCGGTATCTTTCAAGGATTGATTTTGAGGATGAGAATTTATTTTTTATATTTTCTAGGAATGAATTTGTGGATCTTAATGATTTGGGAAATGAGTCCATTGTTGAGGTATTATCCTTACTTTATGGTCATGTGTCTGAATCGAAAGTGAAATTTATAGAAAGAAAATTCAGTGATAATAAATTATATTATATGCATAATTGCAGCTAAGAGTGAGAGGATAATTTATTTCATATTTTAGGATTGATTTTGAGGATGAGATTTTTTTTGTATTTTTTTTGTTATAGATTAGTGCTTTGATATGGTTGAATGCCCGGAAAAACTTATCATGTAGCTCGTGGATTAAAACATAAAAAACGACTTAGTCCATTTATTTATTTAATTATTCAATGCTTGTTGCTACTTTTATACTGTTCAACCAAAAGACGGAAAAATATAATTTGCATTGTGATTTGTTGTGATTTATATTCTGATATCGGTGTGCATACAGGTGATGGTAGCAGAAAATTAAAAAAAAAGTTTTTTTTTCTCATGCGTTGTTACCATTTGATTTTAGGAACATAGGAAAACAAAGATATTTTGATTGGTTAGATAATCTTGATTATCAGGTCATTCATATTTATTAAATCTCACTTGATCAATACCGAAGTTAATTGATTGGCTTCATAATCTTGATTATCTGGTTTATTCACGTTGATTAAATCCCATTTTCTTTATTAGCGTTTGAAGATTTTTGGTTAATTATCATTATTAGGGATAAATATACTCTGGGGAATCATTCATTAAAGTTGTCTAGGTTGTTGTAAGGTTTATCATTCAAATCAATGTTTTGACTTTATTCATTTGTTCATTGGTTGAAGGAAGAGTACCTACTGCCATTAAGTAAACCCATTCCCTTTTTATTATAGTGTCATATTTTCAATTTAATGAAATTTAAGTATCTTTGTATTAATGCAAACAATAGTCATGTGCATTCGTTTATTTGTTTATTATAATGTCAAATTATCATATTTATTTCACTATGTTACCTCTTTTTGTTTGATGGATTTTTAATTGGATGACACCTGTAAAAAACATAAACTTCTGAATGAATTGTCTTTGACAAAAAACATAATCATACTTTTATAAAAAAATTATCAAAATTTTAAACCCATTGAAGTTCACAATATAATTTTCTCAATAGAGTATTTCATTCTCTTTGTATAAACTTGACTTCGTCCCTCAGATTCTTCTCAATTGCTTCATCTTCCCATTGCAACAAACCTCTCTTCTTTTAGTTGAACGAGTTTTGGTCTTCAAATAGGTAATCATCAATCATAATTTATAAGTTCTTTGATTATAACGAAGAAAAATTAAATATTTGTTGGATTTTTGCTCTCACCAACCAAATTAAATGTATGAGTGACTAATGTAAGAAAGATTTATACCTTTAACATGTCGAATCCTATTTTTTGAATGTTTTCACCACCAATTATAGTTCAAACTTTAGTTTTCGACACTTTTTTCGTTTATTTCCCCTTTGTTGTAATCAAAATGGAAATGTGAATGTTATTGGGATAGGCTAACAATCGGATTTAGTTTTGAAAGTATTCACCATCGATTTTTTGCACGAACTTGTGTCGCAAATGATTTCTCAGTGTTTTCTTTATTGTTATGACATATGTAATGTAATACACTTTCTTTTTCCATTCATCTATTGAATGAATAAATTTTATTGTTTATTAATTTGATTATCTTTCATATCAAATAAACAATATCAAATATGTTCAATGTTTTTTGAACATCCTTGTATATATTTTCTAATTCAACTGTTAATTACTTTATTGTTTAGTTTTATTTTATTTGTTGTTTTGCTATGTCTTTAATTGTGATATCATCTTCAATTGAAAATAATTCTGCAAATTACACATAGCAAAAGTTGTACTTGCAATCTTACAACCTTATTTATGTTGGTTTTTTTTGTTTGTGTAATTCAAAAAGAAAATAGTAATCCTTACAAACTTATACACAAACTTCTAAATTTAATAATTTTTATAAATCTTTGCTTTTTCATTACCATTTTAAATTATCAATAGTTTTTTTCTTCCATATCCGTGGTTTCCACGGGTTTTAATCTAATATATATATATATATATATATATATATATATATATATATATATATATATATATAATGTAATTTTCTAAGCTTTGCGTATTATCAATCAAGAAGACAAGAAGTGTTTCTCATATATTATTACTCTTGTTTTACTTTTCTGTTTTTGTTTATACTTCGGTTGTTTTGCACTCCGTTTCTTTTTAATCTATTCTGCAACTACTAGCCATATTTTTACAAGACATTCCCTCATCAAAACTAAACTCTGGGTTTGGATTCAATTATACCAAAACAAAACTCATGTTCACTCCTATTTTATTTGGACTTTCGGGCTAGCCTTTGGCGCTACCCTTACTATGTATATTTTGTTAAAACTAATAAAAATCTTAGAAATTCGTAAATAATATATCTCAAATCTTGTTTTATCATATACGTGTGTACAATTAAATTTTGTCAATTTTGGTCATTGGTTTCGTTCCATCCTAATTACCAATTAGAACACCCTCGAGCTTTATTTGGACTTTCGGGCTAGCCTTTGGCGCTACCCTTACTATGTACATTTTGTTAAAACTTAAAACTAAGAAAAATCTTAGAAATTCGTAAATAATATATCTCGAATCTTGTTTTATCATATACGTGTGTACAATTAAATTTTGTCAATTTTGGTCATTGGTTTCGTTCCATCCTAATTACTAGTTAGAACACCCCCAAGCTTTTCAATAAAAACCAAGAAGTTTAAAAAATATGAAATATCCTGTTGGGTTAATCTGATATTTTGAGTACATGATTTTTTTATGGAAACTTTCAGAATTTGAGTTAGATTAGGATGTTATCTCTTTTAGATAAAGTAACATAAAGAGACTTCGTATTATTGATTAATATAATGTGTAAAATAATAAAACGAAATGTATGATTATTTATAATTGTTGAAGGACCTTTTTGTAGACAATATTTTTTGTTTTATTGGTTGAACGACCTTCCTCATCACATATGAGTACCTTCAAGCTTTTTTTACTTGTCACGTGAGAAACAACTACATATAACTGACCATGAGTGAAGAATAATATATATCAAACACTCAATACGATTATGGATGGAATAAACGCAGTATACAAGAATAGATTTGTGATGTCAGACAGTGGTGTGGGACAATAGTATATATCAAACACTTAATACGAAATTTAAAGCTTTTATTATGTTAACATATTCAAACCATGTATACTTATACAAATTTAAGGAAAATATAAAGATAATACGGAATTTAAGGGAAAAATGAGTTATACAAATCGAACATTATAGACATTTAAGCACTGAAAATATAAAGATAATATATAAATATGAATTTTACCATTTGTGATGTCAAGCAGTGGTGTGGTTGGAGAAGAGTTAATGGGTAAAACATTACTAACAGAACTTTTAGGTTTTTTCTTTCTCGAAACATATGAAATGTCACTCATTTCAATATGCTTATTTTGGTTTGCGTTCTTGGTTAAAGACGTGTGACTCAACCAAGTCCTTTTGACTCTTTTTTTGTATGCAACCTAATATTGGGCAGGGATTCGTAAAGAAAAAAAAACATGAATTGATTTAACAAAAGAAAATGAATTGGTTTAATGAATAAGAATTAATGAACTTTTTTGCAAATAGTTAAAGGTTTACAGTGACTCAACCAACTCAACAATTTACAGCCATGTGTTTTATTTGAATTGCAAAAGAGTTCAAAGTAATTAAGTCAAGATCAAAAGACAAACAGAGGTCGCCTTTTTAGATGACTAAACATACAAAGTAGATTATTTAGCTTAGAAGTGTTATATTTGATAATAACATATAAATGATGCTTTTGATATAGGACATGGAATCAAGTGTTGCAATTTTCATTCCTATCAAAATATAGCCAAGGACACATTATAATACAATGTATAAAAGAAACTTATTATTATTATTATTATTATTATTATTATATATATATATATATATATATATATCGTATTAACATTTTACTTGGGTCAAAATGGTAATAAGAAATCTAAAACATACTACTATTACATTTTATTTTTGATAAATATATAAAATATATAGCTTTTATATAAATAAACTTGGGTAAATATCTTATTTTATACAAAAGTTTTATAGCCTAACATGGTTTAACAATTTATAAAAAAAAAAATAGTTGGTAAAAGTTGAACTCTTAGTTTAAACACACATTTTTTTTCGTACTTACTCTGCAACGCCTTCCTGTATAAATTGAATTAATATTATATTATTTAATATATATGCAATTAAATCAGTATTCACAGATCCTTTGTGTTTGACGTTTCTGATATTTGAAGCGCCGCCTATAACCACACCATTAGAATTTGCATCAAATTTATATTTAAGTTAAAATGCAAATACCTCTCGAAAGTTAACCTATAATGATAACATATTTTTAATTTACCCACAAAAAATAGACTTATATTTTGTACAAAAACAACAATGTACTTACATTTTGAAAACAAACTCAAAGTAAGTTGTTATGACGGAAAACAAATGATTGTATTAAGCCATTGCACTTTCACTTTTTAGTATGAAGACATATTTCAAAAAATTATCCAGTTATATCAAAGACGAAGATAAACACACACGCACACACAAAGAATGAAGCAATGTAAAATGCTTTTGTAACTAAATTGTATATTCAACCAAAGCTAAAGCAATCATTTGATAGAGCATTCAATAACCATTAAAATCCCCCATGTGACCATGTCATTCGTAAGATAGGAAGTTGCAATTAATTTACTAAAAAAAAGTCAAAACATAAAAAAATGATGATCTTTTTATGCCGACATTTGTATTCATGGTGGAAAAGTAGTTAATAGTTTAAATTGTAATATTGTTTTTGAAAAATTATTTGATGAAAGTGATGTAAATTAATAGAGAGATCACAGTGAGAGATTTACGTTCATATAATGTTTAATAGTGAGAAATTTTCATGCCGACATTTGTATTCATTGATTCAAGTTTTCTTGGTTTCTAGAAGGAATCCTTTTTTTTAATGTTAATAGTTAACATTCAGATTTATGTTCATATAATGATTTTCTGAAAATATAATCACGATTTAACCTAATGAATCAATTCAACTATAATAACAATAATGAATAAAAAAACATAACGAAGCAAAAAGAAAAAAAAATAGTTCAAAAAACATATTGAAAACACAATTCGATACATGATTCCATATAGTTGATTCATACTATAACAACAAAAAGAATGCAATGGAGAGGATAATGAAACTTGTTGTAGATGATGGAAGATGGAAGCCGACAGCAGGACGTCGACATAAAGGTTGAAGAAAGATTTTTTTTTTATGCTCTGTATGATACGTGATATTATGTAGGGTTAATAATGATAGAACGCATACCCTATTAATATAGGGATGTATCAAAGTAAATTAGGTAGGAAACATATATTTTGAATAATTAAATGAATGCAAGGATTAAAAAATCGATCCAAAAATAATCAGAATCATACCAACGTTAATAAGATATTTAGAAGATTTTCATTTAAATAAATAAAGATCATATAATACCAAATTTAATTAGAGTCTTCAAATTTTTTTGAATTATAATTATAATCAGAGAATATTTTGGAATTACAATTACAAGCTTAAAATATTTCGAATTATAATCAATGTTAATAAGATTATATATATATATATATATATATATATATATATATATATATATAAAAACAGTTTGAAAATTAGAATATGCAAATAAATATATTAAAATTTTAAAATTATATAAAAGGGTAAAATTGAAAAAGAAAATACTAAGAACCGAAAAGAAAATCATGAACCATGCTGAGATTTGTACAACTCTTCAACTTCCTACACTGGTCACAACCAATAGACCCGCATTCTCACTGCAAATAACAAATCATAAACTCTTCATTTATTTATTTTTTTATAAAAGTAGTGATTTATTTAGAAGCTAAAAAAAAGTTGAGATTTGTCAACTTACATAGATACAGAAGATCCAGTTTCTGTTCCAAACAAGTCAGACAACAAAATGCCAATTCCCTAACAACAAAAGAAAAGACAAACATAGTTGTCTTTTTTTATTTTTGTAAAAAACATTTAATTATCTTTAACTAAAAGTTCAAAAGAATTATAATAATCTGACATCCAACACCACGACTTAAAATAGATGGAGGCAAAGGAGTGACACTTGCATACCATGAAACCGCAATGAATCCACCAGTTGATTGAATCAAATAATTGAAACATGTAAATAATATTAATTTTGACTTTTTAATAATATTAGCGAAAAGGAAAAAAAACAAAAACGGTCAAACGGTCAAAAAGTTTAGATGCGCCAATCGTGCGAACTAATTTTGGTATTTGGACACAAATAGCATTCACAAAAAGACACTAAATTAGAAATTGCAATGTAGTTTCATTTATTTTTGTAGCTTTTAAATAACATAAAATAAAACAACTCATGCAGAAAAGAACAAACTTCTCAAACCTGCTTTGCTGCTTTTGACATCTTTTTGTAAACAATCAACAGCCGACGAAAAAGAGAATGTTTATGTAACTCAAAAAGATGAAAAATAATTAATATCTTAAAAAAAAACAAATACAGTGATGAAACTAAAATTGTGAGGTCCAGGCCATGTATCACCTCACCAATCTCAAGGAAACGACTACTCTCATTGCATATCATCTGTTATGAAAATTTATGTAAAATTTTAAGTTTATATGCCAAAAATATTTTCAACTATTGTGTGTGACAAAAGTATATGTAAATTTGTATCTCAAGAAGTGCAAATATATGAACCTCTATAATCATGTGACCAGGGTATTGTAGATCTTCAACAATTATGGGGCATACTTTCAGATCACCTCCCAATTCAAATGCCCAGCTTGCCCCATTTTTACCACCTTTTTCTTCGGATGTTATATCATTTGTCTCAATGCTTCCCACTCCCTAAAGATCATCCACCCATTAAGATTGTGTGCATTAAATATTTTATTATGCAACAAGATATGAATAAAAAAATATATGTAAATATTAATAGACTTACCTCTGGTTGAATACACTGTCTCAACTTGCTAGCACAATCACCAACACTTTTTAAAAAAGACATGTGTTTTACTGTTCTGTTCTATCCAGCAGACCATCAATGCTACACTGCAATTCAAAAGAAATTAGGACATGACACAAAAGGGCAATTTAGTAATTTAAAGAAGAAGAAGAACCTTTTATCCATCTAGAACAAGTTCCCGCAAGTCCTTGAGCCGATCCTAAATCAATTTTCAGTCTCGAGGTCTAGCCTTCTGTTTAGCACTTGGTTTCCCCCTTCGTTTATTGACAATTGACGGTTTTGCCCTTCTACTCTTTTGTTCTTCTTCCTCTTTCACTACATCACCTACACCCTCATATGAAATAGCAGAAGTTAAACAACTATCATTATGACTTGTCACCCTACTAAAAACCCCGGGTACTAAATGGTCATTAAATACTGAACTCTCTCCCTCAAGGCCTCCATTTTCATTTATATTTTTCCTTTTTGTCAAAGAAGAAAAATGGCCAAATGAATTACTAAGTGAACTTTCACCACTTGTTTGGATACAAGGATTCATATTTACCAAAAGATTTTCCACACTCTCATTGTAAAAAACCATTCCATTGGTTTTACTTTTACTATCATCACCAATGGAAAGATTTTGGAAAGAATCATCTGCGGGCCCAAGAGCTTTATGCAGCTCACAGTCTTTAGGGAAGCTTAAAAACGAGCCCACAACAATGATTATAAGTCCATTGTGGTTTGACCAGTTGACTTCATCAGAACTCTTGTTGTTCTCCATGAATGATGGGAACTCATTAAAGCTTTTCATAATGAATGATGATGGAAATTGTTGGTTTGTTGAAAAAGTATCAGAATAACTCATGAAATCTTAATGTGTGAAAAATTCGTTTTTGATATAGTTGGACATTTGTGCATCCTCAGGAAGCTTGAAGATTCATTGCAGATTAAATCATTAGATCAAAGTGTATAATAAAGTGCCAGCTGGCAGAAATTAACATGACATGAAGGAATGAAAGCATACATACGTGTTCTGATGACCCGAGTTGTAGAACTCAATGTGGAGTAACAGGCACCAGTAAAATAGTCTGCATGGTAGAAATCAAGAAACTATCAGTAAAAAAAAGTCAAGAATTGAAAACACAATCTAGTCAGTAGTCAATAATGAATACCTTGACACCTGTTGCAAACTGAAATAACCATTCATTTGGATGTTGCTAATGGAAGGGTAAATGGTAAATTACTAAATTTACTTTTGGTAATTCATAACTTGAAGTTTTAAACTCACCTCGGGAACGGGAGTGTTCTATCTCCTGATGATTCTGGATTTGCATAAATCGAGTGAGAGTTCCCTGTATATGCTACATCACCAACAACCCTACAAGTGGTTCACATTAACTTTCATCACTTAAAATGTTTTGACATTTTTCATATAATAAATATTGTGTACTCACATCAAACTGTGCATCAAGATCTGCTTGTCCTTCAATAATTTCAATGAGCTCTTGAACTCTCTCAAATCATTGAAATAATCATCACCATTACCTACAAATGAGCTTCAATTTACAAAAAAAAATGAAACTTTTCCATATCATCTTAAAAATAATCCAAAAATAATAATTTTTTTAAAGGATGATGCTATTAAATAACTTTTTTTGCAAAGTTCAATACTAAAAACATTTTTTCCCCAAAAACTATCATATTAATTACCAACTAATGAACATTTAAAATTATATATTACATAAATGGTCCATTTGTGAAAAAAATTACATAAATGGTCTATATTTATAAAAAATACATAAAAGGTCCATACGTGAAAGAAAATGACAATGTACATTCCATTAACAAAATGTTAAAAAAAAAACAGTCGTCTAAATGAGATCTAATAAACATCATTAATTTCTAACAAAAGAACGAAATACCCTTCAAGCCTCAAACAACATAACCTGCTTCTGTTTCTAGAATTCCATCGAAACCACATGAATATGAAATTTTCTCAACTCAAAGAATTGTTGTTTTTAAAATTATTTCCAACCATATACCAAAAATACCCTTTATTTTTATTCATTTTTTTAACTCTATGTAACCATTTATTCAACCAACTCTTTAATTTAAGATAAACCACAAATATCATTGAAATAACCATCACCATTACCTAAAAATGAGCTATAATTTACAAATCAGTTTTAACAGCTTCTTTCCAAGATAAGTTGATTCTTTTATCTCCAATAAATGATGGTGACTTTGCATGGAGTGGTTGTATTTACAAAACCAAAATATTATCAAATTATTATATATATATATATATATATATATATATATATATATATATATATATATAATGCAAGAAACAACATTGTAGTTTTTATTTAATAAGAAGAAATTAGAACAGTAATATGTGTAAAAAAAACAAATTAGATCTTTAAAAAAACACAATCACATCTATTATTTGAAATGAACAAATTAACTTTTCAGCAGAAAGAGTATCAATGTAGACTGCAGACATTAAATTCTCAAATGGTATGATATTTAATAAGCCAGATGATTATACCTTTGGAGAACTGTTTTGAAGAAATCTTTTGTTGTGCGATTTTCTTCCTCAATGTTGCGATCCAAGCTAAAACCACGATTAGGACTGAAATTTTAAAAAGTTCATTGTTAAGATATTAATCTTAATAATAAATATGAAATATTAAGCTTTACATTGTCAAAAAGTATAAGAACAGAATATAAAAGAAACTTAATATAAAAACAGGAGTGAATTGGAAAACCTTCTGTCAATGATAAAACGTATGACTATGCCTCTTTCTTCAAGCTTCCTTAAAGAATAACCTGTTAAATTCAAATGGCTTTGTAAGTTAATTTATCATTCTTATAATATAAAGATTGTATTTTTATAGGTATTAAGTTAAACATATAGTAACATTGGAAAGGAGAATTTAAATATTATTTTGTCATGAACTGGCCATCAGGCATCCATGATCCTATGAAAGCATTTCTTCTTAATTTGTTACCAAATCCAGTGTAAATGCCAATCACAGCAAGAAATTTTTTGTTAGAAGATGACTTCAATTGGTTACTATGAAAACCTTGACTTTTGGCTAGTGTTATTTCCATCTCGGTTTCCACAATTCTTCTCTCTAAATCCCTGAAAAATACGATTGTGCCCATAAGATAGTTTAACTTTAACTCATCAAATTAATTATAGAACATAATGCAAAAGAGAAATAGGAAGACCCAAAATTTACTTGCATCATAAAACCATTAGCTTGTCTTCAACAGTAAGAATCTTTAGTCTCTGCCATTATTAAAAAACACAAAAACATAGTAAAAATAAGGATAGAAGGTAATCATGGTATATTTTTTAATAAATTGTGTGAATTCATGATGAATTATCAAGAGTCATAAGTTATAAAAACATACGTGGGAAGAATTCTTAAATCAAAGATTAGATAATAATGTTATGTTCTCTGCATCTTGACATCACATGGTAAGATCAAGCATGAACATTTCCCATATCCATTGTCAATTAGTAATTTTTATGTAATTAGAAATCTTTGATTTAAGAGATGGAAAATGAAAAAACATCTGCCACAACTATCATGAAGTAATTTATGTAAGTTCATACCAATCATCAAAGCCCTAAATTTTGATATCAGAAGAAAACAGATGGTACTTGTCTACAAATCATAAAATTATGTAGTTTCAATTCATCTCAATCATCAAGTTAACATAAAAGTCCGTTTCTGAAAACATAATCCAATCAGTAAGCCCTAAATTCAAATTTCAGTGGAGTAAGGTAAAACTGCACTCACAGTTATAGCAAACCTTCAGGAAAGAATACGATCATCATAAAATTCAGAAGCAAACAAAAGGAACATGTCAGAAAACATACTGCAAATTAATAAGATCGTGATTACATGGGAAAGAATTATCTGTGAATTCAACAACGGGGGTTATTCCATCTCTATATCCGATACAAGTAAAGCTTGGAAGTCTGATCAAGGTTAGGAAGGTATAAAACATACTGTAAATTAATAAGATCGTGATTAGATTACCTTAATGTTAAATCCATCTTTTGCATTGGTTTCTAATCGCAATTTTGGGGCCATGTCTGTAGATTAAGGGGTGGTAGATTGTAGGTAAAGATATTCCATCTCTAAGATTTGAAGAAACATTACTTGATTCGATGCCTAAGTCGTTTCTTCAAATCGTGGCTTCAATAGAGCAATGTTTCAAGTTGGATTCGATGTTATTCGATGAAGCGGTTGGTAGATTGAAGGCATATGAGGAGCGTATAAGAGGAACCGAGAAGGTGGAGGACACTCAAGGTGGGTTGTGGTTGGCTAGTGAGGAAAAATCACATGTTTGTAAGCATTGTGGCAATGGACGTTCAAATCGGGATGACTTTGGACGTGGTCAGGGAAGAGGTCGGGGGTCCGGGAGAAGTCGAGATGGTAATGAACGTGTCCGGGATAAAATTCACGTTATATGTTACAAATGTGGTGAGCTTGGTCACTATAAAAACGAGTGTCCTAAATGGGAAAAAAAAGGAAGAAGCAGGTCTAATCGAAGAGGAACCGACAATGTTTTGAACGAGTGGTATGACCAACCCGATTAAGGGGTGATTGTTGGGTTAATCGAATATTTTGAGTACATGGTTTTTTTATGAAACACATGGAAACGAATCATTTTAGATAACAAACTTTGATGTTTTTCACGTCTGTTTATATTTCCTTGAATAAAAACACATGGTAAATGTTATGCAATTTTCAAAGCATTTGTATTCATCTAAAATATATTTTTTTATCGGTATTATACTTTATTTTCTTTTTGATGTACGTGGATTGATATAAAACTTACGGCAGTGGCGGAATACCATTCTTATTTTTAAATTTTTTGAATTTTATAACAATGAACTTTCAGTTTTTATAATTTTATAGCAACGTACTTTCAGTTTTTCAACCATTCATGGTCAAAATACCATGCAACACCCAAATATAGAGGATTTTGGTTCCGCTAAGGTTAAAATTAAAATGGAATTGTGTGAAAGAATTTTTCAAATAGATGGAGTCAACTTACAATGAAATGTGTTTGAAATTTTATCTTACGCAATAATACTTTATATTCACTTCATATTTGGATTTGAAAGTCCTACAACTAATTCTGCTGAGAGACACACACATGTAAACATATTAGGAAACACTTTATTCGGTACAATGATGTCATTTACATTATCCAAGAAAGTTTGTTTAATATAACTAATTATAGAAGATCAAGTGTTGCCTCAAATGAAATTCAAGTGTTTTCTTGTATTGAATATTTTAAGCGAAAGAGTCAACTGCCACAAATTCTTTTTATAATTAATTCATGTAATTTTTATTTGGACTACGAAATGTTCAAGGAGAATCTTAGTCCGCTGCCAAATAGCAAGCAAAAAAAACAATAAGAAATGAAGTTCATTTAGGCATTCCATGAAACACTTGATATGCACAAATTTAGTAAAAATCAAAGTTACTTGTTACTAGTATTGGAAATCGGATGGCAAAGAAAATAAAACACAAAAAAAAAAAAACAAGTACATACCTTTCAATTAATTTTCAATTCAGCTTTTTGTTGTCATTTATATGGATCGATTTAAGATTATTAGGTTCCTTGTACCAATTTCTCAATGGACACATTCTTGAATCTCTCCAAATTCATATTTGAAGTAGCATCATACATTATAAAGGAGTATCATCCCGTATAGCATCAGCCAAAAAAATTGTAGTTCTTGAACAAATCCAACGGGTAGCACGGGCTACCCCTAGCTCTATGCTAGTTCCGCCACTAACTTATGGTTATATGTTTTTTAATTTATTTTGATTGATTTACAACTTGTATTTATGTGAATCGAGATCGAACGGTTGAACACTCCCCTTTTCATAGATATTGATTTTATTAAGCAATAATAATAATGTCAGAAATTTTAATGTAGTATACACAATAATTAGAATTTTTTATAGACTCTGGAACCAGTCACCATACAGGTTCAACTTAAAAAACCGGTTTTTAAAACATTTAAAATCTTCAATAAAGTCTTAATATTTTGGTTCTGTTTACGTTTTATTCCAACTTTTATTTTTTGAAAAAAAAAAGTTACAAATATTTTATATTTTTAAAAAATATTTATTTTTTTTAAACAGAAAATGACAGATTATCTTATAAAATTAGATAATCATGATTTTTTTTATTCAAAATAAATATTTAAAATTAAACGGTAAACTTTATCGACATTTGAAATAAATAAATAAATAACTAGTTTTTTCGTTTTCTTGATAGAAAAGACAACAGTCACAGAACACAAATGCTAAAAAAAAAAAAAAAAGTTTCTGTTTCAAGAAAAAGAAGCATACTTCATTCTTCTCCCACAACGCACATATTCACGTAAACGCAGCGACTTTGATCTGAAATCCGATCATCATAATCATGCCGAAGGAACAAGCAAACTGGTCTCCCTACGACAACAATGGAGGGTATCCTCATTATGCCCTAAATTATCTCCCTTTCTCTCCATAAATGTATCAATTTCTCAATGTCTAATGATCCCTTTTTGGTATGCATCTATGAAAATGTGCAGAACTTGTGTCGCGATTGCCGGTGCGGATTACTGTGTGATTGCAGCCGATACTCGAATGTCCACTGGCTACAGTATTCTCACCCGAGAGTACTCCAAAATCTGTAAATTGTACGACCATTTACGTTCCAATTTTGTGTTTAATCAACTAATAAGCTTATATGTACTTGTCATTTGAATTTCGTTTCAACTGGTATGCTGAATATCCAAATCCCTGTGTTGATTAATTGTTAATTCGTGGTAGTTTGATCCACGTTAGGGCTTTAGGGTTATCAGAGATTTACACAATCAACTCCTTTCTCAAAGAAAATCATCATTGTTTGATCCTTTATTTTCAGAGCGGACAAAAGCTTCATGGCTTCTTCAGGATTTCAAGCCGATGTGAAAGCATTGCAGAAGGTCCTGGCTTCTAGACACTCTGTAAGTACTTTGTCTGGATAAAGTGCTGAATGAATAAATTTTATTTCATTAAGTCAAAAAAGAAACATCACTTTTATATGTTTTTTATCTTCAACAGATCTATCAGCATCAGCACAACAAACAGATGAGTTGTCCTGCAATGGCGCAGCTTTTATCAAACACTCTTTACTACAAACGCTTCTTTCCATACTACGCATTCAATGTTTTAGGTGGACTTGATATTGAAGGAAAAGGTTGTGTGTTCACATATGATGCTGTTGGATCTTATGAAAGAGTTGGATACAGTGCTCAAGGTTCTGGTGCTACACTTATTACTCCCTTTTTGGATAACCAACTTAAATCCCCTAGCCCTCTTCTGTTGCCAGCAAAGGTTTGGATCGAGCTTTCATACATTTTTTAGTTTTATATAAGTTTATGTGTTTGTCTATGATTGTTGTTTTCTGCAGGATGCTGTTACACCACTTTCTGAAGCTGAAGCTATTGATTTGGTGAAGACTTGTTTTGCATCAGCAACAGAAAGAGATATATACACTGTAAGTTTCTACACCAGATAAATGATGCCTAAGAAAGATTTGTAGGATATAATAGGGAAAGTTTCGTTAAGTGAAAAAGAAACACTTATCTATATAGCTTAACAGATGAAAGTTTTTTTTGTATCTTATAGCTTCTTTCTTATGCACATTATACAGGGAGACAAGGTCGAAATCGTAATTTTGAATGCTGATGGCATTCGTCGTGAATACGAGGAACTTCGCAGAGATTAGTCCTTCCACGAAATTTGGCTCTTGTGATCAAATCATGTTTGATGGTGTTTCATACCTGAGTTCTTGTACTTTACTCTTGATGTTGAATCACTTAAGTTTGCAATCACATAAAACTTGTGTTTTTGCCTTCTTGTCTTTCTTGAAAAGTAAACCATTTTTTATTTTATTTTTTCTGGCTTTTGAGATGCAACCATTTTTCTGGCTTTTGAAAAGTAAACACAAGTTTTATGCATCAGCCTTTTCAAGAAAATGAATAATCATGTCTTGCTATGTTGTTGACAGCTTTGTGTTTTTCCTATATGTTATGGAAAGAGAACACATAGGGGAATACAGTTTCTTTTACTCCACGCTTTGACTGGCAAGCATTGTGTTTGTTAAATGTGGGCCAGGCCCAAAACATCTAATTTGGTCAGGTCAATGGTTGTCCAACAAAAGCCCAGTCCATATGGTTTGATTTTTTTTTTAACAACATATAATTTTTTAGCATTGTAGATTATAGGTTGAAAATTTATTACAAGACTTGATAATATATTATACTAGTATAGATTGCTTTTAAAAATAGTAGAAATAAAAATTGATTTTGAGATGCAGTTTATAAATATAGATGTTGATTTATCAGGATAAGTAGCCATGATTTTCCAATCATAAAAGGATTGGGTATTCAGATTTGGGTCAAACATGACATACGAAAACAAGCCCTCATTTTTCAATCTACCTAACCTAACAACAGCAAAAAGTCCTTAAATGTTATTATTTGAAAACAAAAACTATAAAATTAAAATAAGGGAGCTCCACATAATCAAGTTCAATGTTAACATTTTCATGTTTGTAGTCATATATCATCTTCATGGAGCTTGCTTTGCAGCAACTGAAGCCTTATTAAAAGTCATCTTCAGAAGCCCATCCCTTTTTCTCTAAAGCCAATCTCAATGCCTACAAAAACAAATATCAACTTAAAATCATGTAATCGCTTCTTTATGCACTTGTAGATAAAGATTGCAACAACCAATTCTGCAAAAGTGTTCCTAATATGTGATCATATTGTTGCATAGGGGTTTGTTTGTTAATACACAAATTCAGTATCAAATGGAGGCTTATTATTACCTTGACTCTCTTTTTGTTGGCATCAGAACCAAATCCGAAACGTGAAGCTGATCGGTATTGCACAACTGGTTTCTTCCCAGGAGGAAACCAAAACTCAACATCATCCACAAACTGGCACATGTAACACAAAACCAACTCAACACCATCATTTCAAAAGAATAAAACACATTTGTTTTTTCTTAAACTTACCCCTAAAATCGGGCTTTCATACTCCACTCTTATATAATCATCTTTCTTCTCTACTACCCTTGGTGTGAAATTGTCCGGTTTTGTTGATTTTATCTGTGATAATACCATACAAACAATCTAACACACTTGAAATTTGAAGAAAAATGGGGTTGTAAGTTGTAACACTTGAAAACTAATTGTCTAACCACATCTAGAAGCTCCTCCGTGGCCACTTCTTTGCTCACAGGTTTCTTACTTCCACGCCCTTCGTTTGGATTATAGTTCCTGCAGAAAGCATAGTTTATGAACATTTTAATATAGTTAAAGATTTCTCCTCATAAATTTTAATTGATATTCAAAGTCAATGTATGACAACTTGAATGGTAACAAATGATCTTACCAAGGTGGTGCATAGTGGACAAGGTCACTGATATTCTCAGAAGTTGAAATGCAATTGTTAGTTGCAGGGCATAAAGCTAAAGCAGGCGGATTCTTCTGCACGCCAAGATAATTGGGTTTATTTCCACTGCAGCAAACACAAATAAACTCAAAATTTCTCAATTCTAATTCTTTTTCATTTTTGCAATAGCTCATGAAGTTGAAAGCCCAAATGATTTCAAAACTCCGAGGGTTTCTCGCATTTTCCATAACCACAAGCACAGCTAATGAAAATCTAATTCAGTCAAAATATCAAGCATTTAATATCAGAACAATGATTTTTCCACAATAGGTACCTAAAGTGAAAAATAGCACCAAGAACTGCAATTTCGCTGCTCCTCAATATAACCTCCCTGAAAAGTGAAAACACCACGCGTTTGGATAAACTAATCCAGAAATTCATCAGCATTCTTAGATTGATGTGAACGAAAGAGATGGGTTACCTTCGAGTTACTTGTTCTTCTTGGTCGTCGGAGTTATTGTTCTTCGAAGATGATATGAACCGACGAGACCAATTGATTCTACTTTTTATGACATTTACTTTACCTTTTGGATGAATTGAGCTATTGTTGTTGTACAAATGCTTATAGATGCTTGGTGATGATGGTGTCATAGACGCCATTGCTGCGAGTTTCAGAATTGGTTCAGTGACGTGTGTGAACCGGAGATGAAGGGAAGCGATTAATTACTTTGTTACGAATCCGGCTTATTTCACATGTTCATCGGATACGTTTACTATAAGTACTCTACGCTTATTGATTTGTACATTACAACTTTTTTTTTTTTCATAAATCGGTGTAAAAGTATCTGAGAGTTGATACACAGAATTATTACTACACCCCTTGGTATCAAACAAAATACAAATTTAACCCTTCAGATAAATTAGTTAATATGTCTAAAACTATGATTTTTGAGCATGTGTAACTAAAATATACTTTTACAAACCACAAGGCACAAGATGTGTTGGGAAATTTAGGGTTTGTGGTGGAGATATGGATACCAACTTGGATTGTGATATCACTTTCCGAATTGATATTTCTACCCTATGCCTGGGTTACAAGAAATTCAGCCTAGGATAATCCAAGTGGACACTTACGTTTCTAGGCACAGAAGACGTAAGCCAATATGCTAGAGGATTCTGTGAAAATATGATAAAACGAGAGCTTAAGATCGTAACCCTCTTCTGTAGAGGAAGAGCTGTTTATATATTAAACATGATTAGGGTTTCATTAGGGTTGGGCCGTCATTAGTTGCTTTGGAAGCAAGCAATGTTAATCGGGATTTAATGAAGATTTAGGGTTACCAAAAACTAACGAGTTTCGTTAGTTTTACCATAATCACCCTCAAGAAATTGAATTTTCCATTATGTTCCCATACTTTTTCTACTCATGCCACGTATATACATGTTCACCAATTTCAATTCTCAATTTATTCCCCATAAGCACATAGGAATCGCCAATTCTACACTCTAATCGTTATAGATTATATATATTTCTTTTGTAAAATGTTATTATTTTCAACATATAATGCGATAGGGTGAGTACAAAAACCGAAAAACCAAACAAAACCGAAATAACGGATAAAACCGAACCATATTAACTGAATCATTTTGATTTGGTTTTTATTTTTGATAACCATATCTAGTGGTTTGATTTTGGTTTTTTTTTTGATAACCAATATCTAGTGGTTTGATTTTGGTTTTTATAGGAAACCGACCCTATATCAACTGAACCGCCTATATTATTTGAATATATATTGTTTATATGTAATAGTAAAATATATTCAATAGAAAATCTCAAAATCGGCCTATGCTTTCTTTTTAAAGCCTGCAATCAATTTAAATTTCAATCCCACTGTTGCTTCACCTCTTAAACGATTAAACTCATACCCACAAATTTCAATGTAGTTTTATATACGTTTAATATTTTAAATTTTAATGCATATAATGGATGTTTGATGTGCTAATCAAGGCTATTGGCTTAACCCAAAATATTTGAAGTGGCTGCACCAATTCTATGGATGTCATATTATCATTAATTTATTAAGAATGTATTTTCAGGAAATTTTATATAGAAGAAACGACAAAAAAAAAATCCAAAATATATTAAAGTAAGGGTAAATGATATATTAGTCCAATAAATTTGTCACATTTGTTTTAAAATGTCACTCGATTATTTTTTTTTTATATTTTAAGGGAACGAAATAGATTTTAAGTGGTTTAAAACGTCCTTACTGAAAAAAGGACCCGGTTACCCCTTACTTTGTCATCAAGAGAGTGCCACTTATATATTTGTCTTGGTCATTAAAAGAAGTGACACATATTTGTCTACTCATTAAAATAATTGCCACATATATAAGAAAATCAACCCAAACGCTAAAGCTTCATCACCATCAACATCATTGCTGCAACTAGAGTTTACAAGATTTATCATACAACTGAACCAGAGCGACGTGATTCCTTTTTTGACTTTTTCTTTTCTTCACTTTTTTTCTATTTGTGATTAATATGGAAATAGATATAGGAAGTTGGGGTGAAACCATTGTCAAGAAAAGGAAATAGAATCATATTCGTCATTCCAACAATGGAGTTGAAGAAATTAAAGGGGAAATCATATATGAAGAAGATGAAAAAGCTTTGAAGATACGATTCATATGTATACATAGACTCCCTCAAGAAAAGTCACCGAACTTAATGAATCCATTTGCAACATGGTAGCTGAAGGTGTCTACTCTTGGATTAATGTCTAAATCCATAACTATAATTGGTAAGACTTGACCCGACCCGGCATGGTCCATTTGGCTTGCATGGCATCGGGACAATTGGATAGACAAGATGATGAAAAAAGGATACTAGTGATTTATATTAATATATTATAAGTTCTAATATATTAATATATAATCATATTATTTAATTAGTATTGATCAAGAATTAATTTATAATTAATTAAGTGATCAAAAGGAACTAATTAAATATGGACTCTAAGATATATGTGTGTGATGGGCCAAGTTCATTTAGGTTGGGCTAAGCTTTCATGGATAGTCTATGGAGTGTTTAACCCATCGATCATATGAAATGAAAGGTCATGGGTATTAGGGTTTAACCCTAATCTCCACACTATATAAAGATGTCCTTGGTTGGTGAAATGGGACTAGTGTGTGTACATAAAAGGGCAACGGAGAGGATATACTTCATTTCAGTTCTAAAGGCTTAGATTGAGACCTTAATCATCTTTATTCAAGAATATATATATGAATTTCATGTTGGATTTGTTCAACTTATGGAAATTCTATATATTGCGTTCTCAAAATTCGATTATGATTATGGCATCCCTCTTCATAGTCAAATTTTGAAAAACATGGCAAATAAAAATATTTTAGCAAAAGACTGGTCTAGAATCATGTCTTTATGTGAGACATCATGAATCGTGTACCATTTGCTTTGGGTACAGGATCGATTGCATGTGCTATAATATTTGTCATTTCTAAAATTTTCCAAATGCCCATAGGCATTAAGAAGGGAAAAGGTCTAGAATTGGATATGACTAAAATGATTAAGCAATTGTCGAGGACAATCTGAGGTTTACCAAAGATTGGTTGCTCAGGGACAGTTGGAAGTATAGTGTTAATTTTGGAAGGACCATATTGACATATTCTGAAAAGAGGCATCTCTTATTCAGAAGTGATAGTCAAAATGAGAATATGGAGTTGTCTCCATAGGTGGAAGTTATCTGTGTAAGATTAGAAAACTTAATGCAAGAAGCATGTCCAAAGCAATGTACTTTGAATATGAGACTTAGTTTCCATGGAGTTGATCTCCATTAGAATACCTTATAATGACTGTTGACAAGTCTTTGTGACTTTGTACATATTCATTACAGGAGGGTCAGTGCATATAAGTTTAAAATCTAAACAGATTTCGATAAATGATAGGAATTTGAAATTCTCACATTTTTCGATAAGGATTTGGGAGTGTGAAATTAGAATCATTGAAATTATGTTCAATTGGTTTATTTCACAAAGTAAGGATCATAGACAAACATAGAGTGCATACTTGGTGTATGCCAAAGCTATTGTTTAGAAAAACATAGTGTACATGCTTGGAGCATGGGACAACTAGTGTTTTTAATTCAGGTATAAAGTTGATAAAACAGAAACAATGAAATAATGAGTAATCAGTATGGTGATAAATAAAAGTGGTCTATTTATATTCATAGGGTTTGATACCATATTTGATTCATTTATTCTTGTGTTTCATTTTGCATGTTTTGACTTCCAGAATAAACTAGGTCATTCTTCCTGAATGACTAAGTTATTCAAACTATCCACAGTCGGTTATATGTTGGAAGTAGATATGAATCAAGACCGTCATGGGTTGGCTTGTAGAGGTCTAAGATGTTGGACAAAGTGGTGCTACAACACTCATGAGTGCTCATAAGTTCTGAGTATTGGATTCAACCCACGCTCATTTGAATCACTTCATGGATTTTATCACGAGTGATCATGAGACGATAATATCTTATATTCTTCAAACCTAGAGATATGAGTTGTTACTATGAGTTGGTTATGCATTGATTGCATGAAAACGCATTGGTAACTCGATGTTATAAAGCGTGCCTTTGTGTATGATTCAACAAGTAGTAGAACAAGCCATATGAGTCGAAGTTTATCCATTCCTTTTACCTTCGGGATAAAAGCGATATATGTGGGCCCCTCGATGATTTATTGATGAGACATGTGAGTGCTTGGCCAAGCCAGGACTGATTTGATTTGTTCAATCAGTCAGTCATCATGAATCGGAAATCGGGAAACAACAAATGGACAGAGAGAATGATTTATAATCCATGTCTCAGTCCATATGATATCTAGAATTGAGGAATATATGATCCTTTATCTAATGGACAAGTCATTGACAAAGGTCAGAGTTTATTGGCAAGGTCAGAGTTCGACAGAAGCTTTTGAGAGCTACGATTGCTAGTCAGGGTTTGAAGTCATACTCAATAATAGTTTTAGACTTATCCAAGTGGGAGACTGTTGGATTAATGTCTAAGTCCATAACTATAATTGGTAAGACTTGACCCGACCCGGCATGGTCCATTTGGCTTGCATGGCATCGGGACAATTGGATAGACAAGATGGTAAAAAAAGGATACTAGTGATTTATATTAATATATTATAAGTTCTAATATATTAATATATAATCATATTATTTAATTAATATTGATCAAGAATTAATTTATAATTAATTAAGTGATCAAAAGGAACTAATTAAATATGGACTCTAAGATATATGTGTGTGATGGGCCAAGTTCATTAGGTTGGGCTAAGCTTTCATGGATAGTCCATGGAGTGTTTAACCCATGGATCATATGAAATGAAAGGTCATGGGTATTAGGGTTTAACCCTAATCTCCACACTATATAAAGATGTCCTTGGTTGGTGAAATGGGACTAGTGTGTGTACATAAAAGGGCAAGGGCAATTTCACTAGAGAGAACCAAAGTATCCTTATTCTCAAGGTTATTCCAAGTGTTCATGGTGTTGTCTGAACCATTTGAGGTGTCACACTTGGGGCACTAGGCACTCAAGCTTCATGAAGACAAGTTACATAAAAAAAAAAGGTATGTATTCTATCTATTTTATTACCCCAAGTATATGATATTTGTATGCTAGTATAAGGTAATATCTTGGAAACTTCATATTTGCATGTATAATAGAGAAAACATAGATCCAAGGTATTTAGGGTTGTATGTGCACCATAGGATGTTGTAGTATACTAAAACCCAACAGTGGTATCAGAGCCATGGGTTATTTTCTGTTATATTCATGCAAATGTTTGATTTTCAAAGTTGAAAAAAAAAAGAAAAAAAACATGAAGTTTGTCAAATTTTAAGATAATTACTTGTTTTGTGAAAAACTAATTACTTGTAAAATTTGAATCATTTGCTATATGAGTTGAATTAGGTCAAATTTAGTAAAAGATAAAATGATATGATTATTTTATTAGTTTTAAAAGTTTGATCTAAATGTTTTAAGAAGTTATAAATTTTGTCATAAAATTTTGGAGCTCAAAAAGTTTTTTTTAAAGTTGTGATCTTATGAGTATTGAAACCTCCATAAGTTATGGATATGAAAAGGTTTTTAAAAAAAAAAATTGATTCAAAGTTTTTATGGAGTTACAAAATTTGGTGTTAATGTTTTAAAGAATTTCATAACTTATTCTTAAGTTATGGAACATGAAAAGTTTCATCATAAAACAAGCATTTAACTCCATAAGTTATGGATTACCAAAAGTTCTATGTTTCCTTGATTTATTAGTTAGTTTAGATTAATGGAAAAAAAATTGTGTTTTAGTTGTTTTCAATCCTAATTAATCTAAAAGTTGTTCATAAAATGTGTTTTTTGTAACTTGTCCTCAAGTTATATGAAAAGTCACATTTATGAATCTTAAAAACTCATAAATATGCCTTAGGTTACAAAAAAAATGAAGAGTCTCTTCTTATAAATAGTTTTTATGGCTCCATAACTTGTCCTCAAGTTATGGATGTCCAAGAGTCTCTTCATTAAAAGTTTTAAAACTTTACTTAAAACTCATAAGTTAAGAAAATCCAAGAGTTTTGAATAGTTTCAAAACATGACCTCAAGTTTTGGAATTTGAAAAGTTTTCTCTAATAAATACTTTAATTCCAAGTTAAGCCCTTAGCATTTTAAAAGTTAAAATTCAACCCTTATACTTGATAATATTATAAGTTAATAATATATATATGTGTATAAGAGCAAGTCAGTCTTACCATTAGTAGGCCTCATTCACGAAGCCGGTCTATAAGGGGGGTATAAGGTTGTTGCCTATAAAATGGCAGCTTAATGGGTGTCCACTCTCACCCACCGCTTCCTTGACTGGTGGAGGGTCGTTAGCCGAACAGGTAGGACAAGGACTATAATTCTCCCTTCATTAAAAGTATTAATGATAAATACTAAGTAACTAAACCTTTTATTAATTCTCAATCTTAGTTACTTAGGAAAATGTGAATAAGGTGCTAATCCATGAAATTACACTTTGCACTTTGTTTAAACCGTTAGTGGAGCATGTGTGGTTAACCGGCACACTAACCTGGATTTAACAAAGTAGGCAAAGGGTAACTTAATATTTATCATAGTATCGTTGGAGCTCGTGTGGTTAACCGGCACATCGATTGAGGGGTAAATATTAAGGGTACCAAGTATATTTGCATGGTTACTTCACACCTTGTTTTGTGATCCTCGGCATCCCAGTCACAAAACCTGAAGGGCACACTCGAGATTGAAACATGCCATTGAAAAGTTCAATGAATCTCAAAAGATCTAGGAGTTTCAAATCCAAGTAAAAACCTAATTAAATTATTTCGTTTTTCATGGTGGAAATTGGTAAATCGTCATTTACCTACCTTCAACTATTTTATAACTCGGATTACGACATCCCTCTTCCAGTTATAAATAGGTTGTTGGATCCTAGCCTTAATATTTCATATTGGGTGTTATATTAAGGACTTTAGATCAACTATCTTGAATATCTCCCAAAAGATGTCTAGTTCAGACATCTATGATCTTCCCAAATCTCTTGGAACTTTACTTCCTCCACCTTCTCCAATTATTCTCCCTAACCCACAAGTTCAAGATCACTCAAGCCCTAATGGCAAGCAAGGTCTATGTGTGATCACATCTTAGAGATGAAGTCACATATTGACAAGCCGGGAGAGTTGGGTGTCAAAGTCTTGAGAAAGTTGGATGTCCAATCACTTTCTAAGTCACATAATGAGTTCCTTTGGGACTACTATGAAACAGACTATGACATGAACCTTAATGATCATATCTATTTGCTTGGTGCTGCTGAATCAACAATGATTTGGAACGATAGTAAATCAAATTTGATTAGAAGATCAACTTCCCGAAAACTTTATGGACAGTGACAATGGTGACACTGGAAATCCAGAAAAAGCATTCTCTTCCCAATGGAAAGGGATTGGTCATAGTCAACCCGGTTGACCAAATGGTAAAGAGAAAGGCTAAGTCTGAGATAGTCCCATTACCAAAGGGTCCATATGTTTATTTTGCCAAAGGAAGGGGCGTTGATTGCAAAGCTGCCAAATTTACCTAAGGATGTTAAAGTCAATAAGTTTGACTCTACATCAGGTAGAGCCCATTATCTAACTCTGTTAAGTTCTATTATGAGATCCTCATTACATGATGTGACTGGGTCACATGTTGATGTTTTAAGAATCAAAGAATAGAGAGAAATCTTAAAGGAAGTATATGCTGATTCTGATCGCGAAGGTGGATTTCAATCGCATCAGAATTTTGAGCAGTTGCTTAAGAAGTTATGATATATTGCTAAGGAATAGATAACAACAATTTTCCATGTGGATTGTAAGGATAAGTTTTTCCGCAAAGTTTTAAAATAAAAGAAAATTGTTTAATTTTATTTATTTGAAGTATCCTTACAATGGCATTTGTGGAAAATTGTTGCTTATATGATTCCACTGACAGCAATATTGGAAAATGGATTTGATTCTTTCATTTGTGGTAGTGTCTAAATTTACCAAATCAGGAAAGTTCCTCATCGCCCAAGTTTCAATTGGACTGAAACTTGGAATCATGCAAGTTGAATAGTATGATGAATGAGAACTTTCAAGCATTGGAAATCAAGACTAATTACTTGTTCACATGGATGTGTGAGTCAAGTGAAGGACTAAAGGGATCGAGTACACATTCTTGTGCACTGGTCATGTCCACCACAAAGCTCGTTAAGACTATTTGATTTACTAAAGTTTAGTAAATATGGTTATACTTACAAGTTTAAGTATAATTCTGAAACATTGGAAAAGTCTCAATGTATGACAGAACGAATGGGAAGACTCAAATTAGGCAGAAAGATAAAAGTTTCTCAAATCTGAAAAGATGGGAGAGTACTTTAGTATCATGTTTGTGATCATCTTAATGATTTAGAAATCATATCACAATTAGTCCTCTAAAGGTCATCTTAGTGCATTCTTATGACTAAGAAGAGGAGTCATGAATTATTGAAATGGTTAGATCAGGAAGATGAGTCATTCTTCGTTCCAAAACAATTCTTAGAGTCATACTCCAAGATTGTAACTTGAGTGACATATCTTAAAGAAAGGTTTAAAACACTTGTCAAATGTAAGAGTAAAAGTGTCCTACTCTTGTACATTTGAAATTGGTAAGTTGTGATGTTTTGGATAAAACAAAGACCAACTAAGGCCAATTGTGTGAAGTGTTTGTCTTGATAAAGAATCCGCACTATCTCTTGAATATTTGGCAAGATAGTCTTATATGTCAAGAGGATAGTGGGAGTCTTAAAGATCCTAAAAAGAACTTCAAGAACTAATCAAGAATAAAACCTGAGGTTCTTCACTAGCACACGACTTGAGATTTATAACCTATCATGTTGACATATTATGTGCCCATTCCAGTTAAAGTTGGCTTTGCATAGGAGTTCTGAAAGTTCTCAATTGGTTGCATAACAACTTGGAAGCAATGGCAGGCCCTGTACTGCCAGGTGGCAAGAAGTTAAGATTGCATAAGTTCAGTCCATATGAGTTTGGATTTGTCATTATCCTTGTCTTGTGACTATGGTTTTGACGATTCACATGGATAAGAACACATACACCATAAAATCTAAGGGTCATAAGGTTTCTCTCCGATTCATGAAAATGATGGTAAGGAAACACTTCCACCAAGTAGATTTGAAGCAGATGGCAAAAGGTCTAAACAATTGAGACTATGATTACGGCATCCCTTTTCATAGTTCTGAAATTGTTTAGACACACATGCATACTATCTAAGGAAAGGTGTATGATTTTGATAAAGTTTTATCAAAGCATCTCGTATCAGAAATCTGAACTTTGGTAAGAAAGTCAATAAAGTATTGATTTCTAGAAGTCCAGCTGATTTCTGAGTACATGTCAAAGCTAGTGGGAGCATAAGTGTTATGCTAATAATCATCATGTTAGTGGGAGCATGACAATTATTGTTAGTGTTGCAAGTTAGCAATGTTAATTATAGAAAACAAAAGTTTCAATTCGTGAGGCTGCAGGGATTGAAAAAGTTGTTTTGCTATAATTAAGGGAGAGGATATACTTCATTTCAGTTCTAAAGGCTTAGATTGAGACCTTAATCATCTTTAGTCAAGAATATATATATGAATTTCATGTTGGATTGGTTCAACTTATGGAAATTCTATATATTGCGTTCTCAAAATTCGATTATGATTACGGCATCCCTCTTCATAGTCAAATTTTGAAAAACATGGCAAATAAAAATATTTTAGCAAAAGACTGGTCTAGAATCATGTCTTTATGTGAGACATCATGAATCGTGTACCATTTGCTTTGGGTACAGGATCGATTGCATGTGCTATAATATTTGTCATTTCTAAATTTTTCCAAATGCCCATAGGCATTAAGAAGGGAAAAGGTCTAGAATTGGATATGACTAAAATGATTAAGCAATTGTCGAGGACAATCTGAGGTTTACCAAAGATTGGTTGCTCAGGGACAGTTGGAAGTATAGTGTTAATTTTGGAAGGACCATATTGACATATTCTGAAAAGAGGCATCTCTTATTCAGAAGTGATAGTCAAAATGAGAATATGGAGTTGTCTCCATAGGTGGAAGTTATCTGTGTAAGATTAGAAAACTTAATGCAAGAAGCATGTCCAAAGCAATGTACTTTGAATATGAGACTTAGTTTCCATGGAGTTGATCTCCATTAGAATACCTTATAATGACTGTTGACAAGTCTTTGTGACTTTGTACATATTCATTACAGGAGGGTCAGTGCATATAAGTTTAAAATCTAAACAGATTTCGATAAATGATAGGAATTTGAAATTCTCACATTTTTCGATAAGGATTTGGGAGTGTGAAATTAGAATCATTGAAATTATGTTCAATTGGTTTATTTCACAAAGTAAGGATCATAGACAAACATAGAGTGCATACTTGGTGTATGCCAAAGCTATTGTTTAGAAAAACATAGTGTACATGCTTGGAGCATGGGACAACTAGTGTTTTTAATTCAGGTATAAAGTTGATAAAACCGAAACAATGAAATAATGAGTAATCAGTATGGTGATAAATAAAAGTGGTCTATTTATATTCATAGGGTTTGATACCATATTTGATTCATTTATTCTTATGTTTCATTTTGCATGTTTTGACTTCCAGAATAAACTAGGTCATTCTTCCTGAATGACTAAGTTATTCAAACTATCCACAGTCGGTTATATGTTGGAAGTAGATATGAATCAAGACTGTCATGGGTTGGCTTGTAGAGGTCTAAGATGTTGGACAAAGTGGTGCTACAACACTCATGAGTGCTCATAAGTTCTGAGTATTGGATTCAACCCACGCTCATTTGAATCACTTCATGGATTTTATCACGAGTGATCATGAGACGATAATATCTTATATTCTTCAAACCTAGAGATATGAGTTGTTACTATGAGTTGGTTATACATTGATTGCATGAAAACGCATTGGTAACTCGATGTTATAAAGCGTGCCTTTGTGTATGATTCAACAAGTAGTAGAACAAGCCATATGAGTCGAAGTTTATCCATTCCTTTTACCTTCGGGATAAAAGCGATATATGTGGGCCCCTCGATGATTTATTGATGAGACATGTGAGTGCTTGGCCAAGCCAGGACTGATTTGATTTGTTCAATCAGTCAGTCATCATGAATCGGAAATCGGGAAACAACAAATGGACAGAGAGAATGATTTATAATCCATGTCTCAGTCCATATGATATCTAGAATGGAGGAATATATGATCCCTTATCTAATGGACAAGTCATTGACAAAGGTCAGAGTTTATTGGCAAGGTCAGAGTTCGACAGAAGCTTTTGAGAGCTACGATTGCTAGTCAGGGTTTGAAGTCATACTCAATAATAGTTTTAGACTTATCCAAGTGGGAGACTGTTGGATTAATGTCTAAGTCCATAACTATAATTGGTAAGACTTGACCCGACCCGGCATGGTCCATTTGGCTTGCATGGCATCGGGACAATTGGATAGACAAGATGATGAAAAAAGGATACTAGTGATTTATATTAATATATTATAAGTTCTAATATATTAATATATAATCATATTATTTAATTAATATTGATCAAGAATTAATTTATAATTAATTAAGTGATCAAAAGAAACTAATTAAATATGGACTCTAAGATATATGTGTGTGATGGGCCAAGTTCATTTAGGTTGGGCTAAGCTTTCATGGATAGTCCATGGAGTGTTTAACCCATGGATCATATGAAATGAAAGGTCATGGGTATTAGGGTTTAACCCTAATCTCCACACTATATAAAGATGTCATTGGTTGGTGAAATGGGACTAGTGTGTGTACATAAAAGGGCAAGGGCAATTTCACTAGAGAGAACCAAAGTATCCTTATTCTCAAGGTTATTCCAAGTGTTCATGGTGTTGTCTGAACCATTTGAGGTGTCACACTTGGGGCACTAGGCACTCAAGCTTCATGAAGACAAGTTACATAAAAAAAAAGGTATGTATTCTATCTATTTTATTACCCCAAGTATATGATATTTGTATGCTAGTATAGGGTAATATCTTGGAAACTTCATATTTGCATGTATAATAGAGAAAACATAGATCCAAGGTATTTAGGGTTGTATGTGCACCATAGAATAAAAAAAAATAATAATCGAGTGACCTTTTAAAATAAAAAATAATAATAATAATTGAATGATTTTTTAAAACAAACGTGACAACTTCGTTGTTGGGTTAATATGACATTTATTATTTGCCCAGAGCTAATTATATTATATTATAATATTAAAAAGGCAAAAAAAGGATTTAATGAAACATCGATCCGCTAAGTCTGAACTCGTCTTGGACTTGGAGGACGTCATTGGGCCTTCATTTATAGGTCCGTAAAGTTTTGGGGGCGGGAAGGGAAGGGGGAGGAACATCTTCTGGCTTCTCTGGTACGATTCAAACCTCCGTCTTCGTGTTTTCTGTCCAGAGAAAATGGCTCGAAACAAGGTCAATCTTCATTTCGTTTTCTGTTTATTTTACAGTATTTACACCTGCAGTCAGTTTAATGCTTTGTTGCTGAGCTTTCTAACTTGAACTTTATAAGGTTTCGATCATGATCATTGCAAATATAAGGAAACTCCATATAGTTATAGTTCATCTTTCTTTCCATGGAATCACTGTTTGGTGTCTACTTAGGGCAAAGAAAAATCATAGTTAGTTTTGTTGCTTTTGATTTTTGATTGTTTTCAAATTGTTTTTTGAGAAGTGAACTCATGAACGAGTTGACGCTGCTCTTTGTAATCTCTGCTAAAACGCTGAAATCCGCCTGTATTCTATGTAATTACTAAGTAAATGTTTGCTAGGGCAAAAAAGGCATTATCATGTCAATTGTAATACTAAGCACTTCATCATTGAGTTCAACTAGTTTCAGTCGAGCAGACTGCAGATTCATCATACTTGCTAAAATCTCAAAAGGCCACCAGTTCAACTAGTATTTTGCTGTTAAGCTATTTATAGCCTGAGTTTCATAACTTCTGACCATGTTAATGCTTGTTTAGGGCAAGAAATATCCCAATTGCTGATACTCAAAACAACTTTTATTTGTTTTTGCTTGTTGATTGCATACATTAGTTGGTTTAACAACACCCATTAAATGTTTTTTTTTTCATAACTTTTTTAATATGTTTGATTATTTATGGATCAATTACTGGTTTTTGCTTACAGTTTTAACTGTTGTTGAATATATACAGGAAGCATTGATCTTATTGATTGATGTTGGTCCATCAATGCACAGTGTCTTACCAGAGATTCAAAAAGTTTGTTCTTTGCTAATACAAAAAAAGGTAATTCTTTTCTTCTTTTGTTATAAGGGTTAATCCCATAGGTTTTACATCATTTAACTTGTTTTAATCATCCAATGTTCTATCCTTGCAGCTGGTTTTCAACAAATATGATGAAGTAGGAGTTGTTGTATTTGGAACAAAAGGTAATATCATTTTACTTGACCAAAAGGGTGTCTACTTTTGTAATTTTCTTGTCCATTACCTTATTTAAAATATTTAAAATACCACTTTAAATATACAGATACCGACAATGATTTGATGAAAGAAGTGGGTGGATATGAACATGTCACAGTTTTACAGCCAATCAAAGTGGTTGATGGAGATCTTGTTGATGTTACACAACAACTTCCTCAAGGAACACTTCCTGGAGATTGTATCCTACATTTATCTTTACATTATATATAATCATTTAATATCTACATTATATTTATTGGTTTTTTAAAATTTTCCCATTTGGTACCTTGACCTCTTACAATAGTTATGGATGCGATTGTTGTTGGAATGGATATGCTAATTAAAAAATACCAAGATACAATCAAGGGTAAAAAACGTATCTGTCTCATAACTAATGCCATGTATCCTATTAAAGATCCATATGAAGGTACAAAAGAAGATCAAGTCTACACCATTGCTGAACAAATGGCTGCACATGGTATGAAAATTGATTGTATCATATATAGAGGAGATCAAAACCGGGTCCCACATAATACCACAATTGAAGAAAATGATATGCTGTTGAGTATATTTTCAAAAAAGACAAAAGCAAAAGCAGTTCATGTTGAAAGTTCAACCTCACTATTAGGTGCATTGAGAACGCGTAACCTAGCTCCTGTAACCACATTCAGGGGTGATCTTGAGTTAAGCCCTACATGTAAAATCAAGGTGATTTCATTAACTTTTTTTCTGCCCACTTTTATTTGCTTTTTTCTAGGGCAAATTAAAGAACAAAAATTTGGTTTATTCTTTTACTTGATAATCTTGTTATGATTAGGTTTGGGTATACAAGAAAACATCTGAAGAAAAGTTCCCAACTCTCAAAAAATATTCTGATAAAGCCCCTTCAACAGATAAATTTGCCACTCATGAAATCAAATTAGATTACGAGTATAAAAGTGTTCAAGATCCTAGTAAAGTTGTCCCTCCAGAACAAAGAATAAAAGGCTACAGATATGGCCCACAAGTCATTCCTATCTCATCTGCTGAATTTGAAGCAGCCAAATTCAAACCAGAAAAGGGCGTGAAGCTTTTAGGGTTCACAAATGCTTCAAATGTTATGCGGTATATAACTTCTTTTATTTATTATAATTTATGTTATAATTTATAAACATACGTGACTTTTTATTTTTAATTTTTATAAAGACACTACTACATGAAAGATGTCAACATTATCATTGCTGACCCTGGCAACAAAAAGGCGCTTCTTGCTGTTTCTGCATTAGCAAGGGCAATGAAGGAAATGAACAAAGTTGGAATTTTGAGATGTGTATGGAGACAAGGGCAAGCAAATGTTGTTATAGGTGTTTTAACTCCTAATGTATCTGACAAAGATAATATCGTGAGTAGTCCTCGGTTGTAATTTTTTAACCATGGAAGGGTATTTTTGTCTTTTTTGATGTTTGTGTGGAATGACAGGCGGATTCTTTTTACTTCAATGTCCTTCCTTTTGCTGAAGATGTAAGGGAGTTTGAGTTTCCTTCTTTCAGCAACCTTCCAAAATCACTTCAGCCAAATAAAGAACAGCAAGAAGCTGCAGATAAGTTGGTGATGATGATGGATTTAGCGCCAGCTGGCAAGGAGGAAGCTTTACGCCCGGAGTTCACTCCGAATCCTGTTTTGGAGGTAGAGTTGCAAAAAGTCAAAAACGCCCTTGGTTTATGTAGTGTTTTTGTTGGAATGGAATCGGTCATTCCATTCCGTTGACTTTTCTTTGCTATTTGTGCAGCGTTTCTACCACCATCTTGAACTGAAATCAAAGAATCCAGATGCAGCAGTGCCGCCACTTGATTCAACTCTGAAAAGAATAACAGAACCTGATCATGAAGTAGTATCACAGAACAAGCTTGTAATTGATGAGTTTTGTAGAAATTTTGAAATCAAAGAAAATCCCAAGGTTATTTATTTCATCTTTAATTATAGTTCTTTATTCTAGAAAGTAACATTTAAGAATCCATTTGCAGCTGAAGAAATCGGCTAGGCGCTTACTGAGGGATCAAAAGTCAGGATCTTTTGAAGGGCAAGTTGGTAAAATTGAAGACAAGTTGATGGACATAGTGGGGTCCACGTCAGCAGTGAAGGTGGAGACAATTGGGGAGTTGACAGCTGTACAAGATTTTGAAGCTATGATATCGCGCAGAGATAGCCCTGAGTGGGTTAGCAAAGCTATATTTGGTATGAAAAATAAAGTATTGGATTTGGTGGAGAATTCGTATGAAGGGGATAATTATCCAAAGGCTTTAGAATGTTTGGTTGCTCTCAGAAAGGGATGTGTCATTGAGCAAGTAAGTTTTTTATTATTTCTAAAATTTTTAATAAAATAATTTTTTTATTTAGTTAATCACAATATTGTTTTATTTAATATGTTGTACAGGAACCAAAGCAATTCAACAATTTTTTGCGCCATATTTATAGATTCTGCGAAGAGAAAGATTTAAAAAGTTTCTGTGAGCTTCTTGCTTCAAAAGACATTATGTTTATTACCAAAACAGAGGCTGAAGACAGGTATTCATTTTTAATTTAGTTTTTGTTTATCTGTGTGATTGAGTAAATGTTTATCAATCTCAAACTCATGTAAATTATTTTTTTGGTGATTTGAGCAGTGATATTGCAGAAAAAGATGCTAGAAGCTTGTTTGTGAAAGCAGAGACTTGAATGATGGTGTAAGTTTTATGTTTTTGAAGATGCGTCAACTTTGGGAGTAGAAGATTTAAGGTCTGTAATGAAGCTTTGTGGATTTTGGGCATATATTTATGGTAGAAAAAGTTATTGTGTGTTTTTAATTTTTAATCATAGTGCCTTTAAGGCACCTATTATAAATGAAAGGTGCTAGGATGGATATATTGTTACAGTCTTACAGATAGTATTCACATTTTTAGGATACATCATAGATGACTCATGAAATAAAATAAAAAGGTTAAAAAAAGTAGAGGAAGTGGTTATTGTAAAAAATAAATTGATTCTGTGATCAAAATCAATAGATTAATTGGAAATAAAAAGAACATCCCAGTAGTTCTAAGGGTAATTAAAGTAGAGTTTAGCCATTTCAGTATATACAAATACCAATACAGGCCTTAATTGAGTTTAAAGTTAATTGAGTTTTCAAAGCAGGCGTGATCTATAGACTAGAATATAGTCATAGCATACATTTTCAAATTATTAAATCTTCCTCAAAACATTTATCTTATTGTTGACCTCCCAATTTGCTGTAACTATAGACTAGAATATAGTCATAGCATATATTATTAATTTTTAAATTTAAATATAGATCTCAATGTCCACTTAAATTGGGTTTTAAATTGAAAACCACTCCTCTTAACTCTTTTTGGCATTTAGCATCTCCGATCAAACGTCATATCACTTTTATTATGTAAAAAATAATGCAAAACCACTCCAACCCAACACCATTTTCTACATGAGATTTGGTATTGATGAATAGTATAATATAAATTTGGTGTATTCATTACCACCAAATTTGATAATAAAGTTTCATGTCTTTTGTGGTTCTTCATAAATATATTTAGTTTATTTTAGTTGTTTCAAGTTTGATTTTGTTAATAGAGTTAATTTAGTTGTGTAGTTATATTTTAAAATGTAGCAGTTCTTTGAAATTAATTCAAAATCTTACTTGGTTAAATTTGTTAATAAGACAATTTAAATTTAAGACAATTGTAAAAAACTAAAAAATACAAAGGGTATAATATAGTTGAAATTTTTTGGTGTAAAAAGTGAAAAACGATATTAGGGTAGGAGAGGAGATAGGCTCGAGTAAAACTTGACCCTCGTAACATCTCTATTATAAAACCAGAAACAAAATGTAGCAACACAGCACAAAATATTTTGCTTTCTTGTAAAGCTCAAGCCATAAAGCAAGAGGAGTTGAAAAACAGAATGTACAAATACTAAAATGTGAAGTTAAATTTAAGCCTTTTCGGTTTAGATAGACATGTTTTGGATTTGGAGCATCCTTCGTGTTAGTCCCTCCCAATGTCAAGTGTCAACGACCCATAACATAATAAACCAAAGAAATAAAGAAACAGAGAAAAGCTCATTGAAGAAAAGATGCTTGTAATTAAAATTTAAAAATATGGGCAAAAATTGGGCATTTCAGTAACAAAATATCGCCCATCGGTGCAAATACAAAAATGTAATGTTTCTCAACACTTTATATTCTTACAATAAGAGACCGATAACCCTAACAAGAACAAAACCCTCTGTGTATTGGAAAATTCAACAAGAATGGCGTGATGTAATGTAAGGTATCAGTGGACACTACACAATTCGACATCATATACCAGCCATGAATTTGGAGGCACATTCTCACCCGTTCCTATATACCCCAACCTGCACAACAGCAACATATGAAATATCCATCATACTTACTCATGTCATGCAACAAAACAGAGTTTGATATTTATAATTCAGAACCTTTTACATACCTCATTGATGGTGGAATGGTAAGTCTCCTTTTATCACCAACTCTCATACCTGCAGTGCAAAACACCACCAAATGTAATGTAAGTCATCAACTAATAGTAATATATAGTATTTTTTAATCTAAAAAAGTCATAATAGATTATACATACCATCTACACCAACATTGAGCCCCTCTATAACTTGTTTATCACCCAGTCGAAATTTATAAGAGGATTCCCCATTTGAATCAATAACTTGTCCATTCTCCTTTAACTTCACCACATATTCTACCTTCACCTGTATGGTATGTACCATAACATATTCTTCAATATATTTATATTTATATAATTAATATGAGCACAACGAAAAACTGATTGAAAACGCTTGCCTTTTTCCCAGGAGCAGCTACTTTTCCTTTAGGCTTGTTGCTTGTCACAAGCTCTTCAATAACAAGTCCATTAGACAGTGTCTTTTTGTTATTTTCTTTTTCAACCTCCATATTTGTGTTTTCCTCAACCTCAGTTGTTTTTCGCCTTTTCTTTTTAACTTTCTTCTCCTCTGACTGGTTTCCGTTATCTAACTGCTTAGAATCAATTCCAGAGTTCCTGCATTTCATTCATTGTTCTTGTGTTATACAACTAGAATTTCAAATCATTGTGCATTTAACAATGGTGAAACACAAAAGCATACTTGTCTATTGGCTGTAGATCATCCTCCTGTTTATTTTCTGCAGCCAACATCTCAATTGAATTGCCACGTGCTTTTCTCTTTTTCTTTGGTTTCACACTGTCTTCAGCCATAACTTCCCCAACACCACTGATTTATAAAAACAAAATCATTCACTTTTTGGTACCCTTTTGAGGTCAACACATATACATGTGTTTGAAAAACAAAAAATCCCTTCTACTATAATATTATGCTCAAACTTACATATTATTAGCCTTCTCATCATCTTTAGCAACAAACACATCATCATCATCTTTAACAGCATTCCCCTTCTTGCTCTTTTTCTTCTTTGTTTTCACTTCATTTACAGGAGCTTCCCTGTTCATTACATGAAAAATATCATTTTACAAAGTTAAAAACAAGATTAAACAAAAACACAAAAACAAGATTAAGTAGAGAACAATGCAGGAATACTCACTCATTAGCAACAACCTCAACGACAGGTTTGTCATCAACATTGTTGGGATTTTCCTCATTCTGCTTGATTTTTTCCACTTTAAGACCATTGCTCTCATCAACACAAGGAGGAACAGTATCCTTCTTCACTTTAGAGGACCCTCGTTTATTCTTTTTAGGTTTTGATTTACTTTCAGGCACCACTTCAGCCTCTTTCCTGTTGCAATATATTGTTATTAAGAGATAAATAAGATGATTTTTTTTTGGAGAAAACTATTTAATTGCTCACCCTTCTGGTTTGCCATTTACTAAGTGTACATTAACATCATCCTTTGAATCAAGAACCTGAGAATCCACATACTCATCATCATTGTTTTTTGTCTCTTTGTCCAACTCACTTGTTGTTTCTTTCTTGATTTTCTTTCCTGAATCTTCTGATTTATTGATATTTCGTATGGATGCAACTGGAGAAGCGTTTTTATCATCAATCTCAACGAACACCATTTCATCATCAGATTCAAAAAACTGACACTTCTTTTTGAGTCTTCTACGCCCGCCATTCACATCTCTTTTCTTCTTCTCCATATGCTCTCCATCATCATCATCATCATCATCATCATCTGCTCATTGAAAATCAAATTCATTCGAATGAGAAAGAACTTCATGAATCATTTTCTTGAAGTAACAAATGTATGAATTAAACCTCTGTCACTTGAGATAGGAGAAGGTGTAAGAGCTTCAGGTTCATCATCATTGATAAAACTGTCCTCATATTCATCCTCATCACTATAATGATCAGATTCCTGTGTCTCAGAATTTGCAATGTCCTCTCCATATGATTCTCTTTGCCATCATAGTAAAGGACAAACAACATTATCTCATTTTTTTAGAAGGGGTAAAGAAAAAATTCAATGAACAAAGGATACGAATCATCTTGCACAATTGATTGTCGGCTGTGGCCAACATAGTATCCAGTGAGATATACGCCTCGTGGACCAATAACAGAAAAGATTACATCTTCAGCCTCATCAAATTCCAAATCCAATTGCAATGACTCAGTCTTATCAGGAAGGAGTGCACATAAAAGAACAGGACTTTTATCTCCTACATTGCATTGGACCAGACTCTTTTTTGTTGCAGATCCAGTAGCCAATGTCGCCTAAAATGCAAACAAAAGAAGTAGAATCACATGGAGAATTTCATAGATTAAACACCATTCAACAAGTGTGATGCCTGCTTTGAAATTGATCTCCAAATATCTTAAGATTTGGAGAATCTATCTAAACCTGTGACAAATTCAAATCCTATTGTTCTTGCTTCATAACCTAGATGATCTTATCATATCACATTTAGAATATATTTTATCGCTGTTAGCCTTAGATGATATGATCAACACACTCTTCATTTCATTTTTCCAATTAAATCGGTGAACATACTAACCCTTGGTTCACTATTTTTGTTGGAAGAAGTTTCACAGAGATTAGATGACAACCAAAAGCAGTAGATGACATTAGTAATACTAACACATATCAATTCATATAGAACAGAGATTTCCTGGACCCACTCTCGTCGACCTAGAAGTTTTAAAATGGAATATGTGGATGATCATACTCTTAAGTTCTCCAAAATCGTCAAACATTGTTTTGTTCATTATTGTTATTATTTCATAGCCCAAAAAATCATCGCCATAGAGAAAAAAATCGCCCAATAACACTTCGGTGGAAGATAGAGCATCTACCTGAGATATTCGCAGTCGTCCTCTACCCTCTTTGGATGAATGCGTATACGGCTTTCCAGGTTTCACTTCGATTCCTAACGTATTATAATCGAAACATTAATCGTAAAAACAATATATTAAGGAGAAATTGTGTTCGGTAAACGCAAATCCATGATACACATATGAGAAAACATATGATGCAGTCGGAATTTATACGATCGGAATAAGAACAAAATAACCTAACTACAATGAAATTTGATATGAACTTCCAATAATTTAAGATAGTTTAATCAAGACTGACCCCAGAAAGCCATGATAAGAATTTGGGAATCGAATTGCTAGGGTTTTGAAAAGAACCCCTGTTTCTGTTCCTTCTGTTAAAACCCTTGGCGTTACTAGGGTTTAAATAAGAAGGTTATAAAGTCGGAAAATGGCAGGAATTACGATTTGTTGGGTGGACCACCAATTGCCGACGTGTACGGTTAAGATTAGATGCACGCGACGTATTTTACTTATGCGCGGGAGAATTTAAACGACACTCCAATTAAAAATTTCAACTAAAGTAATTGTAAATTTTTTTTACCGTTTCCAAAAGATTGTATTGAAAGACAATCCTTATGTTATCCGGCATATGTCCCAAGGGGTCCGGTGGTGACGTGGAGCTCGGGCACCCCTCAGACACACCATGTTCGGAATAAAACAGGTCCGTCAGTGGCGGACACAAACATTTTTACTAACAGTAGCACAAAAAAATTTCGTCCAAATATAATAACATAAGTTTTTTTAAGTAATAGTACATTAAACCGAGTATTACAACTTAATATTTAAATTTGACATTTACGAGTACATATTTTTTGGAATTTTTTTTCTCTTCCTGTTGATGGTTCAATTCCAGCTTCACATAGAGGCAAAGATGAGCTTTTTTTTTTTCTTGCTCAGTACGATTGTTCTTATGGCTACACCCATAACTAGAGAATTGGGTATTGGGTTTAAGTGGGCTGTGAGCTAACTTGGTGGTGTGCTTATTTAGCCTTAAAGATTAGAGTTGCATTTATAATTTTTTTGGACAGCAGGTGCACCTATATAAAATAAAATAAAATAAAAATTTACACTTGTGAACAAAATTGGAGCAGTGGCCTGGGACCCCATTTGCTCCATATATGTCCGCCACTGGGTCCGACTGAAGCAGATCAAGTGGACGGGCACCAAGCTCATTTCTCATTTTTCTATCTCGTGTTATCTCTTTATAATGAAGTTTTGAGGTGTTCGGAAAGACTATATCTCATAAGTGTTTGATGATGTAAGGTGGTGAGGTGGTGGTCACATTGTTATAGGGTTGTGGGGTATGTATGTATGTCTTATTTTAAGATTTAAAATATAAATACTTTAGTTTGGAAATAAGTATATTAACTAGTAAATGGTTAATAGTTAGACATTTAAATGATTTAAGAAAAAAGTTAATTGAATATCATTAATTTTATTTAAATACTTGGGTGATGACTCATTTTAAAGTGAGTACTCGTGAGAACACTTTAAAAAAATTGAAAAAAAAAATCTAAAAAAAATACAAATCATAAAATCCAGCATAGATCTATGTCCGGGAGAAAAAAAAATGGAAAATAAAATTGGATAATTATAAATGAATCATGGATCAATTTTAATGATGCAAATTTTTTTTTTCAATTTTTTTCTCCCGGACATAGATCTATGCTCGATTTTATGATTTATATTTTTTATAGATTTTTTTTCAATTTTTTTAAGATGTTCTTACGAGTCCTCACTTTAAAATGAGTCCTCACAGGAACCGGACCCTATATATATATATATATATATATATATATATATATATATATATATATATATATATATATATATATATATATATATATATATCAAAGTTCTAAATAACGTGAGGCGTGGGCTTGGCGGCTAGGTCAAAGTTAAGCCATGACGTTTTTCAAGGCGTGACTATTTTATATAAATTAAAAAAGATAAGTAATATAATTATTGAATCTTATCAAATATATCAAGTTTTTAGAAGTGTTATATTAATATTTAGTATCAAAAAGTTAACAAAAACTCAATTATTTTAGGGCCGACAAGAAGAAAAAAAAAAAAAAAAAAAACTCATGCCTTGAAAAAAACTCGCGTCATAACGCGATAAGGCGCACCTTGACACGTTATTTGGGCATCACGCTTAACAAACTTGACTTGGACGTTTTCGTAATGGCTAGGTCACGCCTCGCGCCATGGCACGCCTTGAGGCGCGCCATGGCGCGCTTTTTAGAACCATGATATATATATATATATATATATATATATATATATATATATATATATATATAATAGCGATAAGGACCTTTTTCTGGCTCGTCTTGAGCATTTAAATTAATTTAAATATTCAGGACCGGCCATGCATACTATATAAACTAGGGGTGAAACCCGGTCCAAACCCAATTCGAATGGACCCGGGACCAGAAACTGGAAAAAAGAGAATTAGTATAATCGGAATCCATACCGGTATACAGGAACCGATCCCGGATATGGGAACAGATAAAGTGGGTTTAGAACTGGAAAACTCGAAAATGCTAAAATGGATAGGGTGGAATCGGATAAAATAGGTCTACATACGGAAAACCGAAAAAACTGGGTAATGTGTAATTAGTTAAAAATTGCATAACTCGTTTCTTTGAAGTTAGATTGGCACGAGATCTTTTTCGGCATGTAGTTTATAGTTTTTACTTAAATTCAGGCTATAATTTCATCATTTTAGATTTCAAATTGAATGGGCTACAATCCCCCGAAGTCGTGGTATTAAAGCTGAAAGTTTTTCAGTTTTCCACCCTTTATGTAATCTTTGAAAGTTTCAAAATTTACATAAGTCATTCGTTTAAAGCCATATTGACATGGGATTTTTTTCCAACATATATTTTATAGTTTGTACTTTGATTTAGGTTATAATTTCAACATTTTTGGTTCCATATTGAATGAGTTACAGTACCCCAAAGTCGGAGTATCATAGCTAAAAGTTTCAGGTCTGGTTTCCTTTACCCGAACCCACTATACTTGATACCCATTTTAGGCTAAAATTAATACCTGATACCCGCCCCAATTTAACTTACACTGGTTCGGTTCCAAATTTAGACTAGGTTTTCGGGTTTTTAGCTCACCCCTAATATAAACTGAGAAATCGATTTGTACTACATCTCACATGTGGAAAAAATAAAACATTGAGTAATTAGATATAGGAACACCTCTTATAAAATCTCAAAATAAATTTCATAACCTAAAATTCCTCATTACGATTTTACACTTGGAACCATTTAAAGCATGCAATTCATAATTAATCTCTTAATTTTGATGATGTTATTATAACCTCAAATCCAAATGATTTTTAAGGTTTCCTATGTTGAAGTCGAGCTAGTTTGGGTTCCATCCAACTTACTAGTTATGTTTATTACTGTGTAATCCCCACATGATTTAATTAGTAAGCGTCAGTTATGGGTTGATTTGCTTCATTTGATGGAATCGATTTTATGGAGAGGTGGTGATTATGGGTGTTTTTAATAAGATTAGAGACGCTTATGAGAGATTAAGTTCACAATTATGTCGGACTTTTGTTGATGCATTTAATCAATTTATTATGGATTATGATTTGATTGATGTTCCTTTGGGTGGACCTCGGTTCACCCGGTGCAATAAAAAAGGGGGTCTAAGTTTAGTAAAATAGACTGGTTCTTGGTGTATGGTGGGTTATTGACGTGTTTCTGCATCTTACAACTTTTATTTTAGAGAAAAATGCACTTGATTACCGGCCTATTATTCTTTTGGAGCATATGGATGATTATCGGGCCTACCCCTTTTGGTTATTTCATTCTTGGTTCTCTTTAACAGGAGTTTAGGAGGTGGTTAGATCATCTTGGGCACAACCTATTAATGCTGATGGGAACCCTCAGGTTATTTTTAAGAAGAAGTTGCAACTTCTTAAATCTAATATTTAGGTTTGGTATACGGACTCTAATAATCAATTAGAGTCAAGGGAAGGCAATTCTTAGACAACAGGTTAAGGCGTTTGACATTTAGTTGATGGACTTGGGAGGGGATTTGTAAAATCGTCTTCCGATTATGGGTATGTATTTCTTTTATTGCTTAAAAAGAATAATAAAAGTGATGATAATAATAATAACAACAACAACAACAACAACAACAATAATAATATAAATAGTTAAATAAATAAATTAATTAATTATTAGGTTTTATAAGTCAAGGGGGTGTTATACCATTTTTAGAAAGCAGTTTTGAAGAAAAAATTAAAATCGGGGGTAAATTTTGTATGCATGCCAGACCACATGGACCACTTATGCCAATTGTAGAAAGTCATTGTCTCCTTCCTCGTCCATAAGATGCAACCTACTATGTTTTTTCTCTTCTCGATTTGAACCTGCAGGAAATCGAAATGTGAAATTTATTTGACCCCTACCCCAAACATCCTTCCCTTTGACCGATTGGACCACTCCTCTCCCTTTATGAGTTTCGTTTTTGTGAGATTTATTGGGAAAAAGATAGGTTGCAAAGTTTAGAGTTTTTGAAGATTATCGGCCGTGGAATTCGAACTAGCTCATTCCCAAGGTATATTTCTCCATTACTCCGTCCCTTGTAACCACTTTAGCCAACTTCATAGGTGTGGAGGTTGGAGCTGCCTCCGGCAGCCCCTAGTTCGTCAGAATCCTTCATTTTACGGGATTTTATGTTTGAAACTGTGGTTGTCGGATTTAATGGGTTATAAATATTATTAATCATCTTTAATGATGTATTTTACCTCCTTTAACACTTAAAGTCAAGTGTGGTCGGTTAGAATCATGAATATAGCCTCATATGCTTGCAAAATCTCATAAACATACATATTTTGGGATATTTTTGTTGATAAATGAGTTTGATCATTTTCCAAGCTTGTAAATCTGTTTTGCACCTGGATTAGGTTGCTATGAATGATACTTGACTTTCTTAAACTTTATTGGTCTTGTGTTGAAGTCTAGAACCATGAAAACAATATCTTTTATCTCGATTTTTTCCATAAAAATCCTAGAGCCGAAGAGCTTCGCTTTTAAGTGTTTTTGGTCCATGAAATCGGATTTTGAACTAAGTTTTGTATTTAAAAACAACCCATATCATGTATCATAAGTTTGGTTGGATGTGAATACTTAAAGCAAGAAGTAATCCTCAATTTAGGGTTTTGTGTGTGTTTGGTGTCAACTTGGTGTGCAACCTAAGGTTGTGTTTGGAAACACACATACCCTTATACTTATATAAAATTATAAATAAAATACAATATATGTATTATCAGAAAATAATATAAATAGAGTTACTGGTTTGGGATGTAAGTGTTCAGAGAGGGAAAAGGTCATCCAGCCCCCCTCAGTAGGATTGTTAAGATTCAACTTTAATTCAGGTGAATTTTTTCACTATACTTTGTACTACATTATGGATTCTCTGTATGTTAGGATGTTGATATGTTGTACTGGTCTGTTAGGCATGTATTTGTTAATAATTACATGTGATTGTTTGTTTGGTAATTATTTGTTTGTTTGTATATGTCGACATATTGTGGGTGGGTTGAGGGCAGATTGGTTGTGTGCTAAAGGCCAAGATACCTTGGCAGATCAACTATATGCTGAAGGCCAAGGCGCGAACCAGCCCTATGTTGTAGGGTGTTTAGTGCATGTAGTGTAAGTGTATTATTGCATGAGGTATATTGGGGGACTCACTAAGTTTTGACTTATGGTTGTAGATTTAAATGTTTCGTGCACTTCAGAGTAGGGATGCGAATTTGGACCGAAAACTCGAACCGAACTAAACCGAATTATGCCTGAATAAGCAATTCGATTTGGGTTTCGGGTATGTATATTATGCTTATTCGGTTCTCGGGTTACCCAAATAAGAGCTTATTCGGTTCTAAATACCCGACCCGAATAAGCATTCCTTGTCCCCCTTCTCTGATCGACAGAAACCGAAGTCACGATTCACACTTCTGTCCTCGTCCTTTCAAAATCAACCAATTTTCTCAACTATTTCCAAACTCGAAATCACTTATTTCGATCCTTCCTCTTGTTTCAGACTTTCAAAATCGACCCTTCCTATTGTCTCTAAGGATTCACGAATTCCAACTTTGTCTACTCATGGAAAACTAGGCTCCAACTCAAGAAACTTAAGTACGAAATTAATTCTCATTATGTTAATGTACTATGTAAATGTTATTCTTTCAATGTGGTATTGTGTTATGTTAGTCTTTGAATGTTTTATGTTGATGTATAAAAGTACATTTTTATTCTATTATTCGGGTTATAGAATCTTAATACGATTTATTCGGTTCTTTTCAGTTATATTAGGTCCTTAATCATCTTGTACATGTTATCCAGGTAATAACCAAACTGAAACGATTAATACCCGAACCGAAACGAACATGTATTGGTTAATCCGTGTGGTTTTCGGTTCATGCAATTACCCTTATTCGATTTTCGGGTTATTTTGGTTCAGGTCGGTTCGGTCCGGTTCCTACCCGAATAACATCCCTACTTCAGGGGATCGGGGAAATGTGAAGGCTTGACTGTACACACTCTTTGACAACTTTCATTTTTTGTTGTGATTTTGTTTAATATAATACTCTTGATTTTTGGATTTGTAATGAGATATAGATGTTTTGATGATCTTGGTGTTTGTTGAAAATGTTTTATTTATTTTTAAAAATTGAATATTTTTATTGTGGTTTCTATGGTTTCTAGGTGTTACAAGATTCTGAGGTGATAGAGGCTCGGCTTAGAGCTATTCAGGAGCTTTGAAATCTAAAGCATGTTAGACAGCTTGATTTAGCTCAAAAATCAAAGATCAAGTAGGGTGCTAAGTGTAACAACCCATTTTTTCAAAACTTTTTCAATGTTATGTTTGTAAAACATTCGGGTGTTAACCCACATTTAACAAAAACCGGTCCCCACAAAAAACATTTACAAATTTAAAACATTGGGTGTTACCATTAAGCATAAATACAACCATAGCAAGTAAATAAGAGTTACATCAATACAACTAACAAGGAATTTAATAAGTTCCATTCCATTATCTACCACTTGACTTCTAGCTTCCATCTATCATCCTTTCTCCTTAAGTGTAACCTGAGATACATGACATTAAAAAGATATACATAAGATATTAATGGCTCGTGAGTTATGCGGGTTTGTGACTCAAAACATTTATCACATTTTTCATGAAAAATCATTTAATTCACAACATAACTGTAATGCGGGAATTATTCAGTCAGCTAAACGAACTGCTGAACAAAGGATTTATCTGACCAAGCTTCTCACCTTGGGGAGCATCAGTTATGTTCGTTAAGAAGAAACACGAATCTTTTCGCATGTGCATTGACTATCGTGAGTTTAACAAACTCACTATCAAAAACTGATATCCCCTACCCCGAATCGACGACCTATTCGACCAACTTCAGGGAGCATGCTACTTCTCAAAAATCAATCTGAGGTCGGGTTACCACCAACTGCGGGTCCAGGAGGAAGATGTTTCCAAAACGGTACGTGTTTCGGAATCGCTACGGTCACTACGAGTTCGTGGTGATGCCCTTTGGATTGACGAATGCACCAGCTGTGTTCATGGACCTGATGAATCGGGTATGCTGACATTACTTAGATAAATTCATGATAGTGTTCATCGATGACATGTTGATCTATTCACGAAGTAAGGAAGAGCACAATCAACATCTATGACAAGTCCTGGAGATATTGAGGACGGAATAACTATATGCCAAGTTTTCCAAATATGAATTTTGGATCCGAGAGGTGGACTTCTTGGGTCATGTGGTCAGCAAAGAGGGAATACATGTGGACCCCTCTAAAATCAAGGCAATTGAGAACTGGAAAGCACCAAGAACACCGACGGAGATCCGCCAGTTCTTAGGCCATGCTGGCTACTACAGGAGATTTATACATAACTTATCTAAGATCGCTAAGCCACTCACCACCTTGACCCAGAAGGGTGTAACCTTCAACTGGGAGTATAAACAAGAAGCTGCTTTCCAGACACTAAAGCAAGCCCTATGCAGCTCCCCGATCTTGTCTCTTCCAGAAGGAACCGAAGTCTTTGTGGTCTACTGTGACGCATCCAAGCAAGGTTTGGGATGCGTGCTTATGTAATGAGGAAAGGTCATTGCCTATGCCTCGAGACAACTTAAGACTCACGAAGTTAACTACACCACGCATGACCTCGATCTGGGAGCACTGGTGTTTGCCCTGAAGATCTAGAGGCACTACCTTTACAGCACCAAATGTACACCGATCTTAGGCCGTGCTGGCTACTACAGGAGATTTATACAAAACTTCTCTAGGATCGCTAAGCCACTCACCACCTTGACCCAGAAGGGTGTAACCTTCAACTGGAGGAGAAACAAGAAGCTGCTTTCCAGACACTAAAGCAAGCCCTATGCAACTCCCCGATCTTGTCTCTTCCAGAAGGAACCGAAGACTTTGTGGTCTACTGTGACGCATCCAAGCAAGGTTTGGGATGCGTGCTTATGCAATGAGGAAAGGTCATTGCCTATGCCTCGAGACAACTTAAGACTCATGAAGTTAACTACACCACGCATGACCTCGATCTGGGAGCACTGGTGTTTGACCTGAAGATCTTGAGGCACTACCTTTACAGTACCAAATGAACAATCTTCACAGACCATACAAGTCTCCAGCACATCTTCGATCAAAAGTAACTCAACATGAGGCAACGACGATGGGTGGAGCTACTAAACGATTACGAATTTGAAATTTGTTATCATCCAGGCAAAGCCAACGTAGTAGCAGATGCCCTCAGTCGAAAAGAATACTCGGGCCGTCGAGTACAGTCGTTGACCATAACTATCCATTCACACCTATCCACACAGATCAAAGACGCCCAACTGGAATCCTTGAAACCTGAAAATGTTACAGGTGAATCCTTGAGAGGAATGGATAAAAATCTGGAGGTCAAGGGTGACGGAGCTCGTTATCTCATGAATCAGATTTGGACACTGAAGTTTGGTGGGTACAGAGACGTTGTCATGAACGAGGCTCACAAGACCAAATACTCCGTTCATCCCGGTGCAGACAAGATGTACCTGGACCTCAAGAAATTTTATTGGTGGCCAAACATGAAGGCAGAAAGCGCTACCTATTTGGGAAAATGTCTGACTTGCGCCAAAGTCAAGGTAGATTACCAAAAGCCCTCCGGTTTACTACAACAGCCATAAATACCCAAGTGGAAGTGGGAGCGGATAACCTTGGACTTCATCACCAAGTTACCCAAGACGACAGGTGGACTCGACACCATTTGGGTGATCGTTGACAGATTGACCAAATCTGCGCACTCCCTGACAATAAAAGAAACCGACAAGATGGAGAAACTAACCATAACCTATATTAAAGAGATCGTACGATTACATAGTGTACCAATATCCATCATCTCTGACAGAGATAGTAGATTCACCTCATGGTTCTGGCAGTCACTACAAAAATCTCTGGGAACTAAACTCGACATGAGTACGACCTACCACCCACAGACCGACGGGCAGAGCGAAAGAACTATCCAAACGTTGGAGGATATGTTGAGAGCTTGCGTGATAAACTTTGGTAAAGCTTGGGATACCCATTTACCACTCGTCGAGTTCTCATACAACAATATATATATATATATATATATATATATATATATATATATATATATATATATATATATATATATATATATATCACAATAGCATCAGAGTTGCTCCATTCGAAGCCCTCTATGGCCGCAAGTGCAGATCACCTCTGTGTTGGGCTGAAGTAGGTGACACACAACTAGCAAGGGGGAAAGTTCCTAACAGCACTCTCACCGGCCCTGAGATCATAAGGGAGACAACAGAGAAGATCGTCTAAATTCGAGAAAGACTAAAAGCATCTCGAGATCGACAAAAGAGCTATGCATATAAGCGACACAAACCCTTAGAATTCCAGGTTGGCGACCGCGTACTGTTAAAAGTCTCACCCTGGAAGGGAATGATGATGGGTTTTAGGCATTACATCAATCCTATGGTGTACATGCAACCCTAATACTTTGGATCTAGGTTTTTCTCTAGTTATCTTGCAAATAATCATCCAAAGCATAAACCCTAAGAACTAGCATACCAATTTCGAAATTTACATAAAATTAGGGTTTTAGATCTTACCTTACTTGTTATGTAGCAATAACAAGAACAATCCACAAAGTCCTTGACTCTTGAAAGCTTAGTGCCCCAAGTGTTGCACCTCTAATGGAGTCACAAACACCATTAGCAACAAGATGACTTAGGAGAGGGAGGAGGAGGCACAAATTTCGTCCAAGGGCTCTCTTAGAAGGTTAGGGACGAATTTGGTGGCCTAGAGGGTTCCTTTTATAGTTAGGCTTCTAGGGTTATCAACTAGGAAACTCTAATCCAGTTGCTTAGTCCTTAAGCAGCCCAATGGATCCTTCTAGAAGCCCTTGGACGATTTCTATATGGACTCTCATATAGAATTCGTCCATTGCATCCTTATGGATCCTTAGCCCAACTTTGTAACTATCTTATAATTACAGTATCAATCCCCTTTATTTAATTAATCTCTTTTGACCACAAAATTAATTCTAAATTAATTATTGATCAATATTAATTAAACAATATGATTTCTCTTTTAATATATTATTCACATAATATATTATTAAATCATAATTAATCATCTTTCTCCTTAATTCATCATATCAGTTGCTATGGTGAAGGCATCACAAAAGGACCATACTCATAATCGGGTCAAGTACATACCAAAATAATTATGGGCTTAGACACCTAATCCAATAGTCTCCCACTTGGATAAGTCTAATAATTATTTTGCAAGTATGACTCCAGAACCTTATTAGCAATCGTAGCTTTCAAAAGTCGCTGTCAACTCTGATCTTATCAGTAACGTGTCATTTAGGTAAGGTATCATACATTCCTCCATTCTAGATATCGTATAGACATAAGTCATGGATTATAATCATTCTCCCCGTCTATGTGTTGTTTCCTGATTTTCGATTTATGACGACTGACAACAGACTACAATTGAACACATCAACTTAGTCCAGGCTTGGCCAAGCACTTTAGGGTGTCATCACTAAATCATCGAGGGGCCCACAGATATCGCTTTTATCCTACATTGGGTAAAAGGAACGGATAAACTTCGACTCAAATGCTCGCTTGTATTTACTTATCAAATCACACACAACAATATGTTTTATAACACCAAGTCACTGGTGTGTTTATATATGTCAATGTGCAACCGACTTGCAAAATACAACTCACATGTCCCCGTTTCAAGAATATAAGATATTATCGTCTCACCAATCACTCGTGATAAAATCCATGAAGCGATCCAAGTGAGCGTGGGTTTAATCCAATACTCAAATCTTATTTCAGGAGTACTCATGAACACTGCAACAAACTTTTTCTATGTCTAAACGCTTTAGACAATCTACAGTCAGATTCATGACAGTCTAGCTTCAATACCTACTTCCAAAGTATTTATCGACTGTGGATGGTTTGAATAATCATATTATTCGGGAAGTCAAAACATGCAAAGTGAAACACAAGAATAATACTAATCCTATATGGCCCCAAACTTTTGAGTATAAATAAAACACCTTTATTTAATCACCATATTGATTACTCATTATTCATTGTATAATGTTTCGGATAATCAACTTATTACTTGAATTATAACAACAGTTGTCCCATGCTCCAAGCATGCACACTATGTTTACCTATGGTCTTTACCTTTTGAAATAGATCTATTGAACACATTTCCAACGATACTCATTTCACAACTCCTAATCATTGTCATAAGTGTAAGAATACCAAATTCTTGCCACTATTAGAATATGTTAGATTCTAACATTTTATGCAACGATCCTTTCGTAATGTCACAGCATCGAAGCCACCAAGACTTTGACAATGGTATTACAAAGTGCTCTATTGGAGATTGTTACAAGACAATTCCATAGATGTTAAGTCTCACATTCAAAGTACATTCCTTTGAACATCCTTCTTGCATAAAAGTTTTTAATCTAGACATAGATTCTTGATATCCAACTCCCAATATGGAAACATTTCCATATTTGCCATACGACAACTCATTATTAATATAATCATATCATAATAATGTCATTATGGTCCATTTGTTACTATACTTCCAACTGCCCACAAGTGACCAATCCTTAACGAACCTTAGATTGTCCTTGACAGTTGTTTAATTATTCTAGTCATATCCGGTTCTGGTCCTTTTCCCTCTTAATGCCCTAGACATTTGGAAAATTTAGAATGGTCGAATATTACAGCATATGCAATCGATTCTATACCAGAAGCATATGGAACACGATTCATGAAAAACGTAATACTTTACCAGTTTCTTGCTATAATATTGCCATATATAGAATTCTTTTAAGTTGAACCTTTTCCATATATGTCCTTTGACTAAATTTGATTAAAATTTCTCGATCCAAGCTTTTAGATTTTGAAATGAAGTATAATATTCTGTCCCTAAATTATAGCAAAACAACTTTTCAACCCCTGCAACTTTGCAAAGTGAAACTTTTGTTTTTTATAATTAATATTGCTAATTTGCAATAGTTAAATTAATAATCATGCTACCACTAACATGATAATTATATCCATACCAGCATAACATTTATGCTCCCACTAGCTTTGACACGTATTCAGAAAGCAGTTGTATTTCTAGAAATCAATACTTATTGACCTCCAAAGTTCATATTTCTAATACGATATGCTTCGATAAGCCTTTATCTAAGCTTCTCAAACTCATACACCTTTCCTTAGATAGCTCATATGTATGTCTAAACTAATTCAAAACTTATAGCAATAAGTCCTAAATGTTTAGACTAATTGCCAAATCTCACAATTCGAACCATGAAGAGGGATGACGTAATCATGATCGGATTTGAGAATGCAATTTTCACAATTGCTATCTCCTTAAAATCTTCCTAGTGAAGCGTTTCCTCACAATCATTTTCATGAAGGAAAGGAACCTTATGACACTTAGATTTTATGGTGTATGTGCTCTTATCCATGTGAATTTGTCATAACCATAATCATAAAATAATGTTTGTGACAAATCCAAACTCTTATGGACGGAACTTGTTCATTCTTAATTTCTTGTCATCAAGGGTCCCATCATTGCTTCCAAGTTATTTAGCAGCTCACCAGTACTAGTCAATGCACTTTCATTGAACAAGGTGCTTGCAGTCAATTGAGAACTCGTAGAACTCATATGCATAAGTAACTTTACTAGAATGGCATAGAAACAAAATTGTGTCAACTAGTGATTAACAATAGGTTTACTCTTGATTAGTTCCTAAAACTTTTCAAGATCTTTAAGACTCCCACTGACCTCTTGACATATAAGATTCTTTTGTCAAGAAACATTTCTTGTCAAACAAATATTCAAGGGTTAGTGCGGTTTCTTATCAAGATAAACACCTCACACAATTGGTCCTAGTTGGTCTTTGTCTTTTCCAAGACGTCACAACTTACCAATTTCAAATGTACAAGAGTAAGAAACTTTTCTACTCCATATTTTATGAGTGTTCTTCAACATTTTTTTAAGATGATGTCACTCAAGTCACAATCTTGGAGTACGACTCTAAGACTTGATTTTGGAACGAAGTATGATTCACTTTTTGATTAAACCATTTCAATAATTTCTGATTCCTTTTCTTAGCCATACTATTGCACTAAGGTGTCCTTAGAGGATCAATTGTGATACGGTTTCATAATCACTAAATTAATCATAAAACACGATACTTAAGTACTCTCCCATCTTTTCAGATCGGAGAAACTTTTATCTTTCTGCCTAATTGATTCTTCTTATTCGTTCTGCTATTCATTGAAACTTTTCCAATGATTCAGAATCATACTTAATCTTTTAAGCATAACCACATTTACTAAACTTTTAGCAAATCATGACGAATAGTCTTATCGTTCTTTGTGGTGGATCTGACCAGTGCACAACATTGTGTACTAGATCCTTTAGTCCTTCACTTGACTCTCATGCTTGTGAGAACAATGAATTAGTCTTAATTTTCCAAAGTACCAAGATTTCCATACATCACATGACTTAAATCATATGATTTCAAGCTTCTGTCCAATTGAAACTTGGGCGATGAGAATCTTTCCTTACTTAGAAAATTACGACACTACCACAAATAACATAACTAAGAATCACATCCACTATTATTGCTTATAATAGAAACATACAAACATCAATTTTCACAAATAACATTGCAATGAAATATAAATAAGACAAAATCAAAATTTATTTTATTTATAAAAGATGCGGAAAAACTTGTCCTTACAATGCAAATTCAAATGAAAACTATGCTATTACATATTCCTAAACAATCAATCCCAACTCTAAAGTAGTAGCTAAAAAATCCGATCTTCGAACCATGCGATCGAAATCCATTTCTTCATGATCAGACTCAGCTCACTTCTTCCTTTAAGTTTCCTTTCCTTTATTTGATCCTACAAAACATCAAAATGCAATCTTATCACATCATGTATTAAGAATCTACAAAAAGAAACTTACTAGAGTTAGATAGTGGATTTTACCTGAAGCAGAGTCATACATCTTGACTCTCCCATCTTCGCGATCTCTCAGGTAAATCTGGCAGCTTCGCATCCAATGCCCCTTCTCTTGGCAATAGAAGCATATGGACTCGTCTGGAATGGTACATGGGATGGGACAATCTCAGAAATGGCCTTTCTCTTTTCCATACGGTCAAACCGTTTGACCATGGCCAATCCCTTACCATTGGGAAGAAAATACATTTCTGGACTTCCAATGTTGCCATTGTTAGTGTCCATGGAAGTTTGAGAAGTTGATCTACCAGACAAATTTGCTTGACCAGTACGCCAAATCATTGCTGATTCAGCAGCAATAAGCAAATAGGTAAGATCAACGAGGGTCACGTCATGGTCTATCATATAGTACTCTCTAATGAACTCACTATATGATTCGGGAAGTGATTGAAGAACCCAGTCAACAACCAACTTCCTTGAGACATCGACACCTAACATCCTCAACTTGTCAATGTGTGACTTCATCTCCAAGATGTGTGCACACACAGACTTTCCATCTTCGTGTTTACTTGCCAAAAGGGCTTGAGTGACTTTGAACTTTTCAATCCTTCAAACACATGGGTCAGGGAAAACAATAGGAGGAGGTGGAGGAAGTGAAGAATGATCTCGTGTTCCTCGATCGAATCGTGGAATATGATCTTCATGTGGAAAGCTTTTTCCATGGGATTTGGGAAGACCACAGTTAGAATCAGACATCTACAAAATCGGGAGACAATTCAAGTTAGTTGATTTAGTCCTTAATAAAACACCCAAATGATATATTAAGGCTAGGACTCAACACAATATTCTACAACTCGGAAGAGGGATGCCGTAATCCAATTGCAGAACTTTTGAAGGTAGGTAAATGACGATTTACCAATTTCCACCATGAAAAACGAAAAAGAAATTTAAGTTTTAAATGGATTGAAACTCCTAGATCTTTTGAGATTCATTGAACTTTTCAATGACATGTTTAATCTCGATTATGCCCTTCAAGTTTGTGACTGGGATGCCGAGAATCACAAACAAGGTGTGGATAACCATGCAAATTAGTTTGGTACTCTCGGAGATGTCTATCACCTAATTGTTGGATTAGGTGTCTAAGCCCACAGGGGCGTAGGCATGTAGAGGCATGAGTGGGCCTTGGCCCACCCTATAGAGATTACATGTATACATATTATATATATAAATATTAAATATGAATATAATATATATATTTCAGTGAAATAGAAGCAAAATTTAGGGCATGCCCACCTCCTCAAAAATACTCAAAGCACGAATTCTTTTGCCGGCAATATGATCGATTGATACTATAATTTTGGAGAAGATACCAACAATGTTTCTTTGGCACTTTAATTTCTTCAGGTTCGTATTTTTTTTGTTAGTTAACTAAAGAGTTATCTATTTTATGTATTTCTTATGTAATTTTTAATTGACATAGTTCTTACCAATTTAAGATTGAGATTTATGTTGATTTTACACTGTTATCATATATTCGTATGTATTTTATAAATTATGTGGTTAATTGTTGCTATGAATTAGGTATTTGAATGATTGTATTATGTTTTATATTGTATTACATATAAGTTTGTTTTGTATAAGAATATCAAATTATGTTTGTACCTGAATTTTTCTGTGATTAGTGAATTTTGTTACGAATGGGAACAAACCAAAAAAGATTAGGTTCATTTTTCACTGGTAATGTTTTACTAAGAGGCGAAAATTGCGAAAAAAATTTATTTTAAAATGCATATATTGTTACATTTTGTTATCATTTGAAGTATTTTACTACTCGTTTATATTTTATAATTTATTTGGCCTATCCTAAAAGAAAATCCTGGCTACGCCAATGTAAGCCCATAACTATTTTGGTATGTACTTGGCCCGATTATGAGCATGGTCCTTTTGGGTTGCCTTCACCATAGCAACTGATAGGATGAACTAAGGAGAAAGAGGATTAATTATGATTTATTAATATATTATATGAATAATATATTAAAAGAGAAATCATATTGTTTAATTAATATTAGTCAAGATTTAATAAGAATTAATTTTGTGGCTAAAAGAGATTAATTAAATAAAGGGGACTGATACTGTAATTATAAGATAATTGCATAAATTGGGCTAATGGACTCCATATAATTTGGAGTGGACGAAATCTATGGGGAAACCCATAAGAATTCGTGCAAGGCCTCTAAGGAGGGAGTCCATGGGCTGCTTAGGGCCTAAGCAGACATATTAGGGTTTCCTGGTTGAAAACCCTAATAGCCTAACTATATAAGGAACCCCTAAGGCCCCAAAAACGTGTGAAAGTAATCCCTAAGGGTTCTTAGACGTTTTGTGCCTCCTCCTCCTTCTCCTAAGACATCTTGTTGCTCATGGTGTTTGTGACTCCATTAGAGGTGCAACACTTGAGGCACTAAGCTTTCAGAAGTCAAGATCAAGAAGGATTGTGATTGTTATTGCTACATAACAATCAAGGTAAGATCTAAACTCTAATTTCATATGATGTATTCGAAATTAGTATGCTAGATTTAGGGTTTTTCAAGTCTTGGAAGATTATTGCATGTATAACTAGAAGAACTAGATCCGAGCATTAGGGTTTGCATGTACACCATAGGATTGATGTATTGATCAAAACCCATCACTAATCAATGTGCCGGTTAACCACACACGCTCCATTGATCTATGATAATCTACGAGCTACCCATTACCATCCTTCATTGGTCCCATATTAGTGTGTCGGTTAACCACACACGCTCCAATAACGACCAACAAGGTGCAATGTGCAATTTCATGGATTAGCACCAATTCCACATTTTTCCTAAAGTAACTAAGATTTGGGAATTTATAAAAGTGTTTAGTTACTTCGTATTTCATTATACTTATAATGGAAGGTTGTGTCATATCCTACCCGTTCGGCTAACGACCATCCACTAGTCAAGGGTGCGGTGGGTAAGAGTGGATACCCAATGACGGTCATTTTACAGGCCGCTTCCTTAAACACCCCTTATAAACCAACTTCGTGAATGAGTCTACTAACGGTAAGACTGACTCTTTACTCATACATATATAATATTAGACTTTTAATTTTATATAGTATAAGAGTGTATTTTACACTTTTAAAATACTATGTGGTTTAATCTATTAATAAATTAAACTTTTAATTTGATTAATCTTAAACCATATTATTATGGATTTATTAATTATCTCTTTTAATTAAACATTTAATTAATTTAATAAAACCATAAGGGTGTAATTTGAACCTTTTTCAAAATACGAGGGTTTTAGAATTTAATATTTCAAAATTAAAACTTTTTAATCAAATTTTAAATTCTAAAACTTGAGGGAAAATTTTGAAACTTTTCAAAATATCTTTTAGATCAAATTTGAAAAATAATTAAATATCATATAATTAATAATTATCACATAATTTGACATAATCCAATTTTTTTTTCTTACAAGATAATTCAAATCAAAATACAAATATATAATCTTTATCTTATAAAACAAATAATTATCTTAATTTGACAATTATCCATTAATTTGATTAGGATATTAATTACCACAATAGAAATTTTTGATTTTAATTTGAAAAAACAAGTTATGGTAATTATCCAAATCAAATTAGGGCAAAAATTTTGAAATCATGTTGTCAGACTGGGTTCACGACGCGAACAGTATGTTCACGACGTGAATCTAGTCGGAATCGAATTTCAAAAAATTTTCAGCTTTGAAAATTGAACTCTTGCATCAAAATAACAGAAAAACTACCCTAGGCTCTGATACCACTGATGAGTTTTGGGCATTACATCAATCCTATGGTGTACATGCAACCCTAATACTTTGGATCTAGGTTTTTCTCTAGTTACCTTGCAAATAATCATCCAAAGCATAACCCCTAAGAACTAGCATACCAATTTCGAAATTGACATAAAATTAGGGTTTTAGATCTTACCTTACTTGTTATGTAGCAATAACAAGAACAATCCACAAAGTCCTTGACTCTTGAAAGCTTAGTTCCCCAAGTGTTGCACCTCTAATGGAGTCACAAACACTATTAGCAACAAGATGTCTTAGGAGAGGGAGGAGGAGGCACAAATTTCGTCCAAGGGCTCGCTTAGAAGGTTAGTGACGAATTTGGTGGCCTAGAGGGTTCCTTTTATAGTTAGGCTTCTAGGGTTATCAACTAGGAAACCCTAATCAACTAGGGTTATATATATATATATATATATATATATATATATATAAAACCATGTTGAAATGGACTGTGGTAAGTCAACACAAGTCAATTAATTAAGAGTTAAAAGCATGAATTATACCCCACTGCAAGGAGTTTTCGGTTTTAGGAATCTAGATCCAAGGAGTTTTCGGTTTTAGAATCTAGGATCAAAAGGGTTTTCGGTTTCATGGGGGACGAAATCTCATTTGTGTGTGCTGCTAGGACCGAAATCACCCATTTATGGGTGGAACCAAACCAAAATCAAGGTGATTTCGGTCATACCTTGGCCTAAATCACCAAAAGGTGGGCAAGTGGTGCCACTTGATTGATTGAATTAGCTCTCCAATGTGATAATTCCATTTACCAATGTAAACCTCACATCACCTTATCTTATTTCCCCTTATATAACCACGATTTTGGGACCATTCAAGCCTCATTACAGTTAACATTTCACCACCAATTCTCTCAAAATCAAACCTTTATTCTCTAAAGATCAAGATCAAACCTCTTAAGGTTTATTATTCAAGTTGGTTTCAAGAGATTTGTGGATACGACTATCTCCGTATATTTTAACTCGAAGATCATCGTTTTTATCCCGTTATCTAGCCAAGAACACAGTCGAGGTGAGTTCATACCCCTACATTTTTCAATATGTTTTTTTTTTTTTGGGGGGGGGGGGAATACAAGCAACACACAAGAAAATTACGTTAAAACGGAAATATTTAAATATGTTATTTTACTATTTTCACGAAAAGTATTAAATACGTGAAATGGCTTTACTACCAAACTCGTATACTTTTACATGCAAAGTTTTGATAAAAACGTAAAGATATGAAAAACGAGTACAAAATACACTACATTATATATATATATATATATATATATATATATTTTGAATACAAAACATTCACCTCATTAAACTTTATAAATATAGTTTACGAAACTTTACCACATTTGTAACCCGTTGAGCAAATGGTAAAATTATATAAAGTACATATATAATTGTTTTACGGCATTTTCGATATTATCCTAGAAAAATGGGATAATTACATATACAAACGTTTTCATTACAAAAACACGTACACTCGTTGAATAAATTTGTGAGACGTTGTCTTCATCGTGCCTAACTGAGGTATACACGAAAGTCCTGTTTTATAACCGAAATCTCCCATACGAGAGCGTGATACATGTGTATAGATTTGTCCCGTGACTGATGATCCCACACCCTGACTGTTAGCTACAGTCAGACCGGCAGGTTATGGGTGACAAATGTCATAAACGTTTCGACGCCTGAAGAACGTCGCGACAGACAATTCATTTTAAACACGGTTATGAAAATTCACATGGGGAAACGACAATACGTTTATATTTTACATGAAAACACATTTCTTCAATCGGTTTTATACATGAATAAAACTGCATATTACTATTTTAAGTATGGAAAACACTGGTACATTTCGGTCTTGGAACATTTAAGACTACAGCTCATTTCTATAGAAAATATCGGATTTTCTGGAAACAAACATGATATCTTTTCACGGAAAGGCTTACTATTTTTCATACAAACTCTTATGAACTCACCAACATAATTGTTGACACTTTTTCAAACGACTTGTATTCTCAGGGAATCAGTAAAACAGGTAACCAACAGGTTTTGAGGATGGGGCGCCAAGGCGTTAATCAAATCTTTTGTCATTATATTGTAATTGACTTTTGAAACATGTAACACTTACAATGATGTAACTTTTTCAGTTATATATATATGATGGTTATGTTTGCTTTATTTACTATTACTCAATTGTTATGATATAATACATGAAAGTCATCCACCCCCGGACGTTGCCGCATTACTAGAAAAACAGTATTTTACGACGCACAATTAATGAAACACACTGATAGAGGACGCGCATTTGTGCGTGCCCTAAAAATTAATGTCAGTTTTCCAAAATTTGAAGTATAGAGGACACGCATTATTGCGCGCACTAAAATTAGTGTCAAAAAAAAAACACGGAGGGCACCTATTATAAAAAGCGTGTCGTGTAATTACATAACATGGTTGACTGCGACTCTTCACGTTGACAACGCCCTGCTGCAACTCACGATGGAGCCCAACGGTGAAGCAATTACATAACATGGTTGACTGCTCTGGCGTGATTTGGGGAGAAGATGGGATTGGGTAGTCTTCTTCCTCTCTATCTTCTTCCTTTGTATATAAATCCACCCCTCATCGTTATCTAAACACAAATTAACCTTCATACTTCTTCACTCATAAGTGTTCAGAAACAAGCTCAAAACCTCAACACAAGATCCCCATGATGTCGATATCTCGATCCAGCCTCCTTTTGAGCCTTCTGCTTTCTCTTGCTTTTGCTACAAAATTCGCAAAAATACATAACTATGAGTTCAAAGTACGCCCTTATATTATACATAGTGTACCATAATCATCATATACATTTTTTGTGTATCTAATGTTCCTGTTAATTTCAACAATTGATTATGTTCGTAACTACTTTGATTTTCACAGGTTCAAGAACAAGCGGCAACAAGGCTATTCTAAGTATGTAATTCATGTCCTTTTGGCTGTTTCAGCTTATAGCTATTGGCTTAGAACTAGCTCATGTTTGGGAAGCTATCTGTCAAGCACATGTATCAGGTATCCAATTATTAATATATACAGGGACTATTTCACGTTTCTGATTTGTTTTACCTTTAACCAATTAACCGTATTTTTTCATCCTTTTCTTTTCTTTTGTTTTGTAGTTGTTTGAGTTTCTATTCACACCATTTGATGATGCTAGTAACCCTATCATAGCTCAGGTAAAGATGTTTAAATTAAATCCAGTTATCTTAATTCTTAACAATAAAACAGAAGGAAGTTTTACCTCAAATAGGACAATGGAACATGAAAGATAAGGTAATCCACGCCCTATATATTAATTACTTGTCATTTTCAATTGTTTATAATATAATTAATATTATACTATTTTCATGACATAGAAAGTTATAAATGGAAGTGTTGTTAATTACTGGGCTTGTATCAACTTCTCAAGAACTGTTCCAGATAGTGCTGCTCAAAGTTTTTGTCATCAGTTGGTCCAAATGTGCTAAGAATCTGGCATGGTATGTATATAATCAACTCATATATTATCTTTCATAAATTAAATATTTAAATTATATACAAAATGTTGGAAATTTCAGGAATTTAAAAGTGAAAGTGTGGTTCCAGTCTACTCTGCAAGATCAGATCAGGTCAAGAAGGTTTTAAAGCACGTGTATACAGCCACTGTAAATAAACTTGGAGGAAAAGAGTTGGAATTGCTTATTGCCATTCTCCTTGACAACAATAGCAGCTTGTATGGTATGTAGCTTTCATATGCTTATCTCCCTTCCACTGGAATTAAAAAGAAAACTTTTTTGTTTTGCTTAATGGAATAGAATGGACCATTTCATTCCATTCCTTCCAACCAAACAGACAGTAAAGTTGCTTGGGTTTCAGGTGATGTGAAGCAGATATGTGAAACGGATCTCGGGTTGATTTCACAATGTTGTCTTACAAAATATGTTCTAAAGATCAGCAAACAGTATCTCTCAAATGTCTCCCTCATAATCAATGTCAAGGTCACACATTTTTCATGAGAAACTAGGCATTACCAACTCATTGAGTTCTATTTTTTTATTTTAATTTTTTATTAGTCAGCTGGGTGGAAGGAATATTGTGTTATTGGATGCTTGAAGATGGAAGGTCCCTCTTGTTAGGGATATCCCAATGATAATTTTTGGAGCTGATGTCACTCATCCAGAGTCTGGAGAGGATAGTAACCCATCAATTGATGCGGTAATTACAAAAATAACCTCAGACTATAGTTCACTTGTGTTAAAATTTGGGAATTCTTCTTATAACTATTTTTATGAAAAAAAGGTGGTTGCCTCACAAGACTGACCAGAAGTCAAAGATGAATTATCTTCACATTTGTAGTTTATACCATCTCATTCACTTTAGTTGGCACATCACATATGAAGACCAAATTGATGCTAATCTAGTAAAACATGGCCCTCTTTTAAGTAAATCCCTGATCAATGCAGTTTGGAATCAATGTTGGTAAAGTTTCATTCCCTTATATATGTTCAAAGAAGTGACTGGATCATAGTGTTCTTTTGGTTGGGTATGGCTCGGCTAGTTATGCGCCTAGCAGACATAATGAGAAGCCTTACTGGATCATCAAGAACTCATGGGGAGATTTTTTCCCACACCAAGCTAGTTCGAAACATATCTTTGAAACAGAACCAGCAATACATTCTATCCACCCTCAGGTACTATTTATCTATACATTGGTTACAAAGATTAGACCCAACATATGTTCTATATGTTTTTTCTTATGATCATTTGTCAAATATGAGTGGACTGGATGTTATTGAATTGTGATGGATTTTAATAATGATGGGTTGAAAGCTATTGCTACTCGGTGTAAGTAAATATTTCTTTTTCTTCTTAATGTTGGGGCTAGAAGTGTTCTGCAAGGTCTATGGGTTTATGCGGCAGGTAAATCAAATATTTCATCTATATTTGTCGGCTCAATTTATATGAATTTGTTTAACTATGTTTCCTTTTTTTAATAAGAGATAAATTGGATCACTTTAATCTCATATTTGATATTGTTGTCATCAGATCCATTCAAGCTGTTTCCGATTTAAAATTTGAAGGAGTTTTTTAGCCCTTAATTTTGTTGCCATTGTTTGAAATTTTGAAAAATAGGGATTGAGTTTTTAGTAAAGGCAAATTGCAATAGATATAAACTCTTACTTGCTATCTAATTTATTCTAATTGCTACCTTTACTTTATTTCACTAACTTTGATTAGTAAAATGATTTTGCTCTTTTATTAGGTTGTTATTCATTGTGTTGTATTAATATATATATGTATATTTGAATGCATTGCAGATGGTTAAGATGTTGAATAATTTAGCAGAATACTTATCAATTAAGGGGTTGAAGTATCAGAGGCTTGATGGAAGTACAAAGGTTGAGGTGAGGCATCAAGCTATCTACTTGATTTAAAATTTTAATGTAGCTGGAAGTGATGATTTATGCTTCCTTCTTTCTGCTCGTGATGGTGGTTTAGGTATCAACCTTGCAACAACAGACACGGTTATCATTTTTGTCGCTGACTGGAATCCTCAAAATGATCTCCAGGTTTGGATCTATATGCTTCTTTTTACTTATATATATATATATATATATATATATATATATATATATAATTTTACTTGATTAGTCACTAAACATTAATTGGGATTAGTTTGACATGATGTTATTGTGTAGGATTTCCGTGTTGTTCTTGTTCAAGAGTTGGGATTGATATTGAAGCTAAGAGACATGATGATTGGTTGGATACATGAAGGGTTTTAGAGCTTCTTCAGACAGCTTAATGACGAGTTATTGAAACAAGAAGGTGTCCCTTTATAGCAATGTAGTATTAGGTTATATAGTTAGGGAAAACCTCTTAATAACAATGTACAATTAGATCCCTTTAATATAAATGTATTACAATTTTTTGACATGATGTTATTGGATGAAATTGATTGTTGTGGTATATATGTGTTTCTATATTTTTGTATTATACGTAAAAGAGTATCGTAAAGGCACGTCGTATATGCATATCGTAAATGGTTGCTGAAGTTTATGACACGCAAATGCGTATCATCTTCATTTATGACGGGATTTAATGATACGCAATGCGTGTCCTAAAGGCGCGTCGTAAGGTTACGACACGCAAATGCGTGTCCTAAAGGCGCGTCGTAAGGTTACGACACGCAAATGCGTGTCGTCTTCCTTTATGACAGGGCCTTCCTTGATACGCATTGCGTGTCGTAAATGAGCGTCGTAAATGCGTGTCATAAATGCGCGTCGTAAATGCACGTCGTAAATAGACGATGCGCAAAAGCGTTTCGTCTCTCGTTATGACAGGACCTTCCTTGACACGCATTTGCGCGTCGTCTGAGCATTTTACGACACACATTGCGCGTCGTAAAATGCTGTTTTTCTAGTAGTGACAAATTTCTACGTCGTTCACAGTTTAATAAAAGATTTTATACACCAATAACTCTAGCAAGTGCCAAAAACCAAATTTGGATAAAAAGAAAATCATATTTAGATATTTAATACAATCATTCATACAATAATTCTCATTTCAATACATCAATTTGTTATTAATTCACAGTTTAATTTAATACGTTAGCTCAAACACCCATTCACAATTTAAATAAACTATGACTACTTAAGTGGCCACTCAGTCAATAAAATTACTTCCAAATAAACTATGTGTTAGAAATTATCAATTAACTAATAAAGTCTCTGTCTTAAATTCTATATTAAATAGCCAAACTCTATGGTTAAGTAAACTGGCACATAAAACATATTTGTACTAATTTCATTAAAACTAAAATAATCATAGCTATTTTAGCCAAAAGAGAGACTTCTAAAGAGCTATTAAGTAGATAATAGATTATGTATAAAAATCAAGAGCTAGTAACTTTGATAATAAATTACGTTGACTTACCTGAAATTGAAATTGAACGCAACTTGTACTCATGATAAAGAAAATCGACATGCTTTTTTGATTTTATTCCTTGTCATAATCCATTGTGTCGCTTAACAATGATCTGAATATTGGATCGAAAGTTTTTATTTAATTAACAATTGATATTTAAAGTCTATCAATCATAGTCAAGGAGTTCGATAAAATACCTTCCTCACTTCACTTCTTTTTCTAAACTGCAATCTTAGTGACCAGATCTAAGAAATATTCATGATAGCAACTGAAATTCACTTTAGTCTGCTGTTTAGATCCAATCTGTTGGAGGAGGGAGATTGCGGTGAAGAAGAGGAACGGCGGTAGTCAAGGTTGCGACTGGCAGAGAAGAACAGTGATGGTAGATTTTAGCTTGACCTAAGAGTTGTTTCTGATCGCTAATAAAATCCATTTTACACTTCGATTTAGATCCTAGATGTTGGAGAATAGAGACATCGGTGAGAACAGGGGCAACACTAGTGGAGGTCGCAATTGGCGGAGAAGGTCGGCGGTCGTGGGTTTTAGCCGGTAGTAGAGGCAACAAAGCGGAATTGGAGGGTTGGGGATTTTCTGGAATGACTAAGAAGAAACAAAATGAACGACCATATGCGATCAGGAAAAGGAAAATGGCTTATGGAAATTGGGTAATAATTTTGTTTTATTTACAATAATACCACCATTTACTTTAGATGGAATATAAGTGGGTGGTTCTCAAAGGTTCTTAACTAAGGGTATTCAAAACCGGATAACCGAAAATTCGGATATCCGAATTTCGGATATCCGAAAATTCGGATAGTTGATTTTTGATATCCGAATCCGTATCCGAAATTTTGGATATCCAAAATTTCGGATACGAATTCGGATATTAAACCGGATATCCGAATTTCATTAGTTTTAAATAAAGAAAATAAACCCTCCAAGAACAAAAACGTTTCCATGCATTTGTTAGGAATAATAAGACTTCATTTGGTCCGGTTAAATGCAAGTTACCTCATGATACCTGAAGATCTTGAGAAATCAAACTCAAATTACTAAAATCAACATAAAAAATGTAACATTTATACCATCCTCACTTTGCGTACCAAGTAAAAATGTTAATAATTTGTCTTTTTGAATTTCAAATGAAAAAACCCAATGCATTAAAACTATTTTTAATAATTTTTTATATTATATATTTCGGATTTCGGATATCCGAAATATCCGAAATTTTCACATTTTAATATCCGTATCCGAATCCGAAAAACCGGATATCCGAATTTCGGGTATCCGAATTTTCGGATATCCGATTTTTCGGGTATTTTCGGATCGGATTTCGGGATTTTTCGGATCGGATGTTCGGATGCGGATATTTTTGACCACCCCTATTCTTAACATTTTTTTGTTCTTATTTGATCTTATATATATATATATATATATATATATATATATATATATATATATATATATATATATATAGGGGATAGGGAATATACATTACAGCCCCACCTAAGCTTAGGTACTAAACCTCTAAAATATGTCGTTTTAACATACTAAATATACCCGGTTTGGTTTCACTTGGTAAATATATCATCCTCCATAACATTTCTTTCTTTCATTATCGTTTTACCATCTCTGTTTTCTTTCCTCAATTATCGTTTATTACTTCACCCAAGTGAACATTACTAAACCTTAAATTTCAACCCTAAACACTAAACCTAAACCCTAAACCCTAAATATAAACCCTAAACCTTAAACCCTAAACCCTAAACCCTAACCCTAAACCCTAAACCCTAAACCTAAACCCTAAACTCTAAACCCTAAACCCTATTGTGTCGATCTTGAATTTACATCTTGAAGTATTAATCGTGAATCCATTAACCGTAATCTTTATATAGTAAAAAAATGTATTTTCAAAAGGTTTAGTACCTAAGCTTAGGTGGGGCTGTAATTTATATTCTCTTTTCCCATATATATATATATATATATATATATATATATATATATATATATATATATATATATATATATATGGGAAAAGAGTGAATAAGTGGCTGTTATGTACCTAAGCTTAGGTATAGAACCTCTTAAACGACATAATTTTAAACAAAACAAATCCAATTTCATTTTCTTTTTATTTTGTTTTAATATATTACCATTCAATTTGTCACACCCCGAAACCGATGGCGGAACCGTTCCGGTGCGGAGGACGTCATGTGTAGCATCACAACCAATGAATAATAGCAATCATAGCAACGCAACCATTACAATGAATACTTAAGTAAAAATGTTTACATAGATTCTGAAAATTGTTTGAATTACATCATATAGTTTGTATGAATATAAACATTAAACTCTTATTGCTTCAACTCTTCAAAAACCCAGCAGGTACCTGTCTACAGATTTCCTGAGAATACAAGCAGTTTGAAAATATCAGCATAACGTTGGTGAGTTCATAAGCAGTAGTTCATAATGAAAACTTGTTGATGAGCTAGCAGAAATGTTTGTATAGTTTCAAGAAAATCCGATATTTTCTTTAGTGAAAGAGTAGTGTTATCAATTTCCGTATAAAACCATGAATGTTCGTTACTGAAAACCGTAGTGATATGCGAAAATACTACCTCATGTGACTAGTTAGGGCTAATCATGAAGTATAGGTATTTTGTATGTGAAACCAATGCATAATCGGTTCTGTTTGAAAACCCTGACTTCAGCCAGTATACGTAGTGTGTGTTAGTTCTATTTAGTATAAATAGAACAGTTGAAGAGTACCAGCTTGTAAACTAAAGGTGATTTATACATAATGTGAGTCTTATAACCATGTTTGATATGACTAGTGACCTTTCTAACGTTCTTCAGGCGTTGAGTTAAATGACATTTGTACATCCCATGCGTGCCCGCCTAACTGTAGCTAGCAGTTCAGATGTGGGATTGTCAGTCCCGAATAGATCTATTCACAAATCTCACGCTCTCCCTCCAGGAGACTCTGGTTATACTATGGTAGGATTTATCCCTGTACACCTAAGGGTACAGTAGTGAAGTAGCGCCTCACAGTATCGTACAATCTAGTTTACATGTAGTGTGGTAGCGTTCTACCATAGTACAAATCCGTATGTATACCGTATGTGGTGATAATTACTGTAAACTGTTTCTGTCTTAGTGCATATGTTTAGCAGTGAAAGTTATTATACTTGATATGTTTTAGAAAAATCCCAAACTATACCGATTATAGTCTGCATGTATAGTGAATAGCATGTCCGGAAAACTATGCAATTTTTGTGAAAACGTCCCTTATGCTCAACACAGTACAAAAGGGTTAAAGTATGAGGTTTGCATAAGTTTTGAAAACATTTATGTTTAGCTTGTATCCCCCCCTGAAAACATTGAAAATATGGAAAATGTAGGGGTATGAACTCACAGTTTGTCGTAAGACTCGAGTGTAAGGTCGGCGTGGATACTGAGTGTCAACTGATGTTTTGTACGCAAGTGGATCCTATTAACATATGGTATCACATATATGTATCAGACAAGGACATAACATTATCTGTTATGGAGGAAACCACTTTAGGGACTAGGAATCGTTTGAAACTAAGTGTTAGAATCACACGTGATTGAAGCTAGGGAGTTTGCGGCTGTAATTAGGAGTGTACGGTCAGGGGTTTGCGGCCCAACAGGGTTTACGGCCCATGAGTTTACGGTCCAATGGGGTTTACGGCCCAAGTGTTTGCGGTCCATGGGTTTACGGCCCATGGGTTTGCGGCATGTGGGTTTACGGCCCATGAGTTTACGGCCGTAAACACTGGGTGAAATGTAGGATTTTTGGTGTTTCAAGGTCCTTTCTAGCCTCTTGGGAGTGTTCCGAGTCTTTTGCATAGCAAAAGAGGTGCTAAATGTCAAACCTTGATCATTTACTAGAGTTTACGGCCAAGGCGGGGTGTACGGCCGTGAACTCTTCGTGCTCATGTCTTTTGGGTCGATTTTTAGGTGGAAATCCAAAGTTTCAAGGAGATAACAAGCATAGAGAGTAGCTACTTACTATGAGAAGGCTTGAAATGCGATTTTTAGCCTCTAAGAACTAGTGTGTTCTTGGTGAGAGAGAAAAATCTAGAAAAAGATGAACTTTATAAGATGAAACATGGATTCATCAATAGAAAAGGGATTGAAACACCATAGAAGTGAAGAATCACTTACACTCTTGGGGATTCTTGAGCTAAAATCGATGGTTGAAGAGAGAGAGTAGAGAGAGAAAGTCCTTTGAGTGTTTAGAGTCCGAAATGAAGGCCACTCATCCCTTATATAGGGGGGTGAGTTTGCGGCCGACCGTAAACGAGTTTACGGTCACGAGTTTACGGCCATAAACTCCTGGCCGTGAACTCTTCCTGGCCGTGAACTCGGGTTGTCGAGTGAAGTTTCGAGTTTTTCGCGTGATTTCCGGTTAATTCCGACTTGGATAAATACATATTATTGATTTAAAAGAGTAAGATCTTTTCCCAAATTAAGAATGTTGACGGAATTTAATAAAACCCCAAATTTTATTAACGGAAATCGGGTATAGATAACGGAAAAAGTTTCGGATTGTCACAGAATTGATTTAAATTATGGAATGAAAAGATCAATTATATATCTTTTATTGCAAAAAAATCATTGAAGTTTATTGGGAAAGTAAAAAACAAATATATTTTTAACGAATATAACTCAAACGTTTTTTCCTTCAATTGAAAAACTATATCCAATGATTTGTGAAACCTTGATTGAGTTATTAGATATTCTTCTTTTATCTTTTATTGTATTTGCTTTTATTTAAAATTTAGTAAGGTTGAGTAAATGATCATGACTTTTAATGCTTTAAGTTCTTAGACACAATGAAGAAAAAGAAAATAAATTCGATCGGTTTAGCAAGTCACATGATTAAAGAAGAATAATAAGCGAGATATCATGATTAGTTTAGATATAATTGATCAAAACTACATAGTTTGGAGGGTTCTATATTAAGCTTATGTACATAACAGACACATATTCCCTAAGCCCTATATATATATATATATATATATATATATATATATATATATATATATATATATATATATATATATATTATAAAGCGTATGGATAGTTTTAACAATAACATTTTTCAATTCAGACTTTTTCATTTTACTTTTATTTCTTTACACTTTTGCCGTAACATTTTTCAATTCATACTTTTGCTACTTTACTTTTATTTCCTTACACTTTTGCTTAATATGAACCTTTTTCAATTCGTATTTTTGTCACTTTATTTTTATTTCTCTACACTTTTTCCATAAAACTTTCACTTTTATTTCTTTACACTCTTGGCACTAAAGTTTGATTATTCTTTACACTAATGCCACTAAACTTTGACAATTTACGATATTTGAACAGTAACCTTTTTTCATTTGTGACTTTTCTCCCATATTTTTTTTATATTATCCCAAAAGTGTTTGGAAATTTCTAACACTTAGATTTTTGCCGCATGTTTTATAAAAAATTGTTAAATTCAACCATTTTTTTATTATTTGTCATTTTCGTCTACCATATTCTTCCGTCCTTTATTATTATTATTTTTTTCTAAAACGATTCATTTGTGATTTTTTCTCATATGTTTTTTACATTTTCCCAAAAGTACTCCGTTTATTTAATACATTTACAGTATATCCTCCTATTTTTCAACATTCTTCTATTTTGATACTTTTTCCATCTTTTATTATCAACCCGAACTTTTTAACATTCAGACTTCCATCACATGTTTTCTAAAAAGTTGCTAAATTCAACCTATTTTCTTTTATTCTTTGTCATTTTCATCAACCATATTCATCTGTCATTTATTTTTTTCTAAAAAGAATGACCCGTGCAACGCATGCGTATTTTCCTAGTTTATATTACAGCTGATTGAAAATGATAGAACTAATATTACAATTACGTTATTGATAAATAATCTTAATCCTTAATGACTAAATAATTAAACAACTTGGTTTTAAAGTATACATATCAACTCTCGTGTGACATAGTTGTTAACAAACATAACAGAATTTGGTCATAGATTGCATCCACTTGTAATATAAGACAAAAAATTTAAATTACCTTGATAACTATCAAATTTTGACTTTTTTATTTGACTATACAATAATTTTCTTTTGTATTATCTTTTTTCATATTTAGCTATTTACCATTTAGTTTACCAGTATAAAAAGGGTCCATGACTAATGACTTGTTTATATTAATTTGAGTATGCAACAAAGTGAAGTTCTTACTTATTTATGTTTGTGTTTTTAAGTTGTTTCCAGAAATTTATGAACTAATTATGTATCCACAAATTGGTAAAAATACTAATTTAATTGCATAAACTAGTAAAAATGCATATAACTTGTAGTTGAATAAATAAATCAGTAAGCTTTAAAATATGGATATGTTTGATCGTGAACTATAAGTTATCTTAATTTAAATCTAATCAAGAGATGTATATATGTTAATAAATACAAATTTAATAGTGTTGCAATAAATCGAATAGTATGTTTATTTTTAACAGAAATTAATAATATGTATTAGATCTATAGCAATGACGCGTATATACATGCATCATGTACCTAATTCGACGCACAACTTGGTATACAAAACATCTTTGACTTGAAATATATCCTTATAATATCAATTACAAACACATAAAAGCAGCTCTCGGTGTGAGTGTGACTATATTAATTAGAAAACTTTGGTTGTTATAAAAGTAGTAAACTTAGAGCTGCAAATAATCGATCTGATCCACCAATTCAATCCGAACCCAATCCAAAATTAGAAGGTTAGGTTGAAATTTTCAATCCGTTTAAGTTAAACGAGCCAACCCATCTAATTCATTAATTAAATAGGTTGCGTTGAGTAAAAATTATCAATCCATTTTCAACCCAATAACTCATTTAACTTTAATATATATTAATTTAATAACTTTTTAAATATTATCATTTATTAATCTAAGTATTAATTTAAAAATTATAATGTTTTATTATTATTTTTTTTAAAATATGCAATCATAATTCTTATCTTTTTTTTTTCACGCCGACAACGCCAGCCACTCTTCAATATCATTTCGAAATTAAATATTTTTAATGATATTTGAATATTTATTTGTATTTGTAAATTGGGATTGTGTCTTTGTTATACTTTGAAATTTTATTTATGTTTGAAACTAATTTAAATGGTGTAATTTTTAGTTAATTATTTATATTTTTTTTATTTTAATTGGGTTAACCCATGTTTATCCAATTTATTTACTAGGTTGGGTTAGAAACTACCGGTCAATCCGATGGCATCAATTTATCTGACAGGTTAGGTTGGATTGAAAATATCAATCCATTTAAGTAAACATGTTGAGTTGGGTTGGGTCGAAGTTTTCAACCCAGTTAATAAATGTGTTAAACCCGAACCCAACCCAAGTCAACCTATTGTCAGCTCTAAATAAACTATATTCGTATATAAACAATATTTAAATTTATTTTGTATTTACTTTAATAAATGAAAGTTTTTTTTTGTCAGATGTCACATTCTCATTCAATTTGTCAAATGTTATTTTTTGGTTATGTTGAATTAATTTTTTTTCTACATGTCGGTTATGAATTTTTTTATTTTATTAAATTCCACATAATATTTTAATATAATAATTACAATAAATATAGTAACAAATAGATATCAATTTCATTAATGGACTTACCTTCTAATTTCAGAATTCCCAAATTAAAGCTTATTAATTTCTTTTGTTTATTTGTTTAAATTTAAAATATAAAAAAACATTTCAATTTTAATAATTCATTATTTTCTTATTTTCTTATTAATTTATAGTTATCAAATATTTAGACTTTTATAACTAATTTTTTTTAAATTAACCCATGTAATACATGGTTCTCATAACTAGTATTAACTAAATTAGATTAATTAGTAAAAAAATAGTAATAAGTATTTTGTAATCTTTACCATAATTAGGCAGTAGACTAAAATATTATTAAAGTCAAATAGCAAACTGTAAAAGATCATTATTCCAGTAAGTGATTGAAGTCCCCTTAATGTAGGAAAATAACTTTACAATAGCAAGATAAAAGGATCTAAAAAAAGTTAACGTTATTAGTAATCAATTATAATAAATGAGGATGAATTTTGCCACATGTCAATTTTAGATTTTTTTAATTTTTAAAATTAAAGCCACATAATACTTATACTTATATATGTAAAGTATTAAGTGTAATAAATGTGATAATAAATTACAATTAATATGTTTTTCATTTTTTATTTCAAAATTTTATTTTAATAAATATTTATTATTTACACTTTGATATATAATTTTTTTAATCAACCCGTGTATTACACAGGTTTTACACCTAGTAACGTTTAACACACGAAACTTTCATTTAAGTCGGCAAATAGCAAACTTTCATTTTGGTCTACAATAATATCTTTATTTTTGCCCTTATTAATAAACATTTAAGTCAGCAAAATACTTGATAAATAGTTAAACATTTTCACTAAACTATTAACTATGTATCAATTCTAAAACAAAAAATTGCTAGTAATTAAAATTAAAAAGTTCAACTAAAATTAAATCTAAGTATTACTCTTAAACGGTTAAACCCCTCTTATATTTCATCATTGGAAAATTTTACGATCCCTCACGAAAATATCGAGAATTGAAGGGTGAGTAATGTTATAATCTTCAGTCAAATCTTATAGAAAATTAAAAATAAAAAAAAAAACACTTGACAGGAATTCAGTAATACATGATTAATTCTGTCAAATGTTTTTTAAAATCTTTTCCATAAAGACCGATTACTGAATATATAATCACTTTTAACTTTATTCAATTAACCATTTACCAAATAAAACACAAAAAGCCAACCAAAAAAAAAAATCATCCTCGAAACACATGTTCTTCACCCGTCTTTCGATCTATTCTTGTAATCCAACGGCTGTAGTTTTTAGATGGTGATTTTTTATATTCAAGATTATCCTTTACATAACCAATATTCAATCCTTGTCCCACCGGAATAATCACTGATCTCACCAAACATGCCTTCTTAACAACCAAGTCCCATCGGAAACCACCCATGCGCCGCCCTGTACCACCACCTCTGCATAACAAGACAGCACCTCGATGGCTCAATCTAGCTACCCCAAACAATTCACACAGGTCTTTCCGTCCACCATCCACCACCATGAATTCAACCTCCGGTAGTCTCTCCATCACTTCCATAGATTCTCCCACCATTAATTCCGGCACCGTTGAGCCATGCTCCTTCAGGGCGGCGATATATTCTGATCGTGAACATTCATTTTGTAGTATGCAAACATAACGTGCACCCGAGTGGCGTGCTGCAATTTCCAAGCCGATGCTTGTCGTGATTTCACTACCACTCGACCATGCTTCCACAATCAATCTTGGGTTCCACCCGCCTGCCATGGCGGAGATCATCTCTACATCATCTGATTCTTGAAACTTTTTGCACTGCCATTATCAAAAAGATGAAAAAAAAAAAGTATGAGCAATAACTCTATGAAGTATATTTCTTCATTCATATATAGAGTTGTATATATATAAGTACTTACGGTTTTCACGGTATCTATGTACGCTTTCAAAGCCATCTCCGGTGACCAAACCAACTTCATCTTCTCTCTACAACGACGGGGACGTGGAATGTTGATATGAGCGAAATGGTGGTTCGTTTATCAAATTTTATACTTTGAAGATACATATATAATTATATATGTGTAGTGTTGTTTATTTATTTCTTGAACTAGCTTCCTATCGTTGACAATTTACATGGCCCCACAAAACACAAGAAATATATATTTCTCAAAGCATCTACAATAGTCAATAGTTAACCTTTTAAAAACATTTTAATTTTGCTAATTAAGCAGTTTTGAACTAACTTTTACTTGATAAAAATAATATGAAAATACCTACTTTAGTTATAAAATTTTCAAAAGTTTTTATTGGTAATTATCTTATTCTCATTGATATCAACTGTTTTATAAAATTCCTTGATATAATTTGTACTTCTGAGTCAAACAAATGTAAGTATACAAATAAAATAGGTCCAAAATTATAATGTATGTAATTATAAAAATAAAAAATATTATATGATCTTCATTTTTTAGCATCTGATATATTAATATTATTTTGATTGTTTTGACAAATATTTGTGCTGATATTATCTATAAATTTGTTCTTTTTAATTTGTATGTTTAATAAAATAGAATAATTGGTCAAAAGAAAACAAATGTATACTATTTCAATATGGTTATGAGATAAATATCAATAGTTGTAAGTCATAATATGTGTGTTTTATGAAAATTCGAATGTGCTGGCTTTTGGGCTTTAATTTTGTTATGCATATGCATTTCCACTTAATGCACATCGTATCTGTAGTGATTACATATACGTTTGACAATTCAATATCGGTCAAGTAGCGTTACAATAACATTCAATAACACACTCTCCATTTGATTAATATTTGGTTATTAAATTTAAATATTTAATGCCATTACACTAATCTTCAATCGGAGAACCACACTACAAAACATTAGCAAAGAAGTAAAGATTAAGAACCAACATCGTTAAATTAATAACTCTAAATAAAAGCACGACACATGAAGTGGCTTGTTGGGGAATTTCATCCTTACAAACTTTCAAAATTACTTATATATCCTTACAAATTTTAAAATTACATATATGTCCTTCTAAAACTATAAAATTCACATTTATATCAGAACTCATATTTTAATTAATAATAAATCAATTTAATATTAAAAAACTTATTTAAAAAATCAAAATACCATATGAAATTATTAAAGTATCCTTATATCTCTTTTTTAAACTACTAATCATCTGAAAGAAAATCCTAATTGTTCTTCTCTTACAAAATTTGTCGGACTAGTTCTTGAAAATTTTGTTCTTTCGGCACACATATTGCTTCGATGGTGTACAAACCTATTACACCAAACCCCACCAAAAAAATCTAAAAAGAACAATAAAAACAAACACTTAATTTATATTACAAAATAAATAAATTGTGTGTAAATTTGTGTAGGTGTAATGAGGAGATAAGTTCAAAAAAGATAACATTTCACAGGAATGAGTTAGACGGAGAGATTAATTAGATTTAGAATAAAATAAAATAAAGGAAGCAATTCAGCAAAAATATGTAACGATTGACAGTTTGAAAATCATATGCATTACCCAAAACCCAAGAAGAAACTATATTTTCAAATAAATACAATGAAGAACTCAAATTCGATAACAATGGAACACTTAGGAAGTTTTCCGATGGCGGCGATGTTTACTTCGTGGGTCGAATGGTTAATATTTTAAAAAAGATTTGGAAAGGATAGTTTGGTAATATCATATAACATTTTGATTTTTAGATAATATTTTTAATATTAAATTAATTTAATCCTAATTAAAATATGAGTTTGGATATAGATGTACTTTTTATAGTTTTAGATGGACATATATGTTGTTATATATGTTGTTATAAATTTTGTAAGGATATTAATGTAATATTGAAAGTTTGTAAGGATATAAATGAAATTTAACCTTCCATTAATGTTGCATGCTGTATTCGATCCTTCTTCAACACCATATGCATTTCATGAAATCTATCTCCGTACATTTGTTGAGAAGTTAAATACCAAGCCACTAAAAAAACCCTGCCATCATTCATCGAGCAAAAGTTAGGACATCCCAAGAATCATTTAATTACCTGGGTTTTTCTTTGTTCATGATATGGACCGCATTGGCGCATTGCCTCAAGAGTCAAGATCACAATAAGCATCAACGTAGGACGTGACTTTTGCCTTTTACAGAGAATATGTAGCGTAAACTGTGTTGAATTAGGTTGTTGATAACAAAGAATGTGAGAAAGTGGCGTTCAATTTGACTTAAAAGATGATAGAGTGCCATGTTACTATTCACGTTGGCAGACACGTCATAAAAATCCACCCCAAGCATGGTAGAAAACAGTAAAATGGGGAATAGCTGTTAAACAGTCAACATTGCAAAAAATAAGAAATGCCGGTATAGGCTAAAGGGAGTGGTAACATTCCTAACACCTTCCCACGTCAGATTTTATAGTGCCACCTCATTTTTGACCATTTAACACTAAATCTTAGCATTTGGTAAGGAGTGGTAACACTCCTAGCACTTTATTTTTTTCTTTTTCTAATTTAATTAAATTATTTTATAAATAATTAACCAACATTCAAATAAATTACTCTTTTTTTAGAATTGAAATAAATACTGTAGCTCCAAATTTCTTTCAGATATTTTTGTGAGATGGGGGTCGTGTTTTTGTCACCGTGCCAAAAATAAAAATATGACAATAATGTTTTTCACTTTTAATATCCAATTTTTAGAAAAAAAAATTAAATTTTTTTTATCCTTTTACCATATATTCTAACAAGAATATTACTATAATATTTATAATATTATATGTTAATATCACAATATAAAGGTTAAAATCTACATAATATTTTTTATATAGGGAAATTAACTTATTAGGGTAATTACCTTTTCATTTTGTTCATATTTAGGTAATTTTTTGTACACATCTAGGCAACGAATTTTTTGGAAATATTCACATATAACCATTACTAGTTTATAACACGTGAAAACCACGATTATAAAATTAATTAAACTTCCATATTAAAAAATTAAAATTATTAATCAATTATTTTAAATAAATTATTATTTAAAAGATTGTTTTAGTTATATAAAATTATAATCGTTGATTTAAATAAACACGTGAAGTTATATCAGCTTATAATCCGTATTAATTTTATTTTATTTTTTAATATAATGTTATTAATTTAATATAATTAGAGTGAAAAATTTAAAATTTTAAAAATTAAAATGGAGAATCAATTATTAATTTAATGTAATTAGAGTGAAAAATTGAAAATCTGAAATTTGAAATTGATAATTAATAGGTTGACAAGTGGCATGATATGTGATATATAATATTAATGAGAAGTTCTAATAGTATGTCACTTGTCAATAGGAGAACAAACATAGGGCTGTCCACTATTTGGATAAAACTGAATTGTCCAATTGGACAATTTGGATTGGACTATTTGGTTCGGATATTCAGATTTTTTGAATTGGTTTTCAACAAATCCGAATTATTATTTTGGATTTCGGATTGATTTTTGTTTATAAAATAAGAACCGAATAGTCCAAAAAAACCGAATAACAATTTTTTATGTATTTATATTCAATATATCTATAATTATTTATTAATTTTATAATTTTTTTAAATAAGTTCAAAAGGTTTTAACTAATAAAAGACATTAATATGTACTTTCTCTTAAAAGTTTTTTATCTATTAAATAATAAACTATAATATGCCTTCTTAGTGGTTGTTTATAAATTTAAATTACAAGTAAATAATTTGTTTTTTGCTTCTTCTGTAAAATTAGATCATATTATAATTCTATGTCCTTTTAAAATGTTATGGTTTTTGAAAACCGAAATATAAAAACTGATCCAACCGAATTGTAATGGGGTCGGATCAGATCAGATTTGAATTTAGTTTGGACTATTTGGATCTATATTTTGAAAACCGAAATCAATTTGGATTTACTTAATTGGATCGGATCGAACCGATCCATCCAAACGAACACCCCTAAACAAACATATTCATTTATTAGAATAGAGAGATGATTGGTTGTACCAAGTTACAGCTTACATAACATATATATGACAACGACAATTACCTAAGAAGGTAATGAATTATTGATTTTGTTCACATCTACACATTTTTTTATATTCGACCATCTAACTTGTTGAAGTTGTTCACCTAATACCATTGTTTCAGAAATTTAAAGTTATAGTCGAAATCGTTCGTCCAACTTGTTGAAATTGTTCACATAATACCATTCTTTCTGAAATCGAGACACTTGGTTCGATCTGACACAATAACACCAAAATGAAATGGATTGATTGAATAGCTAAGCAGAATTCGAAATGATTCGCAACGACACACATATTTTGCAAGGTATTCCTATGAGGTGTAACAAATGCATTCGTAGTATATCATAGTTGAGAAATTAGTATTTCGAGATAAACTTTAGACAAGATTTACGTTTATGATACTTACAGTTTCATGAGCATTTGAGGTAAATATTTGCCAAATATTCGTAAGTGTTCACTAAAATTTTCGAGAGTTCTTAAGCGTTTCAAACTGTGATTTTCTTTCAATATTCTTGATTCCAAGCGTTTTAGTCTACCAACAACCAAATCCAAGCTTGTTGTGCGTCAGTCTAACCATAATTAAACATAGGTGATCAGTCTACATCTAGTTGTGGTTCGACCCATGTACAACCAACTTAGCTAAAGTGTTTGACTTAAAACCTTGTGTTGTATTAGCATTCAAGGGTTCGAGTTTATATATGTATATATGTAACCCCATAATTATAGGTTAAGGGATATACCTAACCTAAAAGAGTAAGCCTTAGGCTATAGTCGTGCTTTCCTAAGATAGTACTAGTTCACTATTGCCAATAGCTCTGATACCAATCTATCACACCCCTGGCCGTCGGCGGAAACGTCGATGTGCGCCACGTAAATCAATGATCACAGTTACTGAACATACATTGAACAATATAAATATAATCTTCTATTATTACCGAAATAGAAATTACATCGACAGTGGCTATTGCAAAGCCATGACACACACCTAGTAAATTGGCGTTCACAAAAGTACACTACAATAACGGTAAGTCTTCTATTCAAACTCTTCTGGTGTGTTATTAAACCTGAGAATACATGCATTAAGATACGTCAACAAAATTGTTGGTGAGTTCTACAGGTTTTGACACAAATTATTTTTATAACCAAAAGTGTTTTCTAAAATTTATCTGGTGACCCATCTTTTATAAATACGTACTTTTTATATCAAAAGTATAAAAATAAATGAGTTGCAAAAGTGTACTTAGACTCATTTTGAAGTATCGTTTGTTCAAGTCCGAAAGTACAAAATTTGGTGAATATATAAGTAAATCAAACTTACATCAAATTTTGACGGTTCACATGACCAAAATGCATTTTTATATAAAGATTTTGAATACCAATTTATATAAAAGTAAGACACGTACTCTTTGTGAAAACATAACATAACCAACTTTACTCTTGAAGTGTCGTACAAGCAATTTTATAATTTAAACGTAAAACTCGTAGATTTTTTGTTTATAAAACTTGTAAGGTCGTGTTATAGTGGTTATCAAGTGTTAACTTACTTAATTTAGGAATCGGCGCCAAAATAGTGGGGTAAACCCCTTCGACATAAACATTGTATTTTCGTGCAAAAATATAGGGTTTATATAAATAACTTATTAAATTTAAGTTAATAAACCTTGACCGGTCGTGTCATGATGTTAATGAAGTGTTATATGACTTAGTTTTGCATAAAGACACTTATCGTTTTGAACAAATATCCATACTGCATACTGTAACGCCTCAAAATTTAAGACAAAATTTTCATTTCTAATTCTCAAAATATTACTCATAAATTCCAGTCATCACAAAAATTATAAGTTATTATCAAACAATATCATAGCATCCCAAAATCCTCAAATCTCCATAAGCCGACGGATGTGTACAATTGTGCCTTCGCCTTCCCGGAATCTACAGAAGTACCTGAAACACATTTAACTCAACACGGTAAGCACGAAGCTTAGTGAGTTTCCCAAAATACCACACACAAATAATTAGCCTCTCATGACTATATATCGGTAAGGACCCTCTGGTCATGTGTCTCAGTGAAGACCCTCCGGTCTCACGGATCGGGTTGAACCCTCTGGTCCTATCTTAGTGAAGAACCTCCGGTCTCACAACTCGGTTTGGACCCTCTGGTCCTATCTCAATAAATACACAGAATAATATACAACATAAATCACAAAGACAGAATGCATATATATCACATATCTCAGTATAAGCACATAAGACCCTCCGATCGATAACACAGATAAGACCCTCCGGTCGTACAGTAAATACCACTTAGCTAAGTATAGTGAGAAGACTCACCTCAACTGCTACGCGAGAAACCCTACATTGTCGTTGCTGCTGCGCACTGACTCTTGAACTGGGCCAAAACAACCCAACACTATAATCAAAGACTATACAAGGCTACACCCCAACACTATGCCCCATAGATGGCCTAACTAACCAGGCCCACTACTGACCCAACTCATTGGGCCCACCAAGGCTCAAGACCAAAAAGGTCCACTAATGGAAAATTGGGCCCAAACCCTTACTTGGGCCTTACCCTAAAGCCCACGACTTAACTCTAATCCAAAACAACCTTTCTCATATGGCTCAACCAGGCACCAACAATCGGGCCCAAGAAGACATCCCAAACCGAAGCCCAAATATGCAAACCCACTCAGACAGAGTACGCAGGGCGTACTCAGTGGTACGTTGCGCGTACTCGCTTAATGGCTTGTATGTTGCGCGTACTGGCTTGTACGCCCAACGTACTTCCCTCTTAAACCCTTTTCCATTAAGCACTTAATGCTTTAAGCCATAAGTCCAAACTACAGATCTGAGTCCCAAATAACGTTTAAACCCATAAAGTCACTGGCTTGGTGACTTTGCATGCCCCACACAAGCCCAAACTCCAAAAATGGCATTCTACTTCCATGAAAATGGTCTTAATTCTTGCATGAACCATTAAGACTTGCAAGATGTCAACTTTATGATTCTAGGTCCCAAATAACACTAAGAGGGGCAACTCTAAGCTCTAAAAATGACATGGACTCAAGGGACTTCATCAATGGGACCAAAAGAGTCCATAAACTCAACCTAAAAGAGATCTAAGAAAATAACCACCAAGTTTGAGAATTTATACCTCAAATGAGAGCCAAAGGCTGATGAGGTTGTGGATCTAAAAGCTCTAGCTTCTTCAATGAATCTTCAAGAGTGAGCACCTTCTTCAAAATCACCAAAACACTCTTCAAATGGTCTTCTAAGCTCCAAGAACACACAAGAAGGATTATGGTTTCGTGAAAGTTGTCCAAGGGTGAAAGGGAGGCTGATCTTTGAGGCATTATGTTCTTTATATAGTGTTCATCCCCAAAATTAGGGTTTTTCATTCTGACCTTCGTACGCCCCACGTACCTTCTTGTACGCCCCGCGTACGATGCCGCGCACCCTGACTCAAACCTCGCACCTACGCTGCGCGTTCTTCCCAGCTACGCCTCGCGTAGACCTTTTCTCCTTGGTACGCCCTACGTATCACTCGGTACGCCCTGCGTACTAGGGTTTTCTCCCAAACCTTAACTCTTCCGAATGCCATAAATCACTCGATACAACTCCGATCTCAACCATCCATATATCCATAGAAAGGCATCGAGACGCTCAACACTATTATCAATTCATACTTGCCATCAGATATCCCAAATCTAAAATCCATTTCCCATAAAGCCTGATTGACAGATTATCGAAATACCCTTTTTGCTCCAAGTCACAACCGAATACCCAAAACATCCAATATAGTATCCACCTCCAAATGAGCCCAATAACTAACTTCTTCAAGGATTCTAACCCTGCTAATACCCAAACCTTGATCACCATTTCGAAATGAAAACGTCTTGAAAACAGGATGTTACACATACATTCCTATTTCAAGTTGCATGAGTATCCAAACTACGTATAAATACTATTTCAATTCTATACGAGAGTGCGTGTTAGGTATAATGGTTTACTTATGTTATAAGTTCTATACCTACACGAATTCAGGCACTCTATGTTTAAGTGTTTTTTCTCTTAAACATGGCACAACTACTTGTAAAAGGTACAAGTTCGCAAGCCATAGACAGTTAATGGCTCTACATATGGCTATAACCGATACTATGATGTTCCTGTCTCCATAGCCGGTGCTACAAGGAGGGGGCACCACAACAGTCCTCTGTAACCTTCATCATCGTCGGGAACAACCAAAACCATAGTCTTCCAGACTCTTCATCATCATCGGGAAAATAACCGAAATCACAATCTTCCGCACCCCTTAACATCGTCGGGAAAACAAATAGGACAATTATCACCATAATGACTCGTTAGACACCGTTGTAACTAGCAACTATATGTGGGGTTATCAACCCATATAGGACACTATACATAACTTCCTTGCTCCATAGAATTAATGGTTATATGCAAAGGACCTTACTAAGTTTTTGATTCTTAGTTTATGAAGTTCCTTCTCATGTAGACTTAACGGTTTCAACCGTCCTAATAACTCCAACAATTCTACGGTTCCAACTGTTAAGTTACTAGACCAATGACTTAACCGTACGTATAATTCAAACAGAAATCAGGAAACATAACGATTGTGAACGAAACAAAACCAGGTTTCAAGCAACATGAAACCTACAATTTCCATAATATTCGGTAACTTGTATAATTGATACCTTACATAAATTCTTAGAATACGATTCTTAAAATCCAGAAATCAATTATCTAATAATATAATAAAAATGATTCATATTTTTATAATAATTATAAAAATATAATAACATTGTTCTTATGATCATTTTTACACAACTTCATAGAGTATATAATTATTATTTGATTTTTGTTATTATTCAAATAATTATTAATTAATTGTTCAAACCATGTTTTTCAACCAATTTAGGTAATGTACTTTTATATTATAAATTTTAGTTTGAAAGGCATCTAAGTTATATATAATTTCATTTTAGACGTCCTTGACACGTTCATGCTTATTTTTTAACATATATCATAATTTTATAATTCGCAAGACATACTTGTATCATTATAGCGATCTATTTATAATCTTGTGATTTCTCTTGATATTTATATTCATAATTCACCCGAGATATAAATATATCATCTTTTAGCATTCTACTTTAACTTGTAAAATTTATTGATGATTTATTACGTTTTAGATTACTATTTCACAAACTTTTAGCTAATAACAATTTATGATGCATTTTAACGTATGAAACTTGAAAATCATCAAAATTTCGTGTCACACCCCCAAACCAGAACGGCGGAAACGTTCGGGGGCGGATGACGTCATGCTCAGTATCATAACCATAGTGAAGAAAGTAAAACACAACCATCATAGATATAATTTAAAAGATTACATTGTTTCCAAAATACATGTTTCCAATTAAATTACATATGATGATAAAATGTAGCAAAAGAATCTACGCCTTAGCGTCTTCACTTCAGAAATCTTGCGTTTACATGTATTACTGATTACCTGAGAATACAAGTTGTTTTGAAAAGAGAGTATCAGCATAAAGCTGGTGAGTTCATAAGTATTTTATAAAAATGAATGTTGTTTCCTTAATGTTTGATACAAGTTTGTTTCCAAAAAAATCCAATATTTTCTAAAAGATTTGTTGTAAACTGAATTGAAACAAGGCCTAGTATGTATAAGTAAGTCGTCATATGTGTGTGTTTTATATTCAAATAAAACTCCTTTGTATAAAACTTTAGAATTTCCGTGAATTGTATGTTGTGTTAATATTCCATGCGAGATGTTATAATCATACTAAAGACCGGAATGCCTTGAATGCGACGTTCTTCAGGCGTCGGAAAGTTATGACACTTGTCACCACAAACCTGCGGGTTTAGCTGTTGCAAGCAGCTTAGGTGCGGGTTTGTCGGACCCAGTATAGATCTATACACAACTATCACGTTCTCATTCCAGGAGATTCTGATTATAACTAAAGGATTTTTCTGTGGTACTTGGAGTACCCTGAAGGAAAATGTCTCACGAATATTCATTAACGAGTTCACGTAGTGTGTTGTGAAAGTTCGTTTTGTAAATCGATAATGTTATTGTTTTCTTTGTTAAATGAAGTGTTCAAAACTATACCTATTATAGTTTATCTAAAGTGTTGTATGATGGCATGAAACCTTGTTACGCATGTATATGTATTTCAAATAAGGGACATTGGAAATACTAAGTGTAAATCTTACACACCTTGCTCAACATGTTACAAGGTGTGAATAACTCTTAAATATGTATTTGACAGTTTTACCCTTAACTGTCACTGTTTTTGAGTAATTATAGAAAAATCATCGTAAGTCGAAAACTGAATCCGCAAACTTTGAGTATTTGGAAAAAGTGTCTAACGTGTTCATAAATTTTCCCATAATTTTTGGTGGTCTCAAACTAGTTTGAAAATATTCATTTTCACAACCTGGTCTGATTTTGTTGCTGCAGTGATAGACAGTTTTGTAAAAATCACCATAAATTGTAGAAAAATCGTATGGAGATGTGCAAGTAGTCATTTTAAAGGTATAAACCTGAACTACTTGCATATTATACAATTTTGAAAAATATTAAGTTTAAGATGGGTAAAAAAGTTCATGAACAGGTCACAACTTTTCTGTTGTAAGCTGTCAAGTTGAGTTTTGAATATGTTTTGGTGTTTTAACTTGTATTCCCCCCCTGAAAACTGAAGAAAACTATAAAATGTAGGGGTATGAACTCACCTTGAGTGATGACTTGAAGAGTGGAAGGTTGAAGTTAAGGAATATCAAGTCAAGAGCACTTGATGAACACGGGAAGACTTGAATGATCCTAAGAACGATTTTTGGTGTTAAGATATGAGTCAATGATCCAAGAGTGTTATGAAATTATAGAATAACACTTGAGTTTAGATGGAATACTTACCAAAAAGTGCAGTAGCAACTCAAGAACACTTGCACAAGGTGGTGGGAAGTAGAGAGAAAAAGAGGCTCTCTTGAAGGTTTGAGAAGTGTGTAAGTATTTGAAATGAGCAAGTAAATCAAGAAATCCTCCAGGGATTTCTTTATATAGAAGGTTGCTGGAGCAACTTGAGAGTTTGAAGTGATGTGTGCATTAGTTTGTGTGATGTGGATAAGGTGGTAAATGAGAGGATGACACATGGAAGGGCAAGTGGGCACACTTGACCCACTTGTGGGGTAAATATCCTCTTAATATAAAATAATGATTTTTAAATTAATAAATCCTTGAGAAATAAATAAAATATGAGTTCTGGGGTTTTAAAATGATAAAATATGGATTTGGGTGAAAATCCCACGTTAAAATCATGAAAAACGGGCTTAAAACGAAGTTGTGGTCGAAAACCGGGTGAAAAGGGGCGATCTGCGAGGCTTCTCGGATCAGGGGCCGAAGGTGCGAGGAGGAGGGACCGAAGGGTCTCGGTTTGGTCTGCTGAGCTTCGGTCCGAGAGGCTTCTGACAAGGTTCGCTTCTGACAGGAGGGTTCGGCTCCGAGAGGGTTCGGTCCTATTAGAAGGGTTCGGCCCTAAGAGGTTCGGTTCCTAAGAGGTTCGGTTCCTAAGAGGGGTTTCGGCCCTATTTAGCTGGTTTTCGATATAACTCGCCGTTTCGAGCGGTTTTTGGCCAAGTTAAGGGTCGGGATGACTATAAAAAGTTGAGAGAGATTTTGAGAGAGATTTGGGAGAGATTTCACATACTTGGAGAGATTTGGGAGAGATTTAACCTTAGCCATTGTTATCGTATAATCTCGTAATGCAAGGTTCGTGAACCCCGTTATGCTTCGTTAATGATCGTTTTAAGTCCCCAAAAGGGTCCTTAGTCGTGTTTTGATGCGTTTAACTCCCTTTTTAGGGTTTTTACATTGTTAACACATAGATTCTTCGAGACACTTGAATTTTTGACATACAAATGCACATTTTTATACATAGAATAACTTTTTAACATACAAGTACTAGTTAAGTTTGACCGGTTTGACTTGTTGACTTTGACTTGAATTTGGCGGTTGTCACATTTCGATAGACGTGCGTGTATTCTCTCCCAAATGTTAAAACAATAAAAGAGGGGCCGTAGAAACTCACATTCGATGCGTGATCTAGATGTTGGTTTGTTTTGGTGAAGCTATTTGTGAATAACCGTAAAGTAACCATTCTTGCGCTTTGAAACATTTCCGAATTTGTTTTGTAATATTTTAAACTAAAGGGGCTATTTTTATAATGATTTAAATCGAAAGGCTGATTTTAAATTTTGTAAAATAGGTGTAGGGTTGCTTTGGTTAAAATATACAATTAGAGGGTTGTTTTGGTCAAAATAATACAAACAATGACGATTTTAATTAGAGCTGACAAAAATCGATCCAACCCACTAACCCAACCCGAATTAGTAGGCTGAGTTGAGATTTTCAACATTTTTAGGATAAATGAGTCAACCCATCTAACCCATTTAATTAAATTGGTTGAGTTGGGTAAATGTTATCAACCCGTTTTCAACCCACCAACTCATTTAACTTAATATATATTTTAGTTAATAATTATTTAAATATTACCCTAATTTAAGTATACATTGTAAATTACAATGTTGTATTATTATTTATGTTTTAAAAACTACAATCCTAATTCCTATCTTTTTTCTTTGCACCGACAACACTAGTCAATATTCAAAATCATTTCGAAATTACATATCTTTAACGTTACTTGAACAATTTCTTTGTATTTGTGAATTGAGATTGTGCTTCTATTATATACTTTGAAAGTTTATTTAAGTTTGGAATAAACTTAAGTGGTATAATCTTCAGTTAATTTTTTTTTATTTTATTTTAAATGGGTTAACCCAGGTTTAACCCATTTATTTAATAGGTTGAGTTGGAATTACATAAACGGGTCAACCCGGTGACAACCTATTTATCTGAAAGGTTGGGTTAGATTTGAAATATCCACCCATTTAAATAAAATGGTTGGGTTGGATTGAAATCTTCAACCCAATTAATAAATGGGTTGAACCCGAACCCAACCCAGGTCGACCCATTGTCATCTCTAGTTTTAATCTTAAAATCAACAGAAGGGACTAATTTGGTTAAATAGCTCAAACAACGGGACAATTCGGTATGATCTTAAACTAATGGGGCTTGATTTGTAATAACTTGAATAAATGGGCTGATTTGTAACATTTAATACAAATAAGGGGGTTGTTTGGGTTAACTTGTTAAACACCATTGAAAGGGGTCATTGTCTTCCATCTGATCGGGCATAGAAAGGATCGAAAGAAGGCAGGAAGCTGCCATCGACCACAAAGGCGTCAAGACTAATCCGACGGATCTTGGTTGTCCTTCTCCCGTCCGACAGAGTTCCCAAAGGAGGCAGTGAGCAAAGTAGATCGATGCACACACATCAGGTGGAGGGGATCAAGCAGATCGTGAGGAGGGGAAAAGAGTTGGTCTTCGGCGGGCTCCACTTGGCCTCTTCGTCCTCATCTACGGAAGCAATCGAACCGAAAAAGGACATAACAGCGGCAGTCGACCGATGGAGAGCACCATTGGTGCTCGATCTACTGAAAAAAAAAGAATACGAAGGAGAACGAAACGACAGCTGGTCGGGGTTCAGTTAGTTCTCGGCAAACCAAAGGGAGAAAGAGTTGAAGTCGACAACTGGTGGTGGCGGTAACGGGCTGGAGATGGTAGCGAAGCAAGGTGGCAGTAGGCGTCTCCGGCGAGCCGTTCGTTGATCGTTCTTCGTGGTTGGCCATTTTCGGAACAAAGAAAAAGGGGAAGCAACAGATCGATGGGTGTTTGGGGGTGCTACATGACAACATAAGGGGAAGAAGGAGGGGCTGTAACGCCGACTTGGTCGTCGGATTCTAGAGAAAGGGTATTGAAACATCCCCAAAATATTGACAGAAAATTTCGTTTTATTTATAAAGGAAAAATCATTAATTACTTGTTTCAAAACCTATGCATTACAATCATAGTATAAATCCCAAAACAAAGTTAATGTGGAATATAAAGTGTGTGTGCCATGCAGTCAAACCAAACTTTTTCATTGAAAACCGAAATACCTGAAACATAAACTAAAAACCGTAAGCACGAAGCTTAGTGCGTTCCCCAAGATACTACATACCAAACATACAATAAACATATAGTGGGCCCCGCCTGGCTTCGGACCCCGTCCGACATTGGGCCCCACCCGACATTGGGCCCCGCGCGGCATCGAGCTGAGTTGGTAAAATGGGCCCCGCCCAACGTACAATAACATATATCAAATAAAAACAAACACATGCAATAATCATAGAGATACATAACATACAGATATCCATCAGGCCCCGCCCGACATCAGGGCTTATCCCGGAAGACATAAACACAACCACATGCAAGAGTTACAAAGACAACTAGCATACTAACAACATAATATAAACATGGGCCGACCTTGGTGCCTTTGACCTGCTAAACCTGGTAAGGAAACTCACCTCACACTGCCGACTCACACAGACGATCCCTGGCTACTGGCTGACAGATTTCCGAACTGTCAATCATCAAAATAACACCTAATTAACAATTGGGTTCCAATGCATAACCATAAATCCATATTTGGGGTAAAAAGACTATTTTACCCCTAACCTAGCTTGGTTCTAAACCAAGGCCCAAACTCACACTCTGGAGGCCCAAAAGCCAAAAAGGTCAACCAAGGCCCAATTATGGCCCAATTTTCCAAATTGGGCCCAAACCCCTTACATGGGCCTTATCCTAAAGCCCATCCAACTATCCTAGTCCATACACTTGTCCTTAGATGGCCTAACAAGGACCCAAACACCTAATCCCAAAAGATAGGCCCAACTCAAAGCCCAACAAGATTAGGGTTTTCACATAAAATGGCGATTAGGGTTAAGGAAAAATACTTAACCCATAAGGACTTAATCCATTAAGCCCATCATTCTACTAGGTCAATCATACAATAGGGTCGGGCATAATTCATAATTCCAATCCAATGGTCCAACACATGGGTCCCGGCAAGTCTCAAACAAAAGTTTCCAAGATTAGGTTTTCTAAACCCTAATTAGGGTTTCCAACCCAAACAAATGCCAATTAGTCTAATGGTTAAGTTTTAGGCTGATTAGGGTTTCACTAGGCCAGGCACCACCCACTGCCACCTCGGGCAGTGGTGATCGACAGTGGTTCACGGCGGCAGCCACCACCTCACGGTGGTGGTTGTTATGATTCTAGGCCAAAACAATGACAAAAGCACTCCAAGCATCAATCCAATCATGCACATAAACACACAGCCACCAGAGATGGTGGCTAGTGGCGGCAAAATGGTGGCAGCCACCACCTCACGGTGGTGGCGGTGGGTTTTCCAGCTAAAATATTGCACATACAACCACACGGACACAGAAAACAACATATACACTCGAACACACATACACTCGGCCACCTCCTAGGTGGCTGACGTCGCCGGAAATGGCGAGAACAGTGGCCAAAGGCCACCAGCGGCAGCAACGACGTACCTGACGCCGAACAAATAGAGAAGAAAGAAGGAGTGGAAAGGTGGGTGGCGATTAGCCTTACCGAGAGCTTCCTGGTCGCTCACTATGTAACACCCATAAAATTCAAGCCAAATTTAAACTTTTTAACACATTTTAAAACCATTAAGTTATTACAGGTTGTTTTCAAAATGGTTTAGACATCAGAGTATTCCCAGAATCAATCATGAAAATATGAGGAGGTGCACGATCACGCCTTCGCCTTCACGCAATCATCCGAAGTGCCTGAAACAAAATCAACAACTGTAAGCCCGAAGCTTAGTGAGTTTCCCCAAAATACCAACGCCATACAAACATAACCATATCATATAACCAATACAGAACAACATGTATAATGAGTCATCAGCCTGACTGGACCGCCTCACAGGCCTTCAGTCTATCTGGACTGCTCTTCGAGCCTTCAGTACGTCTGGACCGCCACGCAGGGCCTACAGCCTATCCGGACCGCTCGCCGGGTATGTTGGCCTACAACACAAAGCAGGACCGCCTCAACCCAACCCTCAATCAAACAAACATGTGCATATAAATATCATACGGTAGCTCATTTCATATAACATTCAAACCGATCTAACAGATCACCAATCATAGCAACATCCCAATAACCGGGATACAGACCTAACCGGTCACTAACATAGCATCATCCTATAACCAGGACAATCATGTGCACATAGACATCATATAACACTAGCATGCATATATATAACAGTCAAACCGATCTAACAGATCACAAAGCATAGCAACAATCCTATAACCAGGATATCGACCTAACAGATCACTAACATAGCATCATCTTATATACCAGGATACCGACCCAACCGGGTCACTAAAGCATAGCATATCACCATCCTAACTACCAGGATATAAATCAGTAAGCATAACATGCAATAATCCGAATACAATCCATAAAGGGCCGGCCTTGGTGCCTTAGACCCTGTTGATATAGTGAGGAGAACTCACCTGGCACTGCTGAAGTCCCGCAGGTACGCTCCAGCTGCTGATTGATAGATTCCTAAACTGTCAACATCAAACAATACCCACATAATAATTGGGTTCCAAGCTCAAAGTCCAACTCACATTCCAAAAGCACAAAAGTCAAGTAATGGGCCAAAGCCCAATATATGGCCCAATTTTCCAAATTGGGCTCAGACCTCTACACAGTCTTTCCTTAAGGCCCACCCAATTATTCCAATCCAATTTCCATGGCCCAAATATGGCCCATCAATAGCCCAATCGCCAAAGCCCAATAGGAAAGGCCCAAATCAAAGTCCGAGTGAGATTAGGGTTTTCACATGAAATGATGATTAGGGTTAAGTGTTTCTTACTTAACCCATTAAGGACTTAATCCATTAAGTCCATTATTGCCTTAAGTTAGTTTGTCAATGGTTATTATTTAATATTTCAAGTTATTAAATAATCTCGTGTGTGTCCCGATAAATTCTCAAAATTAGGGTCTTATGCCATTAGGGTTTTTTTCCAAACCCTAATTAAGGTTTTCCAACCCAATACTGGCCCATCAGTCCATTGGTTGGGCTTTTAGGTCACTTTGGGCCTTATTGGGCCCATTAGGGTTTCATTGGGCCCACTAGCGTTTCATTGGGCCCATTCTTGTCCAATCATCCCAAACGAGGTCCAAACGCAGTCAAAGCACACCGCCACCTGACACGGCGGCCGGTGGCGGAAGGAGGCGGCAACCACCACCTTATGGTGGTGGTTTGGAGTTTTCTAACTATTCCGATAAGTTACAAAGTTACACCTGATATTTGATACACACAACACACACTACATCACAAACACAGCCACCACCACGCGGCGGTTGGTGGTGGTAGAACAGCAAAAGCAGCAATAACCACCATGGTTGGCAGCCATGGTGGTCTTCCATGGTTTCCGGCCAAACAAAAAACCGATCACGAGAACACAGCAAGAGACCACACGCATCTTGGCCCGAAAAGAAACCCAACACCCACCTGTGGTGGGCGGCGACGACAACAGCAACACGGAATGGCGGCAACAACCCTAATAGCCACAATCGTGACTAATGGCGACAGCTAACGGCTGACGGCGGCGGTTATGCGTCGGAGACAGCGACATTGAGTCCCACAACAACCGGTTCAACCTCACGACTAATTGTCTCCGACGGCGGCTCACAGATTCAGTCTCACTGTGAGACTCTTCATCGATGGCGAATGAAGAAGGAGAAGAGAAGGCAGCGGCAGCAAGCTTCGTCGACGGCTGCTCAGCAATGGCGGCGACTCAGCGTCTTCGATGGCGACAATGGGCTGTCATGGTTTGCATCCTCAAGTTCGCCGGTGACCGGGGCAGTGAAAGCTCACGCTATGGCGGAAGGATGGTAGCAGCGAAATCATGAAGAAGATGGTGGCGGCTGGACATAATGAAGTAGGGTTAGGGTTTGCCGGTGATATTAGGCTTATATACCCGGACCCTTAAAATCTATCCCATAATTACAGAAGTGGCCCCTCCTCCCATATTCTTTTCAAATAAATTCCGAAATTTACACTTCAGCCCCCGACTCCATAAAATTCTTTCAATATAAGTCCAGAATTTACTCTTTAAACCCCAATCATTTAAGATCCTTTCAAATTAAGTCCAATATTATCCTTTAACCCCCGAAACTAACATGCTAATAATTATTAATTGATTTTGGACTATAAAAAAAATACCACAATAATAAAATTACTTTCCGGGACTCCTGCTTTATTATCTAATTACTCCATTAAAATCGGGATGTTACAACTCTCCCCCACTTAAATTTGATTTCGTCCTCGAAATCATTTCTTATCATTCCTTACACACCAAACAACTTGAACTACTTGGCTACAATCCTGAACATAACCCTAGCCTTTCCAAGGCAATCGTAACCAACCCTCGCAGGGCTCTAAAACCTGGAGATAAACGAATCCCTTATAATATGATCACATTTACTCAATCCGAAACCTGAATTCTCGAGATACCCAATAATTATTGTTGATCCCAGTCTACCTGAAGACCCAATTCATCAATACCGCCCTAAGCGCATAAACTGTCTGAACACTGATCTTCCTGAAGCAGTAAGCTGCCACACGACTACTTTCCAGAACCTACCGAGACCTCTCCGGTCTCAATTCATTCACCAATCATATGACAAACCGGGTTCCGGCCCGGTCGTGGAGTTAAAGGACTCCCACATAGTTGTTTCATTCGAATTCTGAACAAAATCCTTCTCTGGAACTAGTTGCCACTAGTTATCATGTCACTGAGGCCCTAATAGCCTTCTGATCCAACCGATCGGATCCATGCGTTGAATCCCGTCGTTACCAACCCATGACTGAAAGCGATTGCTACATGACCAATGGTAGCCTGACATCACACGCAACCTTAAGCAATCCATTGCTCCCTTGGTCTCATAACTGTAGTGGCGTTCCTACAGTCTTATCATTAGCTTAACTAGGTCTAATCCGGTTCCCAGAACCTGAACGACAAAACATTCTAATCCCAAGCCTTCTTAGAACTGATGAATACCCATTCAGATCTATTCCTGGTCCCCAACTGGAGTATTACCTGATCCAAGCAGATTAATCCTATGAGACATTCCGAACTGATGAGATCACCAAGATCCTCTGTACTCCATCCGATTTCTAATAACCTCTTCCGATCAATCCAAAAATACACCGGAGTTTCAGCCTACTCCAGCAACATGTTCAATAATTGGGAACAGTCCTACTGATTCATACAGCATAGCAGCATACTCAATACCCGCTCATAAATCTACAAACACATACAGAGTCTTCAGCATGACTGGACCGCCTCACTAGGCCTTCAGTCATCTGGACCACTCTAAACTATTGAACATCTCCTTGGACCACCCCTGGTGATCTTTCCCATACAGAGTGTTCTCACCCACTTAGGGTTCCGAACTCCTTATCTATTTCGTGGACTCTAACCCCGGCCTAACCCCAGGCCTCATGTCGATCGTCCATCCTCTCGGAAATCCGTGGTCTGTTCCCTGACCTGCGTGTCTACCGCATATGCTAATAACCCGCACACCTGTGCTGAATGTACTGCCGAGTCCTGGCAGGTATCAAAACCCTCAACCTATCAATCCAAAACCTTCAGAGTCGAGCACACCCTCGGCCGAATACTCAAACTGAACACAGTTCATGACTAGAACTCCAACCTGGTTTCCCGAATTCTGCTATCAATCACCAGGAAAACGTGATACACATGCTCAAGAGTTTTACCGAACTCCTAATTCACACAACCCACAAACCAAACAGCCACTTAGGTTGTCTTTCTTCATGACAATGATGCGAAACTTATCCTATTTCCAAAACCAATCCTGCCTCTATATCACAGGACAATTCTCCCCCACTTAGATTCGACTAAGTTTTCATAATACATGAAAATTGGAGAATTTCCAATCTTTCTCACTACCAACGATCGATCCAAATACAACCAACTCTTACCAATTAGTGCTCCATTACCAGCCAATCCCCAGTGATCACACACTTCTAATAACTAGCTGAACACTTTCTGAATCCCAGGGACACCAACAGTCCCCAATGCTCGAATGATCCCACTCCCAAGTCTTAAAGTCCAAAGATAGATACTCCAACTAATGTCTCAACAACGAGCTACTTCCCTTGGTGCTTTCCTCCGCCAATCAATAACGCTTACTAAAGCCACTGAATCCTGACAATGTTGAATAACCATCATGTGGGACCCTGTCCGCAGACCTCCCATATAATACCCTTCTTCCCAAGGTGCTCCAACAAATCTCCCGCTCTCGGCTCTAGAAATCATATCATTTAGGGCCTCGCAGCCTGACTCACTCAACAGCTCAATCATCCACAGCTGAAATGCAGTAGCTGAAACAACCTTTGCCCTGAACTAGGCTACAACCACTCCCAAGACATAGTCTATAATCCCGAAAGTGCAATAGATCGCACAATCAGTCCTTATCGTCCGATACAAGAGATCCAAGGCGAAATGGACCTCCAAAATACTTATGCCACCTCGACCCACCTGCGCTTACCCGCGCTAAACCACTATCGCCAATCCTGGCGACCAACTAACCCCAAGTTAGAATACAACCTGATCCTGGGGTCACAAGCCTACTTAATCCTTCGAGCTCGTAACTGAAAGGGAACAATCCTTGCCCCAGAAAACGACATTCCAATCCTATCAATAAACCATTTTTAATTCCAGTTGCATAACTCCAGCTGAACACAATCATTACTCCTTTCCGGAGTCCCCGCGACTCACATTCCGGCCTCGAGCAAAACCCTCGAGCCTCAAATCTATAAACTAAGGTGTTATCCTCTCCCGCTCTCCCACGGAAATATAACGAGTACAAATCGTCTTCCTGATCCCAGATAATTGTAGCCCTCTGCTCATCAGAATATGTCCCAGTAACAAGTCCCGGTACTGAAAAGCTCGACCAGCTCCTCCCCTGCCGTCGTTACAGCTGTTGAAGCTGTTGCGGCAGCCGTCTCAACAATGGTTACATAGCACTCATCAAGGTATTCAACCATGGCGGTCTTGATAGACCCAACATCTCCGGAATCTGACACCGGACAAATCTCGATCACCTCCTCCCGGATGATCTCACCGACACGATCCACTGACAATGCTGGCCTATCCTGGATGCCAGCTCCCGATCCTAACTCAAATCCGCTCTCAAGATGTCTCGTAACCACCATTCTGGTAACACACCAGAAAGGTCTCTGATAACCCATATAATGACAAAGAGCCAATTCCCAACCAAACCCTAGGGGTTGTGACTTCCTTGCTACGCGTATGGGTCCTGTGCTTTCAGTAGTACAGGCCCATACTACCTTCCACACCTACCCATATTTGTCTCAAGTATCATCACAACTCCCTAACAATATACATAAACATATCGAGCGCTCAATCCTCACTCCTAGAGGAATGCTAAATATCTCATAACTGGCCTCCCTGACTCACACAACCCACCCATCCATGAAACTTCCATCAACCCTGCAGCACTAGTGTATGCTAGCCATACATAACGCTGGACCCCATAGACTTTTGAATATTCGATCCTACCCTAAGCCCTAATCAATAAGAATAGAACATAAGGCCAAATCAAATATTCTCAGGCTATAAGATCTTAATTATATACAACCGTGATGCATACACAAGTAACTACAGTAATGATGTCAATCTCATATAAGGAAACCCTAGGCTAGCAGGCATCATGTAATCAGGCAATTCTATCATGCAATTCCTGAAGATCCCTAGCCTAGTACTAGCATGCTGTTCTAACATATCACATAATCAAATAACTGTATGGTATTTTGAGGTCTACTTACTGGCTCTGGCTGATTGTACACCCTGCATCCTCCTTTACTTATTTTAAAAACCATTTAGAAATTCATTTTAAAATCATTTCCTTGATTTGAGACTGGATTCACACGAGTGTTCCTCCAATTCACTCAAACCAAGGCTCTGATACCAACTTGTAACACCCATAAAATTCAAGCAAAATTTAAACTTTTTAACACATTTTAAAACCATTAAGTTATTACAGGTTGTTTTCAAAATAGTTTAGACATCAGAGTATTCCCAGAATCAATCATGAAAATATGAGGAGGTGCACGATCACGCCTTCGCCTTCCCGCAATCATCCGAAGTGCCTGAAACAAAATCAACAACTGTAAGCCCGAAGCTTAGTGAGTTTCCCCAAAATACCAACGCCATACAAACATAACCATATCATATAACCAATACAGAACAACATGCATAATGAGTCATCAGCCCGACTGGACCGCCTTACAGGCCTTCAGTCTATCTGGACTGCTCTTCGAGCCTTCGGCACGTCTGGACCGCCACGCAGGTGTTGGATATAGTGTCTAAGTCCATAACTATATTTGGTATGTACTTGACCCGACCCGGCATGGTCTATTTGGGTTGCACTTCACCTGAACAATTTATGGATAATCGTTTGAGAATAGTGTAAGTTATGATTTATTAATATATTATAAGTCCTAATATATTAATATAAAATCATATTATTTAATTAGTATTGATCTATAATTAATCTAGAATTAATTTAGAGATCAAAAGTATAACTAATTAAATATGGGCTCTTGTATTTATATAGTGTGGGCTAATGCTTATTTGGAATGGGCTAGGCTTGCATGGAAAGTCCATGGATACTCCATGGAGCTTTAACCCATGGATCTCATGGAAATGAAAAGACATGGGTATTAGGGTTTACATGGATGTAACCCTAATCCACCACACTATATAAAGGAGGCTTTGGTTCTTGAAATCACACGAGTTGTGGTGAGTAAAGTAAGAGGGCCGATTTCAAGAAGGTGATTACTATTCTCTCAAAATTCCAAGTTTGTGGTGATTTGTGATTTCCATTTGAGGCATCCACACTATTGGTGCTAGGCTCTAAAACTCCAAGCAATCAACTACAACTACAAGGTAAGTAATTCTACTAGCTTTATTTGATTCAAGTTCCCCATGTCATGCTAGATAGGATAACAACCTTGGAAAAATAATTATTTGCATGTATCATAGTCAAACATAGATCCAAGGTTTCTAGGGTTGCATGTACACCATAGGAGTGTTAGAATGTTGAAATCCCATCAGTGGTGTCAGAACACATACGTTACAAAAAAAATGAAGAGTCTTCATTTTTAATAATCATTAACTCATAAGTTATGAGAAATGAAAAGTTTTGAAAGTTTACAAAACTTGCCCTCAAGTTTTGGAACATGTAAAGTCATATTAAAAACTTTAGTTCCAACCCCTAGAATTTTAAAAGTTAAAATTCAACCCTTATACTTTATAATATTATAAGTTTAATAATATTTATATATGTATAAGATCAAGTCGTCTTACCGCTAGTACGCCTCATTCACGAAGCCGGTCTATAAGGGGGTATAAGGTTGTTGCCTATAAAATGGCAACTTAATGGGTGTCCACTCTCACCCACCGCTTCCTTGATCAGTGGAGGGTCGTTAGCCGAACGGGTAGGACAAGGACTTATAAATTCTCATTAAAAGTATAATGATAATACTAAAGTAACTAAACTTTATTGAATTCCCAATCTTAGTTATTTTAGGAAAATGTGAATAAGGTGCTAATCCATGAAATTACACTTTACACTTTGTTTAAGTCGTTAGTGGAGCGTGTGTGGTTAACCGGCACACTAACTTGAACTTAACAAGGTAGGTAAAGGGTGACTTAATGTTTATCATAGTATCGATGGAGCGTGTGTGGTTAACCGGCACATCGATTGAGGGGTAATACATTAAGGGTACCAAGTAATTTGCATGGTTACTTCACACCTTGTTTTGTGATCCTCGGCATCCCAGTCACAAAACTTGAAGGGCACACTCGAGATTGAAACATTCCATTGAAGAAAGTTCAATGAATCTCAAAGAATCTAGGAGTTTCTAAACCAATTAAAACCTAATTAAATATTTCGTTTTTCATGGTGGAAATTGGTGAATCGTCATTCACCTACCTTCAAATATCTTATAGCTTATATTACGGCATCCCTCTTCTAAGTTATAAAATATTGTGTTGGGTCCTAGCCTTAATATTACATTTGGGTGTTTTGTTAAGGACTATATCTATATCTAATCTAATCTATTCCCTCTTCTTTTCAGATGTATTCCAATAACAATGCTTCTGGCTCAAACCCTACTAGCTCCTTCTCTCTCATGAATCTTTGTGGGAGAGTCATCTTTGATGGGTCCAACTTTACAGATTGGATCAGAAACATCAGGATGGTCACTCGGTATGAGAACAAAGAATATGTTCTCGACAAGGAGCTGAAGGTACCCGAGCCAACTGCTACTCCTGAAGAGCTTGCTGAATATGAGGTACATGAAAGAGATGCTACAAAAGTGGCATGCATCATGATGGCCACCATGACAGCCGAGCTCCAAAAGTCCTATGAGGACTATTATCCTTTTGAGATGCACCAGGACTTGATGGACCGCTACCATCAAAGTGCTCGTCAAGAGCGATTTGAAATAATTTCTTCCATGATAACAACCCGAATGAAGGATGGTGAACCCATCACGGGCCACATGCAGAAAATGCAAAGGTATGTGGACCGTTTACTGAAGCTGAATGTGAACTTCCCTGAGGAGTTAGCAATAGACATCATTTTGCACTCCTTGCCATCGTGTTATGATCAATTCCGCATGACATATCACATGAACAAGGAAGAAGTCACCCTCAGCAAACTTTAAGGACTCTTGAAGACAGCCGAAAGTGGTCTAAAGGGTAAGTCGGTTGTTACTACTCCTACTTCTACTCCAAATGCGGCCAATGTCTTGGCAATCGGGCATGGCAAAGGGAAGAAGAGAAAGAACCCTTCTAAGGGTACCAAGGGTAAGACACTTGAAGGCTCCTCTTCAGGCAAAACCAAGAAAGGTTTTGTCACTCCTTCTGCTAACCCTAATGAGGCTGAATGCTTCTATTGCCATGAAAAGTCGCACTGGAAGCGAAACTGCCCAAAGTACCAGCAAGATTTGAAGGATGGGAAAGTAAAACCCAACCATGCAGGTATATACACTATATTGTCTAATAACTAACCTCATTCTAAGTCTTGGGTCCTTGATACAGGTTGTGGTATTCACATATGTTGTGATTTGCAGGGACTAAAAAGAAGTGAGAATATGGAGGAGGGAAAGATAAACTTGATCATGGGAAACAGGAAAGCTTCACCTGTCACCAAGATAGGAGTTTATTCCTTAGTGCTAAATAGTGGGTTTATACAATGCATGAAAGGAAAATACAAGGTTTTACCTTTTATTTTGATAATAATAATGGTAGTATTGATGCTTTCTTTAATAATGTTCTTTATTTTAAAGCATTACCTTGTGATGGCGTGTATGAAACTGTATCTGTTGTAGATAATCTAGGAAATAACGTATTGTGTATTAACTCTTCCACTAGCTTAGATAAAGCATCCTTATGGCATTGTCGTCTTGGACATGTAAGCAAGAAACGCATAGGCCAACTCCAAAAGGATAGAGTCTTGGAGTCATTTGACCTAAAGTCAGATAATAGTTGTGAATCTTGTTTGCTTGGTAAAATGACAAAGTCACCTTTTACTGGCACTTGTGCTAGGGGTGAAGGTTTGTTGGACCTCATACACACGGATGTGTGTGGACCCTTCAGAACCGCCACAAGAGATGCTAATCGGTTCTATGTGACTTTTACTGATGATTTTAGTAGATATAGATATGTCTACCTAATCAAGCATAAGTCAGAAACCTTTGAGAAATTCAAAGAGTTTAAGCAAGAAGTGGAGAATCAGTTGGGCAGGAACATTAAGATGCTTCGATCCGATCGTGGTGGTGAGTATCTTAGTACTGAGTTCCTTGACTATCTTAAGGAATGTGGGATTGTCTCACAATTGACACCTCCTAGGACACCACAGTTGAATGATGTAGCTGAGAGGCGCAATCGGACCTTGTTGGACATGGTTCGTTCCATGATGAGTCGAGCTTCGCTACCAATCTCATTTTGGGGGTATGCCTTAGAGACTGCCGCCCATATCCTTAATCTAGTCCCTACAAAGAAGGTTGCCAAAACACCTCACGAGGTGTGGACTGGAAAAGTTCCCAATCTAGACCACATCAAGATTTGGGGTTGCGAGGCTTTCGTGAGACGCGAGACTCACGATAAGCTCGAACCCCGAAGCGAAAGGTGTATTTTCATCGGCTACCCACAGAAATCCTTTGGTTACATCTTCTACAGACCCAGTGATAATGTGGTCTTTGTAGCAAGAAGAGGATTCTTTCGAGAGAGAGAATTCATGAGCCAAGGAGACAGTGGGAGGCAAATTGACCTTGAGGAAATTCAAGATTCAAGTGGTGAAGGAACCTCAAACCCTAGCCCTCAACCTGAGGAGGAAACTCTTGTTGAGCCGACTGAAGAATCTATACCTCTGAGGCGTTCCACTAGAGTTAGGAATGCACCTGAGCATTATTATGGTTTTCATATTACTGCAGAAGGTGAGACACTTATCAGTGATAACACACTGGTAAATCTGGATGAGCCTAACAGCTACACGGAAACCATGGCAGGCCCTGAGGCTGCTAAATGGAAAGAGGCTATGGATAGCAATATACAGTCCATGTATGACAATCAAGTTTGGAACTTGGTTGACAATGTACCTGATCGTAAGATAGTTGGGTGCAAATGGATCTTCAAGAAGAAGACCGACATGGATGGTAATGTACACACTTATAAGGCACGACTGGTTGCAAAGGGTTATTCTCAAACTCCGGGAGTTGATTTTGATGAGACCTTTTCACCAGTGGCCAAGATTAAGTCTATTAGGGTTCTGTTAGCCATTGCTGCATTTCATGATTATGAAATATGGCAAATGGATGTCAAAACCGCTTTCCTTAATGGAAAATTGGCTGAAGATGTTTACATGGTTCAGCCAGAGGGTTTTGTCAGTACAAAGTACCCCAGTAGAGTGTGTAAGCTCGAGAAATCCATTTATGGATTAAAACAGGCACCTCGCAGATGGAATCTTTGCTCTGATGAGAAAGTCAAAGAATTTGGCTTTTCAAGGAGTGAAGATGAATCTTGTGTCTATATCAAGGCTAGTGGGAGTATAGTCAGCTTTTTGGTACTGTATGTGGATGACATACTACTCATAGGAAATGACATCTCAACCCTGCAGGAAGTAAAGTCCTGGCTTGGGAATTGTTTCGCTATAAAGGACCTTGGAGAAGCTGTCTATATCCTAGGGATAAGGATTTTAAGAAACAGGAGTAAAAGACTAATTGGACTTAGTCAAAGCACCTATGTGGACAAAGTGTTGAAAAGGTTCAACATGCATAAATCCAAGAAAGGAGAGTTACTCATCCAGAGTAACGCCAGATTGAGTAAGACACAAAGCCCTAGTACTGAGGCTGAGATAGCAGAAATGAGTCGAATACCTTATGCTTCAGCTGTAGGATCGATCATGTATGCTATGACGTGTACTCTACCTAATGTAGCCTTTGGTTTGAGCATGGTTAGCAGGTATCAGGGGAACCCTGGCAAGGCACACTGGACTGCGGTAAAGAATATCCTCAAGTACCTACAGAGGACTAAGGACTGGGTCCTTACCCTCGGTGGCAGTAAGGACTTGAGAGTTGTAGGGTACAGTGATGCTAGCTTTCAGACTGACAGGGATAATTTCCGTTCTCAGTCGGGCTGGGTCTTTACTCTAAACGGAGGGGCAATTACTTAGAAAAGTTCCAAGCAGGAGACAGTGGCTGATTCCACTTGTGAATCAGAGTATATAGCAGCAAGTGAGGCAGCAAAGGAGGCTATATGGCTAAAGAACTTCATCGGAGACCTTGGAGTTGTACCAGCTATAAAGGATCCAATGGAGATTTTCTGTGACAGCAATAGTGTGGTTGCCTTAGCCAAGGAACCAAGAGATCATGGGAGATCCAGACACATTGACAGAAAATATCACTTCATCAGACATCGAATAGAAGAAGGAATCCTCGTGGCAAAGAGGGTATCATCGGATGAGAACCCAGCAGATCCCCTCACGAAGGGACTGACTCGGGCTAAGCATCTCCAGCATGCTCGGAGCATAGGGCTGAAGGATGATATTAGTTTTAGTAGTTAGATAATCTTGAAATTTGTAAAATGGAATTGACATTTGATGATAAATAAAAGTTGTTATTTATGAGTAAAGTGTTGCTATCTCTTGTCAATCGTTTAGTATTATTTCTTTTTTTGCATGTTTTGACTTCCAGAATAATTATGTTATGGTTTATATCATATTATTCAAACTCTTCACAGTCGGTCATATGTTGGAAGTAGATATGAATCAAGACTGTCATGGGTTGGCTTGTAGAGGTCTAAGATGTTAGACAAAGCGGGGCTACAGCACTCATGAGTGCTCATAAGTTCTGAGTATTGGATTCAACCCACGCTCACTTGTATCACTTCATGGAATTTATCTCGAGTGATCGTGAGACGATAATATCATATAAGTCTTCAAACCTAGAGATATGATTTGTTGCCTATGAGTTGGTTATGCATTGATTGCACGAAAACGCATTGGTAACTCGATGTTATAAACCGTGCTTTTGTGTGTAATTCAACAAGTAGTAGAGCAAACATATGAGTCGAAGTTTATCTGTTCCTTCTAGGATTAGAAGCGATATCTGGGCCCCTCGATGATTTTGTTTTTACCTATGTACCGGGTCCGGTCAGAACTAAATTGATGTGTTCAGTTAAGTTCTATGTCAAACAAATCGGAAATCGGGAAACAAATGCTGGACAATAAGCAAGACCATGTTCCATGTATTTGTCTGGCTGATATCTAGAACATAGGATTATATGATCACTTATCTAAAATGGCGCTTCATAGTTCAACAGAGTTTAAAGAGCTACGATTGCTGATCGGTTCCTGAAGTCATAGTTGCAACTATAGTTATTAGACTTATCCAAGTGGGAGACTGTTGGATATAGTGTCTAAGTCCATAACTGTATTTGGTATGTACTTGACCCGACCCGGCATGGTCCATTTGGGTTGCACTTCACCCGAACAATTTATGGATAATCGTTTGAGAATAGTGTAAGTTATGATTTATTAATATATTATAAGTCCTAATATATTAATATAAAATCATATTATTTAATTAGTATTGATCTATAATTAATCTAGAATTAATTTAGAGATCAAAAGTATGACTAATTAAATATGGGCTATTGTATTTATATAGTGTGGGCTAATGCTTATTTGGAATGGGCTAGGCTTGCATGGAAAGTCCATGGATACTCCATGGAGCTTTAACCCATGGATATCATGGAAATAAAAAGACATGGGTATTAGGGTTTACATGGATGTAACCCTAATCCACCACACTATGTAAAGGAGGCTTTGGTTCTTGAAATCACACGAGTTGTGGTGAGTAAAGTAAGAGGGCCGATTTCAAGAAGGTGATTACTATTCTCTCAAAGTTCCAAGTTTGTGGTGATTTGTGATTTCCATTTGAGGCATCCACACTATTGGTGCTAGGCTCTAAAACTCCAAGCAATCAACTACAACTACAAGGTAAGTAATTCTACTAGCTTTATTTGATTCAAGTTCCCCATGCCATGCTAGATAGGATAAGAACCTTGGAAAAATAATTATTTGAATGTATCATAGTCAAACATAGATCCAAGGTTTCTAGGGTTGCATGTACACCATAGGAGTGTTAGAATGCTGAAATACCATGAGCAGGGCCTACAGCCTATCCGGACCGCTCGCCGGGTATGTTGGCCTACAGCACAAAGCAGGACCGCCTCAACCCAACCCTCAATCAAACAAACATGTACACATAAATATCATACGCTAGCTCATTTCATATAACAGTCAAACCGATCTAACAGATCACCAATCATAGCAACATCCCAATAACCGGGATACAGACCTAACCGGTCACTAACATAGCATCATCCTATAACCAGGACAATCATGTGCACATAGACGTCATATAACACTAGCATGTATATGTTGGATTAGTGTCTAAGTCCATAACTATAATTGGTATATACTTGACCCGACCCGTCATGGTCCATTTGGGTTGCATGACATCAGAACATTTGGGTAGACCTTTTAATGAGAAGAAGATATTTGTGACATATTAATATATTATAAGTTCTAATATATTAATATGAAATCATATTATTTAATTAGTATTGATCAAGAATTAATTTAGTGATCAAAAAGAGACTAATTAAATATATGGGGATTGATTGTGTAAATCATTGATTCTTATATATGTGGGCTTATGATCCATGATTCCTTATGTTGGGTTTAACCCATGTGGTGGCCCATGGATACTCCATGGAGGTTAAAACCCATGGAGCATAAGGAATGGGTAAAGTCATGGGTTACATGGTGTAACCCTAATGTGCACACTATATAAAGACCCCATTGGTTGGTGAAATTGGCACTAGTGCATAATAATGAGAGGGCAAGCTAATTTCTATGAACTCATATCTTCTCTTATGGTTATTCCAAATGTTCATGGTGTTGTGTGAACCATTTGAGGTGTCACATTTGGGGCACTAGGCTCTTGAGCTCCATGGAATCAAGCACCAACAAAGAGGTATGTAATTCTACTAGATTTTATATTACATGTACTTTATATTATGCTAGTTAGAACAATACCTTGGAAAATTGATATTTGCATGTATAATAGAGAAAACATAGATCCAAGGTATTTAGGGTTGCATGTACACCATAGGTGTGTGAGAATGCTCAAAACCCAACAGTGGTATCAGAGCCATGGGTTGTTTTCTATTATATTTGATGCAAATGTATTTTTTTTTCAAGCTGAAGAAAAAGAAAGAAAAAACATGAAGTTTGTCATATTTTAAGATAATTACTTGATTTTATGAAAAACTAATTATTTTTAAAATTTGAGTCACTTTACTATATAAGTTGAATTAGGTCAAATTTAGTAAAAGATAAAATGATATGATTATTTTATTAGTTTTAAAAGTTTGATCTAAAGAGTTTTTTGAAACCTCATAAGTTATGAAATGAAAGGTTTTGAATAGTTTCAAAACTTGACCTCAAGTTTTGGAATTTGTAAAGTCTCACACACATTAATGCTTTAATTCCAAACTCTACAATTTTAAAAGTTAAAATTCAAACTTTATGGACTTCATTAAATTAGTTAAAGTGTTTAACTAAAAGAGTTAATAATTCCATAAAGACATGGTTTAAGTTTAATTAAATTAAGAGTATAGTTTAATTAATAGATTAAACCACCAAGTATTTTAAATGTTTAAAATACACCCTTATACTATTATTATAATTTTAATTATATAGATATGTATAAGATAAAATCAATCTTACCGTTAGTAGGCCTCATTCACGAAGTCGGTCTATAAGGGGGGGTATAAGGTTACTGCCTATAAAATGACAGTTTAATGGGTGTCCACTCTCACCCACCGCTTCCTTGACTGGTGGAGGGTCGTTAGCCGAACGGGTAGGAAATGACTATAATTCTCCCTTCATTAAAAGTATAATGATAAATAATAAGTAACTAAACACTTATACATTCCCAATCTTAGTTACTTAGGAAAATGTGAAAAGGTGCTAACCCATGAAATTACATTTTGTACCTTACCAAGTCAGTAGTGGAGCGTGTGTGGTTAACCGGCACACTAATAAGGACTAGTAAGAGTGGCAAAGGGTAACTTGACTTTATTATAGATCGGTGGAGCGTGTATGGTTAACCGGCACATCGATTAGGTGATAAAGTTAAGGGTACCAAGTCAATTTGCATGGTTCTTCACACCTTGTTTGTGATCCTCGACATCCCAGTCACAAACTTGAGAGGGCACAATCGAGATTCAAACATGCTATTGAAAGTTCAATGTATCTCAAAAGATCTAGGAGTTTCAAATCCAATTAAAACTTAATTATATTTCGTTTTTCATGGTGGAAATTGGTAAATCGTCATTTACCTACCTTCAACTATTTTATAACTTGGATCACACACAATTGGTCCTTAATACATAGCGGTTCTCGGTAGTTTGACCGTCGAACTCTGACCAATTTTTACCAATTGTTACATAACTTCAACTCTTTTCCAACAGATTAAGACCATTAAATATTCATAGCAGAATGAAAATGATAGGTAGATTAGAAATCATATATGGAGTTATAAATGAACCGCAAACATATAATTGAGTTTAATATGTATATGATTATAATCCTGAGTTTTGCCTAATTAATGAAATCCAAATATCGTGATTGATTTTTTTAGATATGATGGTTAAAGGACGATTAATTGAGATAATTTGTGGTTCCCTCAAATCAAAAAGTGTTAAAGAGTGGTAAATAAAAATTTAGGAGAATATGAACATGCCACGTTGCAAAATGGGGATGAACCGTTGTGATGGTTTATGAAACGTTGTGTTTGGTATACCTCAACATTAGTTTCTCTTGTATATATATATATATATATATATATATATATATATATATATATATATATATATATATATATATATATATGTAAGTCCTATATATTATACAACATTGTTGAACGTATTAAATACATGTCAATAAGAAAGTCAGTTTAGTGTATACAAAACTTATCCTTTGTTTGAAATTCTATCTTTATCCCCAACAACAAACATTCAATTCTTATATATTCCACCAGTGGCTTGGACTCTTACTTACCTAGTACTTTAAACAGTAATACAACACTTCATTTATATACAATAATACCTATAAAATAAACCAAAATAATTAGATCCCAAGGCAATGTTGACAATATTTTTTCATCCTTATATACTAACAAAATGCAGGAGTGATTTGTTGAGGAACTTTATAAATAGTTTGCTTATAGTAACAAACAAACATCCATCTGCCCCATGAAACGAAACAACGTAATGATTATATGCTTATTCCTAATCCAACTTCTAAGCTGAACAACTAGCATAAATTTCGAAAAAACCTCATTTTTTCACTCCTTTCTCTTATTGAATGAAAAATAACAACTTTGACCACAATAGAAAATCATGGGAAAATAATCAGTTGATTCAAATTCTAAACACAACAACAAAAGTAATCGATTCGAGCATGTGTACATATGTAATGGAGGTTGAAGAATCCCTAATACAACCCTACAAGGATTCAAGTTTCTCTTAATGTACCTCTACCCTTGCTTGAAGTTGAGTACCAAATCAGTGAGATAACCCTCTGCCCAAGCTAACGATGTTAAACTAAGGTCATATCCAATAGTCGTTCAATGAAGAATTGAATGGGAAAAAAATATGATTTAAGAGTAAAATTGATTCAACCTTGCATTGTAGCCATGACAAGTTGGATAAAAGTTCATTGCCCATTCAACGGTTTAATGAGTTATTTGTGCAAAAATAAATATAAAAGGAAATTACTTTCTATTTAAAACACATTTATCTAATTCTTTTTATATAATTAATATATCTATTATTTTCTTATTTATTTTACATTTATTGTTTAAATTAATTTTATATTTAATACTTTAATTTATTAAGTTAATTAAAATGATATATTTAATATTGTTTTTTTTAAATTTATTTTTTAATTATCTAAAATAGTAAAAAATTATTTAAGTTTTTTAGAAAATGTTTTAAAACGATAACATTTTATTATTACAATACAATATTGTGAAATTACATATTAGTAAAACGTTCTCTAATATGTTCCATTAAATCATGTCGAAGAGCATGATGTATGATGTATTGCATTATCAGGTAACTCAAAGCTCCTTTGAATTTGATATTGAACTTCTTGAATAGGTGCGCAATGCACATGCATCACATGATCTACTTCATCTGACAAATCACTAATTGTATATCCATTATCTTCCACAATCCTATCATGTAATATGATGCATATATACATTATATCTTTTATGTTTTTAAGTTACCAAGATCTTGTTGGACCTCGTACAATTGCATAACAAGATAGAAGAACACCAAAGGATCTTTCATCATCCTTTTTAGCAACCTCTTATATTTCTCTAATATTGATCCTTTTTGGGTCAGCCGAATGTTGGACACTTTTAACCATTGCAACCCATTCAAGATATATACCATCTATAAGAGTTCAATGCATTATAGAAGACCTAAATGTAAAATACTTCATGAATAATCACCACTCCTATGGCTCATGCTATTTATGCTAGTCAAAGATGATTCTTGAATGAGGTGTAATACAGAAAATGATAAATATTCCAATTTGGTATCTTCAATTTGCTCCCACGTTATATATGATCCATTCTCTATCACATACCAAGTTGAGGGGGATTTTTAACTTATGTAGATAATTAGAGTTTAATAAATCAGTTCTTATATGCTTATTTAGTAGTTGTTTTTCATCAATCATGTATTATTTCATCAATCATGTATTATCTGTATAGATAAATACCAAGTTTGAGGGGGAGTTTCAACTTATTTAGATAATTAGAGTTTAATAAAACAGTTCTTATATGCTTATTTAGTAGTTGTTTTCATCAATCATGTATTATCTGTATAGATAAATACTTAACTAGATTATTTCCTTTTTATTTTCAAATTAGAAGTCTCAAAACTATAAATAGATGGCAGCTGATTTTTCCACATACATTTTTTTTATCTATGGATGTGTTTCCAAATTGTTTGTTTCGAACATCAACTTCTTTTAGATGCATTCCCTTTATGAATTTCATAAAAAAAAATAAAAAAATTGTTGTACAAACAAACAACAATTCATATATGGCGATACTAAGCTTTTAACGATTCAAATTTGGCACATCTAAACCTTCAAGAAAATAATAAACAAATTCAGAAATTCAAACCAAATAATAAACCAACTAGTGTCATACCCGTCCGGTGGACAGGTTGACAAATGTATAAATAGTATATTGATTTATCTTAATCTTATTGCATATTACACATCTGTATTGTAAATAAAGGTAGAAGATTTAACTATTTAAGCATTGTACTTTCAAATATAGCATCATTATTTCAAAAAAAGGTATGTTTTTTTCTTATTCATATTTTATTTGGCAACAGATAAGCATTTCAATACTAATGGGGGGAGGAGGGGTAAAACCGTCCAAAATCATTAAAACGAATTAGGGATCTGTTATAATCGTACAAAAAGATTACATGTAATTCGATTTTACGGATTCTAACTGGTTTCGAGGCATGATGAAATATAGAATAATAGATATATAAAACGACTGTACATCTCCAACAAATGATTAATCATTGTTATACCACATTTGTATTGTAAATAAAGGTAAAAGATTTAACTATTTAAGCATTGTACTTTCAAATATAGTATCATTATTTCAAAAAAAAGTACGTTTTTTTTTTCTTATTCATATTTTGTCAACAGATAAGCATTTCAATACTAATGGGGGGAGGAGGGGTAAAACGGTCCAAAATCATTAAAACGAATTAGGGATCTGTTATAATCGTACAAAAAGATTACATGTAATTTGATTTTATGGATTCTAACTGGTTTCGAGTCATGATGAAATATAGAATAAAAGATATATAAAACGACTATACATCTCCAACAAATGATCAATCATTGTTATACCACATTTGTATTGTAAATAAAGGTAAAAGATTTAACTATTTAAGCATTGTACTTTCAAATATAGCATCATTTTTTCAAAAAAAAAGTATGTTTTTTTCTTATTCATATTTTATTTGGCAACAGATAAGCATTTCAATACAAATGGGGGAGGAGGGGTAAAATGGTCCAAAATCATAAACGATGTAGGAGGGGTAAAACGGTCCAAAATCATTAAAAAAAATTAGGAATATGTTGCAATAATAAAAAAAACATATTTTTTTTATTGTAAATAAGAATTAAAAATTAAATAATGATGCTATATTTGAAAGTATAATGATTAAATAAGAAAAATAACATATTTTTTTTAAAAATAAGCACAATGCTATTAAGCCCTTTATTAGGTTAAAAATATGACATTCCTGTTATATGTACAAATTCTTCGCGGGTTAGAATTTGAGAGCTCATGTTGAACCCAACTTCTTGATCATACAAGAATGTTGTAGATGCAAGTTGCTCCGTATTTAGTCATAAGTACATAATCCCTTTATTACCAACACTATCCATTACAATTACAATACAAGTGGGGGTAGTACGGGTAAAATGGTCCAAAATGAACTGGGATTTGTAGGGACTGAAGTGAACACTGAAGTCGATTATTTCATATTAACATTCCTTCAAGCATGGTCAATTCCATTCCGTTCCATCAAACAATGGAATAGCTGATTCCATTCCTTTCCCGGTTACCTGTTCTGTTGTTTCCGGTTTCTGAGAACATAACATTCCGATCTGCTGAGTAGACAAAATAGAATGAGTGAAAATTCCTCCATCCATGGAAGCAAGTTCCTTTCTCAAGTTATCAAGCTCTGATTCCAATCCGGAGTTTCTTCCACGTTTGGAGGAATTAGCAATTCCAACGCCACTACTCCTCTATCCACTACTAACCTCAAGCATAATACTCTTCTTCCATGTTTAAGAATTCTCAATCATTATAAATTTATAATGCTTATTAATTGAAGTGACTTCTTACACTTACCATGCAAAACATGCTTAGCAAGTGGTCCAATTGCCATGTAAGCATTAGTGGCATAAGTTGTATGCGAAAATTCTTCTTTCTGCATACAAAAATAAAATTTACTCTTTGAAAAAGTTATCAAATTTATTCAATCCTGTTATCATTTATCAATCAATCAAGAATATTTGAATTTTGATTGATTTTGATGTGTTAAACTAAAAGGTGATTATACATTTATACTTACCAATACCCTGTGGAGAATAAGTTGAATCACAAATTGCTCTAATTCATCCTTCTTTAACTCAAACCCTAAAAGGTATAATTTTTTTATGAAAATGGATAATAATAATAATAATAATAATAATAATAATAATAATAATAATAATAATTGTGGGGATATGATATGAGTATTACTGAGCTAATTCCTTGTTTTTAACCTTTAACTTGTCAATCAATTGCAACATTGTTGCTCTCTGATCCTTTTCTTGTATTTCTTGTAGCAAAGATACAATAGCTTTTGCATGTCCTGAAATAAATAAGGGCATATATGTAAAAAATTGGGACTTAGATTTTGTTTCTTTATGACTTATTGGACTTAACAGATACAAAACTAAATACATATATAATTTTTAATGGATTAAGCATATACCTGACACATCAATTTCCTTGACCTCACAAGAAAATGCACAATTATCACACATTCATACTCTTGTAAAAAACCACAAGAGTAAATATTTTAATAACTAATTTACCTAATAATGATAATTAGATGATGATGATGAAATATAAATATTAAATACCATTGCATTCTTGAAGAAAAATGTCTAAAGAAAGCACTCCGGCTGCATTCTCTTTTACACTTAAATTAAAAAAATATAGTATAATAATAATAATAATTTACATTTTACAATAAAAAATAATATGGAAAGATCATTGACATGTGTAAAAGAATACAAACCTGATAAAAATCGCACCATTTCATATAGATTCTGCAACCCACAATTCTCATAGAAGACCATGGAGCTCTATAAAGAGAAGTAGAGGATGGCGAGTGTTTGATATTATATAAATGACAGAAATACCCTCCAACAATTCATACTTGTCTTGGGACATCAGCAGGCCTAAAGTAAAGTAAACATTCAGAAGGAAGCCCATCCGTCCCTACTCTACCACTTTCCTAAAATAAACAAATAAAATTTACAAAATGCCTTTATGCATGGGAAGGGTATAAATGTAAAATTAGTCAATTACAAACCTGATAGTAAGTCTCCATTGATTTACCTAAGTTGTGATGTATTACAAACCTGACTATAGCAATGTACTTTGTAAGATTAAAAAAAATCCTAAAGTAAAAAAAAGGAGTTAAAAACAGTACTAACCATCTGGTTTATTGATTCCCATACCAAAAGCCACCTGTTAGAAACAAAATAAAAAAAATCTATAATCATTAACTGGAATTATAAATTTAAAAAAAATTAAAATATTGGTGACACAAGATAACATATTGTTCCAACGATGACCTGCAACCTGCTATTACTCCACCTGGCAAAAAACTATGGGGTTCTTTATTACTTTTGAGGAATAAATACAAGATTTCTAAAAATAAATGATATAAAAGATAATCAAATTTACCTCATATGAACTTTTTCACGGGCATTTACGTCCATATCTGCATGATAATGGTTAGCTGAAACACCTCTCTCACGCAATTCCTTTGTAACCTATAGTTCTTGAACACAAAAGCATATAGTAAGTATTATTTTTAAAATTTTCTCATCAACAGTTTGACATCATATAACAAATTTAATTATAGAAATTCTTTGAACCTATTCACACTCCTTTCGAGAGAAACAATAAACAATTCCAGATTCATTGTTTTGTATGAACTCTGTATGAACTCAGTAATGTCATCAATCACCACTTTTCCAACATATGATTTCTCTTTAACCTCTTAAATAATTTACAATGTATAATAACTCATTTCATGAAATACATGAGTAGAATATTGCACATTCCATGCCAATGGACTTGTAATGACAATAGAAAAGTAGTAGATTCAGTAATACCCAAAATTCAAATGATCAAAATATAATGTTGATGCATAAACTACATCAAGAAACAAAAAGGTTTAAAGGTGGATTACATGGAATTACCCTGACAATATTTGGTAGACCAACGAACATCCATGAGCATTCACTAAACACACAACTAACTTCACCACCCAAATTAATAACCTTGACCAATACAACAAAAATTAGAAAACCAAATCTATAATAAGTCGGAAGTTTTCCAAAAAAATGTAAACAGGACCACATACCTGATGGGTTTGAGCCAAAACAACAACCTATGTGCTCATGCAAACCCTAATGTTTGGATCTAGGTTTCTCTATTGTACATGCAATTCATCCAAGACTCAAGAACCCTAATCTAGCATATGCATTTCGAAATTATCACATAAGAGCAGATCCAGATGATTACCTCTTCTTCAATGGCTTGAATCTTCTTGTCTTTGGAGCTTAGAGTCACAAGTGTCACTCCTCTAATGGCTTACAAACACCACAAGCAAGAGAATGACTTATGAGAAGGAGGAGGAGCACCAAAAAACGACCTAGGGTTCTTCCAAGAGAGTTCACCACGTTTTTGGGGCCATAGGGGTCTTTATATAGTGAGGCTATTAGGGTTTTCAACTAGGAAACCCTAATTTGACTGCTTAGGCCCTAAGCAGCCCATGGACTCCCTTTAGAACACCCCTTGGACGAATTCCTTATGGGCTTCCCATAGAATTCATCCAACCTATGTTCCAAGGTGATCCATAGCCCAATTGCAATGATCTTATAATTACAATTCCAGTCCCCTAAGTTTAATTAATGTCTTTTAGTCACAAAACTAACTATCAATTAATTATTGACTAATATTAATTAAACAATATGATTTCTCCTTCAATATATTATTCATATAATATATTAATAAATCATAATTAATCCTATTTCTCCATAAATCATCCTATCAAGTTGCTTTGGTGAAGGCAACCCAAAAGGACCATGCACAACCGGGTCAAGTACATACCAAATATAGTTACGGGCTTAGACACTAATCCAACAGTCTCCCACTTGGATAAGTCTAGTAACTATAATGTAAGTAAAATCCGATTAACAATCATAACTCTCAAAGACGCTGTCGAACTCTGATCTTATCAGCAACTTATCCTTTAGATAAGGGATCATATATTCCTCCATTCTAGATATCGTATGAACTGAGACATGGATTTTTAATCATACTCTCTATTCACGTGTTGTTTCCCGATTTCTGATTTATGACGACTGACAACAGACTATAGTTGAACACATCAAATTAGTCCCGGCTTGGCCAAGCGCTTAGGGTGTCATCACTAAATCATCGAGGGGCCCACAGATATCACTTTTATCCCACTTTGGGTAAAAGGAACGGATAAACTTCGACTCAATGCTCGCTTGTACTCACTCACCGAATCACACACAACAATACGTTTTATAACACCAAGTTATTGGTGCGTTTACATATTATCAATGTGTAACCGACTTGTAAGATACAACTCACACATCCCGGTTTCAAAAATATAAGATATTATCGTCTCACCAATCACTCGTGATAAAATCCATGAAGCGATCCAAGTGAGCGTGGGTTTAATCCAATACTCTAATCTTATAGCAGCACTCATGAACTCTGTAGCAAACTTGTGCTATGACTAAACGCTTTAGTCAATCTACAGACGGATTCATGACAGTCTTCTTTCATTCCTACTTCCAAAGAATGAGCGACTGTGGAAGGTTTGAATAATCTTATTATTCGGGAAGTCAAAACATGCAAAGTGAAACACAAGAATAATACTAATACTATATGGCCTCAAACCTTTGAGTATAAATAAAACACCTTTTATTTAATCACCATATTGATTACTCATTATTTGTTGTTTCGGGTAATCAACTTCTTACTTGAATTATAACAACAATTGTCCCATGCTCATAGCATGCACACTATGTCTTCCTATGGTCTTTACTTTGTGAAATAGATCAAATGAACACATTTCCAATGATGCTCATTTCACAATTCCTAATCTTAATCAATTAGTGTAAGAATACAAATTCTCGCCACTACTAGAATATGTTAGATTCTAACATTTTATGCAACGGTCCTTTCGTAATATCACAGCCCCAAAGTCACCAAGACTTTGCCAATGAAATTACAAAGTGCTCTATTGGGGATTGTTACAAGACAATTCCATAGTCATGAAGTCTCATATTCAAAGTACATTCCTTTAAACATCCTTCTTGCATAAAAGTTTCTAATCTAGACATTGATTCTCGATATCCAACTCCCAATATGGAAACATTTCCATATTTGCCATATGACAACTCATTCTAAATAGAGTCTTATCTATTCATAATAAAGTCAATATGGTCCATCCATGACTATACTTCCAACTGTCCACAAGCGACCAATCTTTGGCGAACCTTAGATTGTCCTTGACAGTTATTTAATTATTTTAGTCAAATTCGGTTTTATTCCCTTTTTCCCTCTAAATGCCCTAGGCATTTGGAAAATTTTAGAACGGTCGAATATTACAACAATCGATCCTATACCCGAAGCGTATGGGATACGATTCATAAAAAACGTGATACTCTATCAGCTTTCTTGCTATAATATTGCCATAATATTTCTATTTGCCGTGTTCTCAAAATTCGAACTATGAAGAGGGATGCCGTAATCGTAATCGAACTTTGAGAATGCAAATAATAAATATATCCTTGACTAAATTCAATTAAAATTTCTCGATGTAAGCTTTTAGATTGGAAATGAAGTACAACATTCTCTCCCTTAATTATAGCAAAAACAACTTTTTAACCCCTACAACTTTGCAAAGTGAAACTTTTGTTTTTCTATAATTAATATTGCCAACTTGCAATACTTAAAATAATAATAATGATAATAATCGTGCTCCCACTAACATGATGATTATATCCATTCCGACATAACATTTATACTCCCACTAGCTTTGACATGTATTCAGAAAACAGTTGGACTTCTAGAAGACAATACTTATAGGCTTCCAAAGTTAATATTTCCAATACGATGTGCTTCGATAAACCTTTATCTAAGCTTCTCAAACTTACACACCTTTCCTTAGACAGCTCACATGTGTGTCTAAACTAATTCAGAACTTATATTACTAAGTCCCAAATGTTCAGACTAATTGCCAAATCTCATAATTCGAACTATGAAGAGGGATGCCGTAATCATAATCGAATTTGAGAATTCAATTTACATAATCGCTATCTCCTTGAAATCTCTCTTAGTGAAAGCGTTTCCTCACAATCATTTTCATGAAAGAGAGAAACCTTATGACACTTAGATTCTATGGTGCATGTGTTCATATCCATGTGAATTTGTCATAACCATAATCATAAGATAATGTTCATGACAAATCCCAACTCTTATGGACAGAACTTGTTCATACTTAATTTCTTGCCATCAAGGGTCCCACCATTGCTTCCAAGTTATTTAGCAGCTCACCTATGCCAGTCAATGTACTTTCATTGAACAAGGTGCTTGCCCTTATGCAGTCAATTGAGAACTCGTAGAACTCATATGCATAAGTAACTTTACTGGAATGGAATAGAAATAAAATTTTGTCAACACGATACGTTATAAACCTCAAGTCGTGTGCTAACGTTTAATAGGTTTGCTTCTTGATTTGTTCTTGAAACTTTTCAAGATCTTTAGACTCCCACTGATCTCTTGACATATTAGATTCTCTTATCAAGAAACATTTCTTGACAAAAACAAATATCCAAGAGTTAGTGTGTGTCTATGTCAAGGCAAAACTACGCGCAATTTGGTACTAGTTGGTCTTTGTCTTATTCAAGACATCACAACTTACCAAAATGTGCAAGTGTAAGAACATTCCTACTTAAGATTATCTCACTCAAGTCACAATCTTGGAGTATGACTCTAAGACTTGATTTTGGAACGAAGTACGATACATCTTATTGACTTAACCATTTCAACAATTCTCCATTCCTCTTCTTAGCCAAACCAGTGCACTAAGGTATCCTTTGAGGATGAATTGTAATATGGTTCTTACGATTACTAAGAAGATCACAAAACACAATACAAAAGTACTCTCCATTCTTCTTAGATTGGAGAAACTTTTTGTCTTTTTGCCTTCATTGATTCTACTTATTCGTTCTGCCATTCATTGAAACTTTTCAATGATTCAGAATTACACTTAATCTTGTAAGTATAACCACATTTACTAGACCTTTAGTAAATCATGACGAATAATGTTATTATTATTTATGGTGGATTTGACTAGTGCACAACATTGTGTACTAGTTCCTTTAGTCCTTCACTTGACTCACATACTTATGTGAACAAGGAATTAGTCTTAATTACTTAAGTACCAAGATTTCTATACATCACACAATACAAGTTGTAAGATTCCAAGTTTCTGTCCAATTGAAACTTGGGCGATGGGAATCTTTCCTTACTTAGAAAATTATGACATTACCATAAATAATATAACTAAGAATCACATCCATTTCAACATTGCTAATAATAGAAATACACAAACATCAATTTTTCATATTGCAAGGATAAATAAATAAAACAAAATGAAAATTTATTTTATTGCGGAAAAATTTGTCCTTACAACACAACTAATTGTAAAACTATGCTATTACATTTCTTAGCAATCTATCCTAACTATAAAGTAGCAGCTCAAAAAATCCAATCTTCGAATCCATGCGATCGAAATCCATTTCTTCACGATCAGATTTAGCACGCTTCTTTTTTTAAGTTTCCTTTCTTTTCTTCGATTCTACAAAACATCAAAAAAATGTAATCTTATCACATAATGTATCAAGAATCAAAAATAGGAACTTATAGAGTTAGTTAATGGATTTTACCTGAAGTAGAGCCATACGTCTTGACTCTCCCATCTCTTAGATCTCTCAGGTAGACAGGGCAGCTTCGTCTCCAATGCCCCTTCTCTTGGCAATAAAAGCAAATTGACTCTTTTGGAACAGCACACAGAACTACTTCAGACTTTGCCTTTCTCTTATGATCAAACTTTTCGACCATGGCATGCCTTTCGTTGCCATTGCCTATGTCCATAGAGGTTTGGAAGGCAAATCCACCAATCAACTTTGCTTCTCCAGTGCGCCAAATCATTACTGATTCAGCAGCAACAAGCAAATAGGTGAGATCGATGAGGGTTACGTCGTGGTCTATCATATATTACTCTCTTACGAACTCACTATATGAGTTAGGAAGCGATTGAAGAACCCAGTCAACAGCCAACTTCTCACTGACAACGACTCCCAACATTCTTAACCTATCAATGTGTGACTTCATCTCTAAGACGTGTGCACACACTGACTTTCCTTCTTCATGTTTACTTGCCAAAAGGGCTTGAATGAGCTTGAACTTTTCAAGCCTTTGAACTTGTGGGTTAGGGAGAATAATAGGGGGAGGTGGAGGAAGTGAAGCATGATCTCGTGTTCCTCGATCGAATTGTGGAATATCATCTTCATGTGGAAAGCTTGTTCCACGGGATTTGGGAAGACCACAGTTGTCATACTTTGACATCTACAAAACGGAAAAAAAAAATTCAAGTTAGATGATTGATTGAGTCCTTAATAAAACACCCAAATGAGATATTAAGGCTAGGACCCAACACAATACTCTACAACTTGGGTGAGGGATATCGTAACCCAAATTGCAGAACATTTGAAGGTAAGTGAATGACGATTCACTAATTTTTCACCATGAAAAACGAAAAAAAGATTAAGTTTTAAATGTATTGAAAACTCCTAGATCCTTTGAGATTCATTGAACTTTTCAATGACATGTTTAAATCTCGATATGCCCCTCGATTTGTGACTGGGATGCCGAGGATCACAAAACAGGGTGTGAACAACCATGCAAACTTACATGGTGCCCCCAATGTTACAGTCATCTATTCGATGTGCCGGTTAACCACACACGCTCCACCGAACTATGAAAAACATCGAGTCACCCTTTTCTACCTTTGCTTAGAACCCATTTAGTGTGTCGATTAACCACACACGTTCCACTAACGTCTTAGCAAGGGTACAAAGTGTAATTTCATGGAATTGCATCAAATTCACTTTTGCCTAAAGTAACTAAGATTGGGAATTTTGTAAAAACATTTAGTTACTTTGTAATTCATTCTACTTTTAATGGAAAGGGTTTGCCCTATCCTACCCGTTCGGCTAACGACCCTCCACTAGTCAAGAGTGCGGAGGGAAATAGTGGATACCCAATGGCGGTCATTTTACAGGCCGCTTCCTTAAACACCCCTTATAGACCAGCTTCATGAATGAGGCCTACTAACGGTAAGACTGGCATTTAAGTTATACATATATAATATTAGACTTTTAATTTTATATATAGTATAAGGGTGTATTTTACACTTTTAAAATACTATATGGTCTAATTTAATAAATTACACTTTTAATTTAATTAAATGTAAACCATATCACTATGGATTTATTAACTCTCTTTTAATTATACACTTAATTAATTTAACAAAACCATAAGGGGGCAATTTGAACTTTTCAAAAATTAGGGTTTTAGAATTTAACATTTTGAAATTAAACTTTTAACTAAAATTTAAATCCCAAAACTTGAGGTCAAGTTTTGAAACTTTTCAAATCATTAGGGTATAGAATTTAAATATTTCAAAATTAAACTTTTAATCAAAATTTTAAATTCCAAAACTTGAGGGCAAGTTTTGAACTTTTCAAAACACAAATGATCAAATAGCAAATAATTTTAAATTAAACAATTAATTTAATGATTATCTAAATTTGACCTAATCAAGATTATTTACAAGATAATTCACCAAATAAATTTAATAATCAAAGATTATCTTATAATTAAATTATTATTCAAATAAATGGTAATTATCTTTTAATTTGATAAGGATAATCATAACATATATATAAAAATCGGATTTTATTATTCAAAAACAATTTTGGTGATTATCCAAACACAAAATCAGTCAAAAATCCGAATTTTGAGCCATCTGATCCATAGACTCGTCGAGTAGCCTACTGCACTCGTCGAGTCTGTCAGACAGACTGGGCTCACGTTGTGAACTCAGTGAGTCACGTATTTTCAAAAAAACGATTTTCATATCAAGAAATGAACGAACATATTAGCATCAAATACAATTGAAACCAATCAAAGCTCTGATACCACTAATGGGTTTGAGCCAAAACAACAACCTATGTGCTCATGCAAACCCTAATGCTTGGATCTAGGTTTCTCTATTGTACATGCAATTCATCCAAGACTCAAGAACCCTAATCTAGCATATGCATTTCGAAATTATCACATAAGAGCATATCCAGATGATTACCTCTTCTTCAATGGCTTGAATCTTCTTGTCTTTGGAGCTTAGAGTCATAAGTGTCGCTCCTCTAATGGCTTACAAACACCACAATCAAGAGAATGACTTATGAGAAGGAGGAGGAGCACCAAAAAACGACCTAGGGTTCTTCCAAGAGAGTTCACCACGTTTTTGGGGCCATAGGGGTCTTTATATAGTGAGGCTATTAGGGTTTTCAACTAGGAAACCCTAATTTGACTGCTTAGGCCCTAAGCAACCCATGGACTCCCTTTAGAACACCCCTTGGACGAATTCCTTATGGGCTTCCCATAGAATTCGTCCAACCTATGTTCCAAGGTGACCCATAGCCCAATTGCAATGATCTTATAATTACAATTCCAGTCCCCTAAGTTTAATTAATGTCTTTTAGTCACAAAACTAACTATCAATTAATTCTTGACTAATATTAATTAAATAGTATGATTTCTCCTTCAATATGTTATTCATATAATATATTAATAAATCATAATTAATCCTCTTTCTCCATAAATCATCCTGTAACATCCCAAATTTCAGAAGTATCATCAAAGGGCTCAAAGTGTAATTAATGGAAGGGACTCGACGAGTATGGCTTCTTACTCGCTGAGTCGGAGCGGGTTTTGGGTCGCGAAATAAGTGGCCAACTCGCCGAGTCTGAGGCTGGGACTCGACGAGTTGGTGCTGAAGGGAGAAAACCCTAATCCCGGAGGTTGTGCCCTATATAAAGAATGTTATATCCCTTCCTCAGCCTCCTTACCACTCTTGAGAGCCTATAAACCCTAGAAATCGAGTGAGCTTCCATTGATAGAGAGAATAGAGCTTGGAGGAGGAAATCTTGAAAGAGACTTGAAGACCAAGAGGCTTGCTGCAAGGGAGTGGTGTAGATCCGGGATCTACTGTAGTTGGAGCATATATTGGAGGTAATAATCTGTTGATTGGGCTCTTTTGCATCTAGATCTATTATTGTTTGAGATTTGGGGCATTTTTGGTATGATTGAGAGTTATTTCGGGTTTGGAGGATAGATATGAGGTTGCTACCTCAGATCTGGACTTGAGCTGGTCCAGAATGTCATAAAGTATCTGTCAATGAGTTGTTGGTGAAGCTCCTTTGTCATAAACCCTAGCCCTAGAGTGTTTTGGACCTATATCTCCTTGGTTTCACGTAAAGTTTGCCACTTTATGTAAGGGTTAGACTGTAGAAGAGTGGATCTATGGATTGGAGCCCCTGCATGGTTCGAAAAGCCACTGTATGGATTGAGAACTGGAGAGACTCGACGAGTCACATGGGTGTACTCGACGAGTTGTATGAACATGTGCATGGACTCGGCGAGTTGGAAGAACAACTCGGCGAGTCTGTTGAAGATTGCCTTGGACTCGGCGAGTCTGTTCTTGGACTCGGTGAGTCTGGTCACAGAACCCCAATCTCTTCTGGTTAAACCTTGAAGCAGTGAGTCGGGAGGTGACTCGATGAGTCGAGCAGGATGGGACTCGGAGATCGTTGGACTCGACGAGTCTTGGGGTGACTCGGCGAGTTGAGTCGTGTTCTAAGAGTTTTCAGAGTATAAGGACTCGACGAGTCAACGGGTTGACTCGGCGAGTAGAGTCAGTCATGAAGTTTGACTTTGGCCTGGACTTTGACTTTGACCTTCATGGGTGTTATGGTAATTGGTTATTTATGCCAATGGTCCATTGATGGCAATAGGTGTTGGGGTTTGGATCAGTGCTTCGGGAGTGTGCTTTTGTGGTTCGGTTCTTCGCTTTAGGTGAGTTATCCTCACTGTACTCAAGGGTCTAAGGCACCAAGGCCGACCCTTTTAATTGTTGTTTTGAGCTTGTTATGTTTTGTGATGATATGCTTGTTAGTATCCCGGTATATAGGATAATGATAGGAGGATATGCTTTGTTAGCTTAGTATCCTAAAGGATAGGATAGCTAAGTGATGGCTAGTTCTGTTGGATCAGCACCCTGGTAGTTGGGTAGTGGTTATGAGTATAGACCTATAGTTGGTCTTGCCTTATGTACGCTGGTAAGAGGTTACCCGTGGTATATGCATGTTGAGCCGTAGCAGAGGGTATTCCATCCCGGTAGGATGATAGGGCCCTAGTATGTTGATTTCCGTAGAATGTTATGTGGTTGCTTGTTATGTATACATGTTGCTAGTATAGGGGCATTCCAACCCGATGGTTGTGGGACATGAGTATTCCATCCAAGTAGGATGATTGGACTCATAGTAGGTTGGCATTCCAACCCGATGGTTGAGGGGCCTGGGGTATTCCATCTTGCGAGATGATTGGACCCATGGTAGTTGTTATTGTATGATAGGAGGTGGGGCATTCCAACCCAATGGTTGTGGGCCAGGAGTATTCCATCCAGGTAGGATGATTGGACTCATAGTAGATTGGCATTCCAACCCGATGGTTGAGGGGCCTGGGGTATTCCATCTTGCGAGATGATTGGACCCATAGTAGTTGTAGTAGTATGTATAGGTGTATGGGCATTCCAACCCAATGGTTGTGGGCCGAGAGTATTACATCCCGGTAGGATGATTGGGCTCGTAGTATGTTGGCATTCCAACCCAAAGGTTGAGGGCCAGGGGTATTCCAACCGGAAGGTTGATTGGACCCATAGCATGTTGTTCTTTGTTGTATGTATGTTTATGTGTATGGGTACTTTGGGGGAACTCACTAAGCTTTCGGGCTTACAGTTGCAGTTTATTGTTTCAGGTACTTCAGGAGATCGTGGCAAGGCGAAAGCGTGATCGTACCGCTCCTCATGTTTTATGATTTATGTGATATGGTTCTGGGGATACTCTGATGTTTAAACTATTTTGAAAACAAGATGTATGAACTTAATGGTTTTGAAATGAAATAAAATGTTTTAAATTGGCTTGAATTTTATGGGTGTTACACATCCTATCAAGTTGCTTTGGTGAAGGCAACCCAAAAGGACCCTGCACAACCGGGTCAAGTACATACCAAATATAGTTATAGGCTTAGACACTAATCCAACAATACCTCCACAAATCCATATCCAAAACTCATTTGATTTCCAAAGCCAAAAAATTAGAAATTGAAAACAACTCCTGTTCATAACCAACTAAAATTAAGACACAATGTTAAGGCTAAGTTTCAGGTTCACAGTCACGAGAGTATGATTGATGGGATCTCTGTCATGTGAAACCCACATTGACATTTCATCAAAGAACTTGTATTCAAATAAAGCACTGAAAAAAAAGAGATAAAATGGAAATATTTTCTTTATTCTCTATCTAATCATTAGAAGGGATTAGATTATTAGAAGTAAAACAACATGCCACACGACCCAAATAACCTCTTACATCCTATCCCTATCGTTTCCATACCCTCAAAATGAAGAAAATCCATGTTGAATAAATTACCTTAAGTGGATGTCCAGACTCTTGCCACGTAAAGTTTTGAGATTAATGAAATTGAGCCCTATGTTGTTTTCTCTTTCTACTTGGCACACCGCCTCTGCCCCATTTCTCCACCGCCCTGTGCAATTCCATCTAAGTCGGAAAAGCATTCATCGATACAAATCCAAGATGTTATCATACAAGAAACATTTGAGGCATCGTGAGAATGTATCCAAGAAAAATAAGAAGATCGTGAAGGAGAACCGAAGAAAATTGATCACCAAAACCCAAATAGATTTCCTGATTTCTTGTGTTTTGAATGAAATCCGAAGAGTGGTGCAACTGATTTCGAGGGATAGTGATGATCTTGGGTAAAGGCGTCGAATTGGAATTCATAGGATTAAATGAAGCAATTGTTTTTACCAATTGAAAGATGTAAACATCTAACATCGAACCATCAATATATAGGCGGATGAGGACGAATTGATTAGCAGTTACCGGCATGGACGCAATCGTGGGTAGACACTGAATCGTGGGTAGAAAAAGATGAACCGGATCAACTGAACTGCAAACAACCGCCATATTTGAGTTTATGCGGCTCTGATTGAAAGTTGTAGGAGTTTTAAGTGCTAGGATTTAGACGACGGTTTTTCCACTCATCGTCGTCAATAGTATTAATAATTCATAAATCCCTTGGGTTATAACTTTTTATATGATTGAAAATTTGATTTAATATTGATCTTAAAAAAATCAAAACCAAATAATATAAATTTGATAAATAAGAGACAATTTGGTTAACCCAAACTAAGAAGATGATACAAAGCTATCTAGCAATATAAATCAATCATTTAAATTTTGAAGTAAAATAATGAACCAAAAGAATTAACTTCTAAACTAGTCTAGCCATATAAATCAATTACTTAAATTTTGAAGTAAAATAATGAATCAAAAGAATTGACTTCTAAAATAGTATGGACTCTTGTGTATTAAAGATTAGTAATTATGTTATAAGGAATCAACTACAACTGCTTTTGTATAAAAATTATCACAAAAACATAACTTCTTATGTGAACATGAATCACAGTGAAAAGATTAGTAGTTTAGTATTATTGTTTGCATACTAATGTATCACACTTAACATTTGTTTATTGTTAAATGTACCGTTTTACATAAAATGATCAAAAATTGTTTTTTTTTTCATTCGAGAAATAATGAACATGTACTTTTCGAGGCCATGGATCCTTTCTATATAAACAACAAGGCCAAAGAGTATATTCCCCACACCAAGGAGCATAAAGAGCTTCCATGTCGACAATCGGCACCACCACAAATCACCACTGTGGTTGTTGGTATACTCACAACATAGCCACGAAGAAAGAAAAGATGAAAGAAGAAGGAACAAAACAAAGAGAAGATGTGTGGTATAACACCCCGACTCCCATGTATAAGTTTTAAAGCATTTTGTACATGTTTATGCACTTACTCGACGAGTTGGTTGCCCCCAACTCGTCGTGTAGAGGCAGGTTAGCCCGCGTGGATTATTGGATATACTCGACGAGTCGGAGGACCCGGACTCGACGAGTAGGAGCTGGAAGATGAAACCCTAATTTTTTGTGACAACCCGAAATTTCTATCTTGTACAAACTATTCACTTCAATCAAAGTTAGACTTGTTTCTGCTAACTTTTAGCACTGTTTAGAGTCTGTTTGAGCATTATAAGCTTAGTACATAAAGGGACCAAGTGTTAGAATGGGTCAACTAAAGTTCCAAACCATTGATCAAGCCATAAACCCTCAAATGAGGAGTTTACGGCCAGGACCATGAGTTTACGACCGTAAACTCATGATGGCCGTAAACTCCAGCCTATAAGTATGATGCTTGGTCCATTTTTCTGCACTCTTTCCATTTCTAAGGCTTGGAACTCGAAAACTCTCTCAAGAACATCAAGAACACTTAGGTGTTTTGGGCCGAAAACACCCTCCTTTGCCTTCAAATCGTAAGTATGACTTCCCTATTCTTGTTATCTAGTTAAGACTCATAATTCTAGCCTTGAAATCAAGCTTTTTCTAAAAACATGAGGTGTTTACGGCCAAGAGCATCTCCCTTGGCCGTAAACCCTATTTTGTGGTGCATTTGGACCTTAAACTCTTCCTAAGGCTTGGACATGAACCTAGAACCCTTCTTCAATACTTTTTACCCTTCAAAACACCCATATCCACAAAGTAGCATGAGTTTACAGCCTTAAACTCATGGGCAGTAAACTCTTGGCCGTAAACTCCCTTGGTCATGCCATTTTGTCCGTAAACTCCTTTGAGTGGCCGTACACCCTTAGTATGCAATCATATGTGATTCATATCCTTCAATCTTAGAGTTACCTAGTCCAAATAGGGTGTTACCTTTCATGATTAGTTGTATAAACTCTAATCTTATACATATATGTGTCCTTATGTGCTAATTAGGATTCGTGTGTGTGCTCAAGTCTTCACTTGACACCTAGCATCCTAGACCGATCTTTCAGTCGTATCGCCCACTACAGGTGAGTTCATACCCCTACATTTTCCGTGTTTTTAATGTTTTCAGGGGGGGAATACAAGCCAAAAATAAATGTTTTCAACAATATAAAGCTCATGCAATTCTCATACTTTAACCCTTTAGTATTGTGTTGAGCATAAGGGACGTTTTCACTAAAATTGCATAGTTTTCCGGACTCGATATTCACTACGTTATACATGCAAACTATAATCAGTATAGTTTGGGATTTTCTAAACATAACAAGTACATAAACTCTCACTACTAAACATATGCACTAAGACAGAAACAGTTTACAGTTTATATCTCTACTTTATCATGGTATTCATAACTATAATTATCACTACATAAGGTATACATACGGATTTTCACTATGGTAGAACGCTAATACACTACATGTAAACTAGATTGTACGATACTGTGAGACGCTACTTCAATACTGTACCCTTAGGTGTACATGGATAAATCCTATCATAGTATAACCAGAGTCTCCTGGAGGGAGAGCGTGAGATTTGTGAATAGATCTATTCGGGACTGACAATCCCACACCCTAACTGCTAGCTACAGTTGGGCAGGCATGCCTAGGGTGACAAATGTCATTTAACTCGACGCCTGAAGAACGTTGGAAAGGTCTCTAGTCATATCAAGTATGGTTATACGACTCACAATATGTATAAATCACTCTTGGTTTACAAACTGTCATTCTTCAAACAGTTTTATTTTACTAAATAGAACTAATACACACTACAACTAGAGAATTTCCAGGGTTTTCAAACAGAATCGATCATACAATGGTTTCACGTACGAAATACTTATACATCATGATTAGCATCAGCTAGTCACATGAAGTATTATTTTCGCATATCACTATAGTTTTTAGTAACGAACATTCATTGTTTTATACAGAATTGAAAACACTACATTTTCACTAAAGAAAATATCGGATTTTCTTGAAATTATACGAACACCTTTACGAGCTCATCAACAAGTTTTCATTGCAAAATACCGCTTATGAACGCATCAGCTTTATGCTGATATTTTAAAACTGCTTGTATTATCAGGAAATCAGTAGACAGGTACTTGTTGGATTTTTGAGAAGCTGGAGCAATAAGAGTTTTATGTTTATAATTTACAAAGCTATTTGATGTAATTCAAACAAGTTTCAGACAAGGTTTCAAACTGATGTAAACATTTTTATTTAAGTATTCACTATAATGGTTGTGTTGCTATGATTGCTATTATTCATTGGTTGTGATGCTACACATGACGTCATCCACCCCAGAACGTTTCCGCCATTCTGGTTTTGGGGTGTGACATTTTTAGGTTTTACACCCTATTTAAAGGACCTTAAGTCCTTACCTCTAGTCCCTTACCACCTCTTGACGGCCATAAGAAACCCTAATCAGTCTAGATCTTGTTCGTGAGTGTTTGTGAGATTTAAAGAGTGATTTGGTGCATTTTGTGAAGAAGTTTTGGAGCTTAAGGAGCTTGGAGCAAAGAAGAGCTTGTGAATCTGACTCTATCTCATTTTGGCATCATTTGGAAGGTAACAAGTCGTTACCTTGACTTCTCCATAGCTAGATCTCTCCATGCTTAAGTTTAGGGCTATTTTTAGCATATATGTGAGCCATTTCGGGTATTAGCCATGATCGGAAGTTGCAACTTCAGATCTGGACTCCTCCAGGTCTCAAACTCATAAAGCTATCAACTTTATCTCGTATGAACCTCTCACCATGCCCTAAACCTCATTCTAGACTTGGTTTTTAGTGTTCTAAGCCTTTAAGACCTTGCATGCACGTAAAGTTTGCAACTTTACTTGGAATTTGTGCCTTAGGAAGCTGGATCTACGATTTGGAGCTTTCGGGTAGTTTAAAAACGTCTAAATGGGAAATGGACTGAAGGGACTCGACGAGTTGCATGGTCAACTCGGCGAGTCCGATGAAGATTAGCCGTTGTGGATTTCTGCATGAACTCGGCGAGTCAGCAAGACGAGTCGACGAGTCAGTTAGGGTTTTCCCGAATTTTGGACACGTATGGACTTGACGAGTTGCCTGGGAACTCGGCGAGTCAACAAGGATCTTCACAATTTCTCGAGTTCTGGAAGCACTCGACGAGTTGGGTCAACATGGACTGTTGACCTTGACCGTTGACTTTGACTTTGACCAAGGGTTGACCAGTTTGACTTATGGGGGTATTTTGGTAATTTGGGAACTTATGGAATTAGATCATTGGTTGATGTAGGTGTTGGTGTTGGAGCTGTATTTGGAGGAGATTGATACTATCATTCCGAGCTACTTGAGAGGTGAATTCTCCTCACTATATCAACAGGGTCTAAGGCACCAATGTCGGCCCTTTTCGGATTTGTATCCGGGTTATTGCACGATATGCTTATTGATTTACATCCTGGTAGTTAGGATGGTGATATGCTTAGTGACCTAGTTAGGTCGGTATCCTGGTAAATAGGATGATGCTATGTTAGTGACCGGTTAGGTCTGTATCCTGGTTATAGGATGTTGCTATGATTGGTGATCTGTTAGATCGGTTTGACTGTATATATATATATATATATATATATATATATATGCTAGTTTATGATATTTATGTACACATGATTGTTTGATTGGGGGTTGGGTTGAGGCGGTCCTGCTTTGTGTTGAAGGCCAACATACCCAGGGCGGTCCGGATAGACTGAAGGCCCTGCGAGGCAGTCCTGTCAGGCCGAAGGCCCGACGAGCAGTCCGGATAGGTTGTAGGCCCTGCGAGGCGGTCCAGACGTGCCGAAGGCACGAAGAGCAGTCCAGATAGACTGGTGGCCTGCGAGGCGGTCCAGTCAGGCTGAAGGCTCATTATGCATGCTGTTTGCTTATATGTTATTGATATGTTTTATGACGTTGGTATTTTGGAGGTAACTCACTAAGCCTTTTAGCTTACATATATCGATTATTGTTTTAGGTACTTCTGATGATCGCGGGAAGGCGAAGACGTGATCGTACACCTCCTTATGTTTTCATGCTTTGATTATGGGATACTTTGACATTATACTATTTTGAAAACAAGTTTTGTAATAATCATTGGTTTTGAAATGTTTTAAAGAGTTTAAATTTGACATGATTTTTATGGATGTTACATGTGGCCTCTCGTGGTGCAGACCATAATAGCCAACACTCATGCTGGTAAGTAAGCATAACGCCACCTCTAGGGTAATGTGTACGGTCATGGTGAGATACCAACATGGCTACAAATGCCTCTCGTGACCGGAATACCCTTAGGCCTAATATTGAACAAAAACACTTTGTTAAGTGGTTAACTGTGTAACAATTTATCTAATTTTGGTTATTTTTCGACTTTTATAAAAGAATTCCAAATTTTATTATTAAACTTGTTTTTACAATATTATATGATTGTCTTTTTGTTATATTATTGAAGGTATTGATAACCTAAAAAAGATAGGTCTAGTGGTGTAAAGGATGACCAAATAACATAAAAAGATTAAGAAGAAGGCTATAAATGTCAAAAGAAGGAAAGTTGGTGGCATACATAATAAGAAAAAAAAAAAGGTATAAATGGCCAAATTAGAGTAAATCAAGTTAGAGAGATATTCTTCAAATATGTCTGCTTAAGCTTTTTGGAAACAAACACTAAGATTTCTCTTTTTTAAGTATTTCATAATTGAAATGGGATATCTACTCTAATAAATAAAAATTATTTGGGTTTAGGTCATTTTTGATCATTTAATTTTTGGTTTTGTACTCATTTGGTCACTTAACTCTTTTTAAGTTTTAGAAGGTCATCAAACTTTTGGATTTGTGCTCATTTAGTCACTTAATTTTTGGTTTGGTCACATTTAGTCACCTAACTTTTAAAATTATACTCATTTAGTCACTAAACTTTTAAATTTTTTCAAAAGTTTAGTGACTAAATGAACACAATTTTAGAAGTTATGTGACTAAATGAGCACAAATCTAAAAGTTAAGTGACCAAACCAAAAGTTAAGTGACTAAATGAACATAAAGTCAAAAGTTTGATGACCTTTTAAAACTTAAAAAGAGTTAAGTGACCAAAGGAGCACAAAACCAAAAGTTAAGTAACCAAAAATGACCTAAACCCAAGTTATTTCTGTCACTTGTCATTCTCTAATGTATTATGCAACATGTCATTTTGAGGTAATTTTAAATTAAATTATATTCATGTCATTTTGTGGTTTTTTACTATTTTAATAAATTTCATATAATATTTAAATGTAATAAATGTAATAATAAATGCAACTTTCTTTATAATTTCTAAATTTCTAAATTGAATCAAATTATTTTAATTGTTTATTTATTTTATTATTTGTTTAAATTTAAAAGAAAAATGAACCCTTCAATTTTAATAGTTAAATAATTTTTTCTCTTTTTTTATAAATTCAAACTTTCTAAATTTTTAGATCTCCATAATTATTTTTATTTTTTTGAATAAACTCATTTATACATGAGTTTCACAACTAGTAAATATAAATGTTAGTTGTTTTTTTTCGGTGGAAGAGTCACAAAAACCACCTCCCTAAATAGATGAGCACATGATGTTTCGTAGCAACAATTTTCGTATTTCTAAAAATACAAACAACTAGGGCATTGACTTCTTCTTTATCCTTTAACCCATAATATTAAATATTAAAAAAACTGATAAAGCATATAATAATCAAAAATATAAATGTATTAATGGTGTATAGAAAATATATAATAAGCAACAATATAAATGAAGTAAAAATATATGTAAAACATACATATAAATGAAGTAAAAATATATATAGAACATATAATAAATAAAAATATGAATAAAGTATATATAAACTAATTTTTAACATGGATTCCACATCAGTAACATGCAAATGCCAACTAAGCGTCGCATAAGGTTTAACCGAATAACAATGCTATTACAGGTCATGCTGGTATAACTTAAACACAGAATCCAGGTAAAATCACTTGTCTCTATTCAACAAAACTGATAACATATTGTCAAAACATCTATGACCTATTTATACTCACATTTTTCATTAACTAAAGAAGAATATATTGGAAATACAAAAATACACAACTTCACTTTTTTAATAGCAAGTGTCAAACATTTGATCCTCTATTTCTGTATGAACCAATGGAAGTGTTCTAACAACCCATTCGACCATTTCACAAGTCTTTTCACTAAGAGAACGAGTGAAGTCTCCTTTATAAAACACACACATTTCTCCCCCAATCGAAATCCAACTACATCCAGGAGTTTTACCCAATCTCAACCTTCTCATTTTTAATCTAACCCTCGAAGCATCACTCCACATGCCACAAGAATCATACAAGCTACACAAAGCAGTATAATTACTAGCATTCTTGGGTTCCATTTCAAAGAGATGATAAGCTGCCATTTCACCAATCTCAATATTTCTATGCACCAAAGAACCAGCCAGAAGTGCACCCCATACACTTGCTGGTGGCACCATTATCATACTTTCTATCAACCCTACTGCCTCCTTGAAGCACCCAACACGACTCAAAAGATCCACTAAACAAGCATAATGCTCTACACTAGGTTCAAAACCATATAAAGATCTTATAGAATTAAAAATCTTTTTGCCTTGATGTATGAGACCCGAGTGGCTACAACTAGCTAGGATTGCAGTGAGTGTGACATTGTTTGGTTTAAATCCAGATTCTTTCATCTTCTCAAATAAACATAGAGCTTGTTCTCCATTTCCATGAAGTCCATAGCAAGATATCATTGTTGTCCATGTCACTAAATTGGGATTTTTCATGTTATGAAAAATCCTTTCAGAATCACACAAGCAGCCACATTTGGAATAGAAATTGATCAATGAGTTTCCAATAGCAGTATCATTGTAAAGATTTGCATTCTTTAACACTTGCCCATGAACTTCTTTACCTTTTGTAATGTCGCCTAATTTCCCACAAGTGTTTAAAAGGGTTGGAATTGTCATGGAGTCCATCTTCATTCTGTTTTCAAGCATGTTTCTGAAACAATCTAGAGATTCCAGTAGCAAACCAGCCTTTGAAAGCCCTGAAATCATTGAATTCCATGAAACCGAGTCTTTCAATGGCAACCCTTTAAAAATCAATTTCGCATCTTTTAAATTCCCACACTTGGAGTAAAAATCCAAAATGGAACTCCCCACAACAAGGTAATTTTCGAAACCAAGTTTAACCACCATACCATGCAAAATCAGACCAAGTGAAACATCGCCAATACATGTACAGGCCTTCAGTACCGGAGGTAATGAGTAGTGGTCCGGTGTCATACCTGAGTCTAAGAACTCCTGGAAGACACTAAAAGCGTTATCGTGCATAGAATTTTGAACGTAAGCTGAAATCATGATGTTCCAAGAATGCATGTTTCTTTGGAGCATTCTGTCGAACAGCTTGCGGGCGTTTGGTAGAGACGCTCTAGAATAAGCCAACAAGAGATCTGTTTGGAACGTGACATCGTGACAGAGATCATGGATGAGTATTTGTACATGGGTTTGTTTAGCGTGAGCGAATACTGTGCGAGGAATGCTGTTTCGCAAGATAGAACTCAAGCTTCCCATTGTGTATGACATTTTTTTGGATGTATGCAACTGCTAATTTGCTGATTTCTGCTTCATTTTGGATCCTTTTGTTGATTGCGTTTGTTTAATTTGGCCACTAGAGAATAATTTGGGGGGTGTTTGGATAGGGAAAAAAATAGGCTGCTTATTGCTTATCGCTTAATCCCACAGCAATAAACAAATTTAAGTGTTTGGATAGGAGTCTTTAAAAATCAACTTATTGCGGTATGAATAAGCAAAATAAGCTGATTTTAATAAGCAAGGGGGGAATGCTTATTGCTTATTGGTCATTTTATTCATATAAGCTGTTTTATTTTGCCAAACACTTAAATGCTTATTGCTTATTACTTATTCTCACCGCAATAAACTAATCCAAACACATTTTAAAAAAATGTTTATTCTCAACACAATAATCAAATAAGCAATAAGCTAATAAGCTAAAAATTATTTATCCAAACACCCCTAGTGTCTAAAAACTATTTATCCAAACACCCTTAGTGTCATCGTTTAATGTTTCGATTGAATTGATGGATGAGTTTCTTTTATCTCAACTCGATAACGTACGCAAGTCAATTTAACTGATGATTAATATTTTTGTGAAAATTAATTCAGATGGGCCTGTTACTTATGAGAACGATAGGCCCATTGGCCTTAAACAAGAGAAAGCCCAAATCATGTCAAAATTGGGCCTTTACCACTATAATATCACTTGATCCCTTCGCTTTCCTTTCTTCTCCGCCTACATTTGCATCTATCAGGGTTTCAAGCCAACCAACCAGTGCGGCAGCAGCAGCAGCAGCGAACGCCACATCTCCGTCACCATGGGTCGTATGCACAGCGGCGGGTAATCTTTGTTCCTTCAAATCTACTGTTGTATATATGCATTTGGTAGTTGTTCAAGTCTATAGATTTACTCCTGGAATTGGAAATGCATATTATATTATCTTTTCTGCCCTCGAAGCACGCTTGGTTTTGAGTTTTTAGTGTGAATCAAGTTATTGTAAAGGTTAAATTACTTTCGTTTACGTTTTCTATCAATGATATCGAACATTTTGCAGTCGTCTCTGAATTTGAATAGTAATTGAAGTGCTATCTATTGAGTTTTAGGTTATATAGATATTGTAGAATCATGAATGTATATTGATTTTTGAGTGTAAGGTTCATTAACTTGATATTCGATTTAATTTTTTTGTTTGGTGAACAGAAAGGGTATTTCAGCCTCAGCTAAGCCATACAAGAGAACTCCACCAAGCTGGCTCAAGATCTCTCCTCAGGATGTATGTTATGTTTTTAATGTTCATTGTTCAAAGTTCATATTACTTATTTGCCTGTAGCTCTATTACCATGATATCAATTATTCAGCTTCTTTTAATTTGGATCGATTGAAGATGTTTTTGTTGTGCATTTCAACAACTTCAACATATCTTTTGTGATTGGTGTAACTTAGTAACCTATTTGAGAGCTCTTGATTTTATAAGTTCCAAATCTGATTACAACTCTTTGCTTAATAATTCTTCAGGTTCAAGACAGTATCTGTAAGTTTGCAAAGAAGGGTCTAACCCCATCACAGATTGGTGTTATCCTTCGTGATTCTCATGGAATTGCACAAGTGAACAGTGTAACTGGGAGTAAGATTCTCAGGATTCTCAAGGCACATGGTATGCGCATTCTCTTAATCTCATCCTTATTGTGTTTTTTAATATGTTTTGTTTATTAATATTTGATGACATGGCAGGGCTTGCTCCTGAAATCCCAGAGGATTTATACCATTTGATCAAGAAGGCAGTTGCTATCAGAAAGCATTTGGAGAGGAACAGGAAGGACAAGGATTCTAAATTCAGGTTGATTCTTGTTGAGAGCAGGATTCACAGACTTGCTCGTTACTACAAGAAGACCAAGAAGCTTCCACCTGTCTGGAAATAGTATGTTCCCAAATTTCTATTTTCAATTTTATTTTATTACTTTCCTCCATCATTGATGCACATATGTTTTCTATGTCTCTAAGTTGGATAGTTTTCTCCTTAAGTCCCATAATTTTGTTTGTTTTTATAAGGGTTAATGTCGTTGTACTAAAAATTCTCTCCTTGGATATTCCTATAGTTATGTTGATTGTGGTACTAATATTGTTTTCTTGTTGTTGCAGTGAGTCAACCACAGCTAGCACCCTTGTGGCATAGGGAAGTGGTTTTGGGAATCGAATTTTGAGTTTTAAAAGCGATGTTTTTGTTGGGAACATTCTGCTTATCTTTGTTATAACTAAGGATGTTTGGACCATGAAAAGATTTTGATTGAAGAACTTACTAAGAACGTAGTATCAATTTTAAAGCACTTTGTCATTCATGTTTGTTTATCTGTTGTGGTTGTTTAATGTTAGAATATGGCTATCTATCTCAACTAAATCATCATAATCTTTTGTGGTTGATAATATGTTCTAGAAAAAACATGTTGACACTGATATTCTTGCAATCATGATTGAGTTTTAATTTCATTTGTCTATGATTCTTTAATCTTTTGATTTTATACATGAAAAACTACGTACAAGTATATATAAAAGAAAAATTATTGTTAAAAGAGAAAAATCCGTGTACCAATCATTTTTCCATTTAAAATTATATTATATGAATGGCATATGCTTTTAAGGCTACCTGGAGTGGTATAAGGAAGACGTGTGAGAGGCTGATGTGGAGCCACCGAAAACGCGTGAACACCGCCCCCAGGGCCGGTGCTCTGGCTGTCGCGTGATTGCGAAGACGGATGGAGACGGGTTATTTGATTGGGCATCTCATTTTGACCGTTGAGGGGAGAGGGGTTGGGACATTTCCGATCGCTTAAGATTTAAAAAAAAAATTATTCAATTTTTAATAAATTTCTCTCTCTATATATACATTTCAAACACACACCCACACACACTCATTCAACACAAACACACATTCAACAAAAAAACTTTTTCTACGTATATTTTTATGGATCCAAATCAAAGTATCACACTCACCCCAAACACTCCAAATGATCCATTAGTAAATCTTAGTTACATGCAATTGATAACATCTTCAATCCAACAACAATCTTTATTCACCAATCTTTCATACCACCCACACCACTACCAACAACAACCACCACAATTCAATCAATCCCAATTTCAAGTCTTTCAACGACCTTCTCCGCAATTTCAACTCCAAAGTTCTCAACGTCAACAACCTTCACAACTATCTCAAGTTCCATTATCTCAATCTCAACCTATAAACCTTGACAACGACGACGAACGGGTTGAAGAAACACAACCAAGTCGTAGAAGGCAAAAAAAATCAAAAGATCCAAGGAAAAAGAAAAGTACGCAATGGACCGAAGAGGAGGAGGAAACTTTAGCTACAACATGGATTTCATATCACAAGACAGGGATGTCGGCAACGCGCAAACGAGTCAAAGTTTTTGGAATCATGTTTTAGACCACTTCCACGCGTTAATAGGAAGGCAAACGAATCGGCCATACGACTCGGTTAATGCAAAATGGCATGGCCTTCGAGCGACTTGCACCAAACTTAACGATGTATTTGACAATCTTAAAAATATGCATAGAAGTGGTAGCAACGATATCAACATTTTGTCAACCGCATTGTACCAATACAAAATTACCAACAATGGTAAACCAATCGTCAACCAAAAAACGTGAGAAGTTTGTCGTAATGGTCCAAAATGGGTCCTTTATCCGGATACGACGCATTCAGGATCTACCACCGGCTCCAACAAAAGGGCAATAATGTCCGAGTCGGACATTGGTGTTAGTCTCGACCTCAATGATGAGTCCGACGCCACCGAGGGGGAGGGTCCACCGGACGTCCAACTCGTCGACCATCGGGAAGGGACAAAGCGAGAAACGGGACATCTTTAAGCGGAAAATCAACCAACGAGGACATACCAGCGGAGAAAATAAACAAAACTCTAAGGTTGTGTTTAGTTACGGAAAAACAATTTTCATTTTCCGTTTTTGATTTTCCCTTTTCAGTTATCGTTTTCCGTTTTCAGTTTTCATTGGAAAATTTAGAAAACGCGTTTAGTTAAAACTTATTCATTTTTCATTTTCAGTTTTAGAAAATTAGAAAACGCGTTTAGATGTGTATATTTCTATCGATTTTCATTTTTAGAAAACGGTAACGGTGGTAAGGTGGGTGTGGGGGCAGTGGTGGTGTTGATGATGGTGACGGTGGTGGTGGTGGTGGCGGCGGTGGTGATGACAGGCATTGGTGGTGGCGGCATCGGCGGCGGTGGTGATGCTGGTGATGGGGTAGTGGTGGTGGTGGTAGTGATGATGATGGTAGGTCGGTGATTATGGTAGTGGTGTTGGGTTTGTGTGGGTGTTTGTGTGTGTGTGCGTGTGTGTTTGTGTGTGTGTGTGTGTGTGTTTATGGGGGTGGGTGTGGGTGTTTGTTTGTGTCTGTGTGTGGGTGGGTGTGTGTGTGTGTGTGTTTGTGGGGGTGTAGGTGTGGGTGTGTATGTGTGTGTGTGTGTGTGTTTGTGGGGGTGTAGGTGTGAGTTAGGGTTGGGGTGGGTGGGGGTTGGGGTGAGCGTCTGTTTATGGGTATGTGTGTGTGTGTATTTGTGGGGGTGGGGGTGGGTGTGTGTGTATTTGTGGTTATGTGTGTGTATGGGGGTGTGGGTGGGGGTTGGGGTAGGTGTGTGTGTGTGTGTGTGTTTGTGGGGGTGGGCTTGGGAGTGGGTGGGTGTGGGTAGGTAGAGGTGTGATGAGTTGGGGGTGTTAAGGTGGGGGTACGTAGAGGTGAGAGTGAGTGTGTGTTTATATTTTAGAAAAATTTTAGAATTAGAAAAATGTGGAAAACAATAATTATTGGGTTTCCAAAAATTTGCAACTTCTTTGTAATTTTAGAAAACGGAAAATTTTCATTTTCCGTGAAAAATTTAGAAAAATAGACGAACTAAACGCGTTTTCAAAATTCTCATTTTTCTTGGTAAATTTTTCCGGAAAACGGCCCATTTTTCCGCAACTAAACGCACCTTAAGTTTTTTAGAAAGAAAATTTGAATCAACGGAGCAAGCTCGTTGGCGAAAAATGACATTCATTGATCTTCAAATTTTAAACACTGTGCCGCAACCGAATCTTGACATGAAAAATTTAAGGGCGTTCTTAAAAATTCAACAAGAAGTTTTCGACAAATATTGCAACTAGATTCTATGTTTTTTATGTTTTTTTTTTGTAATTTAGGTTTAATTTTCTATTTTTTTTATGTTTTTTTAGCAATTTAGGTTTAATTTTCTATGTTTCTTTTATGTTTTTTTAGTAATTTAGGTTTAATTTTTTATGTTTTTATGTTTTTTTTAGTAATTTCGCTTTAATTTTCTATTTTTTAGGTTTAATTTTCTATGTTTTTTAATTAATGTAATGTGGTTTCAATTAATGTAAAATATTTTATAATGTTTTTATTTAATTTAATCATAAAAAAAATTGTGGATTGGTAACCATTTCCAATGTCTAGTGGGTTGGTGATGAAACTGACGTGGCATAGAAATGACAATGCTTTTTCAGTGGGTTGGTAGTGACCACTCTCCATAGCTTAATATAACTTCATATAATTTTGCATAGTAATGTGATGAATTATTTAATAAATATTTGTTATTAGTTTGTGAAAACCTATCGACAAACGGAGGCATTTTCGTACTGCAAACAATTTAGGATTCTACATCCTCATAGGTCATAGCATCCCAATTATTCTACAGCTAAATAGAGTATTATTAAACATCTTAGGTTTTTTTTTTTTTTTTTTAATGGGTTAAATGGTAATGTACTGATTACACTTTTCATTCACTTCAAAGACATAATGTTTTGTATGCATTGGTTACACTCCAGAGAAACATCATTATTGTATGTATTTGAATGAAGCATGAACTACCGCTTATATCCGTTTAATCCCTATCCAAGCCTATATCAACTTCAACTTGACATCATCTCAATACTAAGTAGTCAAAATTTAAGAACATACATCCAAAATGCAGGAAAAGGGATAACATCCAAAACTATTATGTTCTATTTAACTCAAAATCAAATATAAGAGCATAGATACAAATGCATGAAAGAAACAACATTTACATGCATCATAAGGGTACACAAAATTTAAATTCATCTGATGATTTCAACAAAACCAAATAGTCAAACTTGAATCAAGAAACTTATTACATCCTTTATTTGAACCCAAACTTAGATCAAGAAACTCATAACATCCAAACTATTGTGTTCTACTTCTATTTATTTAAATTCCATAAAATAATACAACTCCCACTACAAGCACATATTCTTAGTTTCTCTTTGGTACAAATCACAAAAATCGTGGGATTTCTTTCTTTTTCAGGCCTCCTCATCATCATTACAATATATGAAAACAAAGATCACGAAAACATAAACAGAAATAATCATGTGAACACCAAAAAACAAAAACAAGAATCTGAGAATAATTACCACATGACATGAGCTTCAATTTCTCAATGACTGTTCTTCTTCCCAGAACCATAGTAACTAACATACCATCTCACAAATTTCTTCAAACCCGTTTGAAGATCAGTCGTTGGTTTATAACCAAATTCCCTTTCAGCAAAACTAATATTCGCATGTGTAAACTGAACATCACCATTTCTAGGCAACTTCATCACCATTCTCTTCGCTTTCACTTTCAATAATTTCTCCAAAATGCTCACAAGATCCGATACAGGAACAGGTGACGTATTCCCCAAGTTGAAAACCCTCAATTGCGCAGGTCCTTTCTTCTTCCCTCCACTTCCTGTACTTTTTTCCGCAGTATCTAACGCACCCAAACAACCCTTTACAATATCGTCGATGTAAGTAAAATCACGCGCCACAGTTCCATGATTTGAAGCTTCAAAGATTGGAATCGATTTCCCTTTTAAGATATCTCGAGTGAAAAAGAAATACGCCATGTCTGGTCTTCCCCAAGGTCCGTAAACAGTGAAGAATCTTAAACCAGTTAACGATAAACCATATATGTGATTGTAAGTGTGTGCGATTTCTTCGCCTGCTTTTTTTGTAGCGGCGTATAAGCTTGCTGGTTGATCGGTTCGATCTTTTTCCGAAAAGGGTACTTTGCTGTTTAATCCGTAAACAGAACTAGATGATGCCCAAACTATAGCAGGTTGTGGATTAGCGTTTTTACAGACTTCGAGAAGATTAACAAGGCCAGCGATGTTACTATGAACATAAGAATTTGGGTTTTCCATGGCGTATCGAACACCAGCTTGAGCTGCTAAATGCATTACGTGAGTGAAAGGGTTTACCTCGAAGAGTTTTTGGAGCAATGCGATGTCGTTAATGTCACCTTCGACGATGTAAATCCCACTTCTTTCGAGTAAGGCTTGGCGAGCCCTCTTGAGTGTTGGGTCGTAGTAGTTGTTGAAATTATCAAGACCTAAAACGCCGTCTCCACGGCGTTTCAAGGCGGCGCTGACGTGGGTACCGACGAATCCGGCAGCTCCAGTTACCAATACCGATAACCCATTTTGGGATCGGATCCGGGCAGATGATCTGACCCGTTTTTCCCACGCGGGTCCACCCCACGAACTGGTTTTTAAAGATCTGCGAGAGAGATCTGATGGCATTGAGTTTGGTGGTGATGTGGATGGTGATTTGAAGAAGAAGACGACGATTAATCCGAGGAAAACAAAGCTCCAAAATGTGAGTTTTGCTAGAGATGAATAGTGTCTGAATCTATGAATGTATGGGGATTTATCCATCTTGAATTTCCCAGGTGTCGATGGGATGTTATCCATATGAGATGAAGATAACTTCATAATCATTCAAATTCTTGCCTGATTTTCGTGGAATGTGATTAGGGTTGAAGCAGCATCCAGTTTTCTTCTCAAGAAATCGATGGTGGAGCTATGCAATTGATGAAGATAAAGAAGAACAAAGGAATGGTTCTCTGTGTTGGTGAATGGTGATAGTCTTCCTCCCACTTTATTTTTCTTGTTGTTTTATGGGGGAATGAGGAATCTTCTGGTTTCTTGAGCGATTGATTGTTTACTTTTGTGGGTTTTCTTTGGTTCTACAGGAATTGAGAATGATTGCAAAAAATGGGCGATGGCTGATGAGAGAGAGAGAGAGAGAGAGTGGAGTAAGAAAGGGAGAGAAGAATTGAGTTGGAAGGATCTTGAATGTTAATGGAGATTTAGGGTGGACTAATTACAGCTTGTCGAAGTCAAATAGGTTAAGTGTAATCAAGGCTTTTATTTGGAAGAAATACGTTCATAAGATAATATATTTTTTAGGGTTTTTAATTGTGAAATGAGGCCATGGAATTCAGCCAATTCCTTAATTTGACAACATGTGTTCATATGGGGATTTGAAATACGGGTGGGAATGGGATTTATTGGGAGATGGAGTGGATGAGATCTTGATGCTAATTGTAAGGAGGGTTTTTAGTTTCTACACCTTTGGATCGTGTGTGAGATCTATGGGGGCTTGCAAGCTATTAATCTCAATAAATTTTTACAACTATTTAAGAACCGATACACTTATGTTTATATTATTTAGAAGGTCAATTAATTGATATAATTCCATGGCAAAATATTAACCATTGATCAACTTATAGGCTTTAGCACTTGCATAAAGTGCAAGTGCATTTATAAAAACATCAAACGGCTAATGGACAAATGACACCTAAGTTGATGACAAAAAATTGATAATCTTAAGTAGGGGAGTTTTGATCTTTGCGAGATACAAGACGTCGGTTTTTTTTAATATAAATAAAGGTAAATGATATAAAAATATACTCATAGGGTTTGATAGTGAATGTTTTTATAGTTTTTAATTTTAAAAAACTAGATTTAAACAAAAAAAAAATTATGTTTGAGAGTATGTGCGTTTAACTTTTAATTTAAACAAAAAGTTTTATATTTAAAAGTTAATTCATCTAACGTTTTAAAAAAACTATTAAGATTTTTAAACAATTTCTAGAATTGTCATTAAAAATATGTTATGTATTTACTTTTATAAACAATTGTCATTTTATGTTCTTTTGGTCAAAAATATGCAAAACAAGAATCAACCAAATTAGTAAGAGCCACAGTGTTATACTCATAATTATATTCAAGATTCTGAGGTCCAAGACACAAGAATTACGAGGAAAACCCTTGATCTCGATTCTCGAATGAGATCGCCAACACAAAACCTCCCGAACTGGAAATATCCTGGTTGCCTTAATATTTTATTAAGTAATTTGTTACAGACTACAAGTATACGAGAGTGTTCGTGTGTGATTTTTGTAAACATAGCTGCTAATTTATACATAGGATTGCCAACGGCTATAAATAAAATCCCAAGAATCTCGACATAATCTTATAATCTGAAATTATTGTTGAATGGGTCTCCGTTATCCCATAATTCTTGAGGACCATATCTTTTCTCCACATTTTCTTCATTAATACCGATTTGACCGGGTCTATCTTGACATATTCAAGACCTAGAACAAAGAGATAAACCAAACAAAGAGCAAACGTGAGGGTTAATAATCTCTGGAATCTTGATCAAGACGTTGGTCAAGATCCTGGCTAGCATGCTACTTCGAATCTTGCACAAGATTCCGGTCATAATTTTCACCCATAACAATTGCCATTACAATCTGGATTTAAGAATAAAGTCATATTTTAAACAAATAACATATATATTTTTTAATTAAATATGATTTTTTTAAATTAAATTAAATTTGAATTTCAAAAATATGGCTGGTGGGATATGGATAAGACACATCACTTATCTCTATATCAAAACACCATTGTTTTTGCAATTGTATTCCCGAGATTCGTCATCATCGCGCGCTATAAATTTAGGTAACAATTCCTCGTAGGAAAGCCTTCTTCATTTTAGCTGTAGTAATGTATTTTCCCGCAGGTGTGTCTTCCTTGACCCTTTTCCTTTTATTTCTTTGCGAGAATGTCGAAAAAGAGTATCTCTTCCAAAATTAAGATCGTCGATGATTTCATCGATCAAGGTTGTCTCTAAAAACCTGAGGATGAAGTTTTGACTTTCTCCGATCATGACACTGCTTAGCTTAAGTCAAACAAATTCTTTCTACCTTCTATTATCTTTAGGGATTTTGACCCTCGTTTGAGATCTGATTCACTCTCACCTTCATGGGTTTGCTTCCCCGAGTATCACTTCGCTATAAGCTTAGAATTCCCCTTTCCTACTTTGGTTTCTGAGTATTTTAGGGTTTCCGACATTTCATACACTCATGCAATGCCAGTAGTCTGGAGGATTCTTACATGCGTTGAGTTTCTCAATCGTTCAAAGTGTAACGCCCGCGTTTCTCGCTAGGCATTAATGATAAGAGATGTAATTACGTCGGTCGACGATTGTAAATTTTATGAATAAATGAAAAAGACTTATTTCAATATATATACATATATATGGTATGTGTGTGTGTGATTTATACGTATATACCGTTTACATAATAAATTAACAAATAGGGCTAAAATAAACATTTAAAAAATTAATATTAATTAAGATAAATAGCTTTGATGAAAGTTGAAGTAGTCATGATGATGATCTCGGGGATATAAGGAACGCTACAATCTGACTCCGTATGAAGAAGTTATGCTTCGTTGAAGTTTCGCGTTCAACCCTATACGAAAAAGTGTGTCGTAAATAGCGAATCAAAGATTGGTCGTTTATTAGCATGAGTAATCTAAACGAAAGTCGTAGTAATCGTAAAACCGATAGTGTGCATATAGAGAACGTCCAAATCTGACTTTGTATGAGGAAGTTATGATTTTTCAAAGTTTCAGCATAGTTGTGTTAGCACATAAATCGAAATTTAAATCGGTTTATTGTTATCCGAAACAATCTAAACGAGAATCGAAGATCTTGTGAATAGGATTCCGACGATATAAAGACAGTCGATAACGGATGTCGTAAGAACAAGTTATGATTTTTACACGGACTTTAATAGTCTAAGTCTGTTAAAAATAAAGTGAGAATTAGCTGACAGAGTCTAAATGAAAGTTGTAGTACTCGTTGATAGCTATGCGTGGATATAAAGAACGTAAAAAAACGAAGCTCGTATGAGAAATATATGATTTTATGAAGTTTTTCGAAAAGCGCCACACGCAGGTGGGCGCGTCACGCGATTCTAAAATGCACATGCGTGACCCACATAATTTTCGACACGTGTCACAAGACATGAGGAATGGATTGGCTGGAGGGCGCGGCGTGCACCTCTAAAGGCACGGCGAGGCTGGTCGAAATTCAACCTATAAATCCCCTTCAGCCCCATTCTTCCCTCGCACATTCACTAAACTCTCTCTGAACTTATTAAGCCCGATTTTGAAGTCGTTATTTGAGATTTCGGAGTATCTTAGATTAGAAAAAGTATGGGTATCTATGCTCAACAAGTAGAAGATCTCGAGTCGGAGTTCTATCAGTGCAATTTTCGACTTTTTGCTAGAAAATCTCTGTAAGTTAAGCTGCACTTATCTTAATTCAAGTGTCACTTATATTTATATTCATAATCTTTATTATGAATCTATAAATAATATTTATCAGTGATTCCATGTCATAATACTGATTGATCTATTTATGGGGTGATGTCTAGGCTAAATTTAGTGAGGTGTTTAAAGTGAGATTTCCAAACAGTATACTCTGTATACCAAACGGACCCTACCTCCGATATGATCTTACATGGTTGCTCCTTATCAGTTATAGATCAATATACATTGGGATTATTGAGGAATCTAGACTATCATTAGTCACAAAGAAATAATACTAAGACTTAGTAATAATAATACCTAGGTCACATCAAAGGAAAAGCTAAGGTGTTAGGCGAAGCTCTGCCCAAATCACCACTCATCCACTTTAACAAGTGAGTGCATAGTTACTTTCATCTTACACATAGATATAAAGTATCTAGATGATTAAATGCTATATGTGCTTATTATATCTATTTCTTGATATCCATGTTAGATGAAATAAATGATTTTACTTGACTCAATTGTATATGTATTTTTATATGTAAAATATATTGGGTAGTAATGGGTGATGAAAGATGAATTGATGATGAGAGGCCGTGACTGTTATAGTACTAGTGTACTGATGAACCAACCATCTAGCAAAGTATAGATGACGACCATACACTATTCTAGACAGTCTGATGGAACGTTGTCAAGCTCGCAACCAGTAGGTGTTAATGAACTATATGTTCATTCGATGTACTATATCCCCCGATGGTTGCCTTATTAACATGTATTGCTAAAGGAATTCCCAACACAGTATTGTCTACTCGTTGCTTACGATGATCCTTAGGGTAGATCCCTTGAGATCAATATTTTAGGATCATAGAGTGAGAATAACGGGAAATCGGTAATCGAGTGAATTATTTGATGTGAAATATATAATTATCATGGGTTGAAAACCCTATGTACTCACCAAGCTCCCAAGCCTGACCCACTTAGTTTCTTTGCATTACATGTAGCAATACGAAAGCTCATGGATGGTGAGAGATTTGAGGAGTCTGTAGGCTATTAGTATGAATAAATGTTATAAGGCTTGTATGAATAACTTATGCTTATGATGTCTGTATCGATGATGACATCCCAAGAATTTATATATTAATGTGAAATGTTTTATCAGAAATACTCTATTTAAATGTTTTAGGAACAAATTCCGCAATAAAAAGTATACTCTGAATTAAATAAGCATAAAGAAAAAGTTTTAAATTGGCCGTAAAAATAGGGATGTCACACAAAGAATTTGAATTTGGGGCTTCCTGAGATTGCCTCAGTGTATAAGTTGCAAACCGTTGGCTCTCATCGGTTCCTATTCAAAATCAAACCAAAACAAGATTATTTAATTCTTAAGGCTACTCGCTATGATATCGAGTGGAGAGACATATTTTTCTTTGTTAAGAAGGATTCCCTCCCAAATGATACTAAAATCCCCCAAAAATAGGTTATGAAGGGTAGGATTCTATCCCTTTCTTATTTTTAGGATCTTTAAATTAAGCTTGTTATTTATTTCAATGTTTTTGTAGTTCCCAATTTTGAGGTTATCTTGCCTACTGAAACGAATTCCAAAGCCAAGATTGAAGAGTTTCTGAGGATCCCAACCGCCAAAAGGATTTTCAAGAACCAGGTTGGTGGTCAAAATACCGAGGAAGAGTATAATCAAGAGCTTCTAGCACTATCAAAATGTCTACTGGTATGTTTTCAATAAGGTTAAGATCTTGATTTTATTTCAAGAATTGTACATTGTTTCTAGGTCCACATGATCCCGTTCACACTTTGGTCTCTCTGATATGGATGATTTTTGGTTGTCAAGAAAGATGGTAAAGGGATCATGGTGAAGAAGCTTTAGACGTCAAGAAGAGGAAAGTAAACACTGAGATGATCAACATTGATATCTTTGATAAAATGGAGCTTAATGAAGTTAATAAAAAGGTGGATTCGATGGTGAAAAGTTTCATTTTGGTCCTTGTGTAGTACGCGGGACGTACCACATGGTACGCTTAGCATACAAGCTGTAAAGCGAGTATGCGGGGCGTAAGACATGGTACTCTTAGCGTACTCATGTGAGGTGGGATCGGGACTCTGGACACGTACGTGGGACGTACACATATGTATGCGGGGCGTACGTGTAATTTAGTGAAACCCTAATTTTCAGGGTTGGACACTATATAATCTCAATTATGGCTCATGTTACCCTCATTTATCAGCCTCCATCAACCTTATAGCCTCATTTTCGAAACCCTAGACCTTTCCTTTGTGTTTTTGAGCTCATTGTGTGCTTCTTGGTGTGTTTTGGTCCATTATCAAGAAGAAGGAGTTTGGTGCAAGGTTGTTGATCAAGGAAGAGCTTGTGGATCCTGATTCTCTACTCCTTTTCTAGCTTGTTTGAGGTAAAAAGCTATGATCTTGTTCATTAGAAGCTTAGATCTAGTTTATATGAGTTTTGGACCCCTTTTGGCCCCTTGAATGAGATCTAGTGGTTCGACACCACTCCAGGATCTATGAGTTGCCACTCTTGGTGTTTCTGAGGTTCAAATTCCATAAAGTTGGCACCTTTAGGGTTTAGAATCACCCATGAATAATATTATGTCCATTTAGTGAAAGTAAAGTGCTATATCTTGAAGTTGGGTCCTTTTGGGGCATGAAAAGTCACCAAGCCAGTGACTTTATGGTTCTAGACGCTTATTAGGGGTTAGATCTATGATTTGGACATCTGGTCTTAAGCATTAAGTGCTTAATGTGGATTTCAGCTTAATGGGTGAGTACGTTGGGCGTACAAGTTTGTACGCACGGCGTATAAGCCATTTAGCGTGTACGCTTAGTATACAGCTGAGTACGCCCCGCGTACTCAGTCTGTTGAGTTTTGTGTTTTGGGCTTCGAGGTCGGGTCTTCCTTTTGCGCCTAAGTGCTTGGGTTCTTGTTGGTCCTTATGTGTAGCACCCGATTCCCGATATGAATTTCATTCAAGTATTATTCTTTTTCTGGCCTCAAATTCGGCGAGTTGATGGCCAACTCGATGAGTAGGAGCGACTTGGACCCGGGAGTTTAATGACCTACTCGACGAATCGGCAGCCAGACTCGACGAGTAGGCCCTGACTGGACAAAAACCATAATCTAAGGGATTACACCCTATTTAAGCATCTCATTCAACCTCCCTTCGTCCCTATTGCTCTCATAACTCTACATATCAAACCCTAATCGTTTGTGTAAAGATCTAAGGCCTTTGTGGTGGTTGTGGTGATTTTGGATCATAAGAAGGAAGAGAAAGGCTTAAGGAATCAAGAGGAGGCCAGAGGAGTTCGAGTTTGTGCACCCTCTGCAGTTCTTTAGAGGTATAAAGCTGATACCTTGCTCTTTCATGTTTTAGATCCCTTTTTGGGATGATTTAGGGCTTTTAGGAGCCATTCTTGGTGACCAATCATGAGTGCAAGCATGGTTGGGGGCTAAGACTTCAGATCCAAGGTCCTTGAGGGCTTACAAGGCAGAAAGGGACTGATTTTGGAGCCATAGAGAGCCCCATGCATCTTACGAGATTCATTTAGGGCCATTTGAGCTCATAGTCCCATGCATGCACGTAAAGTTTGTAACTTTACGTGCTGGATCGATCTTAGAAGCCTAGATCTATCTTTTGGTCAAGTGTTGTACGTCAGAAATCGAGAAATAAGACTTGGTCGTTCTCGACTCGGCGAGTCGTTCTTGGGACTCGGCGAGTCCATGGCTTGACTTCCCTTTTTGTTATGGTTCGAAGGAACCCAGACACCCAGTGAGTGTGAGAATGGTCTTAGAGGGGTCCGGGGGAATGACCCAACGCATTGGACTTAGCCATAGACCTGGGAATCATAGGACTCGGAGAGTGTATGAACAGACTCGGCGAGTCCAAGGCAATCTCCCAACGTTCTAAGATGAACTCGACGAGTTGTTCATACAACTCGGCGAGTCAAGGGCAGACTTGTTCATAGGATGGGGATGAACTCGACGAGTTGTTCATACAACTCGGCGAGTCGGATGAAGGTTCATTCGAGGTTGTTTTAGAAGGAGAACTCGTCGAGCTGTTGCTAAACTCGACGAGTAGCAGCGTGAAGAAGGACAGATGAAAGGATAAGGACTCGACGAGTTGGCAGCCCAACTCGGCGAGTCAGGTCAATTGGAAGTTGACTTTGACTTTGACTTTGACTTGGTCAGGGGTAAAATAGTCATTTTACCCTAAGAGTAGTTATCAGTGTTTGATTAAGTGTTTTGTGGATTTATAGCCGGAGGATCACCGGAGCAGCAGTCAGACATCTGCCGATCAGCGTTTCAGCAGTCAGCCTTGCGAGGTGAGTTACCTTCCAGTAGCGGTGGTCTACGGCCACAATGCCGGCCCACCAGTAGGAGTCGTATGTTAGATGATTGTCTTTGTGACATTCATCTAGGGTTGCTACTACCTGATATGTTATGTGCTAGTATGATATGATGTTATATGCTAGTAGCAGTAGGGGAGATAGTCCCCAAGATCTCCGGTCGATAGGGCCGAAGGGGGGTAGTCATACCCAGTCATGCTAGATAGATTATGATTATGTGTTACATGTTATGTGGTAGTAGTAGAGGGGTGAAATAGTCCCCAGTATCCGGTCGAGAGGACCGAAGGGGAGGCCAGCACCCAGATATGCTAGGCAGTATCCGATCGAGAGGACCGATGTGACAACCCGAAATTTTTTGTCTTGTATAGTCCAACCATTCAACTCAACTAAGTGTCAGACTCATTTCTAATGAGTTCTAGCCTTGATAAAGGTCATTCTAAGGAGTTTTAAGTTTAGTACACTTAAGGGATAAGTGTTAGAATGTACCTGCTAGAGACACTGTGCAACATTCAAGCCTTAACACCACCAAAATGGAGTTCACGGCCAAAGATCATAGAGTTTATGGCCTGGCCGTAAACTCACCCCTATATATATGAAGGACTTAGCCATTTCTTCATTCTTTTCCTTGCCTTGGCCGAAATCTCGCATTCTCTTTCAAGTATCATCGAGATTTCACTCCCGATCTTCATCAAAGGGCCTCCAAGGGTGAGTACTCCATCTACCATCTAGTTGTACATATTAAACACTAGATTAGGGCCGTGAATCATCCATTTCTCAAGAACAAAAGGAGTTTACGGCCAAGAGCATCTCCCTTGGCCGTAAACCCCTATAAAGGTGCCATTTGAGCCTTAAACTCTTCCTAAGGCTTGGAATTGAGGCTAGAACACTCCCTTGTGCTTTGTAAGACCTTGAAACATCACCAAACTCATCATCAAAGAGAGTTTACGGCCAGGAGTTTACACCTTGGCCGTAAACCCTTGTAATTGTCATGATTTGGACCTTAAACACTTCTATACCATTGCTAACCTTTGGAACACTTATGCCTTTGAAACTCCTTGCCTTTAAGACCCAAAATAAGGACACTTGGAGAGTTTACGACCATAGGGTTTATGGTGTGGCCGTAAACACCTCAACACCCTCCAATAAGTTGGTCTTTCTCATCCTTGTGTAGAGCAATCGTCCCTCAAGTTTCCCTAGCCTTCAAACACCCTCTTATGTATGTTTGACCATGAGTTTACGGCCGTAAACTCCCTTGGCCGTAAACACATGGCAGTGAACACCAAACCATGGCCTTAAACACCCTTTAGGTGAATCACATGTGATTCCAACACTTGGTCAAAGTGTTTCCTAGTCCCGGAAGGTGTTTCCTTTCATATAGTTGCTTATAAACACTATATTCATGCCAATATATGTCATTTAGGACTTGTTGTGTCTCAGGACTTCACTCGTGGAACTTCTCATCCTTACGCGCATATTCGCTTGAATCACCCACATAAGGTGAGTTCATACCCCGTAATCAATCTTTTAAACTGTTTTAAATGCTTTTAAGGGGGGGGGGGAATACAAGTTGAACACAATGATAATTGTGTAATTGTTTGTTATAAACATTTTCAAAGGATTGCTTATGTCATTTATAAGTGATCAAAACATTTCAAAAACTCTTTTAAAGTTATGTTACTTTATAGTTTAACAAAACTCCATTTTTAAAGTACAAACATAACTTAGTAGAAAAACGAGTCTTTTCAACAACAGTTCAAGTACATTACTAGTAAACTATAATGGGTACAATTTAGGGGTTCAGTTCATACTATAACTAGAAGATACTAAGATGCTAGATACTAGAAGATACTAAGATGCTAGATACTAGCGGATACTAAGATGCTATAACAAGAGAAGATACTAAGATACTATAACAAGAACATACTAAGATACTATAACAGAACGAACATAATAAAGGTGCTGCAGCATGGGACAACTTACTAGATCTAATTATACCAATGAATCACTAACTCATTGTTTGTAACAAAAGGTGATAGTTAAATTGGTTATACATGATCACATAACTTTAATGTGAAGTTACACGGCTTGCAATTATTCGCGGAGGTCGCGTTTGGTTCCCAGAGTCCCTTGACAGGGGGAGCGTATAGTATGGGTACTAGCCTTCACATTATGACCTTACTAAAACTTTAATGTGAATTACACGGCTTGCAATTGTTTGCAGAGGTCGCGTTTGGTTCCCAGAATCTCTTGACAGGGAGAGCGTATAGTATGGGGACTAGCTTTCACATTATGACCTTAATAAAACAAACATGTTTTAAGGTAGTTAGTACTACAGAATTTCAATTCAAAAGACAACTGTGTACTTATGAATTCCTATTACTTTCAGTAAGTGGCAGTTCCACTTGAAAGCTAATACCAACTATTTTCGAGTCAAGATAGTTATAAACCAGGGAAAACTTACATCTTACAATCGACACACATAACAGTCGAGTCTAGAACATTCAGTAGAAAGGGACCTATAATGCTAACTTTATGATTCCTTAGTGTATGCAGTCAGGGATATATATTAATCGGGTCTGACAGGTAGTAAGATGTGTGCTTTCCGCTTCATTTCCTGTTCCTTGTTTGGTTGTGGGCTTAGAGTAGATACACCCAGCTTACTATCTATCCGAGCTTAGATATATATATATATATATATATATATATATATATATATATATATATATATATATATATATATGTTCCGTATACACCAAGTAATCATAAGGGGTACCATGTATGGGTCAGGTTATAGGACACTAATTCAATGCACATATTTCTAGTACAAAACATACTTTTCAAATGAAGAACTTTTGAATACAAAACTAGAAACTCAACCAGTAAAGGGTTTAATCCATTTTATTAAACCAGTAAAACTTAAAGGACCTTATGTGGTTAACTCTATAATACCTTAGTTTATACACCAAGGTTATATATAATAAATACCCGTTAGGTAGTTGGATGTGTGCCTTCCGCCTCATTCCCTGTTCCTTGTTTGGTTGTGGGCTTAGGGCAGATTCACACAATTAACTATATGTTCGATATTAGATTATATATAACTAGTATAAACTAAGTGATTATAAGAAGGAACTACTGTGGTTATCATTTTACTATAAGAAATAAGGGTTTTCTTAAAGGATATTTTCATCAAATACAAAGGAACTATTACAGTTAACTCCGTGAGTACCGAGTGAATGCGCAGGGGTTATATACAACGATGACCTAACAAACAATGGGATGTGTGTCTTCAGCCTCATTTCCTGTTCCTTGTTTGGTTGTGGGCTTAGGGCAGATACACACAACCGATTGTTTGTTTACTCTGGGTTATATATAACTTGTATCAATTTAATACTCATAGAAAGGACTGTTGAGTCATTTTTACTTATCTTACATCAAAGCAGGAAATATAGGATTTTCTGGAGGAACATGCAAACTTTTCTAAACAGAACTTACTACAACTTACTACAACATTCTACAAACTTTCTTACTACTTACTACATCACTAAAATCTTATGAAATCACCAGCTTAAATGCTGATCTACGCTTTCAAAATAACTTGTATTCTTAGGAGACCAGTAGACAGGTACGCGCTCTGGGATTCAGAAGATGGAGCAGTTCAGCTTCATGTCTTTTTGTTATTTGTGATGTATTCTATACTATGTGAATCATACTTTGTAAACACTTTCTTTCGAATGAAATGGTTGTTTATTACTTGCTTACTATGATGCATGACTTGTGATGCTAAACATGACGTCCTCCGCCCTAGAACGTTTCTGCCGTTCCGGTTTTGGGGTGTGACAACCGAAGGGGAGACCAGCACCCAGATATGCTAGGCAGTATCCGGTCGAGAGGACCGAAGGGGAGGCCAACACCCAGATATGCTAGGAAGTATTCGGTCGAGAGGACCGAAGGGGTAGGTCGGGCACCCAGATATGCCTGACAGTATATGTATGTTATATGATTGTATGGTATGCGGTACGATGGGGGAACTCACTAAGCTTCGTGCTTACAGTTTTCAGTTTTGTTTCAGGTACCTCTTCAGCGAAGGAGAAGGAGCTGGCGTGGTAGCTGCACATCATACACACACGTTGGATTTCCGCATTACGAGATTCTTGGGATTGTACTCTGACATTGTTACATTTATGGTTTGGTTTTCAAACATGAGATATTAGTTTTATGAAATGATATGTTTTCACTATGTTTTCTTATGAAAGTTTTATAAGTCAATTAATTAAAAATGAAATTTTTGGACCCGAAATTTGGGATGTTACAAGTTGGTATCAGAGCCCTTATTTGAGGGATTCGGACACACCCTCGGGAGTGTCTGGACTCAAACCGAGGGATTTAAAAGATTTTTACAAAGAAAATGGTTTTCTAAAATCTAAGTTAAGGAGTTTTGAGAAAGAACAAGGTGTGTGATGTGCGCAACCGGCCGAGCTCAAGTAAGTACCCCATAATACCCATACAAGTTATGTTATGATGTGCTTATAAGAACTGCATGCTAGATTAGGACTAAGGGTCTAGGAGGATGCCTTATGTGCCTGTCGTATGTGTATAAGCCTTATGAATTGCATGCTAGTACAGATTCTTGAGTAGGGGATATGACAACTTGATTGTATTATGTGGTTGTCTTCCCCAATGCCTGAATGCTGCTTGCTTTGTTCTAGCATACAAAATAATAAATATAGCAAGATAGAATACATACCTCTTTGATGTAGAATGTCTTCATGAAGCTTGAGTGCCTAGTGCCCCAAGTGTGACACCTCAAATGGTTCACACAACATCAAATACACTTGGAATAACTTGAGAGAAACTTGAACACTCCTTGAAATCGTCTAGCCCTCACACTCACACATTAGTGCACGATTTCTTGAGCCATGGGATTCTTTTATATGGTGGCTATTAGGGTTACACCATGTAACTCATAACTTTACCCATTCCTTATGCTCCATGGATTTTAACCTCCATGGAGTATCCATGGGTCACCCCATGGACTTAGTCCAACATAAGGAATCTTGGATCACAAGCCCACATATATAAGAATGAATGATTTACACAATCAACCCATATATTTAATTAGTCTCCTTTTAATCACTTAATTAATTCCAAATTAATTCTTGATCAATACTAATTAAATAACCTTATTAATATATTAGAACTTATAATATATTAACCAACCTTAAGTGTTATTTCTCTCATTATAGTCTATCCAAATGCATGATGCCATGCAACCCAAATGGACCATGCCGGGTCGGGTCAAGTCTTACCAATTATAGTTATGGACTTAGACATTAATCCAACAGTCTCCCACTTGGATAAGTCTAAAACTATTATTGCGTATGACTTCAGGAACCGATCAGCAATCGTAGCTCTCAAAAGCTTTTGTCGAACTCTGACCTTGTTGATGACTTGTCCATTAGATAAGGGATCATATATTCCTCCATTCTAGATATCATATGGACTGAGACATGGATTATCAATCATTCTCTCTGTCCATTTGTTGTTTCCCGATTTCCGATTCATGATGACTGACTGATTGAACAAATCAAATCAGTCCTGGCTTGGCCAAGCACTCACATGTATCATCTTTAAATCATCGAGGGGCCCACAGATATCGCTTTTATCCCGAAGGTAAAAGGAATGGATAAACTTCGACTCATATGGCTTGTTCTACTACTTGTTGAATCATACACAAAGGCACGTTTTATAACATCGAGTTACCAATGCGTTTTCGTGCAATCAATGTATAACCAACTCATAGTAACAACTCATATCTCTAGGTTTGAAGAATATAAGATATTATCGTCTCATGATCACTCGTGATAAAATCCATGAAGTGATTCAACTGAGCGCAGGTTGAATCCAATACTCAGAACTTATGAGCACTCATGAGTGTTGTAGCACCACTTTGTCCACCAACTTGGACCTCTAAAAACCAACCCATGACAGTCTTGATTCATATCTACTTCCAACATATGACCGACTGTGGATGGTTTGATTAACTTAATCATTCAGGAAAAGCGACTTAGTTATTCTGGAAGTCAAAACATGCAAAGCGAAACACAAGAATAAATGAATCAAATATGGTATCAAACCCTATGAATATAAATAAACACTTTTATTTATCCCATACTGATTACTCATTATTCATTGTTTCGGTTTTATCAACTTTATACTTGAATTTAAAACAATAGTTGTCCCATGCTCCAAGCATGTACACTATGTTTTCTAAACACTAGTCATGCCATACACCAAGTATGCATACTATGTTTGTCTATAATCTTTACTTTGTAAAATAGATCAATTGAACATCACTCCAATGATCCTCTTTTCACAGTCCCAAATCCTTACTGCAAATGCAAGAATTCCAAATTCATGCCATTTACTGAAATCTGTTAGATTCTAAACTTATATGCATTGATCCTCTTAATGATTATGCACGAAGTCAGAAAGACTTGACAACAATCATTACTGAGCATTCCAAAGGAGATCAGCTCCTTGGAAACATCCTTCTTTCATTAAGTTTCCTAATCTTACACAGATTGAATAATTTCTAACTTTGAAACATTTCCATATTCCATTTTGACTATCATTTCTGAACAAGAGTTGCCTCCTTACAGATTATGTCAATATGGTCCTTCCAGAATTAACATTATACTTCCAACTGTCCTTGAGCAACCAATCTTTGGTAAACCTTAGATTGTCCTCGATAATTGCTTAATCATTTTAGTCATATCCAATTCTAGACCTTTTCCCTTCATAATGCCTTAGGCATTTGGAAAATTTTAGAAAGGATGAATATAGCACATGTAATCGATCCTATATCCGAAGCATATGGGACACGATTCATGATGTCTCACATAAAGACTAAACCAGTCTTTTGCTATAATATTTCCATTTCAATTTGCCAAGTTCTCAAAATTCAGATTATGAAAAGGGATGCCGTAATCATAATCGAATTTTAGAATGCAAATAATGGACCCATATATAGAATTTCCTTATGTTGAGCCATTCCAACATGAAATTCATATATATATATATATATATATATATATATATATATATATATATATATCCTTGATTAAATACGATTAAAATCTCAATCTAAGCTTTTAGAATTGAAATGAAGTATAATTTCCTCTCCCTTAATTATAGCAAAACAACTTTTTCAACCCCTGCAACCTCACGAATTGAAACTTTTGTTTTCTATAATTAACATTGCTAACTTGCAACCTTTGTCATAATTATCATGCTCCCACTAACTTGATGATTATTAGCATAACACTTATGCTCCCACTAGCTTTGACATGTACTCAGAAATCGGCTGACTTTCTTACCAAAGTTCAGATTTCTGATACTAGATTGTTTTGATAAAACTTTATCAAAATCATACACCTCTCTTAGATAGCTCACATGTATGTCTAAACAATTATAGAACTATGAAAAGGGATGCCGTAATCATAGTCTTAATTGTTTAGACCTTTGCCACTTCTCACAAGTCCATGTTAGTGTGCCGGTAAACCACACACGCTCCACTAACGACTTTGATAATGCAAATATCACAATTGCTATCTAGCTAAAATCTACTTAGTGAAAGTGTTTCCTCACCATCATTTTCATGAATCGGAGAGAAACCTTATGACACTTAGATTTAATAGTGTATGTGTTCTTATCCATGTGGATTTGTCAAAACCATAATCACAAGACAAGGTTAGTGACAAATCCAAACTCATATTGATTAAACTTGTGCAATCTTAAATTCTTGCCATTTGGCAGCTCAGGTGCCTGCCATTGCTTCCAAGTAGTTGTGCAACCAATTGAGAACTCTCAGAACTCCTATGCAAAGCCAACTTGAATAGGCATAAAAATTTCAACACGATAGGTTATAAACCTCAAGTCGTGTGCTAGTGAAGGACTTTAGGTTTTATTCTTGATTAGGTCTTGAAACTTTCAAGAGCTTTAAGACTCCCACTGTCCGCTTGACATATAAGACTCCCTTGTCAAATATTCAAGAGATAGTGCGGATTCTTTATCAAGACTAACACTTTACACAATTGGACTAAATTGGTCTCTGTTTTATCCAAAACATCACAACTTACCAATTTCAAATGTACAAGAGTAGATAACCTTTTACTCTTACATTTGACTAGTGTTAACAAACCCTCTTTAAGATATGTCACTCAAGTTACAATCTTGGAGTATGACTCTAAGAATTGTTTTGGAACGAAGTATGACTCATCTTTTTGATTTAACCATTTCAACAATTCATGAATCCTCTTCTTAGTCATAAGAATGCACTAAGATGACTTTAGAGGACCAATTGTGATATGGTATCTTAATCATTAAGATGATCATAAACATGATACTAAAGTACTCTCCCATCTTTTCAGATTTGAGAAACTTTTATCTTTCTGCCATTCTTTGATTCTTCTTATTCGTTCTGTCTCACATTGAAACTTCTCCAATGCTACAGACTTATACTTAAACTTATAAGTATAACCATATTTACTGAACTTAAGTAAATCATGACGAATAGTCTTCTTGATCTTTTGTGGTGGACTTGACCAGTGCACAAGAATGTGTACTCGATCCCTTAGTCCTTTCCTTATTCACATAAGGAATTAGTCTTAATTTTCCAAGCTGAAAGTTCTCATTCATCATACTATACAACTTGCATGATTCCAAGTTTCGGTCCAATTGAACCTTGGGTGATGAGAATCTTTCCTTATTTGGTAATATTAGACACTACCACAACCGAAAGAATCAAATCCATTTTTCCAATATTGCTATCAATGGAATCTTATAAGCAACAACTTTTCACAAATGCCATTGTAAGGATACTTAAAATAAAAAAAATCAAAACCTTTTTCTTTTATTTTAAAACTTTGCGGAAAAACTTATCCTTACAATCCATATGAAAACCTTGTTGTTATCTATTCCTAAGCAATATAAATATCATAACTCTTAAGTAATAGCCCAAAATTCTGATCACCGAACCATGCGATTGAAATCCATCTTCGCGATCAGAATCAGATGTACTTAATAGAGTTAGACAATGGACTTTACGTGAAGTAGAACCAAACTTATTGACTTTAACATCCTTAGGTAAATTTGGCAGCTTCGTAACCAATGCCCCTTCCTTTGGCAATAGTTACCTATGGACCCTTGATAATGGGACTATCTCAGACTTCGCCTCTCTCTTTACCATTGGGTCAACCGAGTTGACTATGGCCGATCCTTTTCCATTGGGAAGAGAGAGCTTTACTGGATATCCAATGTCATCATTGTCAATGTCCATAGCATTTTAGGAAGTTGATCTTAGCAAATAGATAAGATCATTAAGGGTCTTGTCTTAGTCTGTTTCATAGGATTCCCAAAAGAACTCACTATGTGACTTAGAAAGTAGTTGAGCCACCAACTTTCTCAAGACTTTGACACCCAACTCTCCCGGCTTGTCAATATGTGACTACATCTCCAAGATGTGATCACACCTAGACCTTTCCTTGCCAATAGGGCTTGAGTGACCTTAAACTTTTTAGGAACTTGTGGGTTAGGGAGAATAATTGGAGGAGGTGAAAGAAGTATGATATCCATGGGACATCATCTTCATTTAGGAAAGCTTGTTTCAAGAGATTTGGGAAGATCATAAATGTCTAGACCATACATCTTTTTGGGAGATATTCAAGATAGTTGATTTAAAGTCCTTAATATGACACCCAATATGAAATATTAAGGCTAGGACCCAACAAACTATTTTATAACTTAGAAGAGAGATGTCGTAATCCAAGCTATAAAATATTTGAAGGTAGGTGAATGACGATTCACCAATTTCCACCATGAAAAACGAAATAATTTATTAGGTTTTAATTGGATTTGAAAGTCCTAGATCTTTGAGATTCATTGAACTGTTCAAAGGCATGTTTCAATCTCTAGTGTGCCCTTCAGGTTTTGTGACTGAGATTCATTGAACTGTTCAAAGGCATGATTCATTGAACTGTTTAAAGGAATGTTTCAACCACACACACTCCACCGATACTATGATAAATATTAAGTTACCCTTTGCCTACCTTGTTAAGTCCAGGTTAGTGTGCCGGTTAACCACACACGCTCCACTAACGACTTAAGCAAAGTGCAAAGTGTAATTTCATGGGTTAGCACAAAATTCACATTTTCCTAAGTAACTAAGATTGGGTATTAATAAGAGTTTAGTTACTTAGTATTTATCATTAATACTTTTAATGAAAGGAGAATTATAGTCCTTGTCCTACCCGTTCGGCTAACGACCCTCCACCAGTCAAGGAAGCGGTGGGTGAGAGTGGACACCCATTAAACTGCCATTTTATAGGCAGTAACCTTATACCCCCCTTATAGACCGGCTTCGTGAATGAGGCCTACTAACGGTAAGACTGACTTTACTCTTATACATATATATAAATATTATTAACTTATAATATTATAAAGTATAAGGGTTGAATATTATTAACTTATAATATTATAAAGTATAAGGGTTGAATTTTAACTTTTAAAATTCTAAGGGCTAACTTGGAATTAAAGTATTCATAAGTGAAAACTTTTCAAATTCCAAAACTTGAGGGCAAGTTTTGAAACTATTCAAAACTAATTAATTCTATAACTTATGAGTTTAAAGTAGTTTTAATTAAAAAAAACTCTTCAAGTTCCATAACTTGAGGACAAGTTATGGAAGACTTTAAACTAATTAATAAAAAAAAATAACTTTTTTTTATTGTAACTTATGGAACTAATTAAGGTTACACTTTTTTTTTAATTTAATGAAGAGACTCTTGAACCTCCATAACTTGAGGACAAGTTATGGAGTCATAAAACCATTTAATTAGAACTAGACTCTTCATTTTGTAACCTTTGCCAACTTTTATGAGTTTTATGATTCTTAAATGTGACTTTTCATATAACTTGAGGACAAGTTACAAAAACACACTTTGGAATCAACTCTTAGATTAAAATGGATTGAAAACAACTATTTCACACAACTTTTCTATTAATCTAAGAACCTCATAAGAACAAGATAATTCAAATCATCAATCTTCAAGAAATTAGCATGAACATACAAACTAATACAAATCTTGAAATTATGACAATTATCTTAGAAATTGGATAAGCATGAACATTACCACATCAAAAACAAGTTTATAAGTCCAAAAACATCTTAGGGTAATGTTCCTAGTCCAATTCCAGCCAAAACAATCGAATATATGCATCCAACTCGATTTTTCAGCTACTTTTGCAAGTATAACAAGAAAACAAGCCTAGGCTTTGATACCACTGTTGGGTTATGAGCATTCTAACACTCCTAAGTGTACATGCAACCCTAAATACCTTGGATCTATGTTTTCTCTATTATACATACAATTATGAACATCCAATGTATTATCCTAATCTAGCATACAAAATAATAAATATAGCAAGATAGAATACATACCTCTTTGATGTAGAATGTCTTCATGAAGCTTGAGTGCCTAGTGCCCCAAGTGTGACACCTCAAATGGTTCACACAACACCAAATACACTTGGAATAACTTGAGAGAAACTTGAACACTCCTTGAAATCGTCTAGCCCTCACACTCACACATTAGTGCATGATTTCTTGAGCCATGGGATTCTTTTGTATGGTGGCTATTAGGGTTACACCATGTAACTCATAACTTTACCCATTCCTTATGCTCTATGGATTTTAACCTCCATGGAGTATCCATGGGTCACCCCATGGACTTAGTCCAACATAAGGAATCTTGGATCACAAGCCCACATATATAAGAATGAATGATTTACACAATCAACCCATATATTTAATTAGTCTCCTTTTGATCACTTAATTAATTCCAAATTAATTCTTGATCAATACTAATTAAATAACCTTATTAATATATTAGAACTTATAATATATTAACCAACCTTAAGTGTTATTTCTCTCATTATAGTCTATCCAAATGCATGATGCCATGCAACCCAAATGGACCATGCCGGGTCGGGTCAAGTCTTACCAATTATAGTTATGGACTTAGACATTAATCCAACATGAATATGTTAAGTTATATATTGCAAGGACTAAATAATTTCAGAAGGTTAGGTCTAGCCCTATTTCGCAACTCTTGTCTGAGTCTAACCGTTGTAGGGTAGGACCTCTCATTCGAAGAATTATCTAGTCTGAGAAATAAGTAATGGTATTCGCGAGTTAGTTAAGGGGAGATAACGGGGACCTCTTATGCAGCTGATGGCAGATAGTGAGTTGGAGGTTACCCTAGGGCAAGCCTGGGATGAGAGTAGTGTTGGAGCAGTGTTAAGTAGCAGTGAAAGGGACTTGGTGAAGTCGAAGCAATCCTCGGGGAAAGTATGGATAGATGTGGAAGGTAGTATGGGCCCGTACTACTGAAAGCAGAGGATCCGTACTTGAATCAAGGAGGGCCGAGATGGAACCAGGAAACTTGTTGAGTGCATGGAACTTCTCGAGGTTTATATATGATTCTGACAATTATGTGCTATGTTTCAGAATGGTGATGACCACACGTCATGGAGGAGGAGGTTCAGGATCAGGATCCTGTTCAGGATCAGGCATGGGGGCAGGTACCGGGCCAGTTGATGAGGGACTACGAGTTCATTGCTTCTGAGATCACGAGAGGTATCCTTGAGTCGACCCCGGTGATTTTCGGGTCGATCAAGGAAGGGATCATTGAGTTGATGGAGGATCGCCTCAGGACGTTCAGGAGTGACATGGCACCCAACCAGTCAGGGTCACACACACTTTCCTTTAAGGACTTTAGGGGCAGTGGTGCACCAGATTTCAATGGGGTGAAGGACCCCATTGTTTCCAGACGATGGATTGCAGACATTGAGTCTACACAGTTGACTAGCTTCTGCCCCGAGGGGTCGAAGGTTCGATATGCGGCGGGATGCTTGAGGGACAGGGTCAGGGATTGGTGGGAGTTGGTTGGTGACTCTCTGGGAGTCTCAGCTGTTGAGGCTATGACATGGCCGTATTTCGTGACCCGGTTCAGGGCTGAGTTCGCACCCGCTGTGGAGCTCCAACAATTGGCCCGGGAGTTCCTGGATATGAGGCAGACGACTGAGACAGTGGCGGAGATCACCGCCAAGTTCCGAGAGAGGGCTTTATTGGTGCCCCAGTATGCGGGAGATGAGGATATGAGGAGGACCCGCTATCACGATATGCTGCGAGCCGATATACGGGAGCATGTCAGTTTTTCAGCTTGTCCTACCCTGGATTCCATGACTGCCAGGGCTAAGGAGAGAGAGATTGATTTGGAGCATATCCGCAAGAGGAAGGCAGAGGAGGGACAGGTGACTGGGGCTTCGGGGAAGAAGCCCAAGGGATCAGACGCTGGGCCTAAAGGCCAGCAGGACCGAGGCCGCTGCAGGAAATGCGGCAAGTCGCATGAGGGAGCGTGCAGGTTGGGATCGTCAGGCTGCTATAAGTGCGGCAAGTTGGGGCATTTCAGCAAGGATTGTACCGCCCCTGCACCCACTATTCGGACATCCGAGTTGCTGTGTTTCCACTGCAACCAGCGAGGCCATAAAAAGGCCAACTGCCCTCAGTTAACAGCAGCAGCGCCAGTAAAGGCGCCAGCTCCAGCGACCATGCGGATTACGGATGGCCGGCAGGGCAAGACAGAGGCTCCAGTGGTGAGGAGCCGGGCCTTCCAGTTGACTACCGAGGAGGCACGCGCCGCACCTGATGTGGTGACGGGTATGATTCTTTCTCCCTGATTTATTCATATGATGCTCATGATATTGATATATGCTCTGTATATATATATATATATATATATATATATATATATATATATATATATATATATATATATATATATATATATATATATATATATATATATATATATATATATATATATATATGTTTAGGATCGTTCCATGTGAACGGTATCCCAGTTCAGGTGTTGTTTGATTCGGGCGCTACCCGATCGTTTGTTTCTCTTGCGCTTAGCAAGAAGTTTCCTGAGTCCTCGGGCATGTTGGATTGCCCTCTAGAGGTCGAGATTGCGGACGACCGGTCTGTGCAAGCATCAGAGGTCTTCCGGGATTGTGTTTTGAGGTTGTTCGAAGAGCGTAATCTAGTGGATTTGGTTCCCATACCGTTGAGGGGGAACAAGGTTATTATTGGTATGGATTGGCTAAGCCCCAATGGGGCAGTGATTGACTGCGCGCAGCAGTTGGTTCGGATCAGGACCCCAGGTGGGGGAGAGTTGGTGATTCAGGGCGAGAGGCCACAACGAGGACCAGCTTTATGTTCGGCAGCGAGGGCTAGGCGCTACCTTCAGTAGGGTTGCGCAGGATACGTCGCCTATGTTATGGACACCCGGGAGGCGGGAGGGGCGACGGTGGGTGATATGCCAGTAGTGCGAGAGTTTGCGGATGTATTCCCTGAGGAGTTGCCCGGGATACCTCCGGAGAGGCAGGTGGAGTTCAGGATCGACCTAGTCCCTGGTGCGGCTCCGATAGCCAAGGCACCGTATCGGTTGGCTCCTCCTGAGATGCAGGAGTTGTCTACACAGCTGTAGGAGCTGTTAGACAAGGGATTCATTAGACCAAGCAGTTCGCCCTGGGGAGCCCCGATTCTGTTTGTAAAGAAGAAGGACGGGTCGCATCAGATGTGTATAGATTATCGGGAGTTGAATAAGGTAACGGTGAAGAACCGTTACCCACTCCCGAGGATCGATGACCTCTTTGACCAGCTACAGGGAGCATCTTGGTTCTCTAAGATTGATTTGCATTCAGGTTATCATCAGATGAGGGTCGGAGAGGAGGATGTACAGAAGACTGCCTTTCGGACGCGTTATGGTCACTATGAGTTCGTGGTGATGCCTTTCGGGCTCACCAATGCTCCTGCCGCGTTCATGGATCTCATGAACTGTGTGTGCAGACCGATGCTGGATCGGTCTGGGATAGTTTTTATTGATGATCCTGGTCTACTCCAAGACGCAGGAGCAGCATGAGGAGCATCTGCGAGAGGTTTTGGATACTCTGAGGAGGGAGAGCTTTTACGCCAAGTTCTCCAAGTGTGAGTTCTGGTTGCGCGAGGTGCAGAGTCTTGGGCACCTTGTCAACCAGAATGGTATTCTGGTCGACCCGGCCAAGGTGGAGGCCGTGATGAGATGGGAAGTTCCGAAGTCTCCATCTGAGATTCAGAGTTTCCTGGGATTAGCCGGCTATTATCGGAGATTCATCCAGGATTTCTCCAAGATAGCCGTACCCTTGATTCGGCTAACGAAGAAGGTCGTAGTCTTTCGTTGGGGGCCTGAGCAGCAGGTTGCATTTGAGACATTGAGACAGAGATTGTGCGAGGCGCCAATCTTAGCTCTGCCAGAGGGCATGGGGGATTTTGTCGTATACTGCGACGCGTCCATCTCGGGTTTGGGCGCAGTTTTGATGCAGATAGGACATGTTATTGCTTACGCTTCGAGGCAGCTGAAGCCTCACAAGGCGAATTACCGATGCATGATTTGGAGCTGGGGGTTGTTGTTTTTGCCCTCAAGATTTGGTGACACTACCTCTATGGGGTTCGTTGTACCATCTACACCGACCATAAGAGTCTGAGGTATGTTATGGACCAGCCGAATCTGAATATGAGGCAGCGTCGGTGGCTTGATGTGGTGAAGGATTATGACTGCGAGATCCTTTACCACCCAGGGAAGGCCAATATGGTGGCCGATGCACTTAGCCGTAAGGCAGCACCGATCAGAGATATTTGCATGCGGATAACAGTAGTGACTCTATTGTTGGAGCAGATCCGGGAGGCCCAGCAGGAGGCTATGAAGGAGGAACATCGGGAGAGCGAGCGTATAGTGGGTCAGGTTTCCTCCTTCTACTATGATAGCCGAGGGTTATTGACACTTCACCGTAGGGTGTGGGTCCCCTATCATGGAGGCGTGCGTCAGACATTGATGGAGGAGGCGCACAAATCCAGGTTCTCTATCCATCCCAGAGCGACGAAGATGTATAGAGATCTTCGTCTTGACTATTGGTGGCCCTGCATGAAGCGGGATGTGCCTGGTACGTGGAGCGGTGCTTGACCTGCAGGACGGTCAAGGCCGAGCACCAGAGGCTGCATGGCAAGATGCAGCCGTTAGACATTCCCATGTAGAAATGGGAAGATATTACCATGGACTTCATCACCAAACTTCCCAAGACCGCGCAGGGAGTGGATTCCATATGGGTCATTGTGGATCGGTTGACCAAGAGCGCCCATTTTATACCGATCCAGGAGAGTATATCGGCCGAGAAGCTGGCCGACATTTACATTCGAGAGGTGGTGGCTCGGCATGGAGTGCCAGTCTCCGTGATTTCCGACAGGGATGTGGGGTTTACTTCCAGGTTCTGGAAGAAATTCCACGACGAGTTGGGTACTCGCCTGCACTTTAGCACCGCATTTCACCCACAGACGGATGGTCAGTGTGACATCCCCTAATTTCTCGGCCAGAAAAGACCGATTTAATTTATGCTTTTTAAAATAAAATCAGAGAAATCTTTTCAAAAGATGTTGCGGAATTGGTCCCCAAACAACATATGATAAAAGTTTATCAAAACCCTTCATTAAGAAGGTACATATTTTCCATATATATCACAACCTCGCGATGTCATGTTCCGATACAGATCAAAAGCATAAACAAGAAATTATAAGCCTTACTACAGTTATTTACAACTACTGGCCTATAATCCAAAAATCTCACGTCATCCTCCGACTATGCTCGGGGTCCACTACCTGTAATCATAAAAAAACTGAGTGGGTCAGGCTTGGGAGCCTGGTGAGCATATAGGGTTTTCAACCCACAGTAATAATAAACTTATTAAATCCATCAATCAATAATAACCCTGATTACCCGTTCCCGTTATCCTCACTTTACGTCCCTAAACACTTTTCACAAGGGACCTAGCCTAAAGAATATCATCGGGATGGACACTACTGCTAAGGGGTTTCCTTAGCCATACATGTCCTAAAGGCAACCATGAGGGGGATTGGAGTACAACAAATAAACACCCAAGTTCATTAACACCTACAGGTTGCGGGCCTGCTAGTGCTTCCCACTGGACTGTCAAGAAAGTCCGTGGTCGTCATCCAAACTCCGCTAGATGACTGAATCACAAATCACAACGAGGCCTCTCATCACTTTATTTCATCACACACCAACTATCTACCCATGTTCTACCCAACATATTTGTAGATAAAAGTACTTATACAGTTTAAAACTTGTATAAAACATCAACTCAACAGTCACCTCAAATAAACAATTATTATATTTACACATAGCACGTATTATAAGGTAAATACTTCATATCTATGTGTAAAATGAAAGTGACTATACACTCACTTGATTTGATGAAAATCGGGCAGCAATTCGTTTCCTAAAACGTTCGTTTCTAATAAAACCGGGAGTTTTATTCAGAAACCGGGCTCTGCGAGGGTCGGGCTTCGAAACCGAAAAGATAAATTTTTCGGGCTTCACGGGCACTTTGTGGCGTATTCCGGGGCTTATAATCGATACCGGGGCTTTGGGGGATGTTAAGATGAAGAAAATATGAAGAAATGGGCTAAATATGGCAAAATCTCAAAAGTAACCGCGAGGGTTCGCATGACCCTTGTATTTATAGGGGTCCGAAGTCCTGATCCGACGGCTGAGAAGGAGCCACGCGTCGCAGATCCGAAGCTCGCAGGGGGATGGCTCGCACGAGGTCTGCGCGTGCGAAGGCTTGCTGTCCTCTCCTGATTGGACCGAGGTCTACTGGTCCGAAGTAGGGTTCCGTGGCTTCTTACGAGGGCTTCGGACATGTGAAGGAGGACACGCGTCGGACATGCATTGGACCGCTCAGCAGCTCGGATGACTCAGCCTCGTTTCGGACATGTGGCACATGCGAGGCGAGGACACGTGGCTCGCATGACTCACCAATTTCGGACACGTGGCACGATCTAAGCGAGGGTGACGTGGCAAAAACGTGACTATGCGAATTTTCTCGATTTTTGTGCAAAAACTTCTAAAATCCATAACTTTCGCATACGAGCTCCGTTTTTGACGTTCTTTATATGCACGCGTAAGTAAAATTACGCTCTACAACTTTCGTTTAGACTTCGTCGGCTAATTTTGAATTTAATTTTTATATTATTATTTTTAACAAACCGGGACAGGAAATCCTTTAAAAATTCATAACTTCTTCATCCGACGTCCGTTTTCGTCAGACTTTGTACCGTTGTGCTACTAATGACGAGACCTTCAATTCTCGTTTAGTTCGTGTCGGCTAAAAATCACTCGATGTAAAATTCGAGTTTTTAGCTGTCTACTGCTAAGCTGAAACTTCGAAAAATCATAACTTCCTCATACGAAGTCAGATTTGGGCGTTCTTTTTATCGAACTTCTCGGTTTAACGAACACTACGAGTTTCGTTTAGATCACTAAGGCTAAAAAGTAGTTTATCGAAAACTCACTTTTTACGACATTCGGCCCCGTGCCGGTTTGTCGCTAAACTTCGACAGGTCATTACTTCTTCGTTATAAGTCGGATTTCTACATTCTTTATATATCCGTAATCCTTGTCACGCCCACTACAAGTTTCTTAATAGATATCGGCTTTATCTAAAATTTAATTTTTGACGCTCATTTTTATTCTTAATTAATTAAACCCTAATAATTAAGCATAAAACACATAATTCACATAATATTCACATAATTCCTTTTCATTTCTTCAAAATGAGTTACAAAGGTTAACCTAGACTATAATGTCAATATTAATGCCTAGCCTAGAAACACGGGCATTACAATTCTCTCCCCCTTAGGATGATTCCGTCCCCGGAATCATACATCAGCAAACAAATGCGGGTAGCGACTCATCATGTCACTCTCCGTTTCCCAAGTGAGATTTGGCCCATTCGTATGTTTCCAACACACGAGCACTAAATCGACCATCTTGCGTCTCAGCTTCTTAGTCTTACGGTCAACGATTGCCTCAGGTTCTTCAATCAACCTCTTGTTTTCATCCAACCTTAATTCAGAAATCGGAATTATGTCGGGCACATCTCCCGTGAACTTTCTCAAATAACACACATGAAATGTGTTATGAATACCCTCCGGTTCTTCCGGTAATTCTAGCTTGTAAGCTTGATTCCCGATCCTCTGAAGAACTTTAAATGGTCCAATAAACCTTGGACTCAACTTTCCTCTCTTACCAAATCTTATAAGTCCCTTCCACGGCGAGACTTTAAGTAAAACCGAATCTCCAACTTCGAAGGATATCGGTTGTCTTTTCTTGTCAGCATAACTCTTTTGTCGATCTTGAGCAGCTAACATCCTTTCTCTTATCACTTTCAACTTTTCAGCAGTTTGATGGACTATCTCAGGTCCCATAAACTGCTTTTCCCTAGCTTCCAGCCAGCATGATGGCGTTCGACACTTCTCCCCATACAAAGCGTGATAAGGTGCCATCTTGATGCTCGAGTGGAAACTATTATTATAGGAAAATTCTACTAGAGGTAAGTGTTCATCCCAGTTACCTTGGAATTCTAGGGTACATGCTCTCAGCATATCCTCCAATGTTTGAATCGTTCGTTCGCTCTGACCATCGGTTTGAGGATGGTAAGCTGTACTCAAACACAACTTGGTACCCAATTCCTCTTGTAGACTTCTCCAAAACCTTGAGGTAAAACGGCTGTCACGATCGGATACAATCGTTAACGGAACACCGTGTAACCTCACAATTTCCTTCACGTAAGAACTCGCAAGTTTATCCATAGACCATTTCTCGTTAGCGGCTATGAAATGCGCACACTTAGTGAAGCGATCAACGACCACCCAAATCATGTCGTGACCGTTCCTTGTTCTGGGCAGTTTAGTCACAAAATCCATAGTGATATCTTCCCAATTACCCATGGGTACAGGTAAAGGTTCTAAACTCCCATACGGTTTCTGATGTTGTGCCTTAACCCTAGCACAAGTTACACACTCGGCCACATACTTAGCAACATCGAGCTTCATCGTCGGCCACCAGTAATAGGGTTTTAGATCCCTATACATTTTCGTACTGCCGGGATGAATCGAGTACATGGTTTTGTGAGCTTCTTCCATCAGAAGATCTCTTACTCCTCCCGTCTTAGGTACCCAAATCCTATATCTGAATACCTTCAATCCTTGACCGTTTGTATCAAACACCAACGTTTTGCCCAAACGTTCTGTCACACCCCGCTAAAGCGGAAACACAAGGTATGACAACGACAAAGGTTTCATTGCAAAAGATAAAGATACATCACCATAGCAATATTTAAAAGTTTACAACCCATAGCTTAAACAAAACAATGTACAAGTTTTCCAAAATGACATTGTTCAAAATATAACTTCATAAAATAACTTCCACACGATGCAGCATGCTCTCTGATGATGAATCTCTATATCCACTTACTAATTATTTCCTGAAAAAGCATGTAAAACGAGCGTCAACTATGAAAATAGTTGGTGAGTTCATAGGTTTATAAAATCAAGATTTGGTATAAGACTTTTCATAAATACAAGTACATTGCTTTAATGAGAACAAAGTTCATTGCTATAATGAGAAACAAAGTTGATTGCTAAAATTGATAAACGAGTTTATTGCCATAATAGATAACAAGTTTATTGCTATAATGTGTAACGAGTTTGTATGTGTATTAGCAAACAATGAGTCTCAACCAAACCTATGACTGAAGCCCTATCAAGATCTATGCTTATCGTTCCATAGATGAATATGGTATCATGCACTCCAGCAATAGGGCGAGTGAGGAGTTGTCAATTCCTAATAGCGCTATCCATAATGACCATTGGCTCAAAGAGTTAATGGTTAGAGATAAGGGAAGGGCCTTAGTACGATAAGTTCTCATGTTCCGTGATGCATAGACATACATAGAGAGACATAGCAATAAAATAGCAATCATGTTTGATACAAATCAATTTAAATACAACATTCAAATAATAATTTTTCCGGACATGCTTTTCCACCCCAAAACATAAAAACTGAAAATAGGGGAGTGCGTGAATACTCACAACGTTTCGAGTAGGTACAAGTGGTACTTCGGAATGCACCAACGTCTTACTACCGGAATCCTACGACATCAAACACACACTAGTGAGTTTCCATGTCGAAATCTAATGCTAATATACTAAATTCTACATATAGTGAAATGCCAATTTATGTTTTAGTATTTGATTTTATATTAATTGGTTACACTTTTTCTGAAATAATGAAATTCTACAAATCGTGCGATTAATTACAACATTGGAATATAAATTTTCCAAATTTTTAAGTCCTTATTACAACATAAATTCACGGAAGTAGCATTCAAAGGATAAAAATTCTCAAACTTTTTATTTAACTGTTATTACACAATACTAAGCTGGGAAAATTATAAAAATGGATTTCCAAGCTGTTTAATTATATTTTATGATTTTTGAGCATTTATTCCAATAAAAATTGAAATAAATAGAAAACAGTTTCCAAAATTACCCAAACTTTTTATTTAACTGTTATTATACATAAATAGGCTGGGAAAAATATAAAAGATATTTTTCAGTGGGTATTTCTATTTTTCCTTGTTTTATTCCTTTAAATAATCTTTAATTGAAGAAATAATATTAAACAGTTAAACTAAATTACCAAAAATTTTTGTAACATCATTTACAGTATAAATAACCTGAGAAAAATATCAAAAGTGGTCTTCATATTATATAATCCGGTTTTGGGTATTTATGTGTATTTAAGTGTAATTAACTTTAGAAATTAAGAGAAAAATAGTTTACAGTGGAGAAAAATCCTTAAAATTTTAAAACATGATGTTCTGGTAAATTTTCATGAATTTTGGATAATCAGAACTATTTTTCCTATTTTTAAACCATTATAATTACCAAAAATTGGGAAAAATAGCAAGGCATGATGAAAAATGTTGAAATTATTTTTCTTAATCATCCATCACAGGTAAGGTATGCGAAAATTGTTAGATAAAATTTTCACACTCTCCAAAGTGGTTTTGTGATTTATTATATCCTAACAAAAAGAAAATTGGAAATCATACCAAACAGCAACAAAAATTGATGAAATTTAGTGAGGGGTCATTATCCATCATAAGGGTCATTCATGAATTTGTTCCGGATTTATTGACCTCTGGAAGTATTTTATGTGATTTATGCCCTTGGTTTCTAGCAATAATTTTAATAAATCAAAGAAATAAATAAAGCTTTTGGTATTTTACAGATTATCACATGCATGTGAGGGATTTCAAAAGGAAAAATGTTCGAAATTTATTCAGAAGGGAAATAGGGGTATTGAACCCAAACAAGATAAGAAATGTTGCATGCAATGGTGCATGAGATGTAAATGTGGCTGAAGTTCATGAATTTGTGAAGCACATTCTGTGGGGTTTTAAGCCACAAAATTTCAGCCATCATTCACTGGATATGTTAAGTTTCTAAAGTATTTTTCCCCAGATTTATGGTTGGGTTTAAGGCCATTGATCATGCAAGGCAAAAATGGTGATCATAGAAAAAGAGCTGTTTGCGCAACCATTTTGTAAAAATTGCCAAAAATCGGATATTTAATATTTTACAGTAAGACCAGTTAGGTTTGAAAGTTAACTCATGGAGCTATCCAATGCAAAACGAATATCATGATTTGGTTAAGGAATGACCGAGATATGGTCGTTCAAAGCTGAATAAAGTAATCTGGCAGATTGCATGTTTGCTTTGAGTGCATCCTTAGGACATTTTGACAAGAACATCATGCATGCCTTTGATAAGGTCCGATTTCTAGCACATGCATGGAGTGAATGAGCATCCAAGATGTACTAGAAATGGTTTAAATGCTTTTGACCATGCAAGAACACAAAAGGAATGGAGAAGAAGATGTAATACTTGTTTTTGAAGTCACATGAACATATGTGCATCATTTTCACTCCTTGCATGGGTTTGATCCCGGATTTTCACCATTTCAAACACATGCATTGTGTTATGGTGAGAATCTACAAACCACAAGGGAAAAATAAAGATTTCTAGCCATGGAAAGGCATAGAATCCGAAAAGAAGAGAAAACTAAGAAGAAAAGGAAGTAGAATCATGAAACTATGGAAGAAGATGTTGTTGTTTACCTTGGTTTTGATCTTGAGGGAAGTAAGAACACTTCAAGGTCTTCAAAATCTCGAAATTTGGCAGAGAAATGGGAGGATTTTCGTGAGTTAGAGAGAGAGAGGAAGAGAGTTTGTGTGTTAGGAGGGTGGAGTGTGAGAGAGTGAAGAGAGAAGAGGTAGAGTGAAGGTTTAAGTCTAATGATTGAGTTTTGGGAAGAGAGAGTGCATGGGGAGGGCAGAATGGCTGGCTCTATCATGCATTAGGCCTCCTCTCTCCTAATTTCAAATTTTATAAAATTCACTCCAATAATTTTATAAAAACCCTAATTTTTATAAAAATATTTATTAAGCAATTCTTGATTTATTTGTAAAAAATCTTGTTTTTAACTAATAAATTATGATTATTGCATGATAATTTAATTTCTATTTCAATGATTATAATCCATAATTTGATTAATAAAAATTTGATATTAGAAAGTTTATAGCCAAATTTTATAAAGTTTTTAAGCTTTATGATTTATAAATTTGGATTTTTAGCTCTCTTAGGGTTTTTGGAATATTGTTTGATATTCATCATCATAATGAAGTATAATTAGAATATTTTAATTTATTTTTAGGGTTTTATACCCTTTTTCAATTATAACAAAGCTTGAAAGTTTCATTCAAATTATAGCATTGGCATTTCCTATTGTAGTTAAGCAACTTACTAGAATCGTAAGTGTCAAGTATATTAGTCCTAGGTCTTAGATGGATCCTAGTTTATGTAAGATTTTGACCTAATTTATACTACTAGGCCATGGCATGATGTGCATGAATGGTTATTATAAAGATGCATGAGTCCGAGAATGACCTGAATTGACAGTTGTCACAGTATCCCCCACTTAAAAAGAATTTCGTCCCGAAATTCATTCTATGTCATCGCTTGTCATCGTATGGGAAAAGCCGTGGATACTTTTCCTTCATGAAGTCCTCACGCTCCCAGGTGTACTCCGATCCGCGTTTTGAGTTCCATCGAACTTTCACAATCGGGATCTTACTCCGCTTAAGTTGTTTTACCTCCCTGCCAAGGATTTCTATCGGTTCCTCAACGAAGTTTAGCTTATCATTGATCTTAATTTCCTCCAGGGGTACTATCAATGTTTCGTCGGCTAGATATTTCTTAAGATTGGAGACGTGGAATGTGTCGTGAATGACGCTTAACTCTTGGGGCAACTGGAGTTTATAAGCTACCGGACCAATCCTTTCAATGACTTCAAAGGGTCCAACATATCTCGGGCTTAGTTTTCCTTTCTTACCAAAACGCACAAGCCCTTTCCAAGGCGACACTTTTAAAAGTACGTTGTCTCCTACTTGGAATTCTAATGGTTTTCGACGATTATCCGCATAACTTTTCTGACGATCTCTAGCAGCTTTAAGCCTATCCTTGATGATAGCAATCTTGTCAGATGTTTCCTGGATAAGTTCGACTTTAGTCAACTGTCTGTCTCCGATTTCTGTCCAGCATAAGGGCGAACGACACTTGCGTCCATACAATGCTTCATATGGAGCACATTGGATACTCGTGTGGTAACTGTTATTGTAGGAAAACTCAATTAGAGGCAAATGAGTATCCCAATTTCCTTTGAACTCAATGACACACGCTCGTAGCATGTCTTCCAATGTTTGTATTGTTCTCTCTGTTTGCCCATCTGTCTGAGGGTGGTAAGCTGTGCTCAAATCTATCTTGGTTCCTAGTGCCTTCTGTAACATCCACCAAAATCGAGATGTAAAACGACTATCTCTATCAGAAATGATAGATAGGGGGTAGACCGGGCAATTCCTCCGGAAACACCTCGGGATAGTTTTGAACCACTGGAATCTCCTTGAGTTGCTTAGCTTCAGGTTCTCTTTCTAGCACGTGGGCCATGAATGCAATACAATTCTTTTTCAGGTACTTGTGAACCTTCACGCTTGATACTATGTTTAAACTTCTTCCTGGCTTCTCACCGTGTATGATAAGGGTTTCTCCATTAGGGAGAGGCACTCTAATGACTTTCTCGTAACAACCAATTTCTGCTTTATTTTTGGATAACCAATCCATCCCTACTATCACATCAAAACTACCTAGCTCTATAGGAATTAGGTCAATGCTAAAGAGTTTATCAGCTAAATTCAGAGTACAACCAGGAATTATATCATCGGCCCTAATTTCATACCCATCAGCAAGTTCAATAGCATAAGCATTCCTCATCTTTCTCGATTTCAAGCCAATTAACGGTCTAAATGCTAAAGAAACAAAACTCCTATCTGCTCCCGCATCGAATATTACTGATGCAGAATGATTGTTCAGGAGAAACGTACCTGTTATCACTTCAGGGTTCTGACGAGCTTCTTCTGCACCAATCACAAAGGCTACACCTCTTGGCCGCCCACCTTGATTTCCTTGGAAACTTTGCCTAGCTTGGCCTTGTCCATTGTTACCAGGCCCCTTGTTCAGTTTGGGACAAGCACTACGCAGATGATCAGTACTCCCGCACTCGTAACATGCCCTTTGTCCATCCTTATTCAGCTTACAATACTTCGGGTAATGGCCTGTCTGTTTACAGTTTTGGCACACTGGGCAAGCTCCCTTGTGATGGAAGTTACACTTATTGCACTTCGGGTGCGGTCCCGTGTACTGCTTTCGCTCCTGCACTTCCATGACTTTCTGTTCCTGAGTTTTCACTGGTTCTTGCTCCTGGGCTCTTACCATAAAGTTTCTTGAGACTTTCTGCTTCCTCCCTGACTTGCCTCCATACTTCTTCTCTCCCTGATCTGCTGGCTTCCTCTTGCTACTAGAGCTTTCCTTTGTTGATGCTCCCATCCTTATCACATCATTGGTTAGTCGATTTGCTAGGCTTACTGCACTTTGAATAGTAGTTGGGTTTGCTGAGGTAACCATTCCCCGAATCTCTGGTGCCAGACCCCAGATGTAACGATCTATCCGTTTCTCCTCAGGAGTAACCATGTGAGGTACCAGTTTTGCTAGTTCATGAAATCGGACTGTGTACTTCTCTATTTGTGTTCCAACCATAGAATGGTTCCAGAATTCAGATTCAAGCTTCTGAAGTTCATCCTTGGGACAATACTCCTCTATCAGCAGCTTCTTTAGGTCTTCCCAAGTTAGCTGATATGCCGCTGTACGGCCTCGGGTTTGCACTAGAGTATTCCACCAGGTTAATGCCCTATCTTGGAATAGGCAAGATGCATACTCAACTTTGTTGCGCTCGAGGCATTTGCTAATGTGAAGGACCGACTCCATGCTGTCAATCCATTTCAGCAACCCGACCGCACCTTCCTTTCCATGGAACTCCTTAGGTTTACAGGCCATAAAGGACTTGTAGTTGCATTCTCTTTCATTGTTTCCCCGATTTCCTCCACTACTTCCTTGGTTAGCATTAAGTCCTGCAGTTACTTGAGTAACAATGTTTGGGATTGCTTCCATGAGTTGTTGTGCTACAATTTGAGCAACATCGGGTGTTTCGTTCTATGGGCGCCCGCGATTAGGCCTTCCTGACATGGTTCTAAGACACAAGAGAAGAAATACGTATAAATACATAAAATAATGTATAACATTTAGTTCACTACTATTTTGAAAACCGTAAGTGTTGTCAAATTAATGGTTTGCATTAATACTAGGCATATAGATTTTAGAAAGGAAAGAAAAGAAAAATCTTTTTATTCAACTATTGACTAAATAAGTTCTAGGGTTTGACCTCATAGTAAAAGTTTTCAAACATAAAATAAACTTCTTCATTACCATTTGAAATAGTCTTAAAACCAAAACAATACATCAATCCCAAAATAAAGTTTTAATGTCTTTCCCCAAAAGATACCCAACATGGGTTTTCATTTCATGACACAATAAAATACTAAAATCAGAACCAAGTACGAATCGCTATCCCAACAAGAAACATCCACACCACAATCAGTAACAGCCCTCCAAACACATAACATGCGGTCATCGCACGACCTGCCACTCGTCTAGCAGCACTAGCAGTGTCAGCAGTCTCCATCGAATGCTGAAACAGGATTTCCATCCTTGTTAACACTTCATCCAAAACTTCCCGATGCTCAGCTATCACAGCAAGACTGTGATGTAGGCCCGCTGCCATCGAATGCATCCTCCGGGACTCCTCCGGGGTCATACCTGACTGCCTGATAGGTATCCCTATAACTCGCTGAGGTGGGGGTGCTCTCGGTCCTGCCATGCTGGGTCCTACCTGACTGGTTCCTGCCGTGCCAAGTCCTGCTGTACTGGTTGCTATCCTTCCCGGGATAGGGACACTCTTCCTTGCTGGCCTCCGAATACGAAGCCCATAAAGTGGTGGTTGTGGCAACACCGATGCAGGCGATGCCTCACGTTGCTGACTCGGGGCGTTGTCATTGCTGATCTCCACCGAGTTTCTTGTATCTTCTGTGTCTTCCGAGGGGTCTTCCTCCACCGAGGCGGGGGGATCACGTCGAGGAATAACAGTGACGTAGCCGGACTCATCAGCTGAGGCGGTAGCGTGAGAAGATGACGATGTCGACATAGTGGACTGAGACATAGATTCAATGAGATATGAAATAAATGACAATGCATGGCTATAATATGCAATGCTTACACACACCAAAATTAACCTTTTTGAATTTTTGAAATAAAGTTTTCTCAAGAATTTTGTTGAACATATTCCCATTATAATTAGCTCAAGCTTTGTATAAATCTTTCCTTAATTAAACATAGGTGATCAGGCTATGTTTAATCGAGGTCCAATAATACAACTCCCGACTTAATTATACTAGTAATATGTTTGATGTAAAAAGAATTTCTTTGTAAGTTTTAGTTATAGGTTGTGTTTTCTTAAAAAAAACCGATGTTCTCTATAACTTTAGCTCTGATACCATTTCTGTCACACCCCGCTAAAGCGGAAACGCAAGGTATGACAGCGACAAAGGTTTCATTGCAAAAGATAAAGATACATCACCATAGCAATATTTAAAAGTTTACAACCCATAGCTTAAACAAAACAATGTACAAGTTTTCCAAAATGACATTGTTCAAAATATAACTTCATAAAATAACTTCCACACGATGCAGCATGCTCTCTGATGATGAATCTCTATATCCACTTACTAATTATTTCCTGAAAAAGCATGTAAAACGAGCGTCAACTATGAAAATAGTTGGTGAGTTCATAGGTTTATAAAATCAAGATTTGGTATAAGACTTTTCATAAATACAAGTACATTGCTTTAATGAGAACAAAGTTCATTGCTATAATGAGAAACAAAGTTGATTGCTAAAATTGATAAACGAGTTTATTGCCATAATAGATAACAAGTTTATTGCTATAATGTGTAACGAGTTTGTATGTGTATTAGCAAACAATGAGTCTCAACCAAACCTATGACTGAAGCCCTATCAAGATCTATGCTTATCGTTCCATAGATGAATATGGTATCATGCACTCCAGCAATAGGGCGAGTGAGGAGTTGTCAATTCCTAATAGCGCTATCCATAATGACCATTGGCTCAAAGAGTTAATGGTTAGAGATAAGGGAAGGGCCTTAGTACGATAAGTTCTCATGTTCCGTGATGCATAGACATACATAGAGAGACATAGCAATAAAATAGCAATCATGTTTGATACAAATCAATTTAAATACAACATTCAAATAATAATTTTTCCGGACATGCTTTTCCACCCCAAAACATAAAAACTGAAAATAGGGGAGTGCGTGAATACTCACAACGTTTCGAGTAGGTACAAGTGGTACTTCGGAATGCACCAACGTCTTACTACCGGAATCCTACGACATCAAACACACACTAGTGAGTTTCCATGTCGAAATCTAATGCTAATATACTAAATTCTACATATAGTGAAATGCCAATTTATGTTTTAGTATTTGATTTTATATTAATTGGTTACACTTTTTCTGAAATAATGAAATTCTACAAATCGTGCGATTAATTACAACATTGGAATATAAATTTTCCAAATTTTTAAGTCCTTATTACAACATAAATTCACGGAAGTAGCATTCAAAGGATAAAAATTCTCAAACTTTTTATTTAACTGTTATTACACAATACTAAGCTGTGAAAATTATAAAAATGGATTTCCAAGCTGTTTAATTATATTTTATGATTTTTGAGCATTTATTCCAATAAAAATTGAAATAAATAGAAAACAGTTTCCAAAATTACCCAAACTTTTTATTTAACTGTTATTATACATAAATAGGTTGGGAAAAATATAAAAGATATTTTTCAGTGGGTATTTCTATTTTTCCTTGTTTTATTCCTTTAAATAATCTTTAATTGAAGAAATAATATTAAACAGTTAAAATAAATTACCAAAAATTTTTGTAACATCATTTACAATATAAATAACCTGAGAAAAATATCAAAAGTGGTCTTCATATTATATAATCCGGTTTTGGGTATTTATGTGTATTTAAGTGTAATTAACTTTAGAAATTAAGAGAAAAATAGTTTACAGTGGAGAAAAATCCTTAAAAGTTTTATGTAACCTCCTACTGTAAAACATGATGTTCTGGTAAATTTTCATGAATTTTGGATAATCAGAACTATTTTTCCTATTTTTAAACCATTATAATTACCAAAAATTGGGAAAAATAGCAAGGCATGATGAAAAATGTTGAAATTATTTTTCTTAATCATCCATCACAGGTAAGGTATGCGAAAATTGTTAGATAAAATTTTCACACTCTCCAAAGTGGTTTTGTGATTTATTATATCCTAACAAAAAGAAAATTGGATATCATACCAAACAGCAACAAAAATTGATGAAATTTTGTGAGGGGTCATTATCCATCATAAGGGTCATTCATGAATTTGTTCCGGATTTATTGACCTCTGGAAGTATTTTATGTGATTTATGCCCTTGGTTTCTAGCAATAATTTTAATAAATCAAAGAAATAAATAAAGCTTTTGGTATTTTACAGATTATCACATGCATGTGAGGGCTTTCAAAAGGAAAAATGTTCGAAATTTATTCAGAAGGGAAATAGGGGTATTGAACCCAAACAAGATAAGAAATGTTGCATGCAATGGTGCATGAGATGTAAATGTGGCTGAAGTTCATGAATTTGTGAAGCACATTCTGTGGGGTTTTAAGCCACAAAATTTCAGCCATCATTCACTGGATATGTTAAGTTTCTAAAGTATTTTTCCCCAGATTTATGGTTGGGTTTAAGGCCATTGATCATGCAAGGCAAAAATGGTGATCATAGAAAAAGAGCTGTTTGCGCAACCATTTTGTAAAAATTGCCAAAAATCGGATATTTAATATTTTACAGTAAGACCAGTTAGGTTTGAAAGTTAACTCATGGAGCTATCCAATGCAAAACGAATATCATGATTTGGTTAAGGAATGACCGAGATATGGTCGTTCAAAGCTGAATAAAGTAATCTGGCAGATTGCATGTTTGCTTTGAGTGCATCCTTAGGACATTTTGACAAGAACATCATGCATGCCTTTGATAAGGTCCGATTTCTAGCACATGCATGGAGTGAATGAGCATCCAAGATGTACTAGAAATGGTTTAAATGCTTTTGACCATGCAAGAACACAAAAGGAATGGAGAAGAAGATGTAATACTTGTTTTTGAAGTCACATGAACATATGTGCATCATTTTCACTCCTTGCATGGGTTTGATCCCGGATTTTCACCATTTCAAACACATGCATTGTGTTATGGTGAGAATCTACAAACCACAAGGGAAAAATAAAGATTTCTAGCCATGGAAAGGCATAGAATCCGAAAAGAAGAGAAAACTAAGAAGAAAAGGAAGTAGAATCATGAAACTATGGAAGAAGATGTTGTTGTTTACCTTGGTTTTGATCTTGAGGGAAGTAAGAACACTTCAAGGTCTTCAAAATCTCGAAATTTGGCAGAGGAATGGGAGGATTTTCGTGAGTTAGAGAGAGAGAGGAAGAGAGTTTGTGTGTTAGGAGGGTGGAGTGTGAGAGAGTGAAGAGAGAAGAGGTAGAGTGAAGGTTTAAGTCTAATGATTGAGTTTTGGGAAGAGAGAGTGCATGGGGAGGGCAGAATGGCTGGCTCTATCATGCATTAGGCCTCCTCTCTCCTAATTTCAAATTTTATAAAATTCCCTCCAATAATTTTATAAAAACCCTAATTTTTATAAAAATATTTATTAAGCAATTCTTGATTTATTTGTAAAAAATCTTGTTTTTAACTAATAAATTATGATTATTGCATGATAATTTAATTTCTATTTCAATGATTATAATCCATAATTTGATTAATAAAAATTTGATATTAGAAAGTTTATAGCCAAATTTTATAAAGTTTTTAAGCTTTATGATTTATAAATTTGGATTTTTAGCTCTCTTAGGGTTTTTGGAATATTGTTTGATATTCATCATCATAATGAAGTATAATTAGAATATTTTAATTTATTTTTAGGGTTTTATACCCTTTTTCAATTATAACAAAGCTTGAAAGTTTCATTCAAATTATAGCATTGGCATTTCCTATTGTAGTTAAGCAACTTACTAGAATCGTAAGTGTCAAGTATATTAGTCCTAGGTCTTAGATGGATCCTAGTTTATGTAAGATTTTGACCTAATTTATACTACTAGGCCATGGCATGATGTGCATGAATGGTTATTATAAAGATGCATGAGTCCGAGAATGACCTGAATTGACAGTTGTCACACGTTCCTCCTTCCGGTCAATTTTCTCTAAAGCTTCCTCCTGAGCTTTCTTTATACTTTCCACAATTGTCGAGACGACTTCAATTCTCAACGCTCTTGGCCTTCTCTTTTCAAGATTTACTTTCCGACTGAGAGCATCAGCAACAATATTTGCTTTACCAGGGTGGTAAAGTATCTCACAGTCGTAGTCCTTGAGTAGTTCCAGCCAGCGTCGCTGTCTCATGTTCAATTCCTTCTGATTAAAGAGATATTGAAGAATCTTATGATCAGTGAAAAGTTTACACTTAGTACCAGAAAGATAATGCCTCTATATCTTTAAGGCGAACACTACCGCTGCCAACTCCATATCATGAGTGGGGTAGTTCTTTTCATGCTCTTTCAACTGCCTCGATGCATACGCTATCACTTTATCTCTTTGGGTCAGAACACATCCTAACCCAACTCCAGAGGCATCACTATAGACTGCGAAGTCCTCAACTCCTTCAGGTAACGAAAGAATTGGTGCTTCACACAGTCTCTTCTTTAACTTTTCAAAGGCCTCCTTATGCTTTTCATTCCAAGCATAAGTAGCTCCTTTGTGGGTCAAAGCTGTTAATGGAGTAGCGATCGAAGAAAAGCCTTGGATAAATCGGCGATAATATCCGGCTAATCCTAAAAAGCTTCGAATCTCCGTAGGGCTTTTTGGTTGTTCCCACTTCATCACAGCTTCGATCTTTGCTGGGTCAACCATTATTCCTTCTTGGTTAACCACATAACCTAAAAATTGGACTTCTTGAATCCAAAATTCACATTTGGAGAACTTTGCATACAACTTCTCCTTTTTCAAGACTTCTAGCACTTCACGCAGATGCTTGTCATGCTCTTGCTTGCTTTTCGAATAGATCAAGATATCTTCTATGAATACTATCACGGATTTATCAAGGTATGGTTTGATGGGTTTTGAGCATTCTAACACTTCCTAAGTGTACATGCAACCCTAATAACCTTGGATCTATGTTTGTCTAATAATCATGCAAAGTTGAATTCCAAGGTTATATTCCTATCTAGCATACATGGGGAACATTTTTAACTTGAATGAAAGATAGAATAACTTACCTTGTTGTTGATTATGATCCTTGAAACCTTGTGAGCCTAGCACCCCAAGTGTGATGCCTCAAATGCTTCACACAACACCAAATGCAAAGGAGTAAACTTTGAGAGAATCTTACACTTGCAAAATCGGCTCTAGCCCTCTTGTTTCTTAGTGTCGCCGATTTTGGTGGAGAACATGTTGCTTATATAGTGTGTCACATCTAGGGTTACACCATGTAAACCCTAATGTGGCATGACTCTTCATTTCCATGACCCATGGGTTTGTAACTCCCATGGAGCCTCCATGGAGCATCCTATGGGTGGAACCCAACTTGATAATCCATGGAGCCTCTTAGCCCACTGTATAAGATATGGAAGATTTACATAATCTACCCATATATTTAATTAGTTATCTTTTGATCACTTAATTAATTCTAAATTAATTCTTGATTAAACTAATTAAATAATATTATTAATATATTAGAACTTATAATATATTAATAAACCATAAGTGTTATTTCTCTCATTTTAGTTTATCCAATTGCATGGTGCCATGCAACCCAAATGGACCATGCCGGGTCGGGTCAAGTACATACCAGAAATAGTTATGGACTTATACACCTTATCCAACAGTCTCCCACTTGGATAAGTTTAATAACTATAACTGCAATACTTCAGGAACCGATCGGCAATCGTAGCTCTTTCAAGGTCTCTCGGAACTGAGAAGATGATGATACGCCATTTAAGATAAGTGATCATATAATCCTCTGTTCTAGATATCAATCGGACAAATACATGGAACAATGTCTTACTTATTGTCCAGCAGTTTGTTTCCCGATTTCCGATTTGTTTGACAAAGAACTTAATTGAACACATCAACTTAGTTCTGACCGGGCCCGGTACATAGGTCAAAACAAAGTCATCGAGGGGCCCAGATATCATCTTCTAATCCAAGAAGGAACAGATAAACTTCGACTCATATGTTTGTTCTACCACTCATTGAATTATACACAAAAGCACGTTTTATAACATCGAGTTACCAATGCGTTAACGTACAATCAATGCATAACCAACTCATAAGTAACAAATCATATCTCTAGGTTTGAAGACTTATATGATATTACCGTCTCACGATCACTCGAGATAAATTCCATGAAGTGATTCCAGTGAGCGTGGGTTGAGTCCAATGCTCAGAACTTATGAGCACTCATGAGTGTTGTAGCCATGTCCAACAACTTAGACCTCTGCAACCAATCATGACAGTCTTGATTCATACCTACTTCCGACATATGACCGACTGTGGAGGTTCGAATAATATGATATACCAAACATAATTATTCTGGAAGTCAAAACATGCAAAAGAAATATAGTAAACGATCGACAAGAGATAGCAACACTTTACTCATAAATAAAACACCTTTTATTCATCATCTAATGTCAATTACACTTTACAAATTTCAAGGTTATCTAACTACTAAATCTAATATCATCCTTCAGCCCTATGCTCCGAGCATGCTGGAGATGCTTAACCCGAGTCAGTCCCTTCGTGAGGGGATCTGCTGGATTCTCATCCGATGATACCCTCTTTGCCACGAGGAGTCCTTCTTCTATTCGATGTCTGATGAAATGGTATTTTCTGTCGATATGTCTGGATCTCCCGTGATCCCTTGGTTCCTTGGCTAAGGCAACTGCACTTTCACTATCACAGAAAATTTCCATTGGCTCTTTAATAGCTGGTACAACTCCAAGGTCTCCAATGAAGTTCTTCAGCCATATCGCCTCCTTTGCTGCCTCGCTAGCTGCTATATACTCTGATTTCCAAGTTGAATCAGCCACTGTCTCTTGCTTGGAACTCTTCCAAGAAATTGCTCCTCCATTTAAGGTAAAGACCCAGCCTGACTGAGAGCGTAAATTATCCCTATCAGTCTGAAAGCTAGCATCACTATACCCTACAACTCTCAAGTCTTCACTCCCACCGAGGGTAAGGACCCAGTCCTTAGTCCTCCGTAGGTACTTGAGGATATTCTTTACCGCAGTCCAGTGTGCCTTGCCAGGGTTCCCCTGATACCTGCTAACCATGCTCAAAGAAAAGGCTACATCAGGTCGAGTACACGTCATAGCATACATGATCGATCCTACAGCCGAAGCATAAGGTATTCGACTCATTTCTGCTATCTCAGCCTTAGTACTAGGGCTTTGTGTCTTACTCAATCTGGCGTTACTCTGGATGGGTAACTCTCCTTTCTTGGAGTCCTGCATGCCGAATCTCTTCAGCACCTTATCCAAGTAGGTACTCTGACTAAGTCCAATTAGTCTTTTACTCCGGTCTCTCAAGATCCTTATCCCTAGAATATAGGCAGCTTCTCCTAGGTCCTTCATAGAGAAACACTTCCCAAGCCAGGACTTAACTTCCTGCAGAGTTGGGATGTCATTTCCTATGAGTAGTATGTCATCCACATAAAATACCAAAAAGCTAACTATACTCCCACTAGCCTTGACATATACACAAGATTCATCTTCACTCCTAGAAAAGCCAAATTCCTTGACTTTCTCATCAAAGCAAAGATTCCATCTGCGAGGTGCTTGCTTTAATCCATAAATGGATTTCTCAAGCTTACACACTCTATTAGGGTACTCTGTGTTGACAAAACCCTCTGGCTGACTCATGTAAACATCCTCAGCCAACTTTCCATTAAGGAAAGCGGTTTTGACATCCATTTGCCATATTTCATAGTCATGAAATGCGGCTATGGCTAACAGAACCCTAATAGACTTAATCTTGGCCACTGGAGAAAAGGTCTCATCATAATCAACTCCCGGAGTTTGTGAGAAACCCTTTGCAACCAGTCGTGCCTTATAAGTGTGTACATTACCATCCATGTCGGTCTTCTTCTTGAAGATCCATTTGCACCCTACAGTCTTACGACCTGGTACATTCTCAACCAAGTTCCAAACTTGATTGTCATACATGGACTGTATCTCGCTGTCCATTGCCTCTTTCCATTTGGCTGACTCAGGGCCTGCCATGGCTTCCGCGTAACTGTTAGGTTCATCCAGACCTATCAGTGTCTCATCACTGATAAGTGTATCACCTTCCGCAGTAATATGTAATCCATAGTAATGCTCAGGTGCATTCCTAACCCTTGTGGAACGCCTCAGAGGTACAGACTTGTCAATTGGCTCAACAGAAGTTTCCTCCTCAAGTTGAGTGCTAGGGTTTGAAGTTCCTTCACCACTTGACTCTTGAATTTCTTGAAGGTCAACTTGCCTCCCACTGTCTCCTTGGCTTATGAACTCTCTCTCTCGAAAGAAAGCCCTCCTAGCTACAAAGACCACATTCTCACTAGGTCTGTAGAAGAGGTAACCAAAGGATTTCTGTGGGTAGCCGATGAAAATACACCTCTCACTTCGAGGTTCGAGCTTATCATGAGTCTCACGTCTCACGAAAGCCTCGCAACCCCAAATCTTAATGTGGTCTAGTTTGGGTACTTTACCAGTCCACATCTCATGAGGAGTTTTGGCAACTTTCTTTGTGGGAACTAGATTAAGGATATGGGCGGTAGTATCTAAGGCATACCCCCAAAATGAGATTGGTAGCGAAGCTCGACTCATCATGGAACGAACCATATCCAACAAGGTTCGATTATGCCTCTCAGCTACACCATTCAACTGCGGTGTCCTGGGAGGTGTCAATTGTGAGACAATCCCACATTCCCTAAGATAGTCGAGGAACTCTGAACTAAGATACTCACCACCTCGATCGGATCGAAGCATCTTAATGTTCCTGCCCAATTGATTCTCGACTTCCTGTTTAAACTCTTTAAACCTCTCAAAAGTCTCTGACTTATGCTTGATTAAGTAGACATATCCATATCTACTGTAATCATCAGTAAAAGTCAAATAATAACGATTAGCATCCCTTGTGGCATGTTTGAAGGGCCCACACACATCCGTGTGTATAAGATCCAACAAACCTTCACCCCTCTCACAAGAACCTGTGAAGGGTGACTTTGTCATTTTTCCAAGTAAGCATGATTCACAACTATCATCTGACTTTAGGTCAAATGACTCCAATACTCCATCCTTTTGGAGTTGGCCTATGCGTTTCTTGCTTATATGTCCAAGACGACAATGCCATAATGATGCTTTATCCAAGTTATTATCATTAACAGAATCAATACACAATACATTATTTCCTAAGTTATCAACCACAGATACAGTTTCATACACACCATCACAAGGTAATGCTTTAAAATAAAGAACATTATTAAAGAAAGCATTAATCGAACCAACTTCATTATCAAATGAAAAGGTGAAACCTTGTTTATACAATGCATGAAAGGAAATAATATTTCTTTTTCCATTTCTGGCGAATAACAACATTTATTCAAATCTAAACTAAACCCACTACTTAGCGATAAAGTATAAACTCCAATCTTGGTGACAGGTAAAGCTTTCTTATTCCCCATGATTAAGTTTATTCTTCCATGCTCCACATTCTCACTTCTTCTTAGTCCCTGCAAATCAGAACATATATGAATACCACAACCGGTATCAAGGACCCAAGAGTTAGAATGGGGTGAGTTATTAGATAAGATAGTGTAAATACCTGCATGGTTGGGTTTAACTTTCCCATCCTTCACATCTTGCTGGTACTTTGGGCAGTTCCGCTTCCAATGTGACTTTTCATGGCAATAGAAGCATCCAGCCTCTTTAGGGTCAGAAGAAGGAGTGACAAAACCTTTCTTGGTTCCACTTGAAGAAGAGCCATCAAGGGTCCCAACCTTGGTACCCTTCGAAGAGCTCTTTCTCTTCTTCCCTTTACCTTTCCCGATTGCCAAAACCGGGGCGGAGTTTGGAGTAGGAGTGTTAACAACTGACTTACCCTTAAGACCTGTTTCTGCGGTCTTGAGGAGTCCCTGAAGTTTGCTGAGTGTGACCTCTTCCTTATTCATGTGATATGTCATGCGGAATTGATCATAGCACGATGGTAAGGAGTGCAAAATGATATCTATTGCAAGCTCCTCAGGGAAGTTCACATTAAGCTTCAACAACCGATCCACATACCTTTGCATTTTCTGCATGTGGCTCGTGACGGATTCCCCGTCCTTCATCTTGGTTGTTATGATAGAGCATATGATTTCATACCTCTCTTGTCGTGCACTTTGATGGTATCTTTCCATCAGATCTTGGTGCATTTCAAAAGGGTAGAAGTCCTCATAGGACTTTTGGAGTTCCGCTGTCATGGTGGCCAACATGATGCATGCCACTTTTGTAGCATCCCTTTCATGTGCCCGGAAGTCAGCGATCTCTTGGGGAGTTGCAGTGGTCTCATCAATCTCCTTAAGCTCCTTGTCAAGGACATATTCTTTGTCCTCGTAGCGGGTAATCATCCTGATGTTTCTGATCCATTCATTGAAGTTGGATCCATCAAAAGTGACTTTCCCACACAAGTTCATAAGGGTAAAGGAGCCATTAGGATTAGAGCCAGAAGCAGCATTGTTTGAAGACATCTGAAAGAAGAGAACAAGATTAGTTTAGATATTAAGAAAGTCCTTAATAAAACACCCAAATGTAATATTAAGGCTAGGATCCAATCACAATATATTATAACTTAGAAGAGGTATGCCGTAATCCAAGCTATAACATATTTGAAAGGTAGGTGAATGACGATTCACCAATTTCCACCATGAAAAACGAAATATAAATATTAGGTTTTTAATTGGTTCTTAGAAATTCCTAGATTCTTTTGAGATTCAATGAACTTTTCAAAGGCATGTTTCAATCTCGAGTGTGACCTCCAAGTTTTGTGACTGGGATACCGAGGATCACAAACGAGGTGTGAAGTAACCATGCAAATCACTTGGTACCCTCAAGGTTTATCACTCAATCGATGTGCCGGTAAACCACTCACGCTGCACCGATGCTATGGTAAACCTTAAGTCACCCTTTACCTACCTTGTTAAGTCCAAGTTAGTGTGCCGGTTAACCACACACGCTCCACCAACGACTTAAACAAAGTGTAAAGTGTAATTTCATGGATTAGCACCTTATTCACATTTTCCTAAAGTAACTAAGATTGGGAATTTAATAAAAGCATTTAGTTACTTTATAATATTCATCATACTTTTAATGAGAATTTATAAGTCCTTGTCTTACCCGTTCGGATAACGACCCTCCACCGATCAAGGAAGCGGTGGGTGAGAGTGGACACCCATTAAGTTGCCATTTTATAGGCAACAACCTTATACCCCCCTTATAGACCGGCTTCGTGAATGAGGCGTACTAGCGGTAAGACGACTTGTTGTTATACATATATATATATATTAGTAACTTATAATATTATAAAGTATAAGGGTTGAATTTTAACTTTTAAAATTCTAAGGGTTGGAACTAAAGTTTTAATCAAGACTTTACATGTTCCAAAACTTGAGGGCAGGTTTTGTAAACTTCCAAAACTTTTCATTTCTTATAACTTATGAATTAATTGAGTAATAAAAATGAAGACTCTTCATTTTTATAACTCTTGTGTTCTTTTAATGGCTTTAATAAAAGTGAGACTTTTGGTTTTCCATAACTTGAGGACAAGTTATGGACTCGATTAAAACACATTATGATCATGAATTAAACTACCATGAAGGTTACAAACAATTCCTATGATCATCTAATCTTCATAAGTTCAAGAACATGAATATGAACACTTTCAAGAATCAAAAATTACACTTAAAAAAAAACTTGTAATTTAACGATTTTTTTTTCAAGCTGTTTACACACAAAAAAAAACAACAACAAACAAACCTAGGCTCTGATACCACTGATGGGTTTTGAGCATTCTAACACTTCCTAAATGTACATGCAACCGTAATAACCTTGGATCTATGTTTGTCTAATAATCATGCAAAGTTGAATTCCAAGGTTATATTCCTATCTAGCATACATGGGGAACATTTTTAACTTGAATGAAAGATAGAATAACTTACCTTGTTGTTGATTATGATCCTTGAAACCTTGTGAGCCTAGCACCCCAAGTGCGATGCCTCAAATGCTTCACACAACACCAAATGCAAAGGAGTAAACTTTGAGAGAATCTTACACTTGTAAAATCGGCTCTAGCCCTCTTGTTTCTTAGTGTCGCCGATTTTGGTGGAGAACATGTTGCTTATATAGTGTGTCACATCTAGGGTTACACCATGTAAACCCTAATGCGGCATGACTCTTCATTTCCATGACCCATGGGTTTGTAACTCCCATGAAGCCTCCATGGAGCATCCTATGGGTGGAACCCAACTTGATAATCCATGGAGCCTCTTAGCCCACTATATAAGATATGGAAGATTTACATAATCTACCCATATATTTAATTAGTTATCTTTTGATCACTTAATTAATTCTAAATTAATTCTTGATCAAACTAATTAAATAATATTATTAATATATTAGAACTTATAATATATTAATAAACCATAAGTGTTATTTCTCTCATTTTAGTTTATCCAATTGCATGGTGCCATGCAACCCAAATGGACCATGCCGGGTCGGGTCAAGTACATACCAGAAATAGTTATGGACTTATACACCTTATCCAACATGGTTTACAAACCCTGTTCATCAAATCCATGAAAGCTGCTGGGGCATTGGTTAATCCGAACGACATAACCAAAAATTCATAGTGTCCATATCTTGTTCTGAACGCAGTCTTTTCGATATCCTTCTCCCTCACCTTCAGTTGATGGTATCCTGACCTAAGATCGATCTTCGAGAAATAGCTCGAACCTTGCAACTGGTCGAACAGGTCATCGATCCTCGGCAACGGATACTTGTTCTTTATTGTCGCTTTATTCAGCTCTCTGTAATCGATGCACATTCTCATGCTCCCGTCTTTCTTCTTTACAAACAACACAGGGGCTCCCCAGGGTGATGAACTAGGTCGAATGAAACCTTTGTCCAATAACTCCTGAAGTTGTGTCATAAGTTCTTTCATTTTGGTTGGCGCTAATCGATAGGGTGCTTTGGCTATCGGCGTCGTTCCTGGTAATAAGTCGATACGAAACTCCACTTGTCGATCAGGGGGCAATCCGGGAAGATCTTCGGGAAAGACTTCCGGATAATCACACACCACCAGAATATTCTGCACCTCTTTCTTTTCCTTCTTAGCATCGATCACGAACGCTAAATATGATGTACACCCCTTGGCCAAACACTTTCTGGCTTTCGTTAGGGAAATGATTCCAAAGTTTACTCTGCGTTTGTCTCCGTACACCATAAACGACTCTCTCCCTGGCGGGTTTACTTTTACTATTTTCTTCCTACACAATATTTCGGCGTCATTGGCGCTAAGCCAATCCATTCCTAAAACTATGTCGAATCCATTTAACTTGATAGGCAATAATTCCTCGTGGAACTTATTCCCATCCAAGTCAATGAGGATATTTTTCATACGATGGCTAACAGGTACAAACTTGCCACTAGCAATCTCGACTAATAAGGCATTAACTAGTCTATCTACAGACAAAGCTAGTTTTCTACCAAATTCATGCGATATAAAGGAGTAATTGGCTACAAAATCAAACAAAATTTGGGCAGGCAATTCGTTTACGAGAAAGGTACCTGAAGCGACATCGACTTCTTCTTTTGCAGCTTCAAGGGTCATCTGAAAGGCTCTCGCCTTCGGCTTTGGTGGTAGATTGGGCTTTGCTGCATCCTTCCTCTTTGGACAGTCTTTAAAAACATGCCCTTCTTCATGGCACTCAAAACATACCCTCTTGTCGGATGGACACACGTTGGCATAATGCCCAGTCTTTCCACATTTGTAGCAAGTCACCCCCTTGCTACATTTCCCAGAGTGCTTTTTCTTGCACTTCTCACACCATTTCACTTCACTTCCTCCTCCTCCAAACTTCTTAGACTTAGAAAATTTGCTTTTCTTGTTGGAACCTGAAGTTCCTTCAAATTTTCTCTTCTCACCAACTTCTGCCCTCTCCAGACCCTTCTCTTTGATCTGAACCTCAACATTTTTAGCAGCCCAGATGGCGGCTTTCAAAGTGGTTACTTGCTTAACCATCGGACCAAAGTCCGCTGGTAATCCGAGGGCAAACTTGTTGACCTTAGAGAGTTCAGTTGGAACTAGGTAAGGAACAAGCTTCATCTTTTCAGTAAAACTAGCAGCGTATTCAGTAATGCTCATCTTTCCCTTCTTTAAATTCTGGAACTCATTATTAATTTCCAGAAGGTTCTGCTCAGAACAGTATTGCAGTTTCAGTTGTAGCACAAAGTCTTCCCAAGACATCTTACTAGCTTCTCCCTTGGGCATCGAATCAGCTAGTAATTTCCACCAGCTCAACACACCAGACTTTAACAGAGGAATTGCAAGTGCGGTCTTTTGTTTGTTGCTGCACTCACAACTTTCAAACATCATCTCCATTTCAGAGATCCAGTTCATGACTTCCACCGGTGTCAGACTTCCAGATAGACATGGTGGTTTAGATGCCATGAAATCTTTATATTTGCATCCGCGTCCATCAACTCCTCCATCCTGGTTGTTTTGTCTAACTATCGGTGGGTTGGCTTGACCAAGAGTCCCACTATAGTTCCCTCCTACTGATTGCCCTTCATTCAATACGGGCTGTTCAACAGGCATCGTAGTTTCTTCCCTATTCTGTTGTAGTAATCGCCTCGTCTCCTCCATTTGGCGATCCAGCATCATCTGTATCATTGCTTGTACCCCAGCCATCGTCATTGGCTCAGGTGCAACTCCTACAACAGGTACTTGCTCAACTACTTGGGGTTGAGGCTGTTGATCCTTGTTTCCGTTTGCATTTGCAACTCCACTACGAGTTCTTGCCATTACAATAAATATACCGAATAAGGCGAATTTAGGTCTTTATCCATGTTAGACATTTCAATTCCCTTATCACTCCGAAACGTTTACATGTTAGTTCTAATCTCGTAATCATACGCTTAGAATCCTACACACATAAGGTTTCCAGATCCGGTCGGCAACAGACCATAGATCCGAACAAATAATGGCACACATGGCAAACACATAGCATTTAGCACATAAGGGCATTTTAGGCATCTTTCCTAAAATAAACTAGTGCTCGTGTCTAAAATATGGTAGACACTCATCTCACAATCATCACTTAGCATTCTAAGTTTAAGTCTAGAAATCCTACAATTTCTTAGTTCGCTTAAACTAATGCTCTGATACCAACTGTGACATCCCCTAATTTCTCGGCCAGAAAAGACCGATTTAATTTATGCTTTTTAAAATAAAATCAGAGAAATCTTTTCAAAAGATGTTGCGGAATTGGTCCCCAAACAACATATGATAAAAGTTTATCAAAACCCTTCATTAAGAAGGTACATATTTTCCATATATATCAAAACCTCGCGATGTCATGTTCCGATACAGATCAAAAGCATAAACAAGACATTATAAGCCTTACTACAGTTATTTACAACTACTGGCCTATAATCCAAAAATCTCACGTCATCCTCCGACTATGCTCGGAGTCCACTACCTGTAATCATAAAAAAACTGAGTGGGTCAGGCTTGGGAGCCTGGTGAGCATATAGGGTTTTCAACCCACAGTAATAATAAACTTATTAAATCCATCAATCAATAATAACCCTGATTACCCGTTCCCGTTATCCTCACTTTACGTCCCTAAACACTTTTCACAAGGGACCTAGCCTAAAGAATATCATCGGGATGGACACTACTGCTAAGGGGTTTCCTTAGCCATACATGTACTAAAGGCAACCATGAGGGGGATTGGAGTACAGCAAATAAACACCCAAGTTCATTAACACCTACAGGTTGCGGGCCTGCTAGTGCTTCCCACTGGACTGTCTAGAAAGTCCGTGGTCGTCATCCAAACTCCGCTAGATGACTGAATCACAAATCACAACGAGGCCTCTCATCACTTTATTTCATCACACACCAACTATCTACCCATGTTCTACCCAACATATTTGTAGATAAAAGTACTTATACAGTTTAAAACTTGTATAAAACATCAACTCAACAGTCACCTCAAATAAACAATTATTATATTTACACATAGCACGTATTATAAGGTAAATACTTCATATCTATGTGTAAAATGAAAGTGACTATACACTCACTTGATTTGATGAAAATCGGGCAGCAATTCGTTTCCTAAAACGTTCGTTTCTAATAAAACCGGGAGTTTTATTCAGAAACCGGGCTCTGCGAGGGTCGGGCTTCGAAACCGAAAAGATAAATTTTCCGGGCTTCACGGGCACTTCGTGGCGTATTCCGGGGCTTATAATCGATACCGGGGCTTTGGGGGATGTTAAGATGAAGAAAATATGAAGAAAGGGGCTAAATATGGCAAAATCTCAAAAGTAACCGGGAGGGTTCGCATGACCCTTGTATTTATAGGGGTCCGAAGTCCTGATCCGACGGCTGAGAAGGAGCCACGCGTCGCAGATCCGAAGCTCGCAGGGGGATGGCTCGCACGAGGTCTGCGCATGCGAAGGCTTGCTGTCCTCTCCTGATTGGACCGAGGTCTACTGGTCCGAAGTAGGGTTCTGTGGCTTCTTACGAGGGCTTCGGACATGTGAAGGAGGACACGCGTCAGACATGCATTGGACCGCTCAGCAGCTCGGATGACTCAGCCTCGTTTCGGACATGTGGCACATGCGAGGCGAGGACACGTGGCTCGCATGACTCACCAATTTCGGACACGTGGCACGATCTAAGCGAGGGTGACGTGGCAAAAACGTGACTATGCGAATTTTCTCGATTTTTGTGCAAAAACTTCTAAAATCCATAACTTTCGCATACGAGCTCCGTTTTTGACGTTCTTTATATGCACGCGTAGGTAAAATTACGCTCTACAACTTTCGTTTAGACTTCGTCGGCTAATTTTGACTTTAATTTTTATATTATTATTTTTAACAGACCGGGACAGGAAATCCTTTAAAAATTCATAACTTCTTCATCCGACGTCCGTTTTCGTCAGACTTTTTACCGTTGTGCTACTAATGACGAGACCTTCAATTCTCGTTTAGTTCGTGTCGGCTAAAAATCACTCGATCTAAAATTTGAGTTTTTAGCTGTCTACTGCTAAGCTGAAACTTCGAAAAATCATAACTTCCTCATACGAAGTCAGATTTGGGCGTTCTTTTTATCGAACTTTTCGGTTTAACGAACACTACGAGTTTCGTTTAGATCACTAAGGCTAAAAAGTAATTTATCGAAAACTCACTTTTTACGACATTCGGCCCCGTGCCGGTTTGTCGCGAAACTTCGACAGGTCATTACTTCTTCGTTATAAGTCGGATTTCTACATTCTTTATATATTCGTAATCCTTGTCACGCCCACTACAAGTTTCTTAATAGATATCGGCTTTATCTAAAATTTAATTTTTGACGCTCATTTTTATTCTTAATTAATTAAACCCTAATAATTAAGCATAAAACACATAATTCACATAATATTCACATAATTCCTTTTCATTTCTTCAAAATGAGTTACAAAGGTTAACCTAGACTATAATGTCAATATTAATGCCTAGCCTAGAAACACGGGCATTACAGTCAGAGCGAGCGGACCATCCAGACTTTGGAAGATATGTTGCGGGCGTGTGTGCTAGATTTCGGTGATAACTGGGATACTTACCTCCCATTGGCTGAATTCTCCTACAACAACAGCTACCACGTGAGTATCGATCGTCCTCCCTTTGAGATGTTATACGGGAGGAAGTGCAGAACCTCGATATGTTGGGGTGAGGTTGGCCAAAGGGTCATGGGGAGCACCGAAGTGGTGCTCAAGACGACATAAAGAATTCAGCAGGTCAGGAGCAGGCTTCAGATTACGCAGAGTCGGCAGAAAAGCTATGCCGACAAGCGCCGTTCAGACCTGGATTTTCAGGTCGGGGATATGGTTCTCCTGAAGGTGTCGCCTTGGAAAGGCGTCATCCGATTCAGGAAGCGGGGCAAGCTGGGCCCCAGGTATATCGGGCCTTTCAGGGTTCTGGCCCGGGTGGGCAAGGTGGCATATCTGTTGGATCTGCCAGCGAAACTCAGTCAGATCCATAGCACTTTCCATGTCTCCCAGCTGCGGAAATGCTTGGTGGATGACTCGGCAATGGTACCTATGGAGGATATTCAGGTGGATGACAACCTGAACTACATTGAGCGGCCTGTGGCGATCCTCGACCGGAAGTCGAAGGATCTAAGGAACAAGAAGGTCGAGCTGGTGAAGGTGCAATGGCAGCACCGGGAAGGGCTCGAAGTGGACATGGGAGTCGGTGGACGAGATGATGTAGCATTATCCAGAGCTTTTTCAGGACCAAGCAACAGACTTCGAGGATGAAGTCTAAGATAAGTGGGGGAGATTTGTAGCACCCGGTTCCCGGTATGAATTTCATTCAAGTATTATTCTTTTTCTGGCCTCAAACTCGGCGAGTTGATGGCCAACTCGACGAGTAGGAACGACTTGGACCCGAGAGTTTAATGACCTACTCGACGAGTCGGCAGCCAGACTCGACGAGTAGGCCCTGACTGGACAAAAACCCTAATCTAATGGATTACACCCTATTTAAGCATCTCATTCAGCCTCCCTTCGTCCCTATTGCTCTCAGAACTCTCCATATCAAACCCTAATCGTTTGTGTAAAGATCTAAGGACTTTGTGGTGGTTTTTGGTGATTTTGGATCATAAGAAGGAAGAGAAAGGCTTAAGGAATCAAGAGGACGCCATAGGAGTTCGAGTTTGTGCACCCTCTGCAGTTCTTTAGAGGTATAAAGCTGATACCTTGCTCTTTCATGTTTTAGATCCCCTTTTGGGATGATTTAGGGCTTTTAGGAGCCATTCTTGGTGACCAATCATGAGTGCAAGCATGGTTGGGGGCTAAGACTTCAGATCCAAGGTCCTTGAGGGGTTACAAGGCAGAAAGGGACTGATTTTGGAGCCTTAGAGAGCCCTATGCATCTTAAGAGACTCATTTAGGGCCATTTGAGCTCATAGTCCCATGCATGCACGTAAAGTTTGTAACTTTACGTGCTGGATCGATCTTAGAAGCCTAGATTTATCTTTTGGTCAAGTGTTGTACGTCAGAAATCGAGAAATAAGACTTGGTCGTTCTCGACTCGGCGAGTCATTCTTGGGACTCGGCGAGTCCATGGCTTGACTTCCCTTTTTGTTATGGTTCGAAGGAACCCAGTGAGTGTGAGAATGGTCTTAGAGGGGTCCGGGGGAATGACCCAACGCATTGGAATTAGCCATAGACCTGGGAATCATAGGACTCGGCGAGTGTATGAACAGACACGGCGAGTCCAAGGCAATCTCCCAACGTTCGAAGATGAACTCGACGAGTTGTTCATACAACTCGGCGAGTCAAGGGCAGACTTGTGTTGGGTTTTGAGCATTCTAACACTCCTATGGTATACATGCAACCCTATAAACCTTGGATCTATGTTTTCTCTATTATACATGCAAATATTAACTATTCCAAGGTTTCATCCTAACTAGCATATTATGAAGCACATATACTACAAAGTTCTAGTTAGATGACATACCTTTTGATGTAGCTTGATGTCTTCAAGCTTTAAGAGCTTAGACCCAATAGTGTGGAAGCCTCAAATGGAATCACAAATCACCAAAACACCTTGGAAGAACTTGAGAGAATATGTATGCACACTAAAATCGGTCCACTCTTATTTTCACACACTTGTGCCAATTTTGTGAGCCAAGGACCCCTTTATATATTATGGAGGATTAGGGTTACATCCATGTAAACCCTAATACCCATGACCTTTCATTTACATAGGATCCATGGGTTAAAAGCTCCATGGACCATCCATGAAAGCTTAGCCCAACCTAAATGAACTTGGCCCATTCCATATATATAAGAGTCCATATTTAATTAGTTCTTTTTGATCACTTAATTAATTCTAAATTAATTCTTGATCAATACTAATTAAATAATATGATTCCATATTAATATATTAGAACTTATAATATATTAATATAAATCATAAATATACTATTCTCTAAAGACTATCCATATAAATTGTACCGGTGAAGTGCAACCCAAATGGACCATGCCGGGTCGGGTCAAGTACATACCAAATATAGTTATGGACTTAGACATTAATCCAACAGTCTCCCACTTGGATAAGTCTAAAACTATTATTGAGTATGACTTCAAAACCTAACTGGCAATCGTAGCTCTTAAAGCCGCTGTCGAACTCTGACCTTGTCAATGACTTGTCCATTAGATAAGGGATCATATTTTCCTCCATTCTAGATATCATATGGACTGAGACATGGATTATAATCATTCTCTCTGTCCATTTGTTGTTTCCCGATTTTCGATTTATGATGACTGACTGATTGAACAAATCAAATCAGTCCTGGCTTGGCCAAGCACTCACATGTGTCATCGCTAAATCATCAAGGGCCCCACAGATATTGCTTTTATCCCGAAGGTAAAAGGAATGGATAAACTTCGACTCATATGGCTTGTTCTACTACTTGTTGAATCATACACAAAGGCATGTTTTATAACATCGAGTTACCAAATGCATTTTCGTGCAATCAATGTATAACCAACTCATAGTAACAACTCATATCTCTAGGTTTGAAGAATATAAGATATTATCGTCAAGGAAGCAACTTTATACCTTTAAGGGGCTGGAAACGTAGCTTGAACCTTGGATCTACTGCTTCCTTAAACCTTCTAGCTCCTTCTTCTTCTTCTTCCTCTAGCTTTGAAATCACACAAACACTCTCACAAATGGCTCACACACTCAACAAAACTCAAGGGACACAGTTTAGGGCGTTCTGGACTAAGGGAGACGATGGGGATTGCATGGGAGGCTGGTTAATGTGTTTAAATAGGGTGCAAACCCTAAATTTTAGGGTTTCATCCAGACAGGTCTACTCGTCGAGTCGGGGCTTCCGACTCGGCAAGTAGACTCTTCCACCTGCGTCCAATCCTTCGCATCTACTCGACGAGTTGGGCCTCCAACTCGTCGAGTCCCTGTGTAATCATGCAAAAACTTATAATAAAATATGCACCGGGAACCGGGCGTTACAAATCCCCCCCACTTATTTTAGACTTCGTCCTCAAAGTCTGCTACTGTATCCGGAAAAAGCTCGGGGTAGTGATCCCTCATTTCGTCATCCGGCTCCCAAGTCCATTCTGAGCCCTTCGGTGCTGCCATTGCACCTTCACCAGCTCAACCCTCTTTTTCCTCATATCCTTCGACTTCCTGTGGAGGATAGCTACTGGTTGCTCAATGTAATTCAGGATGTCATCTAGCTGAATATCCTCTAGAGGCACCACTGTAGAGTTGTCTACCATGCTCTTCCGCAGCTGGGAGACGTGAAAGGCACTATGAATCTGGCTAAGCTCAGCTGGCAGATCCAGCCTATACACCACCTTGCCCACCCGGGCTGTAACCCTGAAAGGACCGATGTACCTGAAGCCTAACTTGCCCCGCTTCCTGAACCGGATGACACCTTTCCAAGGTGACACCTTCAGGAGAACCATATCCCTGACCTGGAACTCCAGGTCCGAACGATGCTTGTCGACATAACTTTTTTGCCGACTCTGAGCAGTCTGGAGCCTGCTCCGGACCTGCTGGATCCTCTCCGTCGTCTTGAGTACCACTTTGGTACTCCCCATGACTCTCTGCCCAACCTCACCCCAGCAAATCGGGGTCCTGCACTTCCTCCCGAACAACATCTCGAGGGGAGGACGGTCGATGCCCGCGTGGTAGCTATTATTGTGGGAAAACTCTGCCAAGGGGAGGTAGGTATGCCAGCTACCACCGAAGTATAGAACACATGCCCGCATCATATCCTCCAAAGTCTAGATGGTCCGCTCGCTCTGACCATCAGCCTGCAGGTGAAAAGCGGTGCTAAAGTGCAGACGAGTACCTAACTCGTCGTGAAACTTCTTCCAGAATCTGGAAGTGAACTGTACGTCTCTGTCAGAAATCACGGATACTGGCACTCCGTGCTGAGCTACTACCTCTCGGATGTAGATATCAGCCAACTTCTCGGCCGAGATACTCTCCTGGATCTGGATGAAGTGAGCACTCTTGGTTAATTGATCCATGATGACCCAAATCGAATCCACTCCCCGTGCGGTCCTAGGAAGCTCTGTGATGAAATCCATAGTAACATCTTCCCATTTCCACATAGGGATATCTAACGGTTGTGTCTTTCTGTGAGGCCTCTGGTGCTCTACCTTGACCTTCCTGCAGGTCAGGCATCTCTCGACATACCATGCCACATCCCGCTTCATGCAGGGCCACCAGTAATCAGGACGAAGATCTCTGTACATCTTTGTCGCCCCAGGATGAATAGAAAATCGGGACTTATGCGCCTCCTCCATCAAAAACTGGCACACACCTCAATGATATGGAACCCACACCCTGCGGTGTAGCGTCAACAACCCTCGGCTATCATAGTCGAAGGAGGAAACCTGACCCACAATACGCTCACTCTTTCAATGTTCTTCCTTCATAGCCTCCTGCTGAGACTCTCAGATCGGCTCCAGAAGCGGAGTCACTACTGTCATCCGCAGGCAGATATCTCTGATCGGGGCCGCCTTACAGCTAAGAGCATCGGCCACCACATTGGCCTTTCCCGGGTGGTAAAGGATCTTGCAGTCATAATCCTTCACCACATCTAGCCACCGACGCTGCCTCATGTTCAGATTCGGCTGATCCATGAGGTACCTCAGACTCTTGTGATCTGTGTAAATGGTACAACGAACCCCATAGAGGTAATGTCGCCAAATCTTGAGGGCGAAGACGACCGCCCCCAACTCCAAGTCATGCGTCGGGTAGTTCGCCTCGTGAGGCTTCAGCTGCCTCGAGGTGTAGGCATTGACGTGCCCTCTCTGCATCAGCACTACGACCAAACCCGAAATGGACGCATCGCAGTATACTACGAAATCCTCCACGCCCTCTGGCAGGGCGAGGATCGGCGCCTCACATAGTCTCTGCCTCAATGTCTCAAACGTTTCCTTCTGCTCAGGCCCCCAACGAAATACAACGACTTTCTTCGTCAGCCGGGTTAGGGGTACGACTATCTTGGAGAAATCCTGAATGAATCTCCGGTAATAGCCCGCCAATCCTAGGAAACTCCGAATCTCAGATGGAGAATTCGAAACCTCCCATCTCATCACGGCCTCCACTTTGGCCGGGTCAACCAAAATACAGTTCTGGTTGACAAGGTGCTCAAGAAACTGCACCTCGCGCAACCAGAACTCACACTTGGAGAACTTGGCGTACAAGCTCCCTCCTCAAGGTATCCAGCACCTCTCGCAAATGCTCCTCGTGGTGCTCCTGCATCTTATAATAAACCAAGATGTCATTGATGAAAACTATCATAGACCGATCCAGCATCGGTCTGCATACGCAGTTCATGAGGTCCATGAACGCGGCAGGAGCATTGGTGAGCTCGAAGGGCATCACCACTAACTCGTAGTGGCCATAGCGAGTTTGGAATGCAGTCTTCTATACATCCTCATCTCTGACCCTCATCTGATGGTAGCCTGAACGCAAATCTGTCTTAGAAAACCAAGATGCTCCCTGTAGCTGGTCGAATAGATCATCAATCCTTGGGAGTAGGTAACGGTTCTTCACAATCACCTTATTCAGCTCCTGATAATCTATACATATCCGATGCGACCCGTCCTTCTTCTTCACAAACAGGATCGGGGCTCCCTAGGGTGATATGCTCGACCTGATAAACCCCTTATCTAGCAGCTCTTGCATCTGCGTAGACAACTCCTGCATCTCGGGAGGATCCAACCGATATGGTGCCTTGGCTATCGGAGCCGCACCAGGGACTAGGTCGATCCTAAACTCCACCTGTCTCTCCGGAGGTATCCCACGTAAATCCTCTGGAAACACATCCGGGTACTTTCGTACCACTGCTACCTCACTCACAGTCGCCTTACCCTCCTCCCGAGTATCCATGACGTAGGCGACATATCCGACGCAACCCTGCTGAAGGTAGCGCCTAGCCCTCGCTGTTGAGCATAAAACTGGTTCACGTTGTGGCCTCTCGCCTTGAATCACTAGCTCTCCCCCACTTGGGGTCCTGACACGTACTAACTGTTGCGTGCAGTCTATCACTTCCCCATTAGGGCTCAACCAATCCATACCGATGATAACCTTGTTCGCTCGCAATATGTCACAACTAGCATTTTTAGCTAGGAGATTCTATTTTCATGAAAACATCAACTATTGTAAAACTTGTACTCTAAGTGAATATCATGCTATATGCTAACATGAAATCATCCATTTGAATCCAAACTCCTGATTGAAGTTCAAAACCTAATACAATACATCTCATATATTCAACCATGGGTTGAAAACCCTAAAAATCCCGGTTCAAGTTTATTATGGACCAGGATCCTCTTATTGGGCCTAATGGACCAATAAACTTTCACTTTGACTATTTTGGGCTCTAATTGGACCCACATCCATGAAACTAAAGTATTTTGGGTAGTGTGGGCCTAGAATGATTCATCTTATCTCTAATGGGCCATGATGGGCCATAATTACTTTCATAAGCCGTAATGGGCCGTAAACTACATCCTTGGGCTTCATTGGGCCGTGAACCCTCACAAGGTCCCACTAGGCCGAAAAATATTCATATTGGGCCTCATAAACTCAAACTAAGTCAAGAAAGGGCCCAAATTCTCCCATTTCCTTTCCTCTTCCCCATTCTCGGCCCAAGTAAAAAAAAGGAGAAAAGCCCAACTTAATCAAACCTTGCCACCTCATTAATATCTAATGGATATCCATGCAAAAGTTCATGTATCCAAGCATGCATCAATCACCCTCTACTTAAGTCAACTCTCACTCATCTCTCTCTCTAACTCTCGACCTCTCTCCCACTTCAACCTCACTCACATTTCAAATTCAACACTTATTCTCTCAACCATTCAACACTCTTCCACCCTTCTTCTCTCAAGAAAAATCATGAGTATTAGGTGATTTCTCAAGACGATCACTCCAAACTTCATATTGTGGTAAGATCATACAAACTCAAGTTTATATACTTCATTTTAAACTTAATCACTCCTCTTACACACATGTTTTTCGTGAATCATGTTTCCTAGAACCTTCCAAGTTTGAAAATCTCCTCAAGAACACATGTATGGCCGAGATCTTCTCACTTCCTCACCAAAAACCGAAAACTTCAAAGCAAAGTGAATTCATACCCCATATTTTCGATTTTTACTTTGCTTTGGGGGAGAATACAAGTTATTTTGTGTAGATCTATGTGTGTATGCATGATTATGTGTGCTTTTCTAGTTATATATGTGTTTATGTGGTAAAAAATTCATGAACCTGAAGATCTACTAAAAGAATATGATTTTGGCATAACATAACACTTATTTCAACACATCTCACAAGAAAAAGGTTTAAAATACATTTAGATTACGTAAATCTAAGACAAACTTCATGAAAAGGGGCTAAAAAAGACAAAAGTGACAAAGTATGGGTTATTTATGTAACTCCCGGCTAGTAAGGGTTTCAAAAGGAAATTTTTGCTAAATAATGGCTAATCTCGACATTTGAGACATTTTAGGGACCAAAAATGTAAATATTTTCATAAGTGGGCCTTATTTGGGCTTCTCACGGTTTTGGCTCCAAGAACTGAAAATTTTGGTTGTTCGTGGGTTAAATTGTCATTTTCAAGAAAGTTGTGTCAAAAATGTAAATTTTTGATAAAAGGGGTCAAAGTTGCCAAATTATGAACGTTTGGGCCAAAAAGATGAAATTTTCTATAAATGGGCCGAAAATGTATATTTTCACAAAAATCAAGCCAAAAATGATATTTTTGTCAAAAATAAGTTAAAAATGTTATTTTTACAAAAACTAGCCTTAAAATACAAATTTTGTCCACAATGGGGCCTAAAATGTTATTTTTTACTAAAATTGGGCCTTAATTGTAAATTTTTGACTTATTGGGCCAAGAATGTCATTTTTACAAAAAGTGGGCTTTTGTGCTATTTTAATAAATAATTGAGCTAATACTAGCAAAATAATAACAAACGGGAAAATTTTGTTATTATCATGTTATTAGGCCTTAGTGGCCAATTTATATGTTTGATAGGTCCTGAATACTATATATATGTTTATTGGGCCTCATTGACGCATTGACATGCGCGACGGACCTTGGATACTATTTGCGTGCTATTTGGGCCTGTAAATATCTTACATGTGAAATGGGTCTTACTTGTCCTTTTACATATATTTTGGGCCCATATTATAATCTCATTCCTATCGGGCCTGAAAATGACTTACATGTTTAGTGAGCCTTAGTGGTTCACTTACATGGTTCATTGGGCCTGGAATGAGTTTTATATGTTTCTCTTCGCGTAAATTCGATTAAGGATCTAGTGAGACGTGTCGGTTGACACCTATTGTGTTTACAAATCGTAGCCTGTAGTTATAACAAGAGTCTCTTGGAGGGAGAGTGGGGTTTGTGTATAGATCTATACGGGGATGACACCCCACACCTGAGCTGTTCGCTACGGTTAGACTACATCAGTCTAGGGTGACGATAACCTTATTCTATTTTCCGTCGGCGTTCACAAACGCCAAGACAGGCGAAATTGTCATTAATTAGTATGGTTATGACGGCTCACTTAGAGGAATTAACATTATGAAATTTACGGGAGACTATTCTTTTTCTTCTTTTACAGGCAACATAGGGTTGTCTGGGGGCATTCTCTTTACATTCTCTTCATTCACTTTTGGCATTCTATTAAACAATAACACACATGTATTAATACTAGATCGGACACAACATACTAAACTATTTTAAGAAAATACAGGATTTTCTTGTGATTACAAAGTTATACAAATCATTTTCTCAAACATTCTTATGAACTCACCAACATTTTTATGTTGACCTTTTTAAATTAACTTGTATTCTCAGGAAACCGTTGAAGGAGGTTGGGCTGAACAAACTAATGGATGTTTTGTATTATTTTGTTTCATCAGACTTTAATTATTTTGGCATGTAATATTCAAACACAATACTCGATGTAAACAATGAATGTTGTTATATTACATGTGTGGTGATGATGATGTTATGTTTCAATTATTTACTTTGTGATGATACTACAAGGATAAAGTCACGCGCAATGGTATGGGAATCAAGTCCACCAAGTAGCACTCCTCGAACAGCCTCAAAACACAATCTCTGAAAACCTCTGATGCTCGTACTGTTCGGTCATCAGCAATCTCGACCTCTAGAGGGCAATCCAACATGCCTGAAGACTCAGGGAACCTCCTGCTAAGCGCAAGAGAGACAAATGATTGGGTAGCACCCGAATCGAGAAACACCTGAACCGGGATACTGTTCACATGGAACGATCCTAAACACAACACATAACATGGCACATAAATATCATAATCAACATATAATAAGAGCTAGGGAGAAGAAATCATACCCGTCACCACATCGGGTGCGACGCGTGCCTCCTCGGTAGTCAACTGGAAGGCTCGGCTCCTCACCACTGGAGCCTAAGACTTACCCTGCCGGCCATCAGTAATCTGCAGGGTCGCTGGAGCTGGTGCCTCCACTGGTGCTGCTGCTGTCAATCTCGGGCAGTTGGCCTTTTATGGCCCTTTTGATTGCAATGAAAGCAAATCAGGTCTGATGTATGAATGGTGGGGGTAGGGGCAGTACAATCCCTACCAAAATGCCCAGTCTTGCCGCATTATAGCAGCCTGATCCCGACCCAATGCGGCAAACTTCCTCATGTGATCTGCCGCATTTCCCACAGCGGCTCCGACCCTTCGACCTAGAGTCGAATCCCTTGGGCTTCTTCCCCGAAACCCCAGTAACCTGCTCTGTCTCTGCCTTCCTCTTCCTGAGGTGCTCCAAGTCAATCTCCCTCTCCCTCGCCCTGGAAATCATAGAATCCAGGGTCAGGCATGCTGAGTAACTGACATGCTCCCGAATATCAGCCCTCAACATATCATGATAGCGGGTCTTCCGCATCTCCTCATCTCCGGCATACTGAGGCACCAATAAAGCCCTCTCCCGAAACTTGGCGGTAATCTCTGCCACCGTCTCAGTAGTCTGTCTCATGTCAAGAAACTCCTTGGCCAGCTGCTGAAGCTCCACAGCCGGCCCAAACTCAACCCTAAACCTGGTCACAAAGTCAGACCAGGTCATAGCCTCAATGACCGAGGCTCCCAAGGAATCACCAACCGATTCCCACCAATCTCTAGCCCTGTCCCTCAAACAACCTGCATCGTACCGGACCTTCGACCCCTCCGGGCAGGAGCTGGTCAACTGGGCAGACTTCATGTCTGCAATCCACCTCCTAGCAGCAATGGGGTCCTTCACCCCGTGGAAGTCTGGCGCACCACATCCCCTGTAGTCCTTAAAGGACAGTGTGCACGCCCCTGACTGGCTAGACGCCCAGTCACTCCTAAACGCCCTGAGGCGATCCTCCATCAGCTCGATAATCCCCTCCTTGATCGACCCTAAAGTCACCGGGGTCGACTTAAGGATGCCTCTCGTGATCTCATACGCGATGAACTTGTGTAGTCCCTCATCCACTAGCTCGGATCCCGAACCTGATCCTGACCCTAAACCTCCTCCTCCGTGTCGCGTAATCATCACCATTCTGAAACAAAACACATAATCATCAGGGTTATACATAACCTCGAGAGGTCTCACATACTACAAGTTCCCTGGTTCTATCTCAACCATCCTTGACTCGAGTACGGATCCTCTGCGTTCAGTAGTATGGGGCCATACTACCTTCGACATCTATCCGTACTTTCCTCAAGGATTTCCTTGACTTCACCCAGTCCCTTCACTACTACTGCTCGCTACACTAATCTCATCCTAGGCTTACCCTAGGGTAACCCTCCAACTTACTCTCCGCCATCAGATGCATAAGGAATCCCTACTACCTTTACCTAACTAGCTTGCGAATACCATTACATATCACTAAGACCAGATAATTCTTCAAATGAGAGGTCCTACCCTACAACGGTTGGACTCAAACAAGAGCTGCGAAATAGGGCTAGACATAACCTTCTGAAATAATTTAGTCTTTGCAATATGTAACTTAACGTATTCGTTTACTAGTTAGCTAAAGATAACTAGAACTCCTAATAGCACAAAGCAAGCAGCATTCGAGCATTGAGTAACCATACCAAGCATACCCTGTTCAGGCCATCATATTGCAGTTCTAACATATAACTCAATAAGCACATATAACAGGCACGTAAGGCATCTTCCAAGATCCTTAGCCCTAATCTAGCATGCAGTTCTCATACAAAGACAATAGGCATATAAGGCATCATTCCTAGATCCTTAGCCCTAATCTAGCATGCAGTTCTCATAATCATATCACATCATAACATAACATGTATGGGTATCTTGGGGAAAACTTACTTGAGCTCGGCCGGTTGCACGCATCATACACCTCGTTCTTTTCAAAGTTCCTTTTTCTATTTTTAAATCTTTTCAAAAGTTCCTTTTTGTAAAATGATTTTTCTCTTGAAAATTTTCATACCAAGTCCTCAGTTTGAGTCCAGACACACCCGAGAGTGTGCCCGAATCCCTCAAACTAATGCTCTGATACCAACTTGTAACATCCCAAATTTCACGACCAAAAATTTTGTTTTTGATTAAGTAAATTATAAAATTGTTTACTGAAAAACATCATCGAGTCATATCAATTCATAAAAACCATATTTATCTGTCTCAACCATATCATTAAAATAATACAAATGTCAGAGTACAATTCCATGGATCTCAAAATGCGGAAATCATATGTGTGTGATGCGCTGCTACCGTGCCGGATCCTTCCCCTTTGCTGAAGAGGTACCTGAAACAAAACTGAAAACTGTAAGCACGAAGCTTAGTGATTTCCCACATCATAACACATACCATAAACATATAATTCCTATCCTTCGGTATCTTTCAACCGGTATCTAACTGACATAATTGGAAGCTGGATTTCCCTTCGGTATCTTTTAACCGGTAGCCGGGAGCTGACCTCCCCTTCGGTATCTTTCAACCGGTAACCGGGAGCTGACCTCCCCTTCGGTATCTTCCAACCGGTAACTGGGAACTGTCCTCCCCTTCGGTATCTTTCAACCGGGAACTGGGGACTACTTCACCCTTACCACTACCATATAATAACATATCATGAACATACTGCTAGGCATGCGTGGGTGCTGTCTACCCCTTCGGTATCTTTCAACCGGTATCCGGGGCTATTCCACCCCTTCTACTACTAACACATATAACAGAGCATCCTAGCACATAAAGCATATCAGATAGTGGAAACCCAGACAAGTATTACAAAGACAATCATCTAATCAAACAACTCCTACTAGCGGGCCGGCATTGTGGCCGTAGACCCACTCCTACAGGAAGGTAACTCACCTCAATGACGTGAAGTATCCGAACTGTCCTCGATGTGGGGATCAAATCCTCTCAAAATCCTACACACAACAACCTTCATTAATTACCATTTCATACTCTTAACTCTTTCGAGGGTCAACTCAAGTCAAGTCAAAGTCAAGGTCAACACCCTGGTCAAAGTCATCTTTTGGTCAAAGTCAACATCTGGTTGACTCAACTCGCCGAGTTGGTCCACCAGCTCGTCGAGTTCCATAATCCACTTACATCCTGGAACCTCGCTCCTACTCGTCGAGTCTTTCAACAACTCGTCGGGTTCTTCCTCATACAAAATCGAGACCTTTAGTCAATGACTCGTCGAGTTCGTCCTTGAACTCGTCGATTCCTTCTTCATGCAAGTTGGAACGTTAGTCCTTGACTCGCCGAGTCTTTCCTTGACTCGTCGAGTTCTTCTTCATGTACATTGGGACATTGCATTGAACTCGCCGAGTTCATCCTTGAACTCGTCGAGTTCTTCGATCTTCAAGTCCATCTTGTTGAGTCCTCATCTATACTCAACCAGATCGATCAGAAACAAAAAAGGTTGGGGAACCATAACCCGAATCGTCGAGTCCCCCAAAGTCCAAGTCTACTAAGTCGATTTCATTCGGGCTTAATGCATCCAGAACATAGATCTGACCTCCTAGGGTCCATATTACACGTAAAGTTACAAACTTTACATGCATGCAAGGCATCATGAGCCAAAACCACCATTTCCAAGTCTAAAATGAAGTCTAGGCTAAAGGGAAGGGCTAAAGCATGATAATTTCATAAACTTTATGGCTATAGGGGCTGAAAGGGATCTGGATATGAAGTTACAACTTCATATCACACTTCATACTCAAAAAGGTTCACAAATTTGCTTAAAGATGGCCCTAAACTCAAATATGGAGAGATCTAGCAATAGGAAAGTCAAGGAAGCAACTTTATACCTTTAAGGGGCTGGAAACGTAGCTTGAACCTTGGATCTACTGCTTCCTTAAACCTTCTAGCTCCTTCTTCTTCTTCTTCCTCTAGCTTTGAAATCACACAAACACTCTCACAAATGGCTCACACACTCAACAAAACTCAAGGGACACAATTTAGGGCGTTCTGGACTAAGGGAGACGATGGGGGCTGCGTGGGAGGCTGGTTAATGTGTTTAAATAGGGTGCAAACCCTAAATTTTAGGGTTTCATCCAAACAGGTCTACTCGTCGAGTTGGGGCTTCCGACTCGGCGAGTAGACTCTTCCACCTATGTCCAATCCTTCGCATCTACTCGACGAGTTGGGCCTCCAACTCGTCGAGTCCCTGTGTAATCATGCAAAAACTTATAATAAAATACGTACCGGGAACCGGGAGTTACAAATATTTTGTAGAAATTAATAAGCAACTAATTCCGTGAAGTGAGAATATTAAAGAGTGATCATATGAAACTAAATAATAGCAGATTTTAGATAGATAGAACCTTATTGGAATTCTGATATCATCTTGATAAAATATTAGTTGTAGATTCTTGTTACGATTTTCATGCAATTTTTGTTTGCATTCCTTTAGAATCCTTGCTTGGATCTCCTAAAATATCTTGAAAAAAAAATTGTGATTCATTGTAAATCTTTAGAAATTTGATTCAGATCTTTGTAGTAGTTCCTATAGCGTCGAAATAATTTTGAGGATTCATGTGATTTCTTAGTAAATTATTCAGACTTTTCTATGGGTTTTCCCAAGATTTACTGGGGATTTTCCCAAATTTATAGGGGGGTGATCCTAAGATTCTCTAGGGACTTTCCTAAAATTCATTGGGATATATTCTCAAGATGTACTGGGGTCATGCCCAAATAGGTGTATAACATGAACAAGTTATGCCATTGAAATCATTTATAGATCCAAGATATGGCTAGTCATGAGGAGATTGTCAATACACCTTTCAACATATAGGTCCACTTGTTATAAACTCGATTCGGATGAAAGCTGAAAACCTTTAAACCTTAGAAGGGATTATTATGCATTAAGTGTAGGAGAGGTGATCAGTCTCTACATATGGAATCTTGTTAAAGATTTTAAGCAAGATCTTGGAAAAAATCTCAATTCCGTTATCTACAAAACATAAATTGACTAAGAGGGGGCGTTGACTTAGCTAACGTACGGTTAATGCTTAAGTCAGTATTATGTTTTGGAGAATAAGAAATGTATAAATAAATTGTGAGAGAAGGGATGTGTACCTTTTCCTCAAGACTCATTGGGGTAGGATTACTGATTTACCTACAGTAGATCTTGAGGTGGATAGAGTTCCAAGATCTTGGTAGAATGCTTCCTTTCATGGTGGCAAGCCAATATGCCCCTTTGCCAACTTCACTATGAGATATGGGACTTCACATTTAGGAGCTAACTTTCCAACACTAGCATCTTTGTTGTTCTGAAAAACTTTTCTTAGTACCAAATCTCCTACTTGGAATCTTCTAATCCTGATGTTTTTGTTGTAGGATCTAGCTATTCGTTGTTGGGAAGATTATATCAAAATCTTGGCAAGATCTCAGATCTATTGTTTCAAGATCTTTGATCAAGCTTTGGTTGTTGCTTTCTGGTGTTTGCATATTAATTCTCTCCGTAGGGATGATCACTTCAGAAGGAACTACTGCTTTAGAACCAAATATTAGAGAGTAAAGATTTTGACATGTTTTTCCTTTTACGGTTGTTCTGTCTGCCCAGAGGACCATAGGTAATTCTTCACCCTATCTCATCTTCTTGTCTTTCAAGCGCTTCTTAAGATTATTTATAATGATTTTGTTATTGGATTCGGCTTGACCATTGGCTTGAGGATATATAGGAGTCGAGGTTATTAATTTGATTCCCCATTTTGCATAAAAATCTTGGGTTTTGTTGCTATTTAATTGTGATCTATTGTCACATATGTTTTCCAATGTATATTGCAATCTTGTTACGATATTGCGATTTATGAAGTACACCACTTCTTTGTCTCTGAATTTGACAAATGCTCTAGTCTATCCATTTCGAAAGTAGTCAGTTATTGTCCACATTAAGACCTTGCCACCAGCCGCGCTAGGTAGCTTTCCAACTATGTACATCCCCCATTTCATAAAGGGCTAAGGGGATAAGATAGGATGCATTGGTTCTGTCGGTTGATGAAGAATTTTGTTGTATCTTTCACATGTGTCACATTTTTTAACATATTCAGTAACATCCTTCTTCATTATTGGCCAAAAGTATCTGATTCTCAAAGCTTTATAAAATAGGGATCTGCCCTGTTGTGACTACCACATTTACCTTCATGAATTTATCTAAGGAGTTGTTTCACTTCAGAGTCCTCTAAGCATCTTAGGTATAGTCTTGCCAAGGATTTTATAAAGAATACATTATAAATAATATGAAAACGATAAATTTTTAACCTGAAATCCCTTGGGCTTGTTTCGTTTTTAGGAATGATTCTATCTTGGATGTATTTTATAATTGGTGAAGTCTAAGATTCTGGTCGGGATGTTGAGCCGAATTCTGATTGGAATGTCCAGTCTTCATCTTTAATGTCATGGACCCGTTCTTGTTTTTTGATTTCCAAAGTAGTTATGTGGATAATTAGAATCTTGATATAGGGAGGAACCTTAAGGGCTGACCCAAAATTATCTAGTGCATCTGCTTCGGTATTGTCTTCCCTAGGTATTTGACCATGTTGAGGATTTTAAATTCTTTTTCCAAGTTTTTGACTATTTCTATGTACACATATAATTTTTCTCTTATTTTACTACATAAGATCCATTAAAGTGGTTAGAAATTAATAGAGAATCAACATAGACTTGTATGCCCTTGATGTGAAGATCCTGAGCCAGATGCAAGCCAAAATCAGTGCTTCATATTCAGCTTCATTATTTGTTGCGTAGAATCCGCAGTTCACTGCCTTGGGTATTATGTCCCCTTGTGGCGATTTGAGTACGATTCCCAATCAAGTCCCTCTAGAATTTGAGGCCACATTTGTATAAAGAATCCACTTTTTTGGTCCATATTCGTCTTGAAGTTACTTAAGTTCCATTTCTGCCTCTAGTTGGATATCCATGTTAAAATCTGCCATAAAATCTGCTAGTGCTTGGGATTTTATTGTGGATATTGGCTCTTATGTTAGGTCAAATAAGTTTAGCTTAACGATCCACTTTGACATCCTTCCCAACATCTGGCGTCCTTATAAAACACTTAATGGGAACTTTAGTCGTAACATAAATGGGGCGAGTTTCTAAATAATGTCTAGGTTTAGTAAAAGATGTAACAAGTGTTAGGATTAGTTTTTCTAAGTGTGAGTACCTACTGTTAGCATCTAATAGACTTTTACTTACGTAATAGATCAGATGTTGGGTCCCGTATTCTTCTTTAAGTAGTACAACGCTCAATGCACTTGATGATACTCCTAAGTTGTTGGGTTTTAGTATACTACAACATCTTATGGTGCACATACAACCCTAAATGCTTTGGATCTATGTTTTTTCTAATTATACATGCAATATTGTTTCCAAAGCATTAAGCCTACAACTAGCAAACAATTGACATAAACAACATAAAATACTAGTTAGGAGTTTACCTCTTTATGTAGCTTGTAGAACTTGTTGTATTTGGCCTTTAAAAACTTAGCACCCCAAGTGTGATGCCTCAAACGGTTCACAACACACCTACGACAAAGGAGAACTTGAGAGAGATGTTACTAACTCCAAAATCGGCTCTAATGAACTCCAAGAACTCTAGTGGTCGATTTTGGGTGCCAAGGGAGTCCTTTTATAGCGTGGAAAAGTCTAGGGTTACATCCATGCAAACCCTAATGCCCATGACCTTTCATATTACTTAGGCTCCATGGGTTAAACCTCCATGGACTATCCATGGACTACCATATTGGTTTAGCCCATCCTAAATAACAATTGGCCCACACTATAAGAATCAGTGATTTACCAAATCAATCCCCATATATTTAATTAGTCTCTTTTGATCACACAATTAATTCCAAATTAATACTTGATCAATACTAATTAAATAATATGATCATATTAATATATTAGAACTTATAATATATTAATAAATCACAAGTAACCTCTTACTCAAGTATCCATCCTATCAAATTGTCCTGGTGATATGCAACCCGAAATGGACCATGCTACTCTCGGGTCAAGTACATACCAATAATAGTTATGGGCTTAGACACCTAATCCAATAGTCTCCTACTTGGATAAGTCTAATAATAGTTATGGGCTTAGACACCTAATCCAAAATCCCGACTAGAAATCGTAGCTCTTAAAAGCCGCTGTCGAACTCTGACCTAGTCAATGACGCGTCCATTAGATAAGGGATCATATATTCCTCCATTCTACAAGATATCATATGGACTCATACATGAATTATAATCATTCTCTCTGTCCATTTGTTGTTTCCCGATTTCTGATTTATGACGACTGACTAATTGAACAAATCAAATCAGTCCTGGCTTGGCCAAGCGCTTCGGGTGTCATCACTAAATCATCGAGGGGCCCACATATATCGCTTTTATCCCACATTGGGTAAAAGGAATGGACAAACTTCGAATTAAATGCTTGCTTGTACTTACTCATCAAATCACACACAACAATATGTTTTATAACACCAAGTTACTGGTGCGTTTGCATATGTCAATGTGCAACCGACTTGTAAACTACAACTCACATGTATTGGTTTCAAGAATATAATATATTATCATCTCATGATCACTCGTGATAAAATCCATGAATTGATTCAGATGAGCATGGGTTTAATCCAATACTCGAATCTTATTCCAAGAGTACTCATGAACACTGCATCAAACTTGTGTTATGTCTAAAACACCTAGACAATCTACAGTCAGATTCATGACAGTCTTGCCTCAATACCTACTTCCAAAGTATGATCGACTGTGGATAGTTTGAATAACCTAGTTATTCGGGAAGTCAAAACATGCAAAGTGAAACACAAGAATAATTGAATCCAATATGGTCTCAGAACTTATGAATATAAATAAAACACCTTTTATTTAATCACCATATTGATTACACATTATTCATTGTATAATGTTTCGATTAATCAACTTAATACTTGAATTAGAACAATAGTTATCCCATGCTCCAAGCATGCACACTATGTTTGCCTATGGTCCTTTCTTTGTGAAATAGATCAATTGAAAGCATTTCAATGACACTCATTTCATAATTCCAAATCCTTATCATAAATGTAAGAATACCAAGTTCTTGCCATTCACTATAATCTGTTATATTTTAAACTTATATGCAATGATCATCTTGTAATGACTATGCACAAAAGTCACATAGACTTGGCAACAAACATTACAAAGTACTCCAATTGAGAGCAATTCCATGGAAACGAAGTTTCATATTCAAAGTACATTCCTAGGAATTTTCCGAATCTTACTCCGAAGTTACACTTTGCAGGATTTTGCTTCATGTTGTATTCTTCCAAAATTTTGAGGGATTCTATAATATATTTGGGATGATCCTTGAAATTCTTTGATTTCATGTAACGTCCAAAAAATCCAAGGTAAAATTTTCATTTTTAATGCAAATAGTTATATACGAGTTGTTCCAAAACCGATTAAAGTGAATATATTATTTAAACATCAGAGTGATATCATTAATTGCCAATGCGGAAAACTCTAGGGGATGTTGTGCAGTCACGCCGGGCCCTTCCCTTTTGAACCGAAAGTACCTGAATCCATAAATATGCAACTGTAAGCACAGAGCTTAGTGAGTTCCCCAAATTACCACATACCAAAACATACAAGTGTCATGGGCTACCCGCATGGTCTTTCCTTGCAATGCCGATGGCCAAATCCCGGTCTTACATACAAGTGCCAGGGGCCAGATCTTGGTCTTTCATACAATTTCCAGATCACATTTTTATGGTTCATAATAGCTCCAAAACCCTAAGTTCTTAACCCAATAAGACATCACAACTCTTGAATGGAAGGGATAGAAGGGCCAAGATCACATTTTTATGGTTTATAATAGCTCCATAATGGATAAAGTTTCCAACTTTATCCATTAGAATGGTCCCAACAAACAAGATCTAGTCTTTAAGTCTCAAAGGGACCCAAAAGTGCATCCTTTTCAACTTAATCCATTAAGTCCAAGTCTCCGACCTTCATATCTGAATCCAAATGATGTTTAGATGGATAAAGTTTCCAACTTTATCCATAACAAGGTCACAAACTTTCAAGATCTAAACTTTATACACTTAAAGTGACCAAAAGCTCATAACACCCAAAACTAGCTAGATCCAACAATTTCATCATCAAGATTCAAACTTTATACCTTTAGAAGAAAGATCAAGGCGAACAAAGTCTGGATGTACAAGCTCCAATGCAACCAACACTTCTTCAATGAGTTCCTTCTTCTGCAAGGTGCACCAAGAACACTTCAAAGCACTCAAAAACACATTCTTTTGCTCACAAGTTATCATTGATTTCAGAAACCATATTCTCCTTCCTAGTCCAAGAGAAGATAGGCTTGAAAGTCTAACCTCCTCCTCCTCAAACTATGAGAAATATTAGACGATATAATTTGTATAATGTAAATCTTGTAATTAGATTATATATACTGTCCTTAGAATTATAAGAGATCCTCCCACATCTTCTATTATAAATAGTGAGGTTCATCAAGTCATATAATCAATGATTGATTGATTGAGCCATCTAATTATATATTTGGCATAAAACATCTTTGGCAAATATGTTTAACGAGATTATTTCTAGGAAAATAGATATGAAACATATTTGTAAATAAACGATTAACATTATAGCACACTACTAAATCAAACAATGACATAACATACATTTGTTATTCTAAACCATTAAAGTAACGTTCTATTTTGAGACAATTTCTTAAGAATGAATCTATACTATACTCATTGTAAACGTTATCATCAATTCTGTTATAACTTTTAAATGAAAACAGTGATGCAATGCATCTTTTTTTCATAGTCATAATGCTTGTTCTTAAAAGATAATAAATTTAATAATAAAGTTTTTATAACAATGATGTGTTCATATTCTCCTTTAATCATTTAATTATACACCAAAGTCAGCTGTGGATGGAAAAAATAATAATAATAAAAGGGGAGGCAAAGAGACATGTCATGTGAGAATGGGACGAGTCATGTTTAGTGTGAGGTTAATATATAAAGAGCACACAAAGTTTGAAAATGAAAGGAAACACGTATTTTGCAAATAAGTCCTTAATGTACTATCATTGTACCCTTTGTATCTAATTGTTTGGGGTTTTACAAAAAATGCCCGTTGGATTCACCTAAAACTTAAATGGTTGTTTAAATGTTTACCTACGATGACTTATTGAGTTTGGTAATTGCCGTAAGCATATTAGACATCGTCACATCGATACCTAAAAATATCTACACATGCCATTTGTAAGTAGGTATTGTTTTTTGAGAAAAAGAAAAAAAATGCTTAATTTTATTGAGTATTTTTTAAGATTTAGACAAAAATTTAAAGATTTTTTTATTTTAACCATCAATTTTGCACATGAAGACTGAAAAATTGTTAAATAGCCTACAAAATTAGGTAAATGAACTCCAAAATGAGTCTTGAACTATTACATATTAGACATATTTTTCTCATATTTTCTTAATTTATCATTTTTGGTGAAAACTCTTTTAAAATAACTTCAAAAACTTGCATTTTTACACCATTTAAAACATTTTTTTCTATAAAATTGGTATTTGAACATTTTTATTACAAAAAACTAAAAAGGCGAATGATTTTTCTACTTAAAACCTATTATTTTCGCATTTTTTTGAGAATTTTGCAAGTTAGACTTGTGAAATTCTCATGAGATTTTTTTGCCATTTCATACATGAGAATTACAATATAAATACTCTTTTTGCTGTGAAATGGTATTTGAAGATTTCTACAACAAAAAATTCATTTTTTTTTCTCTTTTTTTAGGTAAATTTTTTATAGGTTCAATTTTTTCTTCAAAACGTCATTTTGGTGATTTCACAAGTACTGTGCATGCGAACACATGTGAGATTTGAAAAACTTGTAGTTATTTTCAGAAAATGTTTAATTCTTACCTAAATTTTAGTAAACGTTTAATAGGTTTAGTTGTTATGTTTCTTTGTCTTTTTTTCTTTTTATTATTATCGGTGCTAATTATGGTTTTATGGATTCGTTCACAACATTTTTATTGTTCCCTATAGAGAAACCCAAGAATACTTTTTATGTCCAAGGTTGGCGATTCAGACGGTCCACATCGAAAAAGCCCCTCAACGACGGGCATGACAATGTGACATCATATATGGGTATTTTGCACAACCCAAATGACAAATTAAAGTATTTGGAAAGTTGTGTAGGTTTTTTTTGATATCGACTGCGGTAGATTTACTTGATCAACAAGTTCAACTCAAACACAATTGTCGATAGATTTGATCAAAACTAAATACTTGGGAAGCTCATTGCCTTTCTCTTGGAGGTCAGCTAACCCTTGTTAATTAAAGCGGTTCTCGACAAACTCACTTAGTGTTATTTCTCATTATTCAAAGCTCCTAAAAAGTAGTGGAGGTATTGGAAACTACTACAAGACGTTTCCTATGGGGCATGATACAAACTCCAAGAAGTCAAGTTGGGTAGTATGGCATGAAATTTTATGGGTAAAAAGTATGGTGGTCTTGGTATAAGAAGCTTAAAGAGAGGATAATTGTTGAAATAAATAATTTTTTTAGTAAAAATAAGATAAAACTAACATTTTGCTTATTCTATTTTAGGTTCATTTTGTGGTATTATTTGTTTTAAGGTTTTACAGGTTAAGTTATTGAAAGGTGAAGGGTGCAAGTTGTAAATGAAGCAGATATTTTACGAGTTTATATGCGGATCTTCGGATCCTGTGTGACCCGGGTACTTAAGGGCTGAACAAGTGGAGAAGAGTCATTCACCAATTCATTCAAATTTTGTGTGCTTTCGTGTTCTCTTGTTTTCACCTTCTCTGATTAGGGTTTGTTCTTAGAGTTTGCACAATCCATTGTCTAATCTTGTAGATAGGTTAGTTTTAGGTTGAAAGAGTTGTATAGAGTGTAGTGTAGGTATTTTGTAGTGAGGTTTCCCTATAAGTTGATGAAAATCATCTGTTTATTGATCCTCAAATGATATAATAGATGATGTTGTTGGGTAATCATGTTTCTACAGATTTTTACATGGTATCAGAGCTATAAGGCTCCGATTCTGGTCTTTGATTGATCATCAAAGCTTCATCTTCTTTGTGAATCAAGGTAACTGTACTTGTTTCCTTTTGATCGCTTTTGTTTTTTCACTATCTGTTTTGATCTAGTTTTCTTTCACTGTTCGTGTGAAAAACTAGGGTTTCAGTCTCATTTTTTTATTGATTTGTTCTTTATTGTTGCTTCGATCTTGGTTACTACGAGTTGTATGTGTCTCTTGCAGACTATGAGACCTATTCTTGGCTTCATGTCCTATGGTTGACTGGGCACTGATCTCTTCTACCGGACCGGTCAGTTAATCTCGTTGATCTGAAATAACTCTCTAAGGATTGAAGTTCATCACCGATCAACATTAGTAGGGAACGGATCTTGAGAGCCGATCGGTTCTCTGTGTTGCTTAAGCTCTTCAGGACTGTTTGTGAGGGTTTCTTTTCCTTTTTTTATATTGTTATGGGAGATCCTAGTTGTCTTGAGTACGCTGGTTACTTTTGTGTTGCTTATTGCTGTTTTTTTTTCTTGACACTGTGATCGCTTGTCTTGGGCCTCAACATACCGTGGTGACCATCTAGACTTCAAGGCTTTCACTGTTGTTTGTGTTTTTCATTTGTGATTAAGATTTTGGCCTCATCTGTTTGTTCTTGATTACTTGTTAATTTGACGGGTCTTGTAATTGAGTCTTCCAGTAGGTCTAAGCCTGATCTAGCTGCAAACTTTGATGACCCTTTATATGTTCATCATTCTGATAATACTGTTACTAGTGTTATAAGTTGTAAGTTGTTAGGAACTGAAAACTATAGAATATTGCGTAGTTCTGTGGTTACTGGTTAGAGCCTTAAAAGCTCGTAATAAACTTGGTTTTACTGATGGAACAGTTTCTAAACATGCTAATGGTCCTATTAAAGAATCTAAATGGGAACGTGCTAATGTTATTACTTGTTCTTGGATCATTGGGTCTATTTTTGAAAATTTGTATGCTAATCATGTCTGCTCTGAAAGTTCTCAAGAATTACGGAATGATTTATCTGAAACTTATCATAAAACTGATGGTTCTGTTGTTTTTAATGTCCATCAAAAAATAAATTCATTTACTCAGTGTAACAGTCCAAAATCAATAATAAAAATTTTCATTTGAAGTCTATTAAATCATTCATCAATTGTTTCAAAAACCAACACCAGATCATAATATTCAAAACATCAGAGTACCATAATTCAAATTGTGGAAATCATGAGGGGAGAATGATGTGCCATCACGTCGGGCCCGCCCCTTTCGAACCAGAAGTACCTGAAACCATAACAAAAAACTGTAAGCACAAAGCTTAGTGAGTTCCCCAAAGTACCACATACCAAACCAACAACTAGGCTTAACCCTGAGGTATAACTAACCCGATATGCATATATGGGCCTCGCTCTGGGGTATATTTCAACCCAATAACAAGTATGTGCCCGCCTTGGGGTATGTTTCAACCCGAACATGCCATAGTGGGCCCCTCCCTGGGGCGTATTTCAACCCGACATACCATAGTGGGCCCCGTCCTGGGGTATGTTTCAACCCGAACATGAAAACACATACAAGCCACATAACAAATACCATTATGCTTAACACATTAATGGGCCGACATTGGTACCTTCGACCCATGGATACAGTGAGAAAACTCACCTCACAAACAGACAAGGAAATTGAACAGTATGCTGCTCCGAAATCAACTCTACCTGTCACCTTAATAAATACAGTGACCAAAATCAGAATACATATTCAAATACCCAAAATACCCCCAGGTCAAACCTTGGTAAAAATCCTGGTCAAAGTCAAGCGAGTCAACTTAGTGAGTACGTTGGGCGTACTCAACACGTATGTGGGGCGTATAGAGTGTTTGACCAAAACACGAAGGGCTGACCACGTACGCGCAACGTACCCTTTGGTACGCCCAACGTACATGGCTACCACCAGCTCAACCTATTAAGTGCTTAATCCTTAAGCACTTTCATCCAAAATCCAGATACATGCCCTAAAAGGTGTTCTTAACCATAAAGTTTCCAACTTTATGGTTTTGCATGGCTAATAAGTCCTTAACATCAACAACCCTAGCTTCTTGACCCATTAAGACAACCTACAACATGCATGTGAAGAAGATAACGTCCAATATCCTATTTTTATGACTTAACACACCCTATAACATCTGAAAGGACAACTCAAACATCTTGGAGTACTCCATACTCACAAGGATCAAGATTTGTGACAAAAGGTGCCAACTTTAAGTTAAAAGTAGATCTAAATGAAATAATCATAGAGGTTGGAGCTTTATACCTCCAAAAGGTGTACACGGGAGTGTAGATGTTGGATCCAAGGTATTGAGGAAAACTCTACAACTTCAAAGCTCTTCCTTCACATCCAAAAGCTCCAAAATGACACCAAAAGACTCTCCAAGCTTCAAAATGCACTCACACACTTTAAGGTTTTCGAAATGAGGAAGGAGGCTGGAGTTAAGAGAGTGTATGATTCCATAAATATGTTTAAATAGGGTCCAAACCCTAAAATTAGGGTTTGCACCCTGGCCACGTACGCCTAGCATACCCAAGCCATGCCCAAGAATTACAAAATTGCCATTAGGGACTAACTTTCCAATATAATCACCAACCAAGGGTTTAAAAGAAAATACCTGAAATCAAGATGTTACACTCAGGGTAGTTTGTCCTTATCTAATTATTTGAGTAAATTAGATTCTTATTGGAAAGAATTTGATGGGCTAACTAATCTTACTGAGTGTACTTGTGAAGCTGCAAATAGTTTCAAATATCATTCAAAGTTAATGAAATTAATGCAAATTTTCAGTGGGTTAGATGAGTCTTATAATCAAGTTAAAGGTCATATTTTGTTAATGGAACCTCTTCCATATGTTAAAACTACTTTCTCTTTAGTTTCTCGTGATGAGTCAAATAAAAGTCATAATTCCAGTTCTTTAAACCCCCATTCTAAAACTTCGTCTTCGCTTTTGTGTCTAAGTTTGTTGATCAGAAGAAGTCTAAATCTAAATGTCAAATACCACAGTCTTAGAGGTCACTCAATAGAAAAGCGTTTCAAGATAATTGGGTATCCTAAAGATTTTAAACCTAGGTGTGATTCTAACAATCAAAACAAGAGTTTCTCTGGTAATTCTACTTCTATTTTTTAGACTGAGTCTTTTGGGTCTAGAACTAATGATAATGGTAATGATTGTTATTATTTGACTAATGAGCAACATACTAAGTTTCTCAATCTCATTGGTGAAAGTAAACAAGCTTTGGATGAAACATCTATCGACGCCAATATGGCAGGTATTTCATGTAACTCTTTTCTTAGTACTAATTGTAATAGGTGGGTTGTTGACTCTGGAGCTAGTCAACATATGATTAGTTCTGAGTCACATCTTTAAGATTATGTTGATGTATCTAAAATAAACATTAGAGTTAGTCACCCAAATGGTTCCTCTACCCAAATTAATAAAATTGGAAACATGCAACTATCAAACACTCTTACACTATTTGATGTGTTTGAAATTCCTGATTTCAATGTTAACTTGTTATCTGTTCATAAGCTTTGTAAGGACAATAAACTTGAAGTTTTTTTTAATGAACATAACTTTCATATTCAGGATTCATAATCCAAGGGGACGGTTGAGACTGGTAATCAATTTAGGGGACTTTATTATCTTGATCCCCATGTTTCAGGTAATAAGCATCTATTGTTAAAAAATTTTGTTGTGTCTCTAAGTTTACTTGGCACAGTAGACTTGGTCATCCAACTGATTAAACCTTAAACATCCTTAAAAATAAACTTAGTTTTAATAATGTTTCTTTACCTCCTTGTGAGGTTTGTCATAAATCTAAGCAGACTAGGGATGTTTTTCATAATAGTCTTCATGTAACTAAGGTTCTTGGTGAGCTCATTCATATAGAAGTGTAGGGACCATATCATATTGAGTGTGTAGGTGGTTTTAGATTCTTTTTTACTATTGTGGATGACTTCACTAGGGCTACTGATGGAAAACGTAGGTTACAAAACAATACTCTAAGCGTAAAACCATTTAAGAATTAAATGATTAGGGCACATGCAACCTAAGAAGGATCTATGTCTTTCATGTAAAGGAAATATCTATGAACTATCAAACTAAAAAAAATCTATAAAATCTGAATTCATAAGGATAAATATATACCTTGTTGATTGTTGTAGTAAACAATCAAGAATCCTTTCTTCAAAGCTTTTGGCAGCAAGCACTATAAGTGTCATACCTCTAATGGCTCACACCTAAGCTAGCAAGAAGATGATTATCGAGAGTGGAAAGTATAATTTCGGCTAACCCTTAGGGAAGAATTGATGGCCGAAAATCAACGGGCTAGGGGTCCTTATATAGTGTAACTAGGAAACCCTAGATAAGCCCAAAACCAATATAATAATATTATCTTGAATTGGTAATTATCTAACTTCCTAATTATCCTCCAATGATAATTCTAGAAACCCTAAAGGCCTCTAGAAACCGTCCACCCTCCTGGTGGAAGGTTCTGGAGTCTTTTGTTCAACTATTGAACAATTGCACTTTAGACCCTGCATTTTTAATTAATTCCATTAATCCCAAAATTAATTCAAATTAATTTCTGATTAATTATTAATTAAAAATTACTATTTCTAATTAATATATTATTCACATAATATACTAAAAAGTTATTTATTTCAATTTATTAATCAAATAATAAATCAACCTGTCTCTCTAAAAATCATCATGTCCAATTGCTAGGTTTGAGGGCAACCCAAAAAGACTGTGCTACTATCAATTCAAGTTTATACCAATTATAGTTATGAGTTTAGACATCTAATGTAACATCCCAAAAATAAGACCCAAAAATTTCATTTCTAAATTAATAAAACCAGTGTTCCAGTAACATCATCATACGAATCCAGATAAAACAATTGTGTCAATCATTACATCATATCAGAGTAAGTTAAGAAAATGTGGAACGAGGTGGTGTGTGCCCTACAATATCCTGAGCCCTTCCCTTTGAAAATAGAAGTACCTGAAAGATAAACTAAAAACGATCAGCACAAAGCTTAGTGAATACCCCAAACTACCCCATACCATACATAATAAATCACATACTGGGCCACCGCCCTCCATCGGGCTCCACCCGGTATCGAGTCGCACTCGGCTTCGGGCCCCGCCCGGCATCAAGCCCCGCTCAGTATACAGAGCTGTTATTCTTAGGCCCCGCATGACATCCAGCCCCGCCCACTATATACATAGACATATATCACTTAATCATACTAACACATACAATGATCATAAAACAATATCATACGATACAGTCATCAGGCCTCGCCCGACATCGAGCCCCGCCTGATATACATAGCAGCACATAACAAATGCAAGGGTCACACAGACTCCTAACATCCTAACATAAATAAAAAGGGCCATCATTGGTGACTTAGACCCGCTAAACCCAGTGAGGAAACTCACCTCGCACTGTTGAACCATACCGATAACTCCCTGGCTGCTGGTCTAACAAATCCCTGAGCTATCAATATCAAATAACATCTAATTAACAATTGGATTCCAATCCACAACCATCAGACCATAATTAGGGTAAATGACCAATTTACCCCTTACCTAGTTTGGACCAAGACTCAAGCCCAAACCTAATAATCCAAAAGGCCCAAATACCAAACAATCATACAAGTCCCAAACATGGCCCAATTTTCCAAATTGGGCCCAAACCCTTCCATGGGCCTTAATCCAAGTTTTAACAACATTCTTAGTCCAAAACACTTAAATTCAGATGACCCAACAAGGCCATGAACATCTAAGCCTAAGTTATGGCCCAAACCAAAGACCAATCCGAGGCCCACTCTGCTGAGTATGCGGGGCGTACTCAGCTCTTACGTGCAGCGTACTTGCCTTAGGGCTTGTACGCTAAGCATACCTGCTTGTACGCCCAAGGTACCCTCGCATACATCGAACTTCCATATTAAGCTCTTATTCCATAAGGACTTTACTTCAGAACCTAGATCTGACTTCCTTGGACTGATTTATCACGTAAAGTTACTACCTTTACGTTCATGCATTGCTAAATGAAGCTATTAAGCTTAGAAAGGACTTGATATGTGACTTAATGCATCCATGATACCCAATACCCCATAAAGTCGACACCTTTATGCTTAAGGAACTCCCACTAAGCTCAGATCTAAAAGAATAAGTCCTTCAAACGTCTTAACTCAACAACCAACCCAAAAAAGGGATAAAAAACATAACAAATCAAGCCATAAAGAGATATAAGCATTTCCAAGCCAATGTATGAACTTGATACCTCCAAAGTCTTGGAAAAAGGGTGATGATTCTGGATCTATAGGCTCCTCACCAAGCAAAGCACATTCAATCTTCTTTAAGGGTCGATTTAGGTTTTAGGAGGTTTGGGGGCTGGTAAAGAGGCCAGCCATAAAGACTTAAGGTGCTTAAATAGGGCACAACACACTCAAAATTAGTGTTCCTTGCACTCCTCGTACGCCCAATGTATTCCTCGTACGCCCAACGTATGAGGCCGAGGCTTCGCGATCATTCCTACTTGGTGCGCTTAGCTTACAGTAGTGTACGCCCCACGTACTTCACTTTGAACTAGTACGCCCCGCGTACTGCCTATGTACGCCCCGCGTACTAGCGTTTCCCTTAAACCCTAAAATACTCCGAAGGCCATAACTTCTTCGTTATAAATCTGATTTCGACGATCCTTATATCCACGAAAAGGTAACGAGAAGATCTACGGTTTTATCAACTCATACGCTCCTTAAGATTTCCCCAAAAAAATCCAATTTTCATAAAAGCCCGAGATGACACTTTACCAAAATACCCCTTGGCTCCAAAACACAAACCGAACACCCGGATCATATAAATTACGTCACCCACACCCAAATGGGAAAGGATTCGAGATAGGGCGTTACAACTCTCCCGAAATTAAATTAGATTTCGTCCTCGAAATCATTCCTTACTATCCCAGGTGCCAGATGACTTGAGCGACATAACCACAATCCCGAGTACCCAACACCCTTTTCCTATAGCGACCGAGCCCAGCCCTAGCAGGGCTCTCCGAACCCGAAAATAAACGAATCCTTTCCCAGCCTAAAAAAAATCCCATGCAGAATAGCCACAGCTACTCAACCTGAAATCTAAAATCTTTAATTGGTCTGACTTCCTGACAAACCGCCCGCACTGAACTGTTGCTAATTCCATTCCACTTATCTCCCAACGGACTACTCAATTTCTGATTACCTGAGGTTCCCACTAGAAACATAATCACAGATCATACGTTGTGGCCGACAACCTTTCCCTTGACTAAAAGGATTAGATATGCCCTCGAGAGAGGCTCATCCTCATGATAACAATTCCATGAACATCATGAACAACGCGATACAAGATGAGAAATGAACCTTCCAGGGCTGAACAAGACACTGCTTCCCTTAATTGTCGAACTGACATACCGCTACTGAAATTTTGAAACCCCATTCTTGCCTGACCTCCACACAGATAGAACCAATCCAAATCACCATCATAAGAGCCTGATCTCCCATCAAATCTAAAACCATCCTTTAACCCTGAACCCTTCAACTAATACCCTTGGAATACATATTCCTTAATTCTCATCCCACTGAAATGAAGACATTGCACACCAACACCCACGATTCCCAATTCGAGTTCTTGCCAAAAACAAACTCGGTACCTAACTCATAACCCGAGATCCAAGGATCTACACTTGCATTTCACCTGAAACCTCCTGATTCACGGAAACCCAACACTAAACCGGTATATAAAGGTTCCCAAACCATCGTTGAGACTACCAGTCTCGCACTTGGTCTAGCCACCTGGTTCCCAAGAGTCCAAAACGCAAGGATATCCTGGCCTAAGTATCTTTATGCACCACTCACTGGCCACACACAATCTTGTAACCAAGATCCAAGACCTTGACCCAACGGTCTCTACCAGGTCCTACCCGCATTATCGTATACACACAGGCCTCGCCCACAGGTCCCACCCAAACTATACCACGGAGAGGCCTCGCCCACGGGTCCCACCAATCAAGAACTAGACAGGCCCGACTCTGCCTCGGACCCCAACGGTCCTCAACCTAATACATAGAAATTCTCCTCGACAATCCTGTCCATCGTGCCCAAGGCACGAACTGATCCCCCTTTACGCTCATGACCACCTCAAACGACATGCTACCTCAAACTGATGAATGCTACTATCCCCTTGCAGCCTTACAACACTACAAACAAACCATGGTCTTACCACATTCAAATCATCTCAATCCCAATATCCCAAACAAACCCACATCCGACTGAATTCCAATCAGGTGTTTGGGTCATGCTTCGAACCCTAAAGCCTTTATTATACAAGAACAAGCAGTGAGACTCTAACACAACTCTCAACTCACACAACTTCCATCCCGACGGCCAATAGGGTAATCTCTCCTCCTGACTAGGATGCAAAAATTACCCTAGTTTCACACCCGATCCAACTCCCGGAAATTTCTGATTGATATTCCCCCATTTGGACTCGTTGAAGCCCTCCTAACCCCCTAGACTTGATGGGTTCCCAAACCATATATCTTCATATACACGAACCCACCATGAACTACATTTAATAATACTAGCGTTCTATTCCTAGTCAAACCCGATAATTTCCCAACTCCTGAAATCCAAAAGAATACTCTCGAAATCTTTAACAAGTCTGATAATCCCAATCACCTACCATGATACCACACGAATCCGAAGGTCCTTTATGATGATGACTTAAGACCATCACCCTTTCTCTGACTAGCGAATCTTCACCCAAACTTCCCATTCTCAAAAGGACTTCTGAATTCTAACCATCTACATCCCATGCGAAAATAAAATTCTCCTGACACCTCCAATGACCAAATAACTCATGCAACTGTCACCACCTTCTTCTTGTTATCGCTCCTTCCCTAGCAACGATAGTGATTGAACACAAAGGTTCTTCCATGGAAAACTGCCGATTATACTAGAACACTTGCTAACACGACTAAACTCTGACTTCATTGGAGAGCTAACCAGCTAATCTGGTCATAGACCCTTCCATCAATACCCCTGAATTAATTTTGACAAAGACCCGGAACAGCAACCGAACACGCTGAATGTAACATCCCAAATTCAGGAATATAAGTTCGGGGTGCTATGTGTAAATAAAGGAGTAGACTCGACGAGTAGGTATCTTAACTCGTCGAGTCGGAGCGGGTGTTGGGCACGTGTTAAGTGACCCGACTCGCCGAGTCGGCGGTGGGACTCGACGAGTCAGTGCTGGGAAGAGAAAACCCTAAATTTTAGGGTTTTCACCCTATTTAAAGGACCTTATGTCCTCACCCCAGCCTCTTTGTTACCCCTTGACAGTCAGTAAACCCTAAATCGTATAAACCTCCATTGTTGAGTGATTTGAAGCTTTGGAAGAGGATTATAGTGAAGGAAACTTGTAGATCAAGAGGCTAGCATCAAGGAGTTCGTGTAGATCCAGAATCTACTTCATCTTGGGCACATTCTGAGGTAACAAGTCGTTACTTTGAGCTTTTACCTTCTAGATCTATTCTTGGATGATGATTTGGGGCTATTTAGCATGTTTGGGATCTATTTCGGGTTTGGGCCTAGATCTGGGGTTGCAACTTCAGATCTAGACTTATCTTGGTCCATGGAGGCATAAAGTATCAGCCCTTTAGCTTGTTAGTGAGCATTCTTGTCTTGAACCTTCTCTCTAGCTTGTATTGAGCCAAAATCACCTTGCGCGTAAAGTTGGAAACTTTATGTGTAAAACTAGCCTTAGGAGTCCAGATCTATGAGTTGGAAGCAGTGGGATGGACTGAAATCGTCTGAATGAGGATGACTTAAGTGAACTCGGCGAGTCTGTTCTTGGACTCGACGAGTCGGGTCGCAAACCCTAACCCATCTGGTTATAATACGGATTAGTGAGTTGAGTGGACTCAGCGAGTTGGACAGGCTAGGACTCGGATTGAAGGGCTCGACGAGTCATGGGGTGACTCGGCGAGTCGAGTCGTGAGTTGTGGGGTTTCTGAGTTCATGAACTCGGCGAGTCACTAGGTTGACTCGGTGAGTAGGGTCAACCAGGAAGGTTGACTTTGACCAGGACTTTGACTTTGACCAAAAGTTGACCAGTTTGACTTCCAAGGGTATTATGGTAAATTGGGCACTTATAGATATGGTTTCATCAAGTGTAGGTGGTGGAGTTCGTGGCCGTGAGTAGAGGATTTGATCTTATCTCTTCAGTTCAGCATTCCAAGGTGAGTTATCCTCACTATGCTCAAGGGTCTAAGGCACCAAGGTCGACCCTTTGATTTGTTATTTGAGATAGTTACTATTGCGATATGTTAGCTCGACATCCTGGTAGATAGGATGGTTATATGCTTGTATGATCAGTTAGATCTTTATCCTGTTAGATCAGATGTGGTTATGCTTAGTGACCTATAGTGGTCTGACTGTTTGTATGCTGGTAGGAGATTACCTGTTATATGTGCACATGATTGAGCAGTAGTAGTGGGTATCCCATCCCGAGGATGATAGGGCCCTAGTATGTTGTCTAGTAGACTGTTATATGATTATCTGATATAGGTGCACATGTTTGATTGGGTATGTGGGCAATCCAACCCGATGGTTGTGGGCCGCGAGTATTCCATCCCGAGGATGATTGGACTCATAGTAGGTAAGGCATTCCAATCCGATGGTTGTGGGCCAGGAGTATTCCATCCCGATAGGATGATTGGACTCATAGTAGGTTGGCATTCCAACCCGATGGTTGAGGGCTTGGGTTATTCCATCCCGAGGGATGATTGGACCCATAGTAGTTGTTGTTATATACGTAGATGTATGGGCATTCCAACCCGATGGTTGTGGGCCGAGAGTATTCCATCCCGATAGGATGATTGGACTCGTAGTATGTTGGCATTCCAACCCGATGGTTGAGGGCCAGGGGTATTCCAACCCGATGGTTGACTGGACCCATAGTGTGCTGTTCATTGCTGTATGTGTATGGTTATGTGTGTATGTATATTTTGGGGGTAACTCACTAAGCCTTCGATCTTACATTTATCGATCATTGTTTCAGGTACATCAGGAGATCGTGGCAAGGCAAAGGCATGATCGTACCGCTCCTCACTTTTTATGATTCTGTTTCTGGGATACTCTGATAATAAACTATTTGGAAACCTTTTTGTAATAACTAATGGAACTTGGGTTGTTTTTAAAAGTTTAAATTGGTTCGGATTTTTGGATGTTACACTGAAACCCTCTCAACAAGATACGACCCACTAATGATTCATGGCATGCATAATAGCATATAACAATTCTTGATGACATAACCCAAAAAATAGCATAGAACCGAACCAGAGATAATGCTTACCCAAACCAGAACGAAATTCCAAGGCAATATAAATTCTGATAATAACCAAGAATAAAGAAAAAGATAACATACCCGCAATATCGATCTGGAGAAACCCTGACCCTCTCTTCCTGCCGAACTACCTACGATGGAACCTGGGTTGCCCCACCCACTAAGCGGGGGGGGGGGGAGGGGGGATGGGAGGCAAATCACCATGATATGACCCGATTGATGACAACGATGGCACAATTCTACTTCCAGTGTGCATTCATGGCAGAAGTGGCCCTTCCATCTACACTTGCCGCACTTACACCTGTTGCGCATATCCTCCTATGCCCCTTTATCCTTCATGCAACAACCACGGCCTATCGAGTCTCTAACCCTAGATATGGCAACGTCTAACTTCTCTGATTGCTGAGCCAGACTATGAGTCTGTCTCCTCTTCCCCAGCTGCCTATCCGAACCAATCTCCTGCTCCTGGGTTACCCCGACCATCCCATCAACTGCCTGAACACTCGAGATCCGACCCTCGAATCTGGCGACCAACCTATCAACAACACACTCAAAGATGTTGGGTAACTCCTCGTGTAAGGCTAGCAAAACCTCTGCGACAATCCAATCATGGAATTGAACCTCCTGAAAACATGGCGCATAACCCACCTCCGATCCAAAATGACGAGGAATAGCAATGGGATCCTCTTTTCTAAAGGATTCTAGGGATTCACAAGCTTTGGGCTCCAGATGAGCCCCTAACTACCCTGATACAATCTACGCCCGAAAGGCCCCAAGACGACCATCAAAAAGCTCCAAAATCCCTTCCTTAACTGAACCAAAGATCACCAAGGTCCATTCCAAAATACCGCGGGTAATCTCCGATGAGATAAACTCCTGCATCTGCTCATCGATCGGCTCAGTACCTACACCTGAGCCAGAACCAGAACCCGAACCCCCTTACTGAGTGCTCAATACCATACTGAAAAAGAGCAACATGAAATGATCAGAACATTCCCAAAAATCCTCATCCCATAGGCTTTCTAGATTCTCCAAGACTCTCCCCGATTTGAGTATGTATCCTGTGCTTTCAACAGGGGCGGATGTAGCATATTGGAAGGGTATGCAAATGCATACCCTTAAATAATTACTAGGATTACTCTTTTTTCATTAAAAAAAATTATATATTTATACATTTATTATAAATGCATACCCTTGTCAAATTAAATGCATGCCCAAACTATAATTTCAACCTAAGATTCTTTTTCCTTATATTTAACCGATTTTTTTTTTTGATTTAGTAAATACATGTCATTATTAAAAACAAATCCAAATGAAAAAATAAAATAAAATCGTTAGAAATCCTAATCAAGTTGGGTTTATCAACAAATTATAAAAGCTACAAAATATTTGAACCAAGAAAAATACAAACTCTATATCTATCACAAATCACAATTTTTATAAAACCAACTAAAAGGGAAGAAAATAAATCTGAAAAATCAAACCCAAAGAAACCCTAACCGTTGGACACGCTTTCGCCTCTCTTGTCACCATAGAGTTCGACAGAAGAAAAAGAAAGTGAGAAACTTCGAATTTGTTCGTCTTGATATCTTGCTAACATCGTCTCTGGTTCTTGGCCTCTTGTTCTTCAGGTTAGTTTCTGTTTTACTCTCGCAATCGCCTTTAGTGGTTCATAGTTTCATGTTGGATTTTGTGAGCTTTAAATCAATTTCTCTCGTTCACTTTTGTGTGTTTCTTTATGAATATGTGCTAACTGCTAAAGATATAGTGAATTTACTTTCTTGATAATTGTATCATATAGCTGTCATTATTATTATATTTATAAATAGAGACTAAAAAGTACAGGTGTATTCGTAATTGTTAGTGGAGTCAATGGCAATTTATCTTTTCTATGTTAAAAGGCATGTGGCATGTCAATAGGTAATTATGTCAAACCAATTTCCCTGTAGGCATGCACAGGAAACACTATACATATATTTAACAATGTTATATAGAATTAAATTAAAATGATAAAGTAAACTATGGTTTATCAGTTTATCAGTTTAGCTTTTTTATTTATAGTTTTATTTTATCTTTTAATTAGGTTTAATTACTACTAAGAAATGTATATGTAAATCCTACTAATTAATTCCTTTGTTGTTTCACTTTTAGATAATTAATTTTGTTAACCTTTTAGTTTAAATATATTCTTACGATAACAATAAATGATGATGAAAACGAGTCATCAAAACGCAAGAAGAAACATGGGACGTTAGATTGGTTTGTTAATGCTCAAAAGAAAACAAAGACTCAAGATGATTCTTCGTCGACGCCCGATAATATCACACATGGTAGCACCAAATTTCCATCTAGGGAAAGAGAATGTCAATTTGATGTAAATACACTTCCACATGATCCAGGATTGAGAAATAATATCCTTGATTATCATCCCAATGACCAAGATGCAGTGAGGAAAGAATATATACAAAGAGGTCCTTGCCAACCACGTGGTCATCAATTTCTTCAAACAGATTTTGGAGGCTATATGCGTCGCTTTATTCCCACTTGGTTTGATAAACATCAATGGCTTGAATATAGTATTGAAAAAGAGGCGGATCTTTGTTTTCTATGCTACTTATTTAGGGACAATGATGAATTTAATGGAAAAGGTGGAGATGCTTTTGTTACGGATGGCTTTAAAAGTTGGAATATGCCAAATAGGTTCGATAGACATGTGGGAGTTGTTAATAGTATCCATAATCGAGCTTGAGAAAAATTTGAGATGCTTACCAAACCCAAAATTTCGATACAAAGTGCTTTTGAGCAACAATCTACAAAAGCCCAAAAAGAATATCACACTCGTTTGCTTGCTTCACTACACTATATAAGGTATCGTTTACATCAAGGATTGCCAACCCGGGGTCATGATGAAAGTCAAGAATCAAGTAATAAAGGAAACTTTCTCGAACTTCTTGAATGGTTAGCAAAACATAATGAGGAAGTTGATAAAGTTGTATTGAAAAATGCTCCAAAGAACTTACAAGTAACCTCCCCTTCCATTCAAAAAGATATCATACATACTTGTGCAAAAGAAACAACTAAACACATTATTAGAGAACTTGGTGAAGATTACTTTGCAATATTGGTGGATGAATCGGCTGATGTAACTCATAATGAGCAAATGTCTTTGTGCTTGCGGTATGTAGATAAGAAAGGAGACATAGTTGAAAGGTTTCTCGGTGTTGTACATGTCGTTGATACCACAGCTTTATCTCTTAAAAAGGCAATTTATTCTTTGCTTGCGGAGTATTCATTAAGTCCATCTAAAATTCGAGGTCAAGGATATGACGGAGCTAGCAATATGAAGGGTGAAAGTAATGGCCTTAAAACCCTAATCTTAAAAGAAACCACATCCGCATACTATGTCCATTGTTTTGCTCATCAACTTCAACTAACATTAGTTGCAGTTTCCAAAAAGAGCATAGATTGTGGTTGGCTCTTTGAGATACTTACAAACTTACTGAATGTCATTGGAGTTTCTTGTAAGAGAAAAGAAATGTTGCGAGAAGCTCAAGCTCAAAAGGTTTCACAAGCATTTGATGATGGTAAACTTGAAAGTGGCAAAGGATTGAATCAAGAGTTAAGTTTGGGAAGGCCGGGTGATACTCGTTGGGGATCCCACTATAAACTGATTGTGAATGTTATTTCCTTATATCCTGTGATATGCAGGGTTCTTGATAAGATTGGAGATGTATCTTCAAGTTCGGATGACCGGCTAAAAGCGGATGTTGTTGGTTATTCACTTGAGTCTTTTGATTTTATATTCATGATACATTTGATGAAGATTATTTTTGGTGTGGCAAATGATTTGAACAAAACTTTACAAAGAAAAGATCAAGACATAGTTAATGCTATGGCGTTGGTGACATTGACCAAACAACGACTACAACAAGTAAGAGATAATGGGTGGGAACCTCTCTTAAGTTCAGTCATCGAAGCTCCTAATATGGAAGATGTATATGTCCCGACTGGTAGAAAAAAACATGGCAAACTACACACCACAAATCTTCATCATTTTCGAATTGAAGTCTTTGTTGAGATCATTGATTTGCAACTTCAAGAGTTGAAAAACCGATTTGACGAGGTTAGTATGGAATTACTTGTTAATATGGCTAGTTTAAGCCCTGTTGATGATTTTAAATCTTTTGATAAAGAAAAAGTTATTGCACTTGCAAAACTTTATCCTAGTGAGTTTTCAAGTGTTGAATTAGTTCGTCTAGGTGATCAGCTTGATAACTACATCTACGATATGAAAAAAGACGACATATTTCAAGGATTGAAGGATCTTAAAGAACTCTCTAAGGAGATGGTGAGATCTAATAAAGATAAAGTTTTTGATCATGTCTATTTACTTATTAAGTTGGTGTTGATCCTCCCGGTGGCGACAACTAGTGTAGAAAGAGCATTTTCGGCAATGACTTTTGTGAAGAATAAGTTACGCAACAGTATGGGTGATCAATTATTAAATCATTGTTTAGTAACTTATATAGAGAAAGATGTGTTTTCAAAAGTTAGTGATGAAGTTATTGTTACTCACTACCAAAATATAAGCAATCGACGACAACATTTGTAAAATTTTGTTTTCATATTAAATGTTTTTTTTTAAATTATTAATCAAAGTTTATTATGTGCATACCCTATTTTTTTTATTCTAGATCCGCCACTGGCTTTCAGTAGTACGGGCCCAATACTACCTTCCACGCCTATCCATACTTTCCTCAAGAATCCTCCCGATCCTCCAAGTCACCTTCTCAAACTAATACCCAAGCACTCGCTAACCAGCTCAACAAAACCCACTGAAGCATTCCTTAGGCTTTCCTAGGTTCCCGACCTTACTCTGCTATCAGCTGCTGAAAAACTCCTCATAATGTCAGTTAGCTACTTCGTGAACACAAACACATGCAACAAATCTCTAGTATAATCCTTCGAGTAAAAGGCTCATCCCTACAACGGTCAGACTCAGACGAGAGCTGCGCAATAGGGTCAAACCCATCACGTATTCAACCTTTATTACATGTGACTTAACATATTCACTTAACAACTAACTCACATCACTTAAGTGTCCCACAAAGCACAAAGAAAGCAGCATTTGTGCAGTAGCACTCTGATCCATAGAATAACCCAAAAAAACATGCAAACTCACACAACTCATGCTAGGAACCTTTACTCTCGTTGCCGATTGCCTTGCGCATACAATTATACCAAAACCAACATCCCTTGCTTCCTAGGCTACAAGGCATCACATAACAGGCCAATCTAACACAGACTGATCAACACTAGCATGCAAGTCTACCAGCTCATATAATAGGCATACAAAGGCATCTCTCCTAGCATTCTATCATGCAAAAACTGAGCAAATCCTTAGTCCTAACTAACATGCGATTCACAGATTCACAGATCAAATCATATCAGATAACATGTATGGGTATTTTAGGAAAACTTACTTGAGCTCGGCCGATTCCATGCACCACACCCTTTCTTGTCTTAGAAAACTCTTTTCTTAAAAATACATTTCTTTTTGAAAAACTTTACCAAATCCTCAGTTTGAGTTCAGACACACCCAAGAGTATGTCTGAATCCCTCTAACCAAGGCTCTGATACCAACTTGTAACGTCCCAAAAATAAGACACAAAAATTTCCTTTTTAAATTAATAAAACCAGTATTCCAGAAACATCATCATACAAATCCAGATAAAACAATTGTGTCAATCATTACATCATATCAGATTAAGTTAAAAAAGTACGGAACAAGGTGGTGTGTACCCTGCAATTATCCCGAGCCCTTCCTTTTGAAAACATAAGTACCTGAAACATAAAGTGAAAACCGTAAGCACAAAGCTTAGTGAGCTCCCCAAACTACCCCATACCATACATAATAAATCACATACTGGGCCCCGCCCAGTATCGAGTCCCACTCGGCTTCAGTCCCCACCCGACATCGAGCCTTACTCGGTATACATATCTTTTATTCTTAAGCCTTGCTTCGGGCCCTGCCGACTATACACATAGATATATATCACTTAATCATACTAACACATATAATGATCATAAAACAATAGCATACGATATAGTCATCGGGCATCGAGCCCCGCCCGGTATACATAGCAGCACATATCACATGCAAGGGTCACACAGACTCCTAGCATTCTAACATAAATAAAAAGGGTCGGCATTGGTGCCTTAGACCCGCTAAACCCAATGAAGAAACTCACCTTGCACTGCTGAACCATATCGATAACCCCCTGGCTGCTGGTCCGATAAATCCCCGAGCTATCAATATCAAATAACATCCAATTAACAATTGGATTCCAATCCATAACCATCATACTATAACTAGGGTAAATGACCAATTTAACCCTTGCCTAGTTTGGACCAAGACTCAACCCCAAACCTAATAATCCAAAATGCCCAAACACAAAATAATCATATAAGGCCCAAACATGGCCCAATTTTCCAAATTGGGCCTAAACCCTTCCATGTGCCTTAATCCAAGGTTCAAAAACATTCTTAGTCCAAAATAATTAAATTCTGATGGTCCAACAAGGCTCTGAACATATAATCCCAAGTTATGGCCCAAACCGAAGACCAAAAGATCTGAGGCCCACTCTGATGAGTACGCGGGGCGTACTCAGCTCGTACGTGCATCGTACTTGCCTTAGGGCTTGTACGCAAAGTGTACCTGCTTGTACGCCCAGCGTACCCTCGCATACAGCCAACTTCCATATTAAGCTCTTATTCCATAATGACTTTACTTCACAACCTAGATCTAACTTCCCTGGACTGATTTATCACGTAAAGTTACTAACTTTACGTGCATGCATGGCTAAATGAAGCTCTTAAGCTTAAAAAGGACTGAATATGTGACTTAATGCATGCATGAGACCCAATACCCCATAAATTTGCACCTTTATGCTTAAGGAACTCCCAATAAGCTCAGATCTAAAAGAAAAAGTCCTTCAAACGTCTTAACTCAACAACCAACCCAAAAAAGGATAAAAAAACCTAACAAATCAAGCCATAAATAGATCTAAGCAGTTGGAAGCCAATGTATGAGCTTGATACCTCCAAAGTCTTGCAAAAAGGGGTGATGATTCTTGATCTATAGGATCCTCACCAAGCAAAGCACATTCAATCTTCTTTACTTCCTTCACAATGGGCATAATAACCACAAAAATATTCTCAAGAGCTCAAGAATACCACAAAGAAGGCCTAAGGTTCGATTTAGGGTTTTAGGAGGTTTGGGGGCTGGTAAAGAGGCCAGCCCTAAAGACTTAAGGTGCTTAAATAGGGTACAACACACTCAAATTTAGGGTTCCTTGCACTCCTCGTACGCCCAACGTACGAGGTCGAGGCTTCGCGATCATTCCTTCTTGGTACGCTTAGCGTACACTAGTGTACGCCCCGTGTACTTCACTTTGCACTAGTACTCCCCGCGTACTCCCTATGTACGCCCAGCGTACTAGGGTTTCCCTTAAACCCTAAAATACTCCGAAGGCCATAACTTCTTCGTTATAAATCCGATTTCGACGATCCTTATATCCAAGAAAAGGTAACGAGAAGCTCTACGCTTTTTTCAAATCATACGTGCCTTAAGATTTCCCCAAAAAAATCTAATTTCTGTAAAAGCCCAAGCTGACACTTTACCAAAATACCTCTTGGCTCCAAAACACAAATCAAACACTCGGATAAATGGGAAGCGATTCGGGACAGGGTTTTACACCTAATCCAAATGTCTCCCAAATGGGAAGCGATTCGGGACAGGGTTTTACACCCACTCCCAAATGGGAAGCGATTCGGGACAGGGTTTTACACCTAATCCAAATGTCTCCCACTTGGATAAGTCTATAACTATAATTGCAAGTATAACTTCCAAATTGATCAGCAAATTGTAGTTTCCAAAAGCCGTTGTCGAACTCTGACCCAGTCAGTTACGTGTCCTAAGATAAGTAATCATATAATCATGTGTTCTGCAAGATATCATTCGAACATGAGACATGGAATAGAATCAATCTCATTGTCTAATACTTTATTTCCCAATTTCTGATTTGTAATGACATAGAACTTCTAATTGAACACATCAATTTAGTCCTGGCTGGGCCCGACACTATAAGTCAACACCAAATCACCGAGGGGTCCAAAGATATCACTTTTCCCGTTAGGGAAAAAGGAAAGAATAAACTTTGCCTTATATGCTTGCACCATTTACTCATAAAATCATGCAAAACAATACGTTTTATAACATCAAGTTACTGATGCGTTTACGTATTATCAATGCATAACTGACTTGTAAACGACAACTCATATATCTCCATTTTAAGATTATAAGATATTATCATCTCAGAATTACTCGTGATAAATTCCATGAAGTAATTCTCTGAGCGTGGGTTAATCCAATACTTAAATCTCCATTTCTAAGTACTCATGGACATTGTAGCAATACCATTGCTATGTCTAAAACTCTTTAGACAATCTACAATCCAATTCATGACAATATTAACTCACTACTTACTTCCAAAAGTGTGATCGACTGTGGAGTTACAATAATCGAATTATTTGGGAAGTAAAACATGAAAAATGAAACACAAGAATAAACAATCGACGAAAGGTAGTGAATAAACTCATAAATAATTCTCTATTATTTAATCACCAAAAGTCAACTACATTTACTTTGTTACAAGTTTCAAACTAACTATCTAGCTACTAAAACTAATATCATCTCTCAGACCAATGCTCCTAGCATGTTGAATGTGTTTAACCCTACTCATACCCTTTGTGAGTGGATCTGCAGGATTCTATTCAGATGATACCCTCTTCCCTACGAGATGAACTTCTTCTACTCTATGTTTGATGAAATGGTATTTTCTGTCAATATGTATTGATCTGCCATGATCTCTCGGCTCCTTTGTCAAGGCAACCGCTCCTTCATTATCAAAGAAAGTTTCTATTGGCTCCTTGATGGCTGGCACAACTCCAAGATCTCCAATGAAGTTTTTTTTAACCAAATTGCTTCATTTGATGCTTCGCTCGCCGCTATGTACTCTGATTCATAGGTAGAATCAGCAACTATCTCTTGCTTGGAACTTTTCCAAGTAACTATTCCTCCATTCAAGGTAAACACCCAGCCAGATTGAGAATGGAATTTGTCTTGGTCTGTTTGAAAGCCAACATCACTATACCCAGTCACTCTTAACATATCACTGCCACCAAGTACTAAGACCCAATCTTTAGTCCTTCGCAGATACTTGAGAATATTCTTAACTGCTATCCAATGAGCTTTGCCCGGATTTCCCTGATAACGACTGACCATGCTCAAAGCAAAGGAAACATCAGGGCGAGTACATGTCATAGCATACATGATAGATCCAACGGAGGAAGCGTATCGAATCCTATTCATTTCTGGTATCTCTGCATCGATACTCGGACTCTAAGTCTTACTCAGTTTGGTATTACTCTGAATGGGTAGTTCTCCCTTCTTGGAATTTTCCATACTAAAATGTTTTAGCACCATATCCAAGTATGTACTTTGACTAAGTCCAATTAGTCTTTTACTCCTGTTTCTTAGAATCCTTATCCCTAGAATAAAAGCAGCCTCTCCTAGATCCTTCATAGCGAAACACTTTCCAAGCCAAGATTTAACCTTTTGCAAGGTTGGAATGTCATTTCCTATAAGAAGTATGTCATAAACATACAATATTAGGAAGGTTACTATACTCCCACTAGCTTTGACATATACACATGACTCATCTTCACTTCTAGAGAAGCCAAACTCCTTGACCTTCTCATCGAAACAAAGATTCCATCTGCGAGAAGCTTGTTTCAATCCATAGATTGATTTTTTCAAGCTTACACACTCTATTTGGATACTTTGCATCTAAAAAAACCCTCTGGCTGACTCATGTAAACATCCTCAACCAACTTCCCATTAAGGAAAGCGGTCTTGACATCCATCTGCCAAATTTCATAGTCATGAAACACAGCTATGTTGAGCATTATCCGAATAGATTTTATCTTGGCCACTGGTGAGAAGGTCTCATCATAGTTAACCCCTGGGGTTTGAATAAAGCCAATCGCAACTAGTCGAGCCTTGAAAGCGTGTACCTTTCCATCCATGTCGGTCTTCTTCTTGAAGATCCATTTGCACCCAACTGTCTTTCGACCTGGTACATTATCAACCAAATTCCAAAGTTGGTTGTCATACATGGACTTGATCTTGCTATCCATTGCCTCTTTCCATTTGGCTGCCTCAGGACCTGCCATTGCTTCCTTCTAGTTTGCAGGTTCATCCAAATTTACCAGTGTACTATCATTGATCAACGTATCACCATCTGTAGTTATATGGAAACCATAGAACTCAGGTGGCATGCTAATTCTACTGGAATGCCTAAGAGGTAATGAATTGTCAACTGGTTCAACTGGAATCTATTCCTCTGGTTGAACCTTAGCGCCTTCAGAGGTTCCTTCATCGTTTGATTCTTGAATCTCTTCAATGTCAATGTTGTTGGATTAGTGTCTAAGCCCGTAACAATATTTGGTATGTACTTGACCCGGTTGTGCATGGTCCTTTTGGGTCGCCTTCACCGAAGCAACTAGACAGGATGATTTATGGAGAGAGAGAGAGAGAGAGAGATAGGTTATTATGGTTTATTAATATATTATATGAATAATATATTAAAAGAGAAATCATATAGTTTAATTAATATTGGTCAAGAATTATTTGAGAATTAATTCTGTGGCTAAAAGAGATTAATTAAATAAGGGGGACTGGAATTGTCAACTATAAGATAATTGATTTTGGGATGTGAATCCCTATGGATATAAGGGGGGCGGAATTTAGAGTGGAAGCCCACTCTAATTTCGTCCAAGGGGCTTTATTCCAGAAGGTTCTTAACGCTGCTTGGGCCTAAGTTATCCAATTAGGGTTTTGACTGAAACCCTAGCAGCTCAGCTATTTAAGGAACCCCTAGGGTTACTGATTTCGGCCACTTGAAACCCTAGAGTTACTATAGCCGAAATTGTGCCTCCTCCTCCCTCTCTTCTAGATCATCTTCTTACTTTGGTGTTTGTAAGTCATTAGAGGTATTACACTTGTGATACTAAGCTCTTGAAGATTGAAGATTCTTGCAACTATTGAAAGGTATCATCTAAACTTGTTTTATTATAGATCTCGATTTTAATAGTATGCTAGATTAGGGTTTGCAAGCTTTGGATTAATTTGCATGTACAATAAAGAAACCTAGATCCAAAGCTTTAGGGTTTTGCATGTGCACATAGGATATTCTTTTGCTCAAAACCCATCAAATGGTACTCCCACTGTCCTCTTTGCATATGAGCTCTCTTGCACGAAAGACTCTTCTTCGTGCTACAAAGACCATGTTATCACTAGCCATGTAGAACAAATATCCAAAAGAATTTTGTGGGTAGCTGATGAAAATACATCCCTCGCTTCGAGGTTCAAGCTTGTCGTGAGTCTTTCGTCTAACGTAAGCTTTACAACCCCAAACCTTGATATGTGCTAACGAGGGAACTTTCCTTGTCCATATCTCATGAGGTGTTTTGGAAACCTTCTTAGTTAGGACAAGATTAAGAATATAGGCGACAATCTCTAAGGCATACCCCCATAACGAAAGTAGAAGTGAAGCTCGACTCATCATGGAACGAACCATGCCCAACAAGTTTCGATTACGCCTCTCATCTACACCATTAAGTTGTGGTGTCCTAGGAGGTGTCTATTGTGAAACTATTCCACATTCCTTGAGGTAGTCATGGAACTCGATACTAAGATACTCTCTGCCTCTATCAGATCTAAGCATCTTTATCTTCCTGCCCAATTGATTCTCGACTTTTTGCTTAAACTCTTTGAACTTTTCAAAGGTTTCTGACTTGTGCTTGATGAAGTAGATGTAACCATATCTACTATAATCATCAGTAAAAGTCACATAGAATCGATTACCATCCCCTGTGGATGATTTGAAGGGTCCACACAAATCGGTGTGTATGAGATCCAACAAACCTTTACCTCTTTCACAAAACCCGATGAAAGGTGATTTTGTCATCTTACCCAAAAGACAAGATTCACATACATCATCTGACCTTAGGTCAAATGATTCCAACAGTCCATCCTTTTGGAGTTGGGCGATGCGTTCCTTGTTGACGTGTCTAAGATGACAATGCCACAAGCATGTTTTGTCTATATCATTAGACGAATCAATTTGAAATACACTATTACCTAAATTGTCTACACACATCACACACCATCACAAGGTAAAGCTTCAAAATAAAAAAACACCATTTTTATAAGCAGAAATTGAACCATTCAAATCATTAAAAGAATATCTAAAACCTTGTCTAAACAATGCATGAAAAGAAAAAATGTTTCATGTCATTTCTGACGAGTAGCAACAATTTATTAATTCACAACTAACACCATCACTAACCACTAGACTATAAACTCCAATCTTGGTGACAAGTGAAGATCGCCTATTCCCCATGATTAAGTTTATTCTACCGTGCTCCACGTCCTTGTTGGAATAGTGTCCAAGGTCATTAACTATTGATAATATTTCTAATAATAACAGGGTCCTTTTGGGTTGCCCTCAAGACCCAAATTAAGTAGAATAAATAAATGAGAAATTGGTTTATTAATTATTATGGTTAATAATTAATTAGAAACTAATTGGAAATATATTTTGGGAATTAATTAAATGGTTGAATATTCATTAATTGATAGTTGATTAATCAGGAATGTTCTAGAACCCTTATGGAATTAGGGTTGGACGAAAATCACTCCATCCCACATGGGAGAAGGAGTGAATTTCATGGTTAGGCTCCCATCCCACATGAGAAGAACTACAAAACCTAGGAATGGATCCAAGGCTATAAATAGGGCCTTAGGGATTTCATTCTTCCTTGCACCTTGGCTTGAAGTTTCGTCAACCCTTCTTCGTCCCCCTCTTAGGGACGATTTCTAACCCTCTTTGGGTTTGTGAAATTAACCCTTCTCCTAGTTATTTTTATTCCACTATTTGGTGTCATTGGGTGTGATACCATTAGAGGGATTATGGTTAGGGTCCTCTCATCCAAAAAATTCATGGAGGATCAAGATCTCAAGCATGGAGATCAAGGGCTACATAAGAGGTATGTTTTTCTTCTTTATGTTTTTGTTTTCTAGGGTAATTTAATTAGCATGAAACGATAGATCCATAGGTTGCATGTACACTTAGGTATATCGTAGTTTCGATTTTTCCGCTACCTAGTTTAGAGTGTATTTGATACGTAGAAAACCCAACAGTGGTATCAGAGCCACTGGTTCATGATTACATTCACCCTAGATCCATGTTTTCTGAAAATACTTGTTTGAAAATGAATGAAAGAAGGAGTATTGAAAAATTCGTAACTGATAAAACCTACAATCACAGCTCATGACGTGAGAGCTTGCTGCTTACGCCGTGAGCCTGTCGATTTAGGGTTTCCTTAAATTTTCATTTTTCAAATTTGAAGGTTTGTTAAATATGGATAAAAACCAAATTTAATATGTTTTAAATCTGGAAAATAATAAATATTTTTAATAGAGATTTGAATTTGAATATTTATTTATTATTTAAATAGTGAATTTAAATATTTAATATTATTTATAATAGAGATTTATAAATTTGAATATTACCCCCTCATGGTTTATTAATTGTTATATTCCATCCTTGCAATTAATTAGAATTAATAATAGACAACAAAATTTAAAGAGTTTTAAATTTACCCCTTATATATATATATATATATATATATATATATATATATATATATATATATATATATTAGAATTGTATCTACTATATGTATAAGAAAGTTACAACATGCGTCCTCGCGTGTTTAAATATTGATATTATCAGTCTTACCATGACTGAGCTTACCCATTCTGATGTAGGGGTTTAAGGAGGTCTCTATGATTCCTAATGAGGTCGGGTTTTATTATGCTTCGCGCTTACCACCCTCACCGCCTTATTGCATTTTGAGAATGGAGTTACCGAAAGGGTTTGATAGTGATAATGGTCAATCTAAAAGTATTCTAAATACAAGTATAAAACAAAATCCCGTTTTATTAATAGAATGTGAAGTTCATATTATCCATGAAAATTTCACATTTTCTTTATATTCTATTGGTGGAGCTCGTGTGGTTAACCGACACATCAATCTAGAGTATAGTTGAGAATGATACGGAACTCGCGAATCTCAAGCGTAACTTGAGTCGGGAACCATGCGATTTTGCATGTTTCATTAATAATCTGTTTAATATGAATCTTATGTTATCCATAAAAGTTTCAAATTCTCTTTATAACTTGTTGATGGAGCTCATGTGGTTAACCGACACGTCATTTTGAGAGTATAGGTAGAGAATGATGTGGAACTCGCGAATCTCAAGCGTAACTTGAGTCGCGGACCATGCGATTTTGTATGGTCGATTCACCATCTGTTTAGTGATCCGTGGCGACCCCGTCATTGAATATGAGATGAACATAATCCGATATTAACATGCCATTGATAGTCAATGAATCTCAAAGATCTCGGAATTTTGTGGTGATCGAAATTGGCAAAGGATCCTAGCCTTCTTAAATAATTTTATTTAGGGTGATTATTTTCTAAGGATAAGTAAAACAAACTATAATGGGAATTGATATTGAATGATATCTATAAACTTATCCACTAAAATCTACTACTATAAAACCTTTGAAAGGATTAGCTATGAGGATGATCAATCTTGTCTAAATTCATAGTTTGGGAATAGTTCTCATAAACGAAAAGAAAGATCATGCATTTGATAAAGCTCTTCCTGAGGTTACTCCAAACATTGCATTCTAAACTATTAGAAAGACCAGTTATCAAGTGTATGTTGTAAATTGATATATTGAAGTAAATGGAATTTCCTTGAGTTAGGAGTTCAATAGGGTTAGTCGACTTGCTGACATGTACATATAATCAGTTCATTTTGATTTTGACATGAACAACTTGTAATGACCATGAAGGATTTGTGTAGCATGTTGAGGTTTCATTTTGGAACTAACATGGACAATCATAGAAACCCATACTTCAAAACACTCCCATATTTTTACTATCATGAATAGAAGTGTCAAGAAGAAGAAATTCAATTACCCATGGGTTAAAAGGCAATTAGTGTTGGTATATCTAATCTAGGCCCAAATACCAAGGACAAAGGAATGCTTATTCTGAGACATATTCTGATAGAAATTTGTTTCCAGAACAAGAAAGGACTAAGAAAGCATACATGCCCAAAATATATATTTGAGGTGAAAGGACTAAAACATGAAGAAGTTAAATTTGATCATGGATCACGAGCCCTTGCTACTTTCTATAGGATCAAAAGATAACTAGTTCTCCCATGTTTGGTATTCGATCAAATATATGGAATTATAATGCCATTAGAACATTACTTTAGAACCTTGAGTATTTTACTAAGGATTAAGTACTAACATTTGCAAGAATATGCAGTGACTAAAATGAAGAAAGAAGACTAAAACATGTAGAAGATAATTTGATCATGAATGTCAAGCCCTTGCTACTATTCATGGGATCAAAAGACAACTCTTTTCCCAAATGTTTAGTCTATGGTATTATAATTGAAATTGTTTGTATTATGATTCATGAGATAGTTCTGACTTATTTAAATGTAGAGCATTCTAACATGTTAAAAGAAAGTCATCAAATCTACGAAGCTAGCATAGTAGCTTCATAACATACATCATGCTACCAATTGTATGAGACTTAGGGAACTTTGGCCATATATTATTTTTCTTCTTCCTTCCTGTGGTACTCTTTCTTGAAGAGTCTCAACTTACTTCCCTAAGGTGTAGTTATGAGTTTGGCATCTTCGATGTTAAATATCTCTAGATCTTTTCTGATGTACTTTGATTAAGAAAGTTTCAAAGTACTTGCAGCGTTGTCTCTAACTATACTCATGGATAATATATGTTTAACAACCTTAGGTCCTTCATCTTGAACTCTCTAGACAACTACTTCTTAATCTTGTTGATTTCTTACATGTCTGATCCAATAATCAACATGTCATCAATAAGAGAACCAGTCTCCATAACTTAGCAATATTGAGCTTATTTTATTTTTTATTGTTTATTAATATAACTTCTTTGATTTTAAGAAACGTTATTTAATGAATGGATTTTAATATTTAAGTTCATATTTGACTACATATCTTGCATAATAGGGGATCCCAAAAAAGCCAAGCCATACACCTACAATACATCATAACGACGATCACTAATGTCCCCTCTAGTATAGTAGCTTAGTTTCCTTGTTGCACTATATAAAGGCCCCCAGACCTTTGATTTTCGACACTCATTGTGACAACCCGAAATTTCTATCTTGTACAAAACATTCATTTCAATCAAAGTCAGACTCATTTCTGCTAACTTTTAGCACTGCTTAGAGTCTGTTTGAGTATTCTGAGCCTAGTGCATCAAAGAAATCAGTGCTTGGATGTATCAGTTAAAGTTCCAAACCGTCTAGCAAACTGTAAAACCTCCTCAAAAGGAGTTTACGGTCAGGAAGTTTGGAGCTTACGGTCATGGTGACCGTAAACTCCCTTTAGATACATACTTCATGATCATTTTGATCATTTCCTTCATTTCCAAGCCAAAATCTCGAAAACTCTCTCAACTATCATCCAACTTTTCTCTTAGATCTCCAAGATTGTAAGTATTTCTTCTCTTGATTTGTGGATATCCTTCAATACCTAGTGATTATACATGATTTCATCCATGAAATCTCTTCTTTTGATAGATCTTCAAGTGTTCTTCATTTCACCAAGAACACACACTAGTGTTTTTGGATCCTAATCACCCTTATAAGCTTCTAATCAGTAAGTATACTACCCTTAGCTTGTTATATGCTTGAATCACTAGTTAAACACTTAGAAAACATCAAGAAAACCCAAGAACAAAAGGTGTTTACGGTCCATGTGCATCTTCATAGACCGTAAACCCTTATAAAGGGTGTTCTTATAGCCTTTACTCTTCCTAAGGCTAAAGCATGGTCCCTAGAATCCGATGCCTTGAATGAGACCCTTGAAAACCTTCATGTGTGCAAGATTTGATGAGTTTGCGGTTAATCTCCTTGGACTGTGAACTCCATGACCGTAAGGTCATAGGACCGTGAACACCATGGACCGTGAACTCCAAATGGTCATGCCATCTTGACCGTAAGCTCACTTGGTCAAGTCATTTGGACCATAAACTCTTTAGGGTGGCCATATACCCTAGTTATGCAATCATATGTGATTGTATCCCTTCAATCTAAGAGTTTCCTAGTCTATTAGGGTGTTATCCCTTATAATTAGTTGTTATACACTAATCAAATACACATACATGTCATTATGTGTTATTAGGATCTTTGTGTGCTCAAGGTTTCACCTGACACTCTACATCCTATTTCCAAACATACTTCAGTACCCCTCACTACAGGTGAGTTCATACCCCTTAATCTACCTTTTAAATGATTTTAAATGCTTTTATGGGGGGGAATACAAGTTGAAACATTATAGTTATTATATCAATCACATGTGATTAATAACTATCAAACAAAGGATTTGCTATTCAATTAGCTGTTTTATCAAACAAACTACTTCAAAATGTTTATCAAACACTTTTACATGTTAAATACTTTCTATTCAAACTCTTTCAAACTTATATTTTGTCAAATGCATATCTATATAAATATAGTTATATAAGTAGGATTGAAAGGACTTAGGACTGATAGTTCGCCTTGCTTCCTGTTCCTTGTTTGGTTGTGGACTTAGGGTATCGGTTATTTGTCCGAAAGTCGTTTGAATCTTAGTTATATATTATGTATATGTGTATAGATATAAAAGTTCCTTCATTCAGTTCAGTACCTTTGGGTAGCAAAGGTACACAATCATGTTCCTACATACAAACAACATTGCTAGTAAACTATAATAGGTATAGTTTAGGAAGTTACTAATACTATTACTAGAACAATGAAACATACAATGAGTCAGTTCATACATGAGTCAATACATACTATAATGAGAATCAGATAGAGAATACTATAACGAGAAACAGATAGAGAATACTATAACGAGAAACAGATAGAGAATACTATGATGAGAAACAAACAGAACATACTATGATGAGAAACAAACAGAACATACTATGATGAGAAACAAAGAGAACATACTACATACTAGACAGAGAGAACATACATTACACTAGTACATACAATACATATACAAGAACACTATAACATAAATGTGAGCCACGGTTTCGGGGCATGGCATCACCTGTCATGGCTCGTTTTGTATCCAGAGTCTCCTAGAAGGAGAGCGTGAATTTGTGTATAGATCTATACTGGATTGACTATCCTACACCTTGCTGCTCGTTACAGTGGGACTTGCAAGTCTACGGGTGCCAGATGTCATTTCTTCCGACGTCTTTCATCGTCGTGTTTTTAGTCGGTAGTATGGTACAGGAATATCACATTCATACTTTAAATAACAATTGGTTTAAGGTAGTTAGTACAGCAGTAGTTACTATAATACAACACTCAGTAATTTATTATTTCCCCATTGCATTCACATTGTGATCTTCTCACATAAAAGGTAATGTAAAACTATATTTTTGATTAATGATAGTCATACTTGGGAAAATACACACACTTATAAGAAACAAACATACATAACAATTGATGCCTTGGTAGAAGGTTACGTTTAGTAGAAAATATAGGATTTTCTAGGAGATACAAACATTTACTACAAACATTTACAAAGTTATACATCAAACACTTACAAACATTTTCATACAAACAATGACACTAAAATGCTTATGATTTCACCAGCTTTAAAGCTGATAAACTCTTTCAAAATAACTTGTATTCTCAGGTCATCAGTAGACAGGTATCGATGCCAGATTTTGAGAAGACGGAGCTCGTTCAAGACTCATCACTTATTTTGATTTACTTTTTTGATGTCTTATAAACTTAACATAAAACACATTTGTATTAAATTATACTATTAATGCAATGGATGATGTTGTTGCTTGTTTACTACTATGCTTTGTTGGGATACTGTACATGACGTCCTCCGCCCCCGAACGTTTCCGCCGTTCTGGTTTTGGGGTGTGATAGATTGGTATCAGAGCATTGTTTATAGTGAATCGAGTATATCAACCCATAAAAGATATACAAACTATAAACACAGCGGGATTAAAATACTCTGACCAAGAGTTTATACTTTTAAATAATAAAATATTTAACCAAGTATACATACCTGCATTCATACTAAAATCAGTGTCACTAGGACAGAACAAAAGTATTACGATTGTTGGGCAACACAATTAGACTTAGAGACATATAGTCAACCTTGGGAAGGATATAGCCTGATCAACTATATTTTCCGAGGAGTGACTAGCAGGTGCCTAAGAGTGGTTGTGAGGTTGCAACAAGTCTAAAAAAACTTACCAACACTGCTACAATGAAAACATTAGAACGGAACATAAACCTAAAATACTATAGGAGTATTTTGTGTTACTATAATTACTTATCTGAGAACTAAAGGTCTTTATTAGTAAGTCAATAATTGCTAAGTGGATACGCTAAGGTTATATGTAACTAGGATGACATAGACTTAGAATCTGTGATCTTTGCTTTACTTCATGTTCCTTGTTTGGTTGTGGATTTAGAGTTAGGGTCACTTATTTGAAAGTCTATCCTGTTTTGATTACATGTAACTGGTATGCATTATGCAAGTATTGAAGTAACTGATAAAGATCATCTTATAATTATCTAATTAGTACGGCTATTAATTATTTCTTTACCCCTTTTCTCGCATAGATAACATGGATGGATTCCATCCCCACGGCGACCCATACTTCCCAAACAAAGGCAATGCACGATGGCTTGAAGAGGAGCCAGAAGATGATCATCCAATCCCTTTGGATGACCACCAAGCTGAAGGCTTTTCTGATGGTTCTGACTCAGAACCAGAAGTCAACAACTTACCCCCAGTGGCTCAAAACCCAAACCTAAATCCTAACCCTCGTCCAGCATTTCAAGGTCCCACACCTCTGTGGGCAGCAAACTTGAACAGACGGAGTCATGATCAAGGTCAGCCGTTACCTTACAACGGAGATCGAAGCTTCTATGACTTGAGCGAGGGAGGCTCAGCGGACAGAATCTTGCCTATTCTAGTCCGCTGGGTTGCTCGTACTGATGAGCAGGGTAGAGTGGACATCAACCAAATTCTGCAGGTTGATGCCGATACTGGAATCAACACAGTCCGCATTCGCCATCTGGAGTCTGCTCACGTAAGATTCCAGAATCAGAACACGGCCCTGCAGAGAGAACTTGATGCATCCCAAGCCGAAGTCAGGGAACTTCGAGCTCGGCATGCAATATCTGAAAGGCGCATGAGAGACATGGAGCGTCGTCTGTCAGAATCAAGGACTCATTCTAGTGGTTCTCATCGTAGATAGAGCCCACTCAACTTTCTCTTTTGGATATAACTTAGTTTATGTAAAAAACTCTAGTTTAATTTCCTATCTTTGTTAAGACGTAATTCTGTCAAAATTTTCCCATCTTGGTTGATGTAAGACCTACTTCTAGGTCATTTTCCCGAACTTATTACACCTGTAATACCAGTATTATTGACAGATATCTAATCTCATCGAAATTATTATCCAAATGCTATCATCTCTTAGTATTAGATCTACATTCAATCATACTATTCAATTGTGTTGTTGGGCTATGAAGAGTTAGTCCATGAGTCATTCCCATCATCTATCTCTATTAAATCCTTACCAGTATCTTCATCTTTGTAAACTTTTAGTTAAAAGATGCCTCCGCTCCGATCAACGAGACGCGAACCTCGAGTAACTCGAACACCACCACCTCCTCCACAAATTGATACGCCAGCTCTAAATGCTGCAGTACCTGCGGCTGTGGCAACGACCATGGCTCAATATCATTCTACCCGTGCCAGCGGAGGTGGAACACCTGTTTATTCTACTCACGGTGAGGCCCATGTGCGCTCGAGATAGTGCTCCTACAAGGACTTCACCAATTGCAAGCCATTGTCCTTTAAAGGGACTGGCGGAGTCATTGCCCTCTCGCAATGGTTCGAAAAGACAGAGTCGATCTTCGAGATCTGCTCATGCCCAGAAGGGAGCAAAGTCAAATTTGCTGCGTGCACCTTCGAGGCAAAAGCCCTGACATGGTGGAATAGCCATGTCAAGTCACTAACTCTAATAGTGGCAAATTCTATGGGCTGGGAAGCTCTGAGTGAGCTCATGATTGAAGAATACTGCCCGAGGGGCGAAATCCAGAAGCTGGAACAAGAACTATGGAGCCTAACCATGAAGGGCTCCGACATAGTTTCCTATACCGCCAGATTCTGCGAGCTGGTGGCCCTGTGTCCCAACATGGTTCACACCGAGGGGAAGAAAATAGAGAGATACATCTAGGGGCTGGTGCCTCCATTCCAAGGAAATGTCTTGGCTTCAAACCCCACTACATTCGATAGTGCCAAGCGGTTGGCACAACGGCTAATTGACCATGGGGCCCGTACCCCGTCGTCAACAACAACCCTAGCCATCTCAGAACCCTCCAAAACCGCTGATACCAAGCGGAAGTTCTGGGATGACAAGAAGAAAAAGAAAGCAGCCAAAAAGCAGCAGGTCGTGGCAGTTAATGCTGCGATAGCACCTGCCGCTGCTACTCCGGTAAAGCAGTACGCTGGAAGTCTGCCCAAGTGCAACAAATGCAACTTCCACCACACAGGTGCCTGCCGGGAAATCCAGTGTTCAAACTGCAACAGGAAGGGGCACACTGCCCGTTTCTGCAAAGCTCCGGCGAGGCCAATCAACCAAGTCCCCGGCGTTGGAGTGGGCCAAGCTTGATACGGTTGTGGCGAAGTGGGCCATTACAAAAGGAACTGCCCGAAGGCATGGAACGCCGGTGGAGTAGGAAGAGTTTTTGGCTATAGGCCACGAGGAAGCCATTGTCGACCCCACAGTGGTCACTGGTACGTTTCTCCTCGATAACTCTTATGCATGCATTCTGTTTGATAGTGGAGCGGAGAGGAGTTTCGTGAATCAAAAGTTTGCTCATTTACTTAAGCAAAAATCATGAGCACTTAAAGAACCGTTCACTGTAGAAATGGCTAATGGGAAGACTGAGAGCACTAGCAGTATATACATAGGATGTACTCTAACTTTAGATAGCCATTCATTTTCAATCGACCTCATGCAGGTCTCAATTAAAAGTTTCGACGTCATTATCGGCATGGATTGGTTGAGTCTGCATCATGCCGACATCATGTGTTATGAAAAGGTTGTTAGCCTTAATCTGCCGTCTGGCGAAACTATAGTAGTCTATGGCGACAAACTCGGCACTAACCTTTGTATCATCTCGAGTATTCAAGTCCAGAAGTACCTTCGAAAGGAATGTCGCGCATTCCTTGCTCATGTTGTCGATGTGAGCCAAGAGATGAAGGACATTAAGAACATCCAAGTAGTACGCGATTTTCCCGACATCTTTCCAGAAGAACTCCCAGGATTACCTCCACAACGTCAAGTCGAGTTCAGAATCGACTTACTTCCAGGGGCTACCCCAGTAGCCAAATCGCCTTATCGTCTAGCACCTGCAGAGATGAAAGAACTGTCTGGTCAACTTAACGAACTGCTCAGCAAGGGCTTTATAAAACCAAGCTTCTCACCCTGGGGAGCTCCGGTCTTGTTCGTCAAGAAGAAAGACGGATCGTTTCGTATGTGCATCGACTACAGGGAGCTCAACAAGCTTACCATTAAAAATCATTACCCTCTGCCTCGCATAGATGATTTGTTCGACCAACTGCAAGGGGCAAATTACTTTTCGAAGATAGATCTGAGATTCGGGTATCACCAGTTACGAGTGCTAGAGGAGGATGTTCCGAAAACAGCCTTCCGAACTCGTTATGGACACTACGAATTCGTAGTGATGCTGTTCGGACTAACCAACGCACCCGCCGTATTCATGGATTTAATGAATAGGGTGTGTCGTCCTTACTTGGATCAGTTCGTCATCGTCTTCATCGATGACATACTTATCTACTCTCGTAGTAAGGAGGAGCATAGTCAACATCTTCGACATGTTCTGGAAACACTACGATTGGAGAAGCTTTACGCGAAGTTCTCGAAATGCGAATTTTGGATCCGAAGAGTCGAATTCTTAGGTCACGTGGTTAGCGAAGAAGGAATCCACGTGGACCCTTCCAAAATTAAAGCCATCGAGAACTGGTCAGCACCAAAGACGCCTACAGAAATTCGTCAATTTCTAGGCCTCGCTGGCTACTATCGTAGGTTCATTCAGAACTTCTCTCGAATTGCGAAACCAGTTACGACTTTGACCCAGAAGGGCGTGACCTTTGACTGGGAAGAGAAGAAAGAGAAAGCGTTCCAAACGCTGAAACGAGCCTTATGCACCGCACCAATACTATCCCTCCCAGAAGGAATAGAAGACTTCGTGGTCTACTGCGATGCATCCAATCAAGGGCTCGGATGTGTTCTAATGCAACGAGGTAAGGTTATCGCCTATGCCTCAAGACAGCTGAAGACACACGAGGTCAACTACACCACACACGATCTTAAGCTAGGAGCAGTTGTGTTTGCACTGAAGATCTGGAGACACTACCTATACAGTACGAAGAGCACTATCTTTATAGACCACAAAAGCCTACAACATATATTTGACCAGAAGGAGCTCAACATGAGACAACGACGGTGGGTCGAGCTACTCAGTGATTACGAATGCGAAATTCGTTATCATCCGGGTAAAGCCAACGTAGTAGCTGACGCCCTAAGTCGGAAAGAATACTCTGGTCGTAGAGTCAAATCATTGACTCTAACTATCCATTCACACTTATCCACACAAATTAAGGAGGCTCAGCTCGACGCTTTGAAACCTGAACATGTGGCAAGTGAATCCCTGAGAGGGATGGATAAGAACTTGGAAGTCAAGGGTGGCAGAGCCATATATCTCATGGACCGCATCTGGACACCGAAACACGGTGGCTTCAGAGACTTGGTCATGACCGAAGCGCACAAAACTCGATATTCCATCCACCCAGGTTCAGATAAGATGTATCTGGATCTTAAAAAGTTATACTGGTGGCCTAACATGAAAGCAAAGATTGCTACCTTCGTAAGTAAATGTCTTACTTGCGCCAAGGTCAAGGTCGAATACCAGAAACCATCGGGTCTACTTCAACAACCGGAGATACCGGAAAGGAAGTGGGAGCGGATCGCAATGGACTTCATAACCAAGTTGCCCAAGACAACGGGTGGTCTCGATACCATTTGGGTGATCGTAGATAGGTTAACCAAGTCTGCACACTTCCTGCCCATCAAAGAGACAGACAAAATGAAGAAGCTAACAAGAACCTACATTCGGGAGATTGTACGACTGCACGGTGTTCCCATATCCATTATATCTGATAGAGATAGTAGATTCACTTCGAGGTTCTGGCAGTCGCTACAAAGTTCCCTAGGAACGAGGCTGGACATGAGTACAGCCTACGATCCACAGACAGACGGACAAAGTGAGAGAACTATCCAAATCTTGGAAGATATGTTGCGAGCTTGTGTGATCGACTTTGGGAATGCATGGGATACTCATTTACCCCTTGTCAAGTTTTCCTACAACAACATTTATCACACGAGCATAAAGGCTGCTCCATTTAAAGCCCTCTATGGCCGAAAGTGCAGATCCCCTCTATGCTGGGCAGAGGTGGGTGACACCCAGTTAGCTAAAGGACGAGTTCCTGACAGCACTCTCACAGGTCCGGAGATCATTCGGGAAACGACAGAGAAGATCGTTCAGATTCGTGAACGATTGAAAGCCTCTAGATACCGACAGAAAAGCTACGCAGAAAAACGAAGGAAACCTTTGGAATTCCAGGTGGGAGATCGCGTTCTTTTGAAAGTCTCACCCTGGAAGGGTTTGATACGCTTCGGAAAGCGTGGAAAGCTAAATCCAAGATACGTAGGGCCTTTCGAGATTCTCGCAAGAATCGGCCCAGTAGCTTACAAACTCAACCTACCTCGCGAACTCAGTAACGTACATTCTACTTTCCACGTCTCGAACTTGAAAAAGTGTCTGTCCGACGAGACTCTTGTAATTCCACTCTACGAGATCGAGATCAATGAGAGCCTCAACTTCGTGGAAGAACATGTAGAGATCAAGGACCGAGAGGTCAAGCAAACAAAGCAAAGTCGTCTCCCGATAGTGAAGGTTCGCTGGAACGCCAAGCGAGGACCTGAATTCACTTGGGAGCGCGGGGATCAAATGAAACTGAAATATCCTCATCTTTTCGCTTAGTTATTTGTAACTTAATTGCTTAAATTCTAATTTCGGGACGAAATTCTCTCTAACGGGGGGATGATGTGACAACCCGAAATTTCTATCTTGTATAAACCATTCATTTCAATCAAAGTCAGACTCATTTCTGCTAACTTTTAGCACTGCTTAGAGTCTGTTTGAGTATTCTGAGCCTAGTGCATCAAAGAAATCAGTGCTTGGATGTATCAGTTAAAGTTCCAAACCGTCTAACAAACTGTAAAACCTCCTCAAAAGGAGTTTACGGTCAGGAAGTTTGGAGCTTACGGTCATGGTGACCGTAAACTCCCTTTAGATACATACTTCATGATCATTTTGATCATTTCCTTCATTTCCAAGCCAAAATCTCGAAAACTCTCTCAACTATCATCCAACTTTTCTCTTAGATCTCCAAGATTGTAAGTATTTCTTCTCTTGATTTGTGGATATCCTTCAATACCTAGTGATTATACATGATTTCATCCATGAAATCTCTTCTTTTGATAGATCTTCAAGTGCTCTTCATTTCACCAAGAACACCAAGAACAAACACTAGTGTTTTTGGATCCTAATCACCCTTACAAGCTTCTAATCAGTAAGTATACTACCCTTAGCTTGTTATATGCTTGAATCACTAGTTAAACACTTAGAAAACATCAAGAAAACCCAAGAACAAAAGGTGTTTACAGTCCATGTGCATCTTCATAGACCGTAAACCCTTATAAAGGGTGTTCTTATAGCCTTTACTCTTCCTAAGGCTAAAGCATGGTCCCTAGAATCCGATGCCTTGAACGAGACCCTTGAAAACCTTCATGTGTACAAGATTTGATGAGTTTGCGGTTAATCTCCCTGGACCGTGAACTCCATGACCGAAAGGTCATAGGACCGTGAACTCCAAATGGTCATGCCATCTTGACCGTAAGCTCACTTGGTCAAGTCATTTGGACCATAAACTCTTTAGGGTGGCCATATACCCTAGTTATGCAATCATATGTGATTGTATCCCTTCAATCTAAGAGTTTCCTAGTCTATTAGGGTGTTATCCCTTATAATTAGTTGTTATACACTAATCAAATACACATACATGTCATTATGTGTTATTAGGATCTTTGTGTGCTCAAGGTTTCACCTGACACTCTACATCCTATTTCCAAACATACTTCAGTACCCCTCACTACAGGTGAGTTCATACCCCTTAATCTACCTTTTAAATGATTTTAAATGCTTTTATGGGGGGAATACAAGTTGAAACATTATAGTTATTATATCAATCACATGTGATTAATAATTATCAAACAAAGGATTTGCTATTCAATTAGCTGTTTTATCAAACAAACTACTTCAAAATGTTTATCAAACACTTTTACATCTTAAATACTTTTTATTCAAACTCTTTCAAACTTATATTTTGTCAAATGCATATCTATATAAATATAGTTATATAAGTAGGATTGAAAGGACTTAGGACTGATAGTTCGCCTTGCTTCCTGTTCCTTGTTTGGTTGTGGACTTAGGGTATCGGTTATTTGTCCGAAAGTCGTTTGAATCTTAGTTATATATTATGTATATGTGTATAGATATAAAAGTTCCTTCATTCAGTTCAGTACCTTTGGGTAGCAAAGGTACACAATCATGTTCCTACATACAAACAACATTGCTAGTAAACTATAATAGGTATAGTTTAGGAAGTTACTAATACTATTACTAGAACAATGAAACATACAATGAGTCAGTTCATACATGAGTCAATACATACTATAACGAGAATCAGATAGAGAATACTATAACGAGAAACAGATAGAGAATACTATGATGAGAAACAAACAGAACATACTATGATGAGAAACAAACAGAACATACTATGATGAGAAACAAAGAGAACATACTACATACTAGACAGAGAGAACATACATTACACTAGTACATACAATACATATACAAGAACATTATAACATAAATGTGAGCCACGGTTTCAGGGCATGGCATCACCTGTCATGGCTCGTTTTGTATCCAGAGTCTCCTAGAAGGAGAGCGTGAATTTGTGTATAGATCTATACTGGATTGACTATCCTACACCTTGCTGCTCGCTACAGTGGGACTTGCAAGTCTACGGGTGCCAGATGTCATTTTTTCCGACGTCTTTAATCGTCGTGTTTTTAGTCGGTAGTATGGTACAGGCATATCACATTCATACTTTAAATAACAATTGGTTTAAGGTAGTTAGTACAGCAGTAGTTACTATAATACAACACTACAGTACTTTATTATTTCCCCATTGCATTCACATTGTGATCTTCTCACATAAAAGGTAATGTAAAACTATATTTTTGATTAATGATAGTCATACTTGGGAAAATACACACACTTATAAGAAACAAACATACATAACAATTGATGCCTTGGTAGAAGGTTACGTTTAGTAGAAAATATAGGATTTTCTAGGAGATACAAACATTTACTACAAACATTTACAAATTTATACATCAAACACTTACAAACATTTTCATACAAACAATGACACTAAAATGCTTATGATCTCACCAGCTTTAAAGCTGATAAACTCTTTCAAAATAACTTGTATTCTCAGGTCATCAGTAGACAAGTACCGATGCCAGATTTTGAGAAGATGGAGCTCGTTCAAGACTCATCACTTATTTTGATTTACTTTTTTGATGTCTTATAAACTTAACAGAACACACATTTGTATTAAATTATACTATTAATGCAATGGATGATGTTGTTGCTTGTTTACTACTATGATTTGTTGTGATACTGTACATGACGTCCTCCGCCCCCGAACGTTTCCGCCGTTCCGGTTTTGGGGTGTGACACTCATTCGTCCCAAGGGTTGGTCGAAATTTTGAGCTCCTACCTCCTTTCTCCTAAATATCCTTCTTGCTTGTGTTGGGTGTGAACCACTAGACGCATGAAGCTTGTGGTGCTTGCTTCCAAAAGATCAACAAAAGGATTCTTGTTTGTTTACTTCAACAATCAGCAAGGTATGTATTCATACTTATGAATTCAGTTTTTAATAGGAAAATTTTGTAGTTTGATAGTTCATAGTATGTTGCCTTTATATAAAAGACATAGATCCTTCTTAGGTTGCATGTGCCCTAATCATTTAATTTTTAAATGTTTTTCCGCTTAGAGTAATGTTTTGTAACCTACGTTTCCATCAGGTTTTACTAGTATTGCTTTTTATAATGATGCTCTTATTGGTGGTGGTCTCATGTGTGGTGGTACTGATGGTCCTAGAGACAATCTCTGAGGTAGAGACAGTTGTATGGTCCTAGAGACAATCTTTAAGGTAGAGACAGTTGTATGTATGTAGACTCTGGTCTTAAAGATTTTAATTTTGAAGACTATGATCACGGAGGCTATTTTGAAAGTCTTTCTACCAATTCTTCGATGGTGGCCTAAGATCCACCAAAACATCAAGCAAAATGTGTGGTTTTAGTCCATTGATAACCAAACTCCTCCTCGTACACGAGCATTAAGTATCATGTACATACATAATTAATTAACTAATTATCTAATTTAGTAAGTAATGAAAACAATTGATGTTAAGAAACGTACCTTTGGTTCTGAGATGATCTTTTTACAATCTTAATACGTAAGTTTTGTAACCCCTTTTCATGCATTCAACCGATGGATTACCACCATCAAGGTGTCCTTATGATGATCACTTGGTATTAAACACTCCAAAACAGAGTTGACCCGGGTTCGAATGTCACATGCTTCAACCTTATGATGTCGTAACGTTTAAAAAAATCACTTGAAGGATGATACCCTTATTTCATGCCACGAAAGATATATACAAGGGAATGTCTCCCATTTTTATATTTTTCAATTGAACGATCAAGAATGTCAACCCAAAACATTCATGATTAATTAATAATAAATAAATAATGATAAGATTTCATAATACCTTGAAGGAATACCCTAATCTCGATATTGTATACATGGATGGTGCCCTACCAATGGCAACTATAATATATTTCTCAATTGTTTAGGATTCCCTTTACATTTTCTTGTATGTGTGGTTCCATACGTGACATGCCCATGAGTACATGTTACATGACCGTAAATGATAAATGATGAAATGACGGCAATTAGGTTAAAAGTAAAAGCATCATATGTGTTCCATCAACCAAAGTTATCTAAAATGGTCATTATATCATTTTTACTGACCGATGATGATCGTTTCCTAAAAAACCGGCCTCTAAGGAATAAATGAAACAAAGACGGATATCATCATTGTCTGCTTAGATACAAAAATAAGCAAACTTAAAATCATGCTCAGAGGCCCTAATCGTCATTTTTACATTAACGTTGGGAATACCCTCCTTCTGAACACTTTGATCCTAGTATTATCCTTTTGCAGGTAATCAATCGAATTTCATTCTAGTATATAAACAAAATGCACATGATCCACTGGTCAAGAAAGGGTCGATTAGGTTGAACCCCATGATTGAGGACATGATGAGCAAGAATAGGGTCCATTTATATTAGATGGATCTAGCCTAGAGCCAACACACGCACCCTAAATGTATCTAAGCGGAACTGTATCATATTCACCTTATCCATTATCACCTTTGTAACACCCATAAAAAATCAAGCTAATTAATAACTTTTTCAAAATAGTTTAATATCAGAGTATCCCAGAAACCTTAAGTCCAAAACACGAGGATGTGTACGGTCACGCCTTCGCCTTGCCGAGACATCTAAAGCACCTGAAACAATAAACTGAAACCGTAAGCACAAAGCATAGTGAGTTCCCCCAAAATACCCATACACACAACAATACACATATAATCACAAACAGCATACTATGGGTCCAATCAACCATCGGGTTGGAATACCCTAGGCCCTCAACCATCGGGTTGGAATGCCAATATACTTTGGGTCCAATCATCCTCGGGATGGTATACCCTAGGCCCACAACCATCGGGTTGGAATGCCCACACACTATGAGTCCAATCATCCTCGGGATGGAATACTCACGGCCCACAGCCATCAGGTTGGAATGCCCACACAATATGAGTCCAATCATCCTCGGGATGCAATACTCACGGCCCACAACCATTGGGTTGGAATGCCCACACAATATGAGTCCAATCATCCTCGGGATGGAATACTCACGGCCCACAACCATCGGGTTGGAATGCCCAGTTCTGTTGGCTCTCGCACAAAGCCGATGAGCCTCAACCACCAATCAAACATGTGCACATATAACATATAGTCACATAACAATCTATAAACAGACAAACCGATCTAACAAATCATAACAACATAATACCATCTTATCTACCAGGATATGATCTAACAGATCACAATAGCATAATATCATCCTATCTACCAGGATACTGATCTAACAGATCATAATAGCATAATACTATCCTATCTACCAGGATACTGATCTAACAAATCATACTATCATAACATATCAAGATAACAATCCAAAAGGGCCGGCCTTGGTGCCTTAGACCCTTGGGTATAGTGAGGAAAACTCACCTCATACTGCTGAAGTCCCGCAGATAAAACTCCAGCTGCTAGTTGATAGATTCCCCAGCTGTCAACATCAAAACAACACCCAATTAATAATTGGGTTCCAAGCTCAAGGTCCAACTCACACTCTAAAGGCTAAATAGTCAACCAATGGACCAAAGCCCAAAATATGGCCTAATTATCCAAATTGGGCCCAAACCTCTACATGATCTTAACCTAAGGCCCAACCACTTAGCCCAGTCCAAACATTTAGCATTTCAATTGGTCCAACATCTCATAATCCTTAAGGCCTAGTTATGGCCCACCTATGGCCCAATTTTCCAAATTGGGCCCAAGTCCTTCACATGGGCCTTATCCTAAAGCTCAAACAATTATTTTGGTCCATTTACTTGTTCTTGAATAGCCCATCAATAGTCCAATCACCAAAGCCCAATAGGAAGGCCCAACTCAAAGCCCAAGTGAAATTAGGGTTTTCACATGAAATGACGATTAGGGTTAAGTGTTCTTACTTAACCCATTAAGGACTTAATCCATTAAGTCCAATATTGCCTTAGGTTAATTTGCAAATGATTATTAATTAATTATTTCAAGTTTAGCAAATAATTCCAGTGCGGGTCTCGATCAATCCCCAAAATTAGGGTTTCATGACATTAGGGTTTTCCAAACCCTAATTAGGGTTTTCCAAACCCTAATTAGGGTTTTCCAACCCAAATACTAGCCCATTAGTAACATGATTGGGCTTTTAGGACAATTAGGGATTCATTGGGCCCATTAGGATTTCATTAGGCCCACTAGGATTTCATTAGTCGGGTACCACCCACTACTACCTCGGGTAGTGGAGGTCAACGGCGGCTCATGGCGGCGGCCACCACCTCACGGTGGTGGTTATGAGTTTTCTTTATTACACTATTCGCTAATTACAATTTACAATGCTTTAACCCAAAAATAAACACACACACTAATTGAATAAACACACACACACAACCACCCTCGTGGTGGCCGGCGGTGGTAGATGGTGGCAGCCACCACCTCACGGTGGTGGTAGTTCACTTTTCGTTCCTGGTCACACAATACTACACACACGCAAAGACACGCACACATCCACCACCATGCGGCGGCTGGTGGTGGCAAAATAGAAAAGGTGGCGGTAACCATAATGGTTGGAACCCACGGTGGTCTTCCATGGTTTCCGGATAATGACCACACCCATCCTCGTGGAGCAACACCAAAACACACACAAACACGAGCTGGTCACGCAAAACACACCCATCATCAATCTGGAGGCGGCAGGCGGCGATTTTCGTCGACTTGCGTCGACAGCCACCACCTCACGGTGGTGGCGATGATTTTCCGAGATCACATGCCAACAACATGTCAACACACGCTCACACATCTTCAACACGCGAGTTTCTATCGGAAAAAGCATCCAATCTCAGCCACCTCCCTCACGGTGGCGCGTGGCAGTCGGAGAAGGACACAAGCCTCAACAGCCGCCCGGAATGGAGACGACGGCGATTACAGCTGCAGAAGAAGACGATGAAGAGCATTGTAGTTTCACCGGTTAATGGGGAACGATGCTCGCCGATCCAAAAGGTTCACAACTTCAATGGCAACGGACAGCAGCGACAACCCCGCCTCATGGTTTTCTGTCGACCCATTGGTTTGACGTCGTGCGTGGCTTTTATTCGCTGTCAGCGGTTGCGCCGATGATTGGCTTCACTTGCCGACACCGGTGGGTAGGAGACGGTGGCCGGAAACAGTAGGAATGAGAGTGGCGGCTGGAGGGCAGTGAGGTGAGGGTGGCGGCTGAACATCCGATTAGAGTTAGGGTTTAGAGGGTGACAGGTTTTAGGTTATATACCCGTCCCATATAAAGATCGCCCCATAATGACGCAAATAGTCCCTCATTCTCTTCTTTGCTTACAACTCAAGTCCAAATGTTACCAAATGGCCCCTCCTCTACAAAATTGTTTTCAAATGAAGTCCGTAATTTACCCTTTATACCCCAGTTCCCATAAATCCTTCCAGAATGAGTCCAAAAGTTACCAATTACACCCTGCCTTCTAAAATCCATAAAAAATAAGTCCCGAACTTACACTTTAACCCTCGTAGGTTCAATTCTTGTCATTTGGCTTCCCCGAAACCAACACCCCGCTAATTATTATTTGATTTTTGGGTTATAATAATATAAAATAATTATAAAATTACTTCTCGGGGTTCCGAGTTTATTATTTAATTATTCTAATTTAAACGGGATGTTACAACTCTCCCCCACTTAAATTCGATTTTGTCCTCGAAATCGTTTCTTATCATTCCTTACACGCCAGACAACTTGAACTATATGGCCACAACTATAAGCATACACCAGCCTTTCCAAGGCAACCGTATCCAACCCTCGCCGGGTTCTGAAACCTGATGACACACGGATTCCTCGCAATAGGATCGCCTTACTCAATCCGAAATATGTAGTCTCAAGACGGTCTGACACCCTGACAGACTGCCCATACTGGATCATTATTGTTGAATTCATTGCACTTATCTCCCAACTGGCTACTCAACTAGTAATAACCTGGGGTTCCTACTAAAAGACAGAGTCACATACCATATTTCCCTACAATACACTTATGCTTGACAGAAAACTCATCCGAAATACCGGATTCCTGCCCGGTTGCTGAACCAACGAGCGATCTTACAGTCGCTCCACTCGATTCCCGAAGGAAGCCCGACTAGCAATAACTGCCCTAACTATATTGCCACTCATGGCTCCACCAATCCTTTTGATCCATCCGATCATAACAGCCTGACAACCGGTCGCCACCGAATCCAATGCAAAAATTGAATGCTACCAGAATAACTGTAGTCTTACATCATGCCCTGTCTCCAACGACCTACCGTTTCCTGATTCCAATCATGCCGTGGTCTACCCACAATCTTACAAACTGGACCACCATGGCCTAATCATCTAAAAAAACCCGTAAATGCTACGGTTACCCCCCGCAGTCGTACAACACTTTCGCCCTAACACAACCGCAATCTGATACCTTACCCTCAATCTATCAATCCAAAAACCCGCAGAGTCGACCACACACTCGACCGAACACCTGATCTGAACTCAATACATGACTAGAACCCCAACCTGATTCCCTAAATTTTTCTATCAAGCACCAAGAAGACGTGTTTCTCATGCTGGGGACTTTCACCGAACCCCCAACTAACACAACCCTCACTAAACAGCCACTTGGGTTGTCTTCCTTCCTGAAAACGATGTGAAACTTACCCCAGTTTCAAGATTGCTCCCACTTCTGAAACCCTAGATGATTCTCCCCCACTTAGAATCAACTAAATTCTCAAGGCACATGAGAATTGAAAGACCCCAATCCTTCTTGCCTTACAATGATCGACCCGATGACCACTAGCGCTTATCAACTAGTGCTCCATCACTAGCCAATTCCAAGTGATCATACACTTCTAAGAACTAGATGAACACCTCCTAAATCCCAGTGAAAAGGACAATCTCTATTACTTGAATGATCTCACACTCAAATCTTGAAGACCTAAAGATAGGTGCTCCAACTAATATCTCAACAACGAGCTACTTCCCTTGGCGCTCTCATCCGCCAATCAATATCGGTTACTAAAACCAATGAATCCTGACAATGCTGAATAACCATCCTGTGGGACCCTATCCCCAGACCTCCTACATAATACCCTTCTTCCCAAGGTGCTCCAAACAGATCTCCCACTCTCGGGCTCTAGAAATTATATCATTCAGGGTCTCGCACCCTGACTCACCCACCAGCTCAGTCGTCCATAGCTGAATTGCAGTAGTTGAAGCAACCTATGCCCTATATCAGGCTACAAACTACTCCCAAGACATAGTCTCCAATCCCAAAAGTGCAATAAATCGCACAATCAATCCTTACCGCCTGATACAAGAGATCCAAGGCGAATCGGATCTTAGCTCCTATGGTTAGGGATGATAATCGCGTACACCTCACAAGATACTCATGCCACATCGACCCACCTGTGCTCACCAGCGCTGAAATATTGTCACCAACCCCTTCAACTAACTGACCCCGAGCTGGAATACAACTTGATCTTGGGGTCCCAAGTCTGCTCACTCCTTCGAGCTCGAAAATTGAAAGGGCACAATCCTTGCCCTATAAAATGACATTCGAATCCATCAATTAACCATTCTACTTCCAGCTGTAAAACCCCAGCTGAACATAATCATCACTCCTCTCCTGATCCCAGCGACTCGCACCCCGGCCTCGAGCAAAACCCTCGAAGCCTCAAATCCAGAAACCCTGTTCCAGCATTTCCCGCTCAACCCGCAGAATGTAACGAGCACGGAACATCTCCCTGATCCCAAGTAACTGCAACCCTCTGCTCATCAGAATATGTCCCGGTAACAAGTCTCGGTACTGGAAAGCTCGACCAGCTCCTCCCCCTGCCATCGTTACAACTGTTGTAGCTGATGCGACAGCCGTCTCAGCTAGGGATGAGCATATGGACCGGGGAACCGGCCGGAACCGGTACCGGAACCGGAACCCGATTGAACCGGTCGGGCCGGGACCGGGACGTTATTTTTGTGGATTTTTGGAACCGGAACCGGTAGAACCAGCAAAAACCGGAACCGTATGATGCTATTTTTCGAGGACCGGTTCCAACATTTGAAGACACGACAAGAACCGGTAGGAACCGGGAACCGGTAGAACCGTCGGGCCGGTTCGGTTCTTGATTTTGGCCGAAGCCGGTTCCCGGGTCGGGTCCGGTTCCAGCCGGTTCGGTCCTTTTGTTCATCCCTAGTCTCAGCAAGGGCTGTATAGCGCTCATAAAATACTCAACCATGGCGGTCTTAATAGACCCAAACATCTCCGGCAACTGTCCCCGGACAATCTCGATCACCTCCTCCCAGATGATCTCATTGACACGATCCTCTGACAATATTGTCCTATCCTGGCTGCCAGCTCCCGATCCTGACCCGGACCCGGTCTCAAGATGTCTCGTAACCACCATTTTGATAACACGCCAGAGAGATCTCCGATAACCCATATAATAACAGGGAACCAACTCCCAACTAAACCCATGGGGTTGTGACTTCCTTGTTACGCGTATGGGTCCTGTGCTTTCAGTAGTACGGGCCCATACTACCTTCCACATCTACCCATATTTGTCTCAAGTATCATCATAACATCCTAACTGTATACATAACATGGTGAGCGCTCAATCCTCACTCCTAGAGGAATGCTAAATATCTCATACTGGCCTACCGACCTCGCACGACTCAACCATCCATGAAACTTCCACCAACCCTGCAGCACCAGTGTATGTTAGTCATACATAACACTGGACCCTATAGACTTTTAAATACCCGATCCTACCCTAAGCCCTTCATCAAACAAGAACAGGAAATAAGGCCAAACCAAACATTCTCAGGCTATAAGATCTTAATTATGTACGGTCGTGATGCATACACTAAGCAACTACAGCAATGATGTCAATTTCATATAAGGAAAACCTTAGGCTATCAGGCATCATACAATCATGCAATTTTATCATGCAATTCCTGGAGATCCCTAGCCTAGTACTAGCATGTTGTTCTAACACATCACATAATCAATAACTGCATAGTATTTGGGGTCTACTTACTGGCTCCGACTGATCGTACACTTGCATCCTCCGTTTCTTATTTTGAAAACCATTTAAAATTATTTTGAAAATATTTTCCTTAGTTTGAGACTGGATTCACACGAATGTTCCTCCAATTCACTCAAACCATGGCTCTGATGCCAACTTGTAACACCCATAAAAAATGAAGCCAATTAAAAACTTTTTCAAACATCCAAAAGCCATTAGTTATTACAAAATGTTTTCAAAATAGTTTAATATCAGAGTATCGCAGAAACCATAAGTCCAAAACACGAGGATGTGTACGGTCACGCCTTCGCCTTGCGGAGACATCTGAAGCACCTGAAACAATAAACTGAAACCATAAGCACAAAGCATAGTGAGTTCCCCCAAAATACCCATACACACAACAATACACATATAATCACAAACAACATACTATGGGTCCAATCAACCATCGGGTTGGAGTACCCAAGGCCCTCAACCATCGGGTTGGAATGCCAACATACTTTGGGTCCAGTCATCCTCGGGATGGTATACCCTCGGCCCACAACCATCAGGTTGGAATGCCCACACACTATGAGTTCAATCATCCTCGGGATGGAATACTCACGGCCCACAACCATCGGGTTGGAATGCCCACACAATATGAGTCCAATCATCTTTGGGATGCAATACTCACGGCCCATAACCATCGGGTTGGAATGCCCAAACAATATGAGTCCAATCATCCTCAGGATGGAATACTCACGGATCACAACCATCGGGTTGGAATGCCCACACAATATGAGTCCAATCATCCTCGGGATGGAATACTCACGGCCCACAACCATTGGTTTGGAATGCCCAGTTCTGTTGGCTCTCGCACAAAGCCGATGAGCCTCAACCACCAATCAAACATGTGCACATATAACATATAGTCACATAACAGTCTATAAACAGACAAACCGATCTAACAAATCATAACAACATAATACCATCCTATCTACCAGGATACTGATCTAACATATCACAATAGCATAATATCATCCTATCTACCAGGATACTGATCTAACAGATCATAATAGCATAATACCATCCTATCTACCAGGATACTGATCTAACAAATCATACTAGCATAACATATCAGGATAACAATCCAAAAGGGCCGGCCTTGGTGCCTTAGACCCTTGGGTATAGTGAGGAAAACTCACCTCATACTGCTGAAGTCCCGCAGATAAAACTCCAGCTGCTGGTTGACAGATTCCCGAGCTGTCAACATCAAAACAACACCCAATTAATAATTGGGTTCCAAGCTCAAGGTCCAACTCACACTCCAAAGGCCCAATAGTCAACCAATGGACCAAAGCCCAACATATGGCCCAATTTTCCAAATTGGGCCCAGACCTCTACTTGGTCTTACCCTAAGGCCCAACCACTTAGCCCAATCCAAACATTTGGCATTTCAATTGGTCCAACTTCTCATAATCCTCAAGGCCTAGTTATGGCCCACATATGGCCCAATTTTCTAAATTGGGCCCAAGTCCTTCACATGGGCCTTATCCTAAAGCTCATCCAATTATTTTGGTCTGTTTACTTGTTCTTGGATAGCCCATCAATAGTCCAATCACCAAAGCACAATAGGAAGGCCCAACTCAAAGCCCAAGTGAAATTAGGGTTTTCACATGAAATGACGATTAGGGTTAAGTGTTCCTACTTAACCCATTAAGGACTTAATCCATTAAGTCCAATATTTCCTTAGGTTAATTTGCAAATGATTATTAATTAATTATTTCAAGTATAGCAAATAATTCCAGTGCGGGTCCCGATCAATCCCCAAAATTAGGGTTAAATGACATTAGGATTTTCCAAACCCTAATTAGGGTTTCCCAACCCAAATACTAGCCCATCAGTAACATGATTGGGCTTTTAGGTCAATTAGGGCTTTATTGGGCCCATTAGGGTTTCATTAGGCCCACTAGGGTTTCATTAGTCGGGCACCACCCACTACCACCTCGGGTAGTGGTGGTCAACGGCGGCTCATGGCGGCGGCCACCACCTCACGGTGGTGGTTATGAGTTTTCTTTATTACACTATTCACCAATTACAATTTACAATGCTTTAACCCAAAAATAAACACACACACTAATAGATAAATACACACACAGCCACCCTTGTGGTGGCCGGCGGTGGTAGATGGTGGCAGCCACCACCTCACGGTGGTGGTGGTTCACTTTTCGTTCCCGATCACACAATACTACACACACACGCAAAGACACGCACACAGCCACCACCATGCGGCGGCTGGTGATGGCAAACCAGAAAAGGTGGCGGTAACCACCATGGTTGGCACCCATGGTGGTCTTCCATGGTTTCCGGCCAATGCGCACACCCATCCTCGTGGAGCAACACCAAAACACACACAAACACAAGCTGGTCACGCAAAACACACCCATCATCAATCTGGAGGCGGCAGGCGGCGATTTGCATCGACAACCACCACCTCACGGTGGTGGCGATGATTTCCCAAGATCCCATTCCCAACAACACGTCAACACACGCTCACACATCTTTAACACACGAGTTTCTATCGAAAAAAGCATCTAATCTCAGCCACCTCCCCCACGGTGGCGCATGGCAGTCAGAGAAGGACGCAAGCCGCAACAGTCGCCCGGAATGGCGACGACGGCGATTGCAGCGGCAAAAGAAGACGGTGAAGAGCATTGCAGTTTCACCGGTTAATGGGGCAACGCTGCTCGCCGATCCAAAAGGTGTTGGATTAGTGTCTAAGCCTGTAACCATATTTGGTAAGTACTTGACCCGATTGTGCATGGTCCTTTTGGGTTGCCTTCACCAAAGCAACTTGACTGGAGAAATAATAGAGAAAGAGGTTATTATGATTTATTAATATGTTATAAGAATAATATATTAAAGGAGAAATCATATTTGTTTAATTAATATCGGTCAATAATTAATTAAGAATTAATTTTGTGATCAAGTGTAATTAATTAAACTAGAGGGGCTGAATTGTAATTATGTGATAGTTACAAAATATGGTAATGGTTATCCTAAATATGGGTTGAACGAATTCAAGAAGATAAGGATCCTTGAAATCGTCCAAAGGATAAAGGATAAGGGATTTCAAGGCTTATCTTATGATTGCTTGGTGGGCAAGCAACTAGATAAGGATAAGGACTGAAATCCTAATCCCTACACCTATATAAAGACCCTTGGCTAATGAAATTCGTCCATGCCTTGTCTAGGGTTCCTAGAGACGAATTTCACACCTCTTCCCTCTCTCTATTACCTCTCCATTTGCTCTTGGTGTTTGTGAGCCATTAGAGGTACTACACTTGTGGTACTTGCTTTCAAAGACAAGAAGATTCAAGATTTAAGTTGTTATTACAATATAACAACAAGAGGTATGTATTTCATCTTTCCTTGTGGATTTCGAAATTCCTAGAAGCCTTTTAGGGTTCTTCAAGTGTTCATAATGTTGTGTATCTAATAGTGAAAACATAGATCCAATTCTAGGGTTGCATGCACACATAGGATTGTTTGTACAAAACCCATCAGTGGTATCAGAGCCTTTGGTTAACTTGTTTTCAATTAGTATTATTCAATTATATGAACTTGACATATTAGGGTTTATTGCCAATAAACCCTGGGAGGCTAGGATTTTCGAGATTAGGGTTTGCAAACCCTAATTTGCAAAAGTTTGAATAAGATTTTCAAACCCTTTCCTTAAACCTTTAAATTTCGAAATCTAGGGTTTGTCTTAATCCCTTGATTTTCGAAATTGGCCTCCTCCCCAAGATAAGATCCTAAATTTTAGGGATTTGGATTATCCCATATCTTGTAATTATCCTTTAATTGTTATATATGGTAATTAAAGATTTTGAATTATCCTATCCCATGATTTTCGAATTTTGAGGGATTAAAAGGATTAGGATAAATTAATTGTTTAATTGGTAATTATCCTTCATGATTTAGATAATCCCTTATGATTTAATAATTTAAATTAATAGTTTAATTCAAGATAATTATTAAATCAAGAGTTTTAATATTTAAAATTTTAATTTAAATAGTATTAAATTTCGAAAATTTTAAAGTGAAATTAAAACCTAATTGTTTTGAAAAGTTTCAAAACTTGCCCTCAAGTTTTGGAATTTAAATTGTTTGATTAAAAGGTTTAATTTTGAAAAAGTCTAAATTCTAAAACCCTAATTTTGAAAAGTTCATATTACACCCTTATGGTTTTATTAAATTAGTTAAGTGTATAACTAAAAGAGAGTTAATAAATCCATAATGATATGGTTTATATTTAATTAAATTAAAAGTGTAATTTATAAAATTAAACCACCTAGTATTTTAAAAGTGTAAAATACACCCTTATACTATATATATAACATTGAAAGTCTAATATTATATATGTATAACTAAAATGCTAGTCTTACCGTTAGTAGGCCTCATTCACAAAGCCGATCTATAAGGGGGGTATAAGGTTATGGCCTATAAAATGGCCGTTTAATGGGTGTCCACTCTCACCCACCGCTTCCTTGATTGGTGGAGGGTCGTTAGCCGAACGGGTAGGATAGGGCAAACCCTTTCCATTAAAAGTATAATAAAGTATAAAGTAACTAAATGTTTTTACAAAATTCCCAATCTTAGTTACTTTAGGCAAAAGTGAATTGATGCAATCCCATGAAATTACACCTTGTGCCCTTGCAAAGACGTTAGTGGAGCGCATGTGGTTAACCGGCACACTAAATGGTTCTAAGCAAAGGTAGCAAAGGATGACTCATTGTTTGTCATAGTTCGGTGGAGCGTGTGTGGTTAACCGGCACATCGAATAGGTGATTGTAACATTGGGGGCACCATGTAAGTTTGCATGGTTATTCACACCCTGTTTTGTGATCCTCGGCATCCCAGTCACAAATCGAGGGGCATATCGAGATTTAAACATGCCATTGAAAAGTTCAATGAATCTCAAAAGATCTAGGAATTTTCAATAGATTTAAAACTAAATTTCTTTTTCGTTTTTCATGGTGGAAATTAGTGAATCGTCATTCACTTACCTTCAAATGTTCTGCAATTTGGGTTACGGCATCCCTCTCCCAAATTGTAGAGTATTGTGTTGGGTCCTAGCCTTAATATCTCATTTGGGTGATTTATTAAGGATTCAATCAATCAACTAACTTGAATTTTTCTCCCGTTTTGTAAATGTCAAAGTATGACAACTATGGTCAAGCAAATTTGTCTGGTGAGTAAAACTCCCAAACTGCAATGGGCACTGGCAACATCGGAAGTCTAGAAAGAACTAAGTCTATGATTGTCCGATGTGC